>NC_086445.1:552846728-553446728 GCF_028390025.1 Pseudophryne corroboree
TCAATAAAACAGATAAATTGCAAATGAATAAAAATGAAAGTACGTAACAAAATGTAGTAGTATAATTATACACATAGTATGTCTGACCAGGAATTCTGGTTATTTAGATCATCATTTGGCAAAGTTCTGGCAAAGAGATTTGCAGAGTGTCGGGTGACCGGCAAAGAGATCTGCAAAGTGTCAGCTGAAGACGACGGGAGGGGTCGCAGAGGAATTAGTGACTGGAGAATAGCATGCAGGAGGTAAGTTACCATACTTGTGTAATTGTGTGTGTGGTGGGGGGTATTGAGAGCACAGTCAAAACATAGGCCCTCATTCCGAGTTGATCGCACCAAGCAACTTTTTGCTGCTGGTGCGATCAACTAATCTCCGTCTATGGGGGAGTGTATTTTAGCATAGCAGGGCTGCGAACGGTTGTGCAGCCCTGCTCTGCTAAAAAAGTTTCCTGCAAAACAAGACCAGCCATGGACATACCCTGTGCAACGGATCCAGCAATGATAGGCACGGCTTTGATGTAAGATATCCCCCCCGCATTCGCCTGGCTCCAAACAGTGAGTTGCCACCCCGGAGCGCCTTCCTGCAGTCAATCTTCTTGCGGTCGCCGCTTCGACCGCTTTCTTCGTAGTCAGCATCAATGCCAGTAACTACGCGCATGCGCATGACAGCCCCCGCGCATGTGCAGTAGTGACCCAGTCGCAGCTGTGCGAACGAAAGTACACTGCGATCGGGTCGGAATGACCCCCATAGGGTCTATGGTGGGGGAGAGCGGACAATGCAAAACATGCAGAAGGGGGCAACTTGGTATAGCACATACAGATGGTGTAGGGGCACAATACAAAAAAAATAGAAATTGTGGCGTACTCTATAGGACATATAGAGGAAGGACATATACTTTTGGGGGTTGCGAGATGTAGAACATACTGTAATACAGAAAAACAGGAAGGGTGGGGAGAGCATGATACAGAACATACAGATCGGGGGAAGAACAATACAGATCAGGGGAGATAGTGAAATGGCTGACATTTACAGTATATCAATAAACTGGGGGCAAGTGTACAAAGCCTGGGAGAGTGATAAAGTGGAGAGAGATAAACTAACAACCAATCAGCTCCTAGTTGTAATTTTTCAAACACAGCCTGTAACATGGCAGTTAGGAGCTGATTGGCTGGTACTTTACCTCTCTCTGCTTTATCACTCTGCAGGGCTTAATACATCTCCCCCATAGAATAACCAAATGATGAAATGGTACAGAATGGTATAAATGATGTGAATTGGAGCTGTAACAAGTGACTGTTTCCCTATCTTTACATATAATAAAGGTGACATAATCCTTTCCCTAGAGTCCTTCTCCTTACCGCTCAGGGGGCCTGATTCAGATGCGGATGCAGAGCTGCTGTTGCATCAAGTGGCTCAATGCTTTTTCTCTGACGTCCTAGTGGATGCTGGGAACTCCGAAAGGACCATGGGGAATAGCGGCTCCGCAGGAGACTGGGCACAAAAGTAAAAGCTTTAGGACTAGCTGGTGTGCACTGGCTCCTCCCCCTATGACCCTCCTCCAAGCCTCAGTTAGATTTTTGTGCCCGAACGAGAAGGGTGCAATCTAGGTGGCTCTCCTGAGCTGCTTAGAGTAAAAGTTTAAATTAGGTTTTTTATTTTCAGTGAGTCCTGCTGGCAACAGGCTCACTGCATCGAGGGACTAAGGGGAGAAGAAGCGAACTCACCTGCGTGCAGAGTGGATTGGGCTTCTTAGGCTACTGGACATTAGCTCCAGAGGGACGATCACAGGCCCAGCCATGGATGGGTCCCAGAGCCGCGCCGCCGTCCCCCTTACAGAGCCAGAAGAGCAGAAGAGGTCCGGAAAATCGGCGGCAGAAGACGTCCTGTCTTCAATAAGGTAGCGCACAGCACCGCAGCTGTGCGCCATTGCTCTCAGCACACTTCACACTCCGGTCACTGAGGGTGCAGGGCGCTGGGGGGGGCGCCCTGAGACGCAATAAAAATACCTTAGATGGCAAAAAATACATCACATATAGCTCCTGGGCTATATGGATGCATTTAACCCCTGCCAGAATACATAGAAAAACGGGAGATAAGGCCGCCGATAAGGGGGCGGAGCCTATCTCCTCAGCACACTGGCGCCATTTTCCCTCACAGCTCCGTTGGAGGGAAGCTCCCTGGCTCTCCCCTGCAGTCACTACACTACAGAAAGGGTTAAAAAAGAGAGGGGGGCACTAATTACGCGCAGTATTAAAGATACAGCAGCTATAAGGGGAAAAACACTTATATAAGGTTATCCCTGTATATATATATATATAGCGCTCTGGTGTGTGCTGGCAAACTCTCCCTCTGTCTCCCCAAAGGGCTAGTGGGGTCCTGTCCTCTATCAGAGCATTCCCTGTGTGTGTGCTGTATGTCGGTACGTTTGTGTCGACATGTATAAGGAGAAAAATGATGTGGAGACGGAGCAGATTGCCTGTAATAGTGATGTCACCCCCTAGGGGGTCGACACCTGAGTGGATAAACTGTTGGAAGGAATTACGTGACAGTGTCAGCTCTGTATAAAAGACAGTGGTTGACATGAGACAGCCGGCTACTCAGTTGTGCCTGTCCAGACGTCTCATAGGCCGTCAGGGGCTCTAAAGCGCCCGTTACCTCAGATGGCAGATATAGACGCCGACACGGATACTGACTCCAGTGTCGACGGTGAAGAGACAAATGTGACTTCCAGTAGGGCCACACGTTACATGATTGAGGCAATGAAAAATGTTTTACACATTTCTGATAATACGAGTACCACCAAAAAAGGGGTATTATGTTCGGTGAGGAAAAACTACCTGTAGTTTTCCTGAATCTGAGAAATTAAATGAGGTGTGTGATGATGCGTGGGTTTCCCCCGATAACAACTGATAATTTCTAAAATGTTATTGGCATTATATCCTTTCCCGCCAGAGGTTAGGGTGCGTTGGGAAACACCCCCTAGGGTGGATAAAGCGCTCACACGCTTGTAAGGGCTCTACCCTCTCCTGAGATGGCCGCCCTTAAGGATCCTGCTGATAGAAAGCAGGAGGGTATCCTAAAATGTATTTACACACATACTGGTGTTATACTGCGACCAGCAATCGCCTCAGCCTGGATGTGCAGTGCTGGGTTGGCGTGGTCGGATTCCCTGACTGAAAATATTGATACCCTAGATAGGGACAGTATATTTTTGCCTATAGAGCATTTAAAAGATGCATTTCTATATATGCGTGATGCACAGCGGAATATTTGCCGACTGGCATCAAGTCTAAGTGCGTTGTCCATTTCTACCAGTAGAGGGTTATGGACACGACAGTGGTCAGGTGATGCGGATTTCAAACGGCAACAGCTGGGAAATCCACGTTTGTACCCCAGGTCGCCTCTCAACATGAGAAGACGCCGTATTATCAGGCGCAGTCTTTTCGTGGACAAGCGGGCAAAAGGTTCCTCATTTCTGCCCCGTGACAGAGGGAGAGGAAAAAGGCTGCAGAAATCAGCCAGTTCCCAGGAACAGAAACCCTCTCCCGCCTCTGCCAAGCCCTCAGTATGACGCTGGGGCTTTACAAGCAGAATCAGGCACGGTGGGGGGCCCGTCTCAATGAATTTCAGCGCGCAGTGGGCTCACTCGCAAGTAGACCCCTGGATCCTTCAGGTGATATCTCAGGGGTACAAATTGGAATTCGAGACGTCTCCCCCTCGCCGTTTCCTAAAGTCGGCTTTACCGATGTCTCCTTCTGACAGGGAGACAGTTTTGGAAGCCATTCACAAGCTGTATTCCCAGCAGGTGATAATCAAGGTACCCCTCCTGCAACAGGGAACGGGGTATTATTCCACACTGTTGTGGTACCGAAGCCGGACGGCTCGGTGAGACCGATTCTAAATCTAAAATCTTTGAACACTTACATACAGAGGTTCAAATTCAAGATTGAGTCACTCAGAGCAGTGATTGCGAACCTGGAAGAAGGGGACTACATGATGTCTCGGGACATCAAGGATGCTTACCTTCATGTCCAAATTTACCCTTCTCACCAAGGGTACCTCAGGTTTATGGTACAGAACTGTCACTATCAGTTCAGACGCTGCCGTATGGATGGTCCACGGCACCCCGGGTCTTTACCAAGGTAATGGCCGAAATGATGATATTCCTTCGAAGGAAGGGAATTTTAGTTATCCCTTACTTGGACGATTCCCTGATAAGGGTAAGATCCAGGGAACAGTTGGAGGTCGGTGTAGCACTATCTCAGGTAGTGTTGCGGCAGCACGATTGGATTCTCAATATTCCAAAATCGCAGCTGGTTCCGACGACTCGTCTTCTGTTCCTAGGGATGATCCTGGACACAGTCCAGAAAAAGGTGTTTCTCCCGGAGGAGAAAGCCAGGGAGTTATCCGAGCTAGTCAGGAACCTCCTAAAACCAAGCCAAGTCTCAGTGCATCAATGCACAAGGGTTCTGGGTAAAATGGTGGCTTCCTACGAAGCAATCCCATTCGGCAGATTCCACGCAAGAACTTTCCAGTGGGACCTGCTGGACAAATGGTCCGGGTCGCATCTTCAGATGCATCAGCGGATAACCCTGTCACCAAGAACAAGGGTGTCCCTCCTGTGGTGGTTGCAGAGTGCTCATCTTCTAGAGGGCCGCAGATTCGGCATTCAGGACTGGGTC
Source organism: Pseudophryne corroboree (assembly GCF_028390025.1). Classification (NCBI taxonomy): domain Eukaryota; kingdom Metazoa; phylum Chordata; class Amphibia; order Anura; family Myobatrachidae; genus Pseudophryne; species Pseudophryne corroboree. The sequence goes on from NC_086445.1 coordinate 552,851,408, forward strand.
CTGGTGACCACGGATGCCAGCCTGCGAGGCTGGGGAGCAGTCACACAGGGAAGGAATTTCCAGGGCTTATGGTCAAGCCTGGAGACATCACTTCACATAAATATCCTGAAGCTAAGGGCCATTTACAATGCTCTAAGCTTAGCAAGACCTCTGCTTCAAGGTCAGCCGGTGTTGATCCAGTCGGACAACATCACGGCAGTCACCCACGTAAACAGACAGGGTGGCACAAGAAGCAGGAGGGCAATGGCAGAAGCTGCAAGGATTCTTCGCTGGGCGGAAAATCATGTGATAGCACTGTCAGCAATTCCGGGAGTGGACAACTAGGAAGCAGACTTCCTCAGCACACGACCTCCACCCGGGAGAGTGGGGACTTCACCCAGAAGTCTTCCACATGATTATAAACCGTTGGGAAAAACTCGACAGGTATTGCGCCAGGTCAAGGGACCCTCAGGCAATAGCTGTAGACGCTCTGGTAACACCGTGGGTGTACCAGTCAGTGTATGTGTTCCCTCATCTGCCTCTCATACCCAAGGTACTGAGATTGATAAGATGGAGAGGAGTAAGCACTATATTCGTGGCTCCGGATTGGCCAAGAAGGACTTGGTAACCGGAACTTCAAAAGATGCTCACGGAGGATCCGTGGCCTCTACCTCTAAGAAGGGACCTGCTTCAGCAAGGACCCTGTCTGTTCCAAGACTTACCGCGACTGCGTTTGATGGCATGGCGGTTGAACGCCGGATCCTGAAGGAAAAAAGGCATTCCGGATGAAGTCATCCCTATCCTGATCAAAGCCAGGAAGGATGTAACCGCAAAACATTATCACCGCATTTGGCGAAAATATGTTGCGTGGTGCGAGGCCAGTAAGGCCCGACGGAGGAAATTCAACTGGGTCGATTCCTACATTTCCTGCAAACAGGAGTGTCTATGGGCCTGAAATTGGGGTCCATTAAGGTTCAAATTTCGGCCCTGTCAATTTTCTTCCAAAAAGAACTAGCTTCAGTCCCTGAAGTTCAGACGTTGTAAAAGGGGTACTGCATATACAGCCTCCTTTTGTGCCTCCAGTGGCACCTTGGGATCTCAATGTAGTTTTTGGGTTCCAAAAAGTCACATTGGTTTGAACCACTTAAATCTGTGGAGTTAAAATATCTCACATGGAAAGTGGTCATGCTGTTGGCCCTGGCCTGGGCCAGGCGCGTGTCAGAATTGGCGGCTTTATCCTGTAAAAGCCCTTATCTGATTTTCCATTCGGACAGGGCGGAATTGAGGACTCGTCCTCAGTTTCTCCCTAAGGTGGTTTCAGCGTTTCACCTGAACCAACCTATTGTGGTGCCTGCGGCTACTAGGGACTTGGAGGACTCCAAGTTGCTAGACGTTGTCAGGGCCCTGAAAATATATGTTTCCAGGACGGCTGGAGTCAGAAAATCTAACTCGCTGTTTATCCTGTATGCACCCAACAAGCTGGGTGCTCCTGCTTCTAAGCAGACTATTGCTCGTTGGATTTGTAGTACAATTCAGCTTGCACATTCTGTGGCAGGCTTGCCACAGCCAAAAATCTGTAAATGCCCACTCCACAAGGAAGATGGGCTCATCTTGGGCGGCTGCCGGAGGGGTCTCGGCTTTACAACTTTGCCGAGCAGCTACTTGGTCAGGAGCAAATACGTTTGTAAAATTCTACAAAATTGATACCCTGGCTGAGGAGGACCTGGAGTTCTCTCATTTGGTGCTGCAGAGTCATCCGCACTCTCCCGCCCGTTTGGGAGCTTTGGTATAATCCTCATGGTCCTTTCGGAGTTCCCAGCATCCACTAGGACGTCAGAGAAAATAAGAATTTACTTACCGATAATTCTATTTCTCATAGTCCGTAGTGGATGCTGGGCGCCCATCCCAAGTGCGGATTGTCTGCAATACTTGTACATAGTTACAAAAATCGGGTTATTATTGTTGTGAGCCATCTTTTCAGAGGCTCCTCTGTTATCATGCTGTTAACTGGGTTCAGATCACAGGTTGTACGGTGTGATTGGTGTGGCTGGTATGAGTCTTACCCGGGATTCAAAATCCTTCCTTATTGTGTACGCTCGTCCGGGCACAGTATCCTAACTGAGGCTTGGAGGAGGGTCATAGGGGGAGGAGCCAGTGCACACCAGCTAGTCCTAAAGCTTTTACTTTTGTGCCCAGTCTCCTGTGGAGCCGCTATTCCCCATGGTCCTTTCGGAGTTCCCAGCATCCACTACGGACTATGAGAAATAGAATTATCGGTAAGTAAATTCTTATTTTCACTGTGCATGCGTGTAAGCTGTACTGCGCACTAAATGAAATCAAGCTCACATAGAGGAGCCCATCGCAAAGTGATTGACAGGAAGTCAGCATTTGAGGTGGTAACGGGGATGGCTAACTGTATACAGGCGTGTCAGGTCCGTTCAAACGCTGTGTTGCTGCTGGAGAGCCCCCTGTGTCTAGGAGACTTGCTCAGCCTACGACTGCTCAGACTCACAATGCAACTGTGAACGGCAAGACTGCAGCAGCGATCACTTCAACAACCACAACTAAATCAGGCCCACAATTACACCAATATATTTTACTATTTTATCACATTTAACAACTAAGGGCTCAGTTTAATGAGTTTGTCTTACAACAGCCGCACTTTCCGGTAGTCCCATAGGCTGAATCTGGCCACGAAGGGTGTGAGTTTGGATGTTGTTGAAACGTCGCAGCAATGGTAACTCGTACCTAATTGGATTGACCCCTAAATGTTAGCAATTTATAGCTTTTATTATTTACTGGTCAAATTTATTTTGTGAAGGTGCCCACTAATTACTATAAGAGAGAACTTATCCCCCCAATGTGTGTATTGTATAAAAACAATGGGCCCTTTGGGATAATTGTCCTTATTTTAGGCATTTTCCATGTCCTCAGTAGTTAGAGTAACATATTTACATAGAGAGATTTTTCTCTCTACACAGCCACACCACTGTTTGCAGTTTGTCTCTCTGCTTGTTTATCCACTAACAATGATTTTTCATCTCTTCCTCTTCGTCTACATGCAGTGGGCGATTCCTGAATAGCTGCCCTGGGAGGAGAGCTGCGGACACATGCTCCAAATGTTGGGACATATGCATTGCCTATTAGGAGATGCAGTAAAGATGCCGGTTGTCAGGTTTACGGCAGTCAGAATACTGACACTGGGATCCTGACGCTTTTCAGAATCCCGACGTTGGAAATCCGAATGGGCAAGGATACTGACGCCTGTATCCCCACGATCATAGGTTTAGGGCTGGGCAAGGGGGTGTTAGGTTTAGGCATCAGGCATGGGGTGAGGGTGTGTGGTTAGGCTGTGGGGGAGGGAGTATTAGGTTTACGTGTCTTTTGGAGGGTTAGCTTTAGGTGTTAGGTGGGGGCTAGGGTTAGGCTGCAGGTGGAGGGATGTTAGGGTTAGGCTGCAGATAGGGTGGGTTCGGCACCCCTGGGGAAGGTTAGGCTGAGTGGGAGGGAGGGTTAAGTTTAGGCATCAGATGGGAGTGTTAGGTTTAGGCGTTAAGCTGGGGGTTATGTTTAGGCTACGGGTGGGGGAAGCTTAGGGTTAGGCACCCCCGATGGTGGTTGGGCTGCGGGGGAGGGAGGGTTAGGCACCCCTGGGGGTGTTTAGGCTGCGAGGGAGGAAGGTTTAGGCATCAGGCAGGGGGTTAGGTTTAGGATGCATGTAGGGGGAGGTTAGCATTAGGCTGTGGGTAGGGTGGGTTAGGCACCCTCGGGAGTGGTTAGGCTGCGAGGGAGAGAGGGTTAGGTTTAGGCAGCAGGGACAGAGGGGGGTTAGGTTTAGGCAGCAGGATTGGAGGTTATGATTAGGCACCTCCGCAGGAGGGTTAGGCACAAAGGGCAAAGGGGGGAGGTTAGGCTTAGACTGCGGACAGGCAGGGTTAGGGGGGTGGGGAGAGGGTTAGGCATCAAGCGGAGGGGTTAGGGTTAGGCTGTGGGTCGGGGGAGGATAGGGTTAGGCTGCGGTTAGGGTTGGTTAGGGACCCCTGGGGGTGATTAGGCTGCGGGGGAGGGAGGGTTAGGTTTAGGCATCAGGCGGGGGGTTAGGTTTAGGCTGTGGGTGGGGGGAGGTTAGGGTTAGGCAGCGGGTAGGGTTGGTAAGGGTTAGGCACCCCCGGGGGTGGTTAGGCTGTTGGGAAAGGAGGTTTAGGTTTTAGGCATCAGGAGGGGGGTTAGGATTAGGCTGCGGGTGGGGGGAGGATAGGGTTAGGCTGTGGGTTGGCGGAAATTAGGGTTAGGCTGTGGGTTTGGTGGGTTAGGCACCCCCGGGAGTGGTTAGGCTGCGGGGAAGGGAGGGTTAGGTTGAAGCAGCAGGGATGGAGGTTAGGATTAGGCACCTCCGTGGGAGGGTTAGGCACAAAGGGGGGAGGTTAAGGTTAGACTGCGGACAGGCAGGGTTAGGGGGGAGAACACCTCTTACTCATCCCTGTCTGTCTTTTCTGTACTGGGATCCCGGCATCGGTATGACAACCAAAGTGATCCCATTCGCTGGGATAGCATACTGACCCCTCTATTAGTACACCCCTTAATGCCCAGAGGGAAGGGCGATCTTGAGGCCATGGTTCCCCAGAGGTTTCCCCCCAAGGGGGTTTTCCTCTCCTGAGTGCTGAAGGATGACTCTTTGTGAGTCCAGAGGTGTAGCTTTTATGCCACAATGAGTACCAATCTCATGCCCACCCCTGCAATGTATAAGAAGTAAAATAATTGCTAATGTGGTCACTTTACTTCTGGGTTTAGACCCCGGCTGCGCTAGTTCACATGTGCAATCATCAGACTGCATATGTGAGAGCAGACAGTGATGCAGAGGGATCCCAAGGATCCTTCTCCTGGGAATTATTGCATAATGTAGACCACAGGCTACAAAAGCCATTTAGAAATGGCATTAGCTGCCGGGCCAAGCTCAGAAATGCTTTGCATTCTGGATCTTGGTGAGTTTCACAGTTTACCATCTGTCGTAGAAACTTTTGGTGGCTGCTTTTGTGTTCAACTAGGAGGAACGCAATAGATATCTCAAATATCCATTGCAGTCCCCAATACATACATTTAGGGGCATGTTAATATTTGTGGGCAGCCCCCAAAACCAACTGTTTTTGGAGATGTCTCGCAAATATTATTTATTAAATATTCCACTTAATAAACTTTTTATATTTTAACATAAACTAAAAAATGTTTTATGTATTAATTGACTGAGTCTCCTGTCTTTACTGAATGCTAATTTCACTGATATGAATGTTACTCTACTGTCCTGCTGGTGCTCCTGGCCTACTGTATAGCAGACAGACATATATTTTATATACAGCACTCTTGGGGAGATGTATCAAGCCTTGGAGAGAGATAAAGTGCAGATGTCCAAACCACCCAATCATCTTCTGTCACTTATCTAGCACAGTACATGAAATAACACCTGTAGTTAGAAGCTTCATTTGATTTGGGCAAATACTCAACTTTATCTCTCTCCACAGCTTGATATATCTCCCGGAAAATATCATGTCTTCCTTTCACTTCATTAACAAGTTAAATTAATTAATTGTCTTGGAAACAGGGTAAGAAATTCACAGTATAAGATAATGTTATAAAGGCTTGTCAATACCTCCTGGTACATTTACATTGATTTATCATTCACATTTCTTTCATGCCAGACAGGGGTGGATTGGGAACGTAAAGTGGCCCTGAAAATATATGAAAAGTAGTCTAATGTAGGTTGGAGTAAGTCAGCTATAAGCGGGGCCCAACACAGATTGGGCTTAAGCAAACTGTTAGCATTACCCACAGTGGTAGTAAGCAAGGCTAATGCAGCATGGTAGGCAATCACAGCACCAGCAGTAGGATCGTGTCACAGGAGGTGGAGATCATACTGGTGGGTGAGGCATTGCACTGGTAGGCAGTCACAGAACCAACAGGAGGATCGTGTCAAAGGAGGTGGAGATCACACCAGTAGGTGAGGCATTACACTGGTAGGCAGTCACAGCACCAACAGGAGGATCGTGTCAAAGGAGGTGATCACACCAGTAGGTGAGGCATTGCACTGGTAGGCAGTCACAGCACCAGCAGGAGGATCTTGTCACAGGAGGTGGAGATCACACTGGTGGGTGAGGAATTGCACTGGTAGGTAGTCACATCACCTGCAGGAGAATCATGTCACGGGAGGTGGAGATCACACCAGTAGCTGAGGCATTGTACTGGTAGGCAGTCACAGCACCAGCAGGAGGATCTTGTCACAGGAGGTGGAGATCACACCAGTGGGTGAGGCATTGCACTGGTAGGCAGTCACAGCACCAGCAGGAGGATCATGTCACAGGAGGTGGAGATCACACCAGTAGGTGAGGCATTGCACTGGTAGGCAGTCACAGCACCAGCAAGAGGATCGTGTCAAAGGAGGTGGAGAACACAACAGTAGGTGAGGCATTGCACTGGTAGGCAGTCACATCACCTGCAGGAGAATCATGTCACGGGAGGTGGAGATCACACCAGTAGCTGAGGCATTGTACTGGTAGGCAGTCACAGCACCAGCAGGAGGATCTGGTCACAGGAGGTGGAGATCACACCAGTGGGTGAGGCATTGCACTGGTAGGCAGTCACAGCACCAGCAGGAGGATCTTGTCACAGGAGGTGGAGATCACACTGGTGGGTGAGGAATTGCACTGGTAGGTAGTCACATCACCTGCAGGAGAATCATGTCACGGGAGGTGGAGATCACACCAGTAGCTGAGGCATTGCACTGGTAGGCAGTCACAGCACCAGCAGGAGGATCGTGTCACAGGAGGTGGAGATCACACCAGTAGGTGAGGCATTACATTGGTAGGCAGTCACAGCACCAGCAGGAGGATCATGTCACAGGAGGTGGAGATCACACCAGTAGCTGAGGCATTGTACTGGTAGGCAGTCACAGCACCAGCAGGAGGATCATGTCACAGGAGGTGGAGATCACACCAGTAGCTGAGGCATTGTACTGGTAGGCAGTCACAGCACCAGCAGGAGAATCATGTCACGGGAGGTGGAGATCACACCAGTAGGTGAGGCATTGTACTGGTAGGCAGTCACAGCACCAGCAGGAGGATCTTGTCACAGTAGGTGGAGATCACACCAGTGGGTGAGGTATTGCACTGGTAGGCAGTCACAGCACCAGCAGGAGGATCATGTCACAGGAGGTGGAGATCACACCAGTAGGTGAGGCATTACATTGGTAGGCAGTCACAGCACCAGCAGGAGGATCATGTCACAGGAGGTGGAGATCACACCAGTAGGTGAGGCATTGCACTGGTAGGCAGTCACAGTGCCTATGGTAGCTATACCCCTATATATAACACATGTAACTGTGACAGGGAAAGTGGCCTCTCTCGGCTCTGGGCCCCATAGGAGCTACCAGGGGCGGATTGGGATTGAACACCAGCCCGAGAAATTTATAGAAGCAGCCCTAATGAGGGCAGAGTCTGTTGAGTGGGAGGGGCCTGTCAAGAGGGCGGGATCGCTCCTCTGAGGTCCTGATTCTGAGATAGACACAGTTGGGGCCTCTTTTGCGTTAAGTTATGCTAATGTTTACCTGTGACTGGCCCTCATTCTGAGTTGCTAGCTACTTTTAGCAGCCTTGCAAACGCATTGTTGTCGCCCACGGGGGAGTGTATTTTCGTTTTGCAAGTGTGCGATCGCATGTGCAGCCGAGCGACACGAACACATTTTGTGCAAAACAAGACCGCCCTGTAGTTATTTATCTTGTGCGATGATTCTAGCGACGGGGGTCCCGGAATTGATGTCAGATACCCCCACCCTGCAAATGTCTGGACACGCCTGCGTTTTCCCAAACACTCCCAGAAAACGGTCAGTTGCCACCCACAAACGCCCTCTTCCTGTCAATCTCCTTGCGATCAGCTGTGCGAATGGATTCGTCGCTAAAAGCATTGCACAACAACAATGCTCTTTGTACCCGTACGACGCACGTGTGCATTGCGGTGCATACCCATGTGCAGTTTTGCCATTTTTTACCTAATCGCAGCGCTGCGAAAATCGGCAGCTAGCGATCAACTCGGAATGACCCCCTTTATGCATATGCTGCTACAATACCCTTCCCTGATGCACATCTGTACGTCTGACTTTACAAGGACTGATATGCTCACTTTCAGTGTCTACTGACACTGCAGTCATGCCTTCAATCTACTTCTGATTTTATTGATTTTTCATTCTACAAACCATACCTCCCAACTTTGTCCTCATTGGAAGTGGGACACACTATGGTGGCCAATCCCGGGATCGGCGGGATCCCGGGATTTAGGCCCAAAAATGGCCGGGATTCAATCCCGGGATTGGAAGCTCCAATCCCAGGGATTGAGGGATCAGCGTTGAGCTTCCACAGGACGCTCAAACGCTGCCCGGCTTCCTCCTTCCGGGTCCCCAGCGCAGCGTGAGAGGTCACGCTGCGCTGTCAGCTATTAGTGGGAGCCGCCAGTAGCGTTCACAGGATATTCCCCTCCCGTCCGCCACCGGTATATGGTGAGTTATATGTGCGGGGCGGGCGGGGGCGGCCACCTAGGTAAATCAATCCCAGGAATCCCGGGATTGGCCATTTTTCAATCCCGATACCCGGGATTGAAAAAAATGGCCCAGGATTGGCTTCCCTAGGACACACGCACGGTAAAGCCGTACGCGCTCCCGATCGCGAGCCACGCCCCCGTTTTCATCACTGAGGGGGCATGCCCAGCGCTCTGTGAGCTGCTGGCATGCCCCCTCTCCCTCTGACTCCAGTGAATAGATGCTGTGCGCATGCTAACAATGTTTACAGCTCTTTGGCTGGTGTGTAATGTCTGGGTAGTTGGAGGGTTCCACAATGGTGCCTTCGCTGATTGGCTGTTTACGGTTACTGATTAGGAACTGACTTTCCCTATACTACCAACCTTTGTTGTGCTTTTCTTGAGCGCTACTGACATCAAACCAGGAAACCGGGAATCTGATTGCATAGCGCGCTGCACAGTGCATTAGAGCCACGGCTGGAGCAGGGACCAGCCAGGAGGGGAAGCCAGAGCACGGCACAACAAAGGTTGGTTGTATAGGGAAAGTTAGTTTCCTAATCAGCAACCGTAAACAGACACTCACTGAAGGCACCATTGTGGAACCCTCCAACTACCTGAACATTATACCCCAGACAAAGGGCTGTAAACATTGTTAATAAAAAATTGTCATTTTACAGGCATCACGCTCTATATTTTTAAACTGACACCATGGGTGGAATTCAAATGTTTGAAAAGTCGGTTGGGTGTCTGTTTTTTCCTGTCTATTAGATAAGAAAAAAAACCCTCCCAACTGACTTTTCAAACATTTGAATCTCCCCCTATAGGTTTATAAACTGTCGCTAAAAATCATTGCAGTTCCGTTGGAAACAGTGGCCCTCATTCCGAGTTGCTCGCTCGCTCGCTCCCTTTAGCAGCCGTGCAAACGCTAAGCCGCCACCCTCTGGGAGTGTATCTTAGTTTAGCAGAAGTGTGAACAAAAGGATCGCAGCGCTGCTGCATAAAATGATTGTATAGTTTCTGAGCATCTCCAGACCTACTCCTAGCTTGCGATCACTTCAGACTATTTAGTTCCTGTTTTGACGTCACGAACACGCCCTACGTTCGGCCAGCCACGCCTGCGTTTCCCCAGGCACGCCTGCGTTTGTATCTGACACGCCTGCATTTTTACACACACTGCCCGAAAACGGGCAGTTACCTCCCAGAAACACTCACTTCCTGTCAATCACTCTGCGGCCAGCAGTGCGATTGAAAAGCATTGCTAGACTTTGTGTGAAACTGCATCGGTTGTTGTGAAAGTATGTCGCGCATGCGCATTGCGTCCCATACGCATGCGCAGAAGTGCCGCTTTTTAGCCTGATCGCTGCGCACAACGGCAGCTAGCGATCAACTCGAAATGACCCCCAGTATCTGTTCCTCGTACACAGTTCACACTTGGGGGGTCATTCCGAGTTGTTCGCTCGCTAGCCTTTAGCAGCTGTGCAAATGCTTAGCCGCCACCCTCTGGGAGTGTATCTTAGCTTAGCAGAAGTGCGAACGAAAAGATCGCAGCGCGGGTACAAAAAATTTTTCGAGCAGGTTCAGAGTAGCTCCAGACCTACTCCTAGCTTGCGATCACTTCAGACTATTTAGTTCCTCTTTTGACCTCACGAACATGCCCTGCGTTTCCCCCAGCACGCCTGCGTTTGTATCTGACACACCTGCGTTTTTCCACACACTCCCCGAAAATGGTCAGTTACCTCCCAGAAACGCCCCTTTCCTGTCAATCACTCTGCGGCGAGCAGAGCGACTGAAAAGAGTTGCTATAACTTGTGTGAAAGTACTTCGGCTTTTGTGAAAGTACGTCGCGCGTGCGCATTGTGCCGCATACGCATGTGCAGAAGTGCCGATTTTTAGCCTGATCGCTGCTCTGAACAACGGCAGCTAGTGATCAACTCGGAATGACCCCCTTTATTACTTATGTAACAAGCGCTCTGCAACTGTTTCATTTTACTCTCAATTAAAATCAGAGCAGCTCATACAAAGAGGAAAAAATCCCCAGCAGCAGCACAATTTTAAACATATTTAAAGCTTTACTGCATATCGTCAGAGAGATTACGCCAATGTGTGCGCCACCTTTGCACATATGCATTTTAATCGTGGCACATGTGCAGTCTGCCTATAATTGCTCTGTTGCCTGATAATCGGCCATTGTGTACAAACATGAATTAGGGCGATAGTGAGTGCCGACCTCCGGACCGCATCCCTTTAGAACTGTATTCACTAAATAGTGTTTACTTTTATTTCATTTTAACCAATTAGGCGGCTTCCTCTACTTCTGCTAACAAGCAGAAGTTGTGATGCGATCGCAATATCTGCTAGTTGAAGGGGGTAAGGCGGCTGGCAGCATGCTGGGCGGCCTTGTCCTGCGATGGGCGGCCCCCAGCATGCGATCCAAAGGATAGCAAATTTTGCTAATTAGCAGAATTTGCTATCCTTAATGAATTAGGCACCTTATTCAGCTTCAGTTGCAGTTTCGATAATTTAGCAAAACTGCAACTGCTAGCACTCGCATGCTGGGGGCCGCACAGCATAGGGCAAGGCCACCCGGCATACTAATGTCCGCCGGTGATGCAAGCACAATTCAAATGCGATTGCATCGCTGGCCCCATAAAATAAGTGATGCCTGCGCATCTTACCTGTTGCAGGGCCCGCATGTGACGTAACGCGGCCACCCTGAAAATGACCTGCACCCGGCCCCATTTTCACCACCACTCCCCCGGAATGCCACCCTCAACCACCCCGCAAACAGCTCAGCCTGTCAATCAGGCAGAGGCGTTCAAATCAATGTGATCGCATTGCCCAACCCACGCACGCGCAAAACAAGACCTGCGCGTGCACACTGGGCGTAAAATCGGCAAAATGTGATCGCATTGCTGATGCGATTAATGCTGAATAAAGCTTGTTACTTGTTTTTGAAAACATAATAGTATCAGCTGTACTGTAAATCTGCAGTATGTGCCAACAATCCTAACGCTGGCTGCTGACAACTTCCTTTTCCTGTCTCTGGGTCTGATTCAGAGCATGCACAGTTGCATGCATAGTTGTGATTTTGTTCACACGGTACTTGCAAAAATATGCTAATAGCTCAGCCACCGTCATGTGCACAGAAGTGCATAAGCGGGAACACTGGCGAACATCAGGCACACATCGGTCACACCATTGAACCTCTGAGTAACCCTACCCTGTCTCAGACTGAGCAGCTCTCATGACATGTCTGGGCTTCTCCAGTTGCAAATTAATTTGCAGTGGCTGACTAGGGAATTTCCAGAAAACGGACCCGACATGCTTGAGTTTTTGTAACCACTTCCTATTTCCTCCACCAAATGCTGACAGCTTGTCACTTACTTCTGTGAATAAATATTGTCTCACTAAACAATCGGCAACCATGCGCAGTAGAAAAAACATTGCTCCACTGACGTCTAACATTGATATATATATTAGATAGATAGATAGAGAATTACCGCAATTCACTAATATGATAAATTTACGCTAAGCTTTCAATAAAAAGTCCTGTCTCTCTGTCTGACAGGAGAACAGAGTACACTCACTGATAACAAGTCCTATCTGAGTCCTAAAGGAGGATTTTTCCTGGACTAGCTCCTGCCTGGCAAAGGTAATCAGATGTTGTTGGAATTGGTTTTAAAGCCATCATTAAGCCCACCACTGAGGATGTTGCTTGAGATGAAACGCGCTAGTTGACTAATGCAAATGTGACATAGAGTAGGGGTGACTTAGTGTCCATGACCTCACATCAAATTACAACAATTTAACAACTTAACTGATTACTTTTTTCCTCAAAAACGGCTCCGAAATGTTTTTTTTTTTTTTTATGAGTGAATTAGGTGAAGAACATTAATTTAACCCTATATATATTTTTGAAAAATATTTTTTCCCCACAAACATCAAAACATCGATCGGGAACATAACAACCATCGGAACATTGGAAACATTGCGATAATTTTGAAAGCCAGGACAGCCTCCATGTATACAGGAGGGTCTGGGGTTGTTTGGGGGGGTTAATTTACACTCCCCAGTGGCTGCTATTGTCTGCAGCCGCTGGACGGAGGGATCCTGCCGTGCTGACCGATCAGCAGTGATCGGCGGCATGGCAATCAGGCAGGGCCGGCTCTAGGCACGTTCGACTAGAGCGGCCGCGCGGGGCGCCACCCTTAATGGGCGCCGCGCGCTGGCGCCGCCATAGTCTTACCTGGAGCCGGCCCTGTACACTGCAGGCAGCTCTCCCCGCCGTCCCCGGCCTTTCAAAACTGTGCGCTGCGCTGCGCGGCGCCGGCGTCTGACGTCAGACGCCGCGCAGCGCGCACCAAGCGGCCGGGAACAGTCGGTGGCCCTCAGGCTCAACAGCAGCACGTCCACTCCCAGCGTCGCCGCAGGTATGTTGGTATCGTCGGGGCCGGGCACTGGCACTGTGTGTGGGGGCACTGGCACTGTGTGGGGGCACTGGCACTGTAGGGGCACTGGCACTGTGTGGGGGCATTGGCACTGTGTGGGGGCATATCTGCACTGTGGGGGCACTGGCACTGTGTGGGGGCATATCTGCACTGTGGGGGCACTGGCACAGTGTGGGGGCATATCTGTCGCTGTGGGGTCATATCTGCACTGTGGGGGCATTTATGAATCTTGCACTGTGGGGGCATTGGCACTATGTGGGGGCATTGGCACTGTGTGGGGGCATATCTGCACTGTGGGGGCACTGGCACTGTGTGGGGGCATATCTGCACTGTGGGGGCACTGGCACAGTGTGGGGGCATATCTGTCGCTGTGGGGTCATATCTGCACTGTGGGGGCATTTATGAATCTTGCACTGTGGGGGCATTTATGTATCTGGCACTGTGGGGGCATTTATCTGGCACTGTGGGGGGCATTCACTTATCTGGCACTGCGGGGGGGGGCATTTATCTGTGCACTGTGAGGGGGCATTAATGTATCTGGCACTGTGGGGGCATTTCTGGCACTGTGGGGGCATATCTGCGCTGTGGGGGCATTTATGTATCTGCACTGTGGGGGCATGTATGTATCTGGCGCTGTGGGGGCATGTATGTATCTGGCACTGTGGGGGCATGTATGTATCTGGCACTGTGGGGGTATTTATGTATCTGGCACTGTGGGGGTATATCTGCACTGTGGGGGCACTTATTTATCTGGCACTGTGGGGGGCATTTATTTATCTGGCACTGTGGGGGCATATCTGGCACTGGGGCATATCTGGCACTGTGGGGGCATATCTGGCACTGGGGGCATATCTGGCACTGTGGGGGCATATCTGGCACTGGGGGCATTAATGTATCTGACACTGTGGGGGGCAATAATGCATCTGGCACTGGGGGCATTTATGCATCTGGCAATGTGTGGGCATTTATGTATCTGGCACTGGGGGCATTTATGTATCTGGCCCTGTGGGGGCATATCTGGCACTGTGGGGGCAATTTTATATATGGCACTGTGGGGACATATCTGGCACTGTGTGGGCATTTTTATATCTGGCACTCTGTGGCCATTTATGTAGCTGGCACTGCTGGGGGGGGGCATGTCGCGTGTAGCTGGCACTGCTGGGGAGCATGTCGCGTGTAGCTGGCACTGCTGGGGGGCATGTCGCGTGTAGCTGGCACTGCTGGGGGGCATGTCGCGTGTAGCTGGCACTGCTGGGGGGCATGTCGCGTGTAGCTGGCACTGCTGGGGGGCATGTCGCGTGTAGCTGGCACTGCTGGGGGGCATGTCGCGTGTAGCTGGCACTGCTGGGGGGCTTGTCGCGTGTAGCTGGCACTGCTGGGGGGCTTGTCGCGTGTAGCTGGCACTGCTGGGGGGCTTGTCGCGTGTAGCTGGCACTGCTGGGGGGCATGTCGCGTGTAGCTGGCACTGCTGGGGGGCATGTCGCGTGTAGCTGGCACTGCTGGGGGGCATGTCGCGTGTAGCTGGCACTGCTGGGGGGCTTGTCGCGTGTAGCTGGCACTGCTGGGGGGCGTGTCATGTAGTGTTCCCGCTAGGCGTCTGTGGCTAGGCAATGTGTCTCAGTGCTGTGCCTGGCGCAAAGTGTATAGGAGGTTCTACCTGGTGCAGTGTGTATTAGCTGCACTACTGTGTGGTGTAATGCAAATTGCCACTATTATGTGGCCACGTACCTTCCCCACGAAGTAACTCCCCTTAATTTTTGCTGCGCGCCTTCGGCGCGCACTGTCCATTCTTTGACATATAGGTATGGGAACAACAAGCAGTATGTACATCATTTTGCCCTCCTAACTTAAAAATGTGCCCTCCCTGTGATCAGCACCATGCCCTAAAAAGTGAACACTATCATGTGTAGCTGGCACTGCTGCGGGGCATGTCATGTGTAGCTGGCACTGCTGCGGGGCATGTCATGTGTAGCTGGCACTGCTGCGGGGCATGTCGTGTATCTGGCACTATACTGGAGACATTGTGTGTAAGGAACACTACTGTGGCTATGTGTAAGGCTGCTAATTGTGTGAAAATATGTTTATAGTTTGATGATATGAAGTTATGAGGCCACGCCCACTTTTCCAGAGGCCACACCCACTTTTCCGGGAGCGCGCGCGCCTTCGGCGCGCGCATGGGGGGGGGGGGGGCGCTTTTACATTTTCTCGCTCAGGGTGCTAGTAGGCCTGGAGCCGGCCCTGCAATCAGGGTAGAGTGCAGGGAGGCAGAGGGACCTTCCGGTCCCTCTGACAGCAGCAGCGGAGGGAAGTTTCCCTTCCCTGCCGCTGGTAACACTGTTTATCTGACTGGTCACATCCTGTGCGACCAGGTCAGATAGAGCACTTGCAGGCATGGTCGCATCTGATACGACCATGCCAGGCAAGTGGTTAATGACATCTAACCCAAAAAGGCCACTCTACATATGTAAGGCTGTTTTACTGATTTTATTGATGTATTAAAACCAATTATGAGTAAGTTATACAGAAGCTGATTAATTGGATTCTTAGGTGAACTCTGGTATGAAGGTCTCGTTGTAGAAATAAGATTCCATTCATAAACCTCCATCTTTTGATCCAGTACATAAAGGGTCCAGAGAGATCTACACAAAGCTCTTATGTTGAGGCAGGTGCTAATAGAGTCATTGGACTTATAAAAAGGACTATTTATTGCACACCCGAAGAACCCCAATCTATATGTACTGTATATTTATACACTCTCTAATATACTTTCCTGTGTTGCGATTCATAACCTTTAGTTATATAATTATTACTTCTTCAGCAATATCTTCAATATTAACATTATTTTTACATATAAAGAAGCATTATATAGCGTAGCACTGTTAATGAAGTCAAACATATAACTCAAAACCATAGCAAAGCAAAGCAGACTATTCACCAACACACAGTGATGGGAGATATTATCTGGGCTGAACCAATAGTTAACCTATCATTCCTTGTGACAATTCATATTACATTGCTGTATTCCCAAAATTACTTTACTCAGCCCTTTGTGTAGGTGGCATCTCTCTGAGAACAGGGTCTTCATTTTATATGGGATCAGTGGGCAGTTGCCCAAGGACCCCAGGAGTATAAGGTCCCTAGGCTAATAGCTGAAGGTCCCTTTCTCCAGGGGTACCAGATTTTTGAAAAACAGGCCTGGGGCACCGGAGATATCCGACTTCAAAGCAGTGGTCCCCATCCGAGCCTGGTAATTGCTCTTCCCAGCCAGATTTCTCGGGTTCTGCCTGACTAAAAGTGCATACACACTTGCCGAGATGCCACTTATTTTCCTCCTTCCTGAGCGACATCGCTCATTATCACGGCAAGTGTGTATGCCGCCAGCACCGATCGATGCGCGGCCCCGCGGGTCGGCAATGATCGTTGCTGTCAGCAGTGCATGCATGCTTGATCTGGACTGTCGTCCAGGAGCTGCATGTACGGCCAGCCGCTGCGTGACATTACTGAGCGATATGAGCGGTCATATCGCTCAGTGTGTGCAAGCGGCCGCCAACCGCCTGGCCCGGGAGTGGAAACCCTAGACGGCGTTGCTCACAGAGTGACGTTGTCTAGTATGTATGGACCTTTAGAGTTTTTCTGAGGGTATACTCCAAAAGCAGGGACTCTCCCCTTTCGGGTGGGCGCTGGCAGCTTGTCCCTGCTGTGCCCAGAAACAGAAATATCAACCTTCAAGCAGCTGGTCCCTGCTCCAGCTCCACACGCCTTGTATGCAGTTTTATATTTTTGTCGGTGGATTGCTTTGATTCCTGAACTCTGACCCCCCCAAGTCCCCAGTACCTACTGAAAGGTGGGACTCTGTAGTTTTTTTTAATCCCATTTAAAGCTAAGAAATATATTTCCAGGAACTGGAGATATCAGCAGTCAATCAAGCTGCCCTCCCACCAGAAAAGGATGAATATTAAACACAGTCGCTATCCACCCCTCCACTGCATATTAAACAACCCTACCACCCTGGAAGTCTTTCAGCCCAATGCCCCATTCTACAGAACAGTGTTCTCCTTCCCGCCCCATCTCCCACCATCTGTGTAGTAAATTAGTAATTCGCAGAAATTACTGCTCCAAGTCCTACATGCTGAGCGGAAGCTAGAACACCCACTACCGCCCGCAGGACACCAAAGCTGCCAATGAAAGCACTCCCCAACCCTACCACCAGGGCCGGTGCAAAGTTTTGTGGAACCCTAGGCAAATTGTTTGGCCACTGATGGGCAGACAGATGAACGGGGGGCATAGAAAGACAGAGTACAATATGGGGGCATAAGTCGATAGATGGACAGACAGACGTGGGTCGAGCATAGACGGACAGATGGATGGAAGGGGGGCATAGACGGGAAAAGCACCATATGGGGGCATAAATGGATAGAAGGACAGACTGATGGGGGGGGGGGGGGCATAGACAGACAGATGGACAGAGCACCATATAGGGCATAGATGGACAGACGGATGGACGTTGGGGGCATGGATGGACAGATGTACAGATGGACGGGGGGCGGGCATAGATGTACAGGCGGACTGGCATAGACAGATAGAGCACTATATGGGGGCATAAATGGATAGCTTGACAGACGGACATTGGGGGACACAGACAAACAGATAGATGGTAGGAAAGAGGGGGCCTCACCGTCAACGGGAGTGTGCAGCATGGATTGTATTTCAGCTATGTTTTCTGGTTCCCTCCAACAAGCCGTGGCTCCGGTCACACATTGAGGGCAGCTCTGCACTCTGCATCCTGCCTCCCAACAGCTTCCCTCCCTCCCAGGTAGTATACTGCCAGGCCCTGACAGTACTAAATAAAAAAAATAAAAAAAGTTTTTTTTTCCCCTTTTAAAAAGGGTGCAGTGGGATTGCTTGCATCCTCAATTGCATCCATTGCACCCTCTATAGTTACCACTGTCCCTGCCACAACACACTTCAGAATTACAAGTGTCAATTAGTGAAGTGTCGGAGAGAGACAATTTGTAGATTTCACTGTTCCTAACATGTATCCCCAAACCAGGGCCGGTTCTCGGCCTTTTTGTGCCCCGGGCGAGTAGTATGGGCGTGGCTTCATACAGCGGGCGTGGTCAGTTACACCCCCTGTACAGTAGTAGCGCAGCTGAAATGCTGTGCGGTGCGCGATGACGTCATCGCGCACTGCACAGTAAAGGTCCTCTCCACGAAGGGAAACTAGACGCTACGCGTCTAGTTCCCTGACGCCCTTCACAGTGGGACGCAGCGGCAGCGGGACACAGCGGGGGGCACAGCACTGCAGTAGCGGATCTTGCCATGGTGCGGCGCCCTCCGGAAGGCGGCGCCCCGGCCAAAAGTCCGGCTTGCCTGTGGCAAGATCCGCTACTGCCTCAAGCAACACTCACTGAGGATGGATCCCTTTTCCCATATTTCGATGCATACCTGGCAGCCTGTTCATCATCATCTTCAAAGGAAGAGAGTCCAGCCAGCCAGGGGGGGGGGAGTGCCCGTGCTTGAAGATGCGTCAGCTTGGTGGAGAGGGGGGATCACGTGCAGAATGGGGGAGCGGAAGCGGGGTGTGGGTCACAAATGAGATGCAATCGTGGGAGCTGGAGGTGGGTCACATGTGGGATGCAACTGCGGGAGCGGGGGTGGGTCACATGCGGGATACAGTCGCAGGGGGGGTCACATGCTGGATGCAATCGCGGGAGCAGGGGACGGGTCACATGTGGAATGCAGACGCAGGAGCGGGGGGCGGGAGTATGAATTAAGGAGGGTGCTGTCTGGTGGGGGCGGGAATATGCTGGGTTCAGAAGGTAGACAGTGCTACAGAGTTTGGGCGGCAGCAGCATCCCTGCCCTAGAGAAGAGGAGGAAGTCTGCTGATCTTTCATCGTCAGCATGCGGTGCCGCCTGCCTGTGGCCGGCGCCCATAGGCAGCTGCCTAAAGCTGCCTAATGGTTGCGCCAGCCCTGCCTACCACTGGAGGATGGGTAGGGGCCCCAGTGCATTGCTTGGCCCAGGGGACTACACTGCTGTTAAGATTGCCCTGTCTGAGAATTCAGTAATCTATTCATATATTTCATGAGTACAAGGCGACAGGGATATATCTGTAAAGTCTTTATCAGGAAAGCTTAGGAAACATAAAAATGTAATGGCTTGTTTTCTGTAATAATGTCACTGAGAGTATTTGTGAGGGGCAACACTTAAATGTAATAATGAGGAAAGGCAGGGCTAACTGCATTCTTTTCATTTATTATATTATTGTTAAGGTACCAGTGGTCCAGTGGTGTCGGGAGGGGGGGGGGGGGACTAATTAATTGTGCCTAGGCTTGCTGGAGGGGCCCGGCCCCCTCACCTTTAATTGTCAGCAGCAGCAGTCTCCTCTGGCTTCAGTGGGATGCGATCGCATTGATTCCCTCCCCTTCCCCGATCTGACCGAGGCTGCTTTTTTAAGTGTGTGGCCACCTCCATGATTAGGCTATGCCCCCTGCATTACCAAGGGCCGCGCAAGCTCTCCAGGGCCTGGCATGGTGCCAGCAGCTCCAAACTACAGAACAACACTTATCCACAGCAGTCTTACATCTCAAGAATTCTGTCTAAAAGATAGTAGATCCCATAAAGCAGCACTTTGGTCCATAAGGGGACCTATCATTATCGCTATACTATGAGAGTATGTCAAGAAAAGATCACCAATAAACCATGGTCTAATTTGTACAGTGACTGTATCATGTCTGGTGTCTCCGCCTTCTGCTGTCTTTCTTCGTTCCAACCATGATCACCACTTGCACAACATACTAGCCAATGCCAAAGGGGTGGATTTAGAGGTCAGGCCGCCCCTAGGGACATTATTGGCTGCTACCATATCATGTCACTGCTCCCTTTGTTTTAGGGATAGACTGAATGATTTGAGACCACCGAAGTAGCCCCAACTTCACCTCACTAACCCCTCCTGGACCATAATTTGCTGCCCATTGTTCCACTTCTGTCAGTTGCAAAATAAAATAATGAAAAAAATAAGTTGTAATGACAAATAAAAAGAATCACTACCTGGCCTCATCAGTCTGGTGTGCTGCCCCCAGCAAGTGCCATCCAAAGGCCATTCCTAGTGGGAAATCCACCACTGAGTCAACAATAACTGCTTTATTATTTATTACTGGCCTTTCTGTAGCAACACACACGTTCCTCACACCCAACTACATCTGTAGATCGTAAACCCATCTGGACAGTTTCTTTTCTTTCAAGTCATTGTACAAAACTTATGTCATGATTCCATCAATATAAAAAACATAATAATAATAATAATAATAATAATAATATGTTTTATAGTTCATTAAAATTAGTTTCTATGAAGAGCAACAAAAAGGGCAAATGACCACTGATTTTACAGGTATATTTGCAATATATTTTAGTGGAATGAAACAGCGACATTACTCATACAGATCTGTTTATTTAATTTTTAACATTTTTCATTTTTTAGCATTTAAACCAAGTGTTAAAATAATAATCATAGGAGATGCTCTCTGCAATAAACATGGAGGACATAATTGTCTAAATAGAATTTTGTATTTATATGTGCTACTAATCTGTGATGTCAGCAAGAAGGATTAATAGAAAGATGCTTGCCATACATGTTGTATTCTATGCTTTCTTTTGCTAGTTAAACTACAATAAATAGAAAAATATATATTGTATATATAATGTCTTTAGTATGAGCTGATTTATATATATATATATATATATATATATATATATATATAGAATGCAATGATCCGGCACTCGGATGATCTCCACCATGTATTTGCCAGGTGCCCTCCGAATTAAGCTGCAATTAGCATACAGCTCCATACAAAAGTCATTCGCGGCGGCACTCAGGACTGTATATCCAAATAAAATCACAGACGCATAAGGTAGCTTATCAACGTTTCAGTGCTTACGCACTTTTATCAAGATGTGTCACAATAATAATACAACAAACACTTACCCTCTAAATAGACCCAGTGAGTGAACGTCTCTGGCGCCACTTCCCGCCACGCCATCCGAATCTTTGGCGTCGCTAGAAGATGACATCAGACACACTTGTAAAGTTAGAGGAAATGTTTAATAAGTTTATGGCTAGGGGATACAATGTTAACCAACTGTATCTTATGAAGGAAAAAGCTTTAGCTGTCCCGATTGACCAGCTATTAGTGAGCCGTGAATCTACCAATAAACCTAATAAATTTGTGTGGCCAAATACATATACACATATGAGTCCCCAGATTGTTAATACAGCTAAAAAACTCTGGCCCATAATACGCACTGATTCGGGTTTACATTTGAATGACTCGGCCTTGATGCCTTGTTACCGCAGAGGCAAGAGTTTGAGAAATCAATTAGTTAAAACCGATATTACCAATATGGGTAAGCAAATGAGTTATAGGTTCTTGGGTAATGCTAAACCAGGCTGCTTTAGATGTCCGAATTGCACAACGTGTGGATTCATGCAGTCTGGGGCATCCTTTTCACATCCATTTTCAGGAAAAAAAATTGTTATTAAACATCATTTGACGTGCACTAGTCAGTTCGTGATCTATGTGATCACTTGTCCCTGTTCCCTACAATATGTGGGGAAAACGGAACGACAATTTAAGGAGAGGATGGCCTTGCACCGTTCGGCCATAAAAGCGGCTATTTTAAAAGGATCAAGTGATCAACCTTTGGCTCGTCATTTTGCTACTGCTAGACATAGTCTTACTTCCATCAGATATCGTATTATTGATCACATCCCTATGCCCACCAGAGGGGGTGATAGGAAAAAGATGCTGCTACAGCGTGAGGTCCAATGGATAGATAGGCTGGGTACGTTGTCCCCCAGAGGACTAAATGAAACACTGGGCTTAAGCTGCTATTTATAATTAGTCTTAAATTGTTACCTCTAATCCTGCTGCTTGTTATTTAATGCTATGTCAGTCACAGTGGTTTTTTTCTACTAAGGTTATTTGTTTGACAATGCTTTACTGTGTCCTCTGTGTATTCTGACCGGAGTGTTTCAAAATAATGTTTCTGCTAATAGCCTGCTATTGATTCTAGCAAGATTTTTTAGATTGTGTTTATACGATGTTTGACATGTTTTATGATTGAGCATTATATGTATGATTATATCTTGGATGCATTAAGTGTCATGGGTATGCATTTGTAATTCGCTGTTTATGCTTTAGAAGAGGAACAATGGGATCTATGGGTATTGTTTGTTGGTTACTAGGTAACACGTCGAGTGTGTCTGACGTCATCTTCAAGCGACGCCAAAGATTCGGATGGCGTGGCGGGAAGTGGCGCCAGAGACGTTCACTCACTGGGTCTATTTAGAGGGTAAGTGTTTGTTGTATTATTATTGTGACACATCTTGATAAAAGTGCGTAAGCACTGAAACGTTGATAAGCTACCTTATGCGTCTGTGATTTTATTTGGATATACAGTCCTGAGTGCCGCCGCGAATGACTTTTATATATATATATATATATATATATATTGTCGAAGTCGAAAATATTACACACACACTACAAGTGCAAACACCACACAGAGTGGCCTCTGTGCGTGCGCGTGTTTGCCGTGCATATGCATACCCGCACGCCACGTGCACTGGTTCACGAGCCTTGCGCATTGGCGCGTGGTATGAGTATATACGGTAGCATACGCACAGAAAAGCTACAAAGACATATTTAATATTCAATTCATATAGTGCACAATTTAAACATAGTCTCCACACACATTGCCAGCAAGTTACATTTACTCAGAGGATAGAACAATGGAGATATCCAGCTTTACAGGATGTGAGGGGACAGAACAAGGTTAGGACTTAGTGTTTGGTATCCAGATGTGTAGTATTTTGAGATCTATATTCCGATTGTTATCTGCAGTTAATCGCATGTTTCTGCGCATAGATATGCGCAGAATTGTAATATTAACCAATACTGTAGATACTGTACTCTTGATATTCGACGGGAACCCGGTGGTGGAGATCAGCCTGCACACCTGGACTAAGCATCGCTCACTTATTCAAACCAACCTATGACGCCTCATGTACTGTAAATGACCTGCCCCTTGACCTATGGAAGAAGAGCTTACATTTTCTTTTGTATTGTATTTTGGACCCATTGTATAAAAGAGAGGCTCCCTGACCAGGCATCAGTCTATTCTCTGGAGGTCATCTTGCTAAGACTGACTGAGGCCTGCATCCGGGAGCACTGGCGAACAAACGTATGTACTACTGGTTGTAGCTCTTCTCTGTAATATTGTTGTATTTTCTACTTCTATCTTTTTGAGTAAATATTGTCGATGTGTTGGACCACAACATAACTTGTAAATACTGGTGTCGCATTCCATTCTTGTTTGGGGAATAAGGTGTATTCAGCCACACGTGTCGCTGCATTGTGCGCACAGCGTGTCAGCGCGTATACGTAACGTGCATACACATCTTAGGGGTTATTGTTTACGTAAGCGGCCGCAGCGGTCCGAACCACAGTGTGATTAGGTATTGCTTTTCCTTGTAAGTGAAATCGAACTTAACAATATATATATACATATATACATAATGTGTGTGTGTGTGTGTGTGTGTGTGTGTGTGTGTGTGTGTGTGTGTGTGTCTGTGTATATATATATAAGCTAAAATATTATAAATTTGAAAACCCACTAGAAAGATAATTGCCAAGCCATTCTATATGATATATATTCTTCAATAGAATTAACCAAATGTCTTACTTCATTTCTATGGTGCATGAAAACAATCATTGTTTCCATGGAACAAATGATAGATTCAGTTTTTAGACTTCGGTTCCCTGAAACTTTAGTATTCATGAATAATAGTAGCATTTTAGTTAATTGACATGCAGTTATAGTTTTGTTAATGTAGCTTTTGATAGTGAAAACAGTTACTGACTACCAATGTTACAAAAAGATTATATGAAAACACCAAGCTGGTGTTTACATTGTGCTAATTCATTTTGATTGGCTGCTAAAACAACCAATTACAATTGTTATACAGTAAATTATTTAATTTATCTGCCTACATATTTCCCTGTATTTTGCTTAAGGTGTCATATTTCTGGAAATTAGATTTGCTTTAACCAATGTGCAGATTTTACATTAGGGAAGCTGTCTTCTTAAGTAAGGATTAGAGTGTCCTCAGTGACATTACATGTTCCTCTTGTGTATTGGGCATTAGTGTTCCTGGTCTCAGTGTGTTCAGCTGTAAATCTCACCAGCTTAAAAAATATTTTAAGATTTAAAAGTTATGCACGGGAAGAGGAAATGTAACGAGAGATGAAAATAACAATGATGGCACAAGTGAATATCTTCAGGACAGAGCTCCTGCGGACTACAGCAGCGGTGTTGAAGTGCACCTGCCCATCTAGTTTCATGCAGCATCCAGCACTTGTAGCATTACAACATTCCTGGAAACAGTTGGCGTTGGTGAGGACAGCACAGGATTTGCTGCTGGTGGAACAGGTGTTACTGCAGCCACCTTCATAAGAGACGGAATTAGTGCCAATTACCTTTTGTAACTGCATGACAGGAAAAAAAATAAAAGATACCATAGATTATTATGGGGTCTATTTACTAAGCCTTCGAGAGAGAGAGAGAGAGAGAGAGAGAGAGAAAGTAGACAGTGATAAAGTACCAGCCAATCAGCTCCTAAGTGCCATGTTACAGGCTGCGTTTGAAAAATTTATTTTCTCTGTTTCATATTTACGAGTTGGATTTCATACACTTGGAAAGCTGGACAGAGACATCTGAGTCCGCACATCCAATCAGGAACGTAATTTCTCCTTTTCTTGTTGCTTGCGCTGTGTGTACTAGGAAGGTTTACTTTTGTTGTATTTATTCTTGCGTTTGAAAAATGACAGTTAGGAGCTGGTTGGTTGGTACTTTATCTCTGTCTACTTTATCAGTCTCCAAGGCTTTGTAATCCAGCAAGACATTTACAAAATCATAGCATAACTGTTTCCAAGAAGAGTCCCATATTTTACAGTGTATCCATCATCCAAATATGAAACCATAACTCTGACCTAAAAATATCAGTGCATTCTTAAAAGCTACAGTGATATAACAAGGGGATACGTTCAATTTTCCGGATGTCGTGATCCCGGCATTCAGAATACCGATGTCGGAATCCCGACAACCGACAAAACAGGACTATTCCCACTTGTGGGTGCCTGCGACACCTATAGAGTGGGAATAGATCCTGTGGCAAGCACAGCGAGCCACCAACCAAGCAGTGTGGCGAGCGCAGCGAGCCCGCAAGGGGACTCTTTGCGCTCGCCCCGCTGCAGGCATTCTGGCGGGCGGGATGGCGCTGTCGGCCTATAACAAGTTCCCAGCTTAAAGAGTAGGAAAGGGTACAAGTAGAGTAGTTACCCACACCATCCAATCAGCTTCTAGTTAGCATTTATAAAGTACATCCTATAACTTGGCATCTTACCTGAAGGCACTCGAGTTGCACAAGGGGTACAGAAATTGTTGAGAGCTATATCAGCTGTAGCTAAAAAGTGTATCCTGCAACTCTGGATACAACCTGCGCTACCTCCAGTTTCTCTCTTTTTAGAAAAGCTCTTTCATATTTTTAGAATTGAATGGTTTGAGGCTTCTCTACAAAAGAAGGCATTTACTGATAATTTTATTTTGAAACATGGGAAAGTTAAATAGAGGCCCTGATCCCCCAATTTCTTTTGATGAGGATTTGAAAATTCTGCCAATAATTTTTTTTCTTTTGTCAGACTCCTTTTTCTGTTGCAGTGTATTGGTAGGAAAGCACTTGCTTGTGTTTATTCCCGACACCAAAAGTGCCAGTCAGCCCCAGGATGGGAGTATGTATTTTATATTGGTCAGACAGCGCTGCCTAACATTGAATTGTAACTCTCTATATTCATTTAGCATTAGGGTATATGTATTATCAGTAGAAAAGTGTCACATATGCTAGATCCAGAGCAGTTTATCCTAGCTGGTTTCATCCTACCTGCCTACTCCCACTTGATGCTCCAGTCACTCCACTTCCATCATTTATACTAGGAAAGGGTCTACCCTCATATTCTTTATAACAACCTATTGCCACTTAAGTCCTCTCTTACTACTGCAACAGCTATCTTTTCCACGATGATGGCTGACTAGAGTACCAGCCTCTATTCCCATGTGGTTTGCACCATGGCGAGGCTGCATTTCTTTCCCAATCTACTGTGCACTGGCAGGTAAACTACTATGTCCACTGATGCTTGCTCTAAGTGTTCTTCAACTATTGGCAAGGACCTGGGGTAATATGAGCACTCAAGCATTCAAGCCACAAACACACATCACAGGACTTGCAGTAGGTCTGGACATCATCAACATTACATTCCAGGTAAGGACATTCTGTGTCATACACTTCAGTGTACAGTCTATCCCTGGGTGACTGACAAACGGGTTTCATAGGCAACCAACACCATTTGGGCATGGAAACTCCATGGTAACACACGTTGAACACATTCCCTGTATGTTCTTTCTCTTTCTACCTCTCTGGCTACCCTATACAATAACCCTTACCACTAAGCCACTCTGCTTGTCCCCATCTCAGAAAGGGCGCTTACAGCTTGGTGCCTAATGCATCCATGTTAGAATCTGTTGGCAGGGCCACATTATTCAAGTCACCATGGCCCAGTGAACATCTGGATTCTTCATGCTGTGCAGCTCCTATGTGCAGTGTATCCCTATACCATGGTTACCAGGCATTTTTGTTAGGGGCATTGTGGTGACTGGGTGATCAACTGAGTATGTGAATCATGGGAGTGAGCCCAGGTAAGCAATTAAGGGGTCTATTTACTAAGCCTTGGATGGAGATAAAGTCGCTGGAGATAAAGTACCAGCCAATCGGCTCCTAACTGCCATGACACAGGCTGTGTTTGAAAAATGACAGTTAGGAGCTGATTGGCTGAGACTTTATCTCCAGCGACTTTATCTCCATCCAAGGCTTAGTAAATAGACCCCGAAGCCCTTTAAAGCCTGGCTTCACTCACTGCTCTTGCCTGGTGATATTCTGAGGACATTCCTGAGGAATTCTTAATTTCTGACGTTGTCTGATGAACTCATGTCTGGAAGCTTTACCAAGACAATCCTGCTCAGTCTTGTGTGATTTGACCTTTTCACAGCCACAGACTCCTGTCTTGTTCACAATATCCTGCTTCAAGTCATGTCTCAAAATGTCTTGCCTTCATTCACAGCCTGTTCACAGCCCTGGGCTCTTGTCTGAATTATGGACATTAATCAGGATTTAATGTCTGCTAAAATTCATTCCTGCAAACATAAACTGCATTGCTTTGGATTGCACAGCTCATTGTGACAGATCTTGCAAATGACTACAGACCAGTGAGTTATTGTTTCATTGCATTATTTGATGCTGGTTGTGTCCTGTCCATAAAGTAAAACTAGAACCTTTTAAACACTATTGCAGCTCTGATATGTTTATGAAAATTCTGGTATATGGTTTCATGTGTACTGCAAATTGGGTTTGATCTGGTTCCTAACAATCCCAATATGGATCCTTAAACTCCTGCCTGTGGGTAACCCTCACTTTCTCCAAAGTTTGCACGCTCTATAGGGAGGTCTATTTTGGGAATACTAGGAATAATCAGGATGTTGTCAATCATAGGTAGGTAGGTCAGTGTGGTCACTCATATTCACTGTTGGAGCTGACAAACCACTAGGGACTGGAAAATCACTGGGCACCCCCACAGGATCCAACAAGATAAAACAAACATCCTCTGCTTTTCTACAGGATGCAGGCAAACCAGAGGCAAAAACATGCTTGGTAGGTGAAATTATCTAAGCTCTATGGACTTTTCATCTGGGCTGGTTGAAGTGGTGGTTGTCTGTGCTGACAGTTTTCTTGCTGCTGTGGTATTTTCCTCTGGGTAGGTCTATGTTGGTGTAGTTGATTTAGACTGCAGTTGGGCATCAGTCTGGTGATGGTGTCAGCAAATGTGGTAATGATTACACGATTAAGATCATACCATATCAGGACCACATCAGTTGGTAGGCCATCTATGGT
This sequence comes from Pseudophryne corroboree, assembly GCF_028390025.1. NCBI lineage: Eukaryota > Metazoa > Chordata > Amphibia > Anura > Myobatrachidae > Pseudophryne > Pseudophryne corroboree. The sequence goes on from NC_086445.1 coordinate 552,879,447, forward strand.
GGTGACATCTATCAGTTCCGGTCCAGCTCCCCAATCTAGGTAGACCCTTGCCATGGGGAACTCTCCCTCCAGTTCATCAGCCATGACAATTTTTGTAGAGAAATCCTGCAGCAGAAAAGGATACACAAAGTCCTTTCTCCTTACTGGGTTGGTGGATACTCGTTTTGAGGGGCAATGAGCAGAAGAGGGGTATACCCATCTGTCCTTTGTGGTTGGCCGCTCTTGTGGCTGAATTGCCACATACTTGTCCACTAACTGGGCCACTGCCTTCAAGGTGGGTGGCTCCTTTACCTCTTTCCTCTGGGGCGCACCTGAAATAGAACTAGTCTTGGTACATTAGGCCGATCAGTGCCTCCCAGGTTGTGGTAGTAGACCCTTTCACGCACTTCATTACGTACTGCTTCAGCTGAGTGGTGAAGTGCTTATGGATGCTGTGAGGTCTCTTGGGAAAGTCCCAGAAAACTTTTCCTGTAGGACTCAAGAGAAATATTGGTTTTGGAGGGCCTTATAACTAAGTCATAGTTTGTGCAGTGAGTGAGCAATATGTGTCTGACCCACTCTTGCTTGGGCAACTTGGGCAAGCCTCTTCCAATATTTGTAAATGTCCATCAATGTCCCCATCGCTAGCCTCAAACCTGGCAAAGTCATGACCTGTGCAAAGCACCTGGTTCTGTGGGGACCAATGTTTATACACTGGTGGCCATCTTAGTTGTGTGGCTTGAGTCCACAGCCGCATTTGACTAGATATTATATGTGCTTATATTAATATAAATGTTTATAATAGTTTATGTAAGGGATTAGAAGGACACTATTTAGATTAATAACTTAGCTGCTATAATGAATACTCTAGATACACTTAACGTATTTTGTCAAACTGCATCAAGCCATAGGGCCGGTGCACGTTTTGTTGGTGCAACCGATGGTAGCATCTAAGGATGCACCAATTGGTATTACAGCGTGCCTGGATACTAATAGTGGGCATCTAGGTCTTTGTAGATTCGTCCAAACAGATGTACACTACGAAAGGGTTTGTAGCGGCATTAAAAAGTGGACGTATCTTTTTAAGACCAAGTGGGAAATGTAATATCCTGTGAGATGTAGGCATCAGCTCAATTCTGACGAGTCTTTTCAATGTTTTAAAGTGGCAATAAGTAAACCAGGCAAAACTTGTTTGGTTTTGCCTTTTAATTTTTTGCCACATTAAAACATTGAATAGAACAAAAACACAGATGTTCTCGCACAGGTTCAATTTGACAATTGCCTCCCATTCAAAATATTAACCCAAGTAGAAATCTGGGCATACACGGGGTTGTGCTACCTGCTACCTGTTAGACAACTGTTACGAAAAGAGAGAAAAGGGTAGCGTTGTGGTGCAGTAGTCGATATTAGGATGGGAATCACCGTGCAGCTACAGTTTATTTAACTGAACTGTAGCTGCACGGTGATTCCCATCCTAATATTGGTAACTTTGGAGGACTATTGTAGATATCTCCTTAAAGCTAATAGTGTAACAGGGCAAGATCGATATTAAGGACTGAGCTTCTGTGAATATTCACTCTCTAATTTTGAAATACAAGATTCTGAGACTGTAAGAGAAGTGAGTCGTGTGTATTCCAACTAACCACACATCTGAATATCGAGGCTGACAATACAGCCAATAACTAAGACAAGATATATCATTAGTGTGATTTACAGTATAGTCATTGATATCCGAATCAGTAATTCAATATCAGCAAGAGTTCTCATCGGCATCCCGGCGCCATATTTTATTACTTTCTTATCTATTATCTATCTTTTAATATTTTGCCTTTTAATCTTAGTAGGTGGGGAATTATTTTCATTTAGATATACCTAATAAAAGTTACTTTTTAATCTTTATTGTCAAACCACATTAAAACTTTGGACAGACTTGCTGGAATGGCTCCAGTGCCTGCATCCCCCAGGCTATTACATTTCTCCTAAATCTAAAGCGGGCATTCCCAACCTTGGTCCTTAAGGCACATTAACGGTGCAGGTTTTAGTGATATCCAGGCTTTAGTACACATGGGCCCTCATTCCGAGTTGTTCGCTCGCAAGCTGCTTTTAGCAGCTTTGCACACGCTAAGCCGCCGCCTACTGGGAGTGAATCTTAGCTTCTCAAAATTGCGAACGACAGATTCGCAATATTGCGATTAGACCTTTCTTAGCAGTTTCTGAGTAGCTCCAGACTTACTCAGCCATTGTGATCAGTTCAGTCAGTTTCGTTCCTGGTTTGACGTCACAAACACACCCAGCGTTCGCCCAGACACTCCCCCGTTTCTCCAGCCACTCCCGCGTTTTTCCCAGAAACGGTAGCGTTTTTTCGCACACACCCATAAAACGGCCTGTTTCCGCCCAGAAACACCCACTTCCTGTCAATCACATTACGATCACCAGAACGAAGAAAAACCCTCGTAATGCCGTGAGTAAAATACCTAACTGCATAGAAAATTTACTTGGCGCAGTCGCACTGCGGACATCGCGCATGCGCAGTAAGCGGAAAATCGCAATATAGCGAAAATCGGAAACGAGCGATCAACTCGGAATGACCCCCATGGTTAGATCAAAATAACTGAGTTACTAATTTAGGCCCAAATGTATTAAGTGTTAAAAATAAATAAATACATCTGAGACGCATAAGGAGAGATAAATGACCAGCCAATCAGCTCCTAACTGTCATTTTTCATACAGAGCGTGTGACACGGCAGTTAGGAAGCTGATTGGCTGGTACTTTATCTCTCCTAATGCGTCTCAGATTTATCTCTTGTTAACGCTTAATACATTTGGGCCTAAGTAACCTGTGCTCAAGCATGGATATCACTAAACCCTGGACTGTTAGCATGCCTTCAGGATAGAGGATGGGAATGCCTGGTCTAAAGTCTGAATTAGATATACACAGTTTCATCATTACACCACCATTATAAAGTTGTAATGAACTAAGCAACCTATGGGACAGATTTATTTCAATGAAATTTCCATTTGAACATTGTGCTTCACTCTTAGGCCTGTTGCACACTAGAACAATCTCGGTATCAGCACAACATATCGGCCAAATCGTTCATTCAATCATTGTATGCCCAATCTGCACGCTCTCGCAATCGCATGTGATATTATCCGGTCGGCTGTTCTGTGTGGCCAACTGAATGATATTTCCTGCAGCACCATGCAGTATAATGAAGGATGAAATGAGGAATCATTCAATCCTTCATTACATCGTTCTGATGTGTACTGCGGATACAATATGCCGGCCCATCAGATGCCATATCGTCAGGGTACACATTGTTCTACTGTGTACCCGGCCTTAGCAGGAGGAAAACGACTCATAGCTAATCGACCCTTCCCCTATGTATTCAAACCACCAGTTTCAGAAAATACAATTCATTACCTCACAGTGGTTTACTCCAACTTGACAATTTTTCACTGTAGCACCTGTTTGTGTTTTATAGCAGTCTGTTCCTGTGCATATGAATGATCTGCATTTCTTATCCTAATAATACAAAAACAACTGCTGTTAGTTACTTCATTTCATTTAAAGGTAAACAGATATTAGTAAAATAAACCATGGATGAAGGATGAGAAAAATTAATACAGCAACATTTATTTACTCTTTTTTTTTTTTTTTAGTAAGTGAGATACCTTTTAAGCAAAAATCTGATTTCTTAACTGTCCTTCTACAAATCACTCTCTCATTTTCAAAATCTCAGTGGATATTAATTATTTCATGACATGTAATGGCAGAGGGGACAAGGAAAAGGAGGATGTCACACTGCACAGACATATTCCAAAAGTGCTCTGCTCACTATATTGTGCTATATGACTGCGGGTGCCATGTTAGTCACTAATACTGTGGAAACTGCAGAATTATACATTATATAGTAGTGTGAAGAAGCAAACCAAGGTATAATAGTAAATACCAACACTATCTTTATAGCCTTCGACAGTGATTTATATTAAAAGAAAAGGCAAGCTATTTTTTTTATATATGACTGCATATAGCGGGTAACTTTAGTTTAGTTTAATTCTAGGAGCTATTGCCAGTGATAAGGTACCACAAAGATAATAAAAGGGATACTCAAGCCTGTTATATTTAACGCCATACAATGCATATATAAACAAATTTATTTGGTGCATTTAAAAAAAAAAATTAAACTCCTTTTGTAATAATGTAGAGTCTGTTATTAGTGTGCTAGTATAACTAAGGTATTACACTATATACACATTTATATCTTTTTTAAACTTAGTCATAATTGCGTTGTTGAAAGTTCCAGAACACACGTCATGCTTGCCTACCCGCCCGAAATAGCTTGGAGGTTCCCGAAAATCACGTGCCACTCCGGGGTCCCTGGAAAGGTGGACAAATCCTCCCAACAGCGCAGCCCCCTGCAATCCCCCCTCGGCCACCCACTTACAGAGCACAAGTGGGCGGTCCAAGGGTACCTGATGAATCACATCATTGTAGCCCTGTTCCCAGCTGTATAAAGCCTATAACAGCGCTTTTGTATATTGGGGGCATGGACATGATGATGTGACCACGGACACCATGCCCCCTGTACTGCATCTTTCACTGTGTCATGCCTCCACCATGAACCTATGCCGCAACATGCACGCCCGCACCGCTAACCTGCAGTGCCGAGCTGGCTGCCCTCTCCCGGAGGGGGCAGCCAGAATGTCGGCAACCCTGACACACATATATGTATTTGCCATTAGCCTAAATCTCAGAATTGAAATCAAATTTATTTGTTCATAAACTGTGTTATTTTATAAGGAAAGTTTCGGCAAAAATGATAAAGCATTCCGTTGCACTTAAAACCAAGACAATTTTGGAGTCAAACTATTACTTGCGTTCACTGGAGTCACTACAAGGTAAACAAACACTCATTTTTAATAAAAAAAATATTTATTCAATTGTGAGCAGACTTTTGAAAAACTTTAATGGGTAAGGGGTACATTTACTAAGCAGTGATAAGAGCGGAGAAGTGAGCCAGTGTAGAAGTCGCCCATGGCAACCAATCAGCACTGAAGTAACATTTATAATTTGCATACTATAAAATGATACAGAGCTGCTGATTGGTTGATGGGGAAATATCTCCACTGGCTCACTTCTCTGCTCTTATCACTGCTTAGTAAATGTACCCCTAAATTTACTAAAGCTGCTAAAACAGATAATTGGTGATGTGGCCCATAGCAACCAATCAGATGCTGCATATTATTTTTAAAAAGGCAATAAAGAAATGATAGACAGCATCTGATTGGTTGCTATTGGCAACATCACCAATTTTCTGTTTTAGAAGCTTTAATAAATTTACCCCTCAATGTCTGTGAATGATGATAATTTGCACCCAAAATCTAAAACACTATAATTTTTTTGTATAGGTTTCATTCAGATTTCACTAATAAGTACCCTGGTGCAATCATATGAAGGAGATGACACAAGTTATACTCTTTGCGTAATACTTACGCTATATGCAATTGTTGTCGTAGATGTAGTAGTAGCAGTGGTCATAGGCGCAGCAGTAGCAGCTGTACTCATTGCTGTTGTATTATCTATAATGATTAAACAACACATATGTAAGATGAAACTATGATGGACACAAAGAGGGGAATGTAATGGTACAAGTTTAAAAATATTGCTGCTTTAAATCAAGAGTCAAAATCAAAGAAAATCATACTTTCACATACCCTATTCCATTGCCACCGACAGTAAATCTTGTAAGCACATTAGTCTTATATACCGTATGTATTTAAGATAGTAAACTGTCTTACAAGCAAAAACTTTGTTTTATGTGGGAAATTCAGAAGATCATTTATGATGACCAAAAACTGTGAATACGAACAGTTTATGTATGCCAACAGCATGCAGGGCTGGTTTTAAAGACAGGCTGAGTAGGCTTCAGTCTAGGGGCCCCTATCACCAGGGAGCCTCTACCACTATTAAGCAGGATAACAATAGTAGTAGGAGCGTACTCCCCCCACATACACACCTACTCCTCCAGGGGCAGGCCAACACTTTCCATTGGGACACAGTTTCCCACAGGATGAGTTCCAGCCATGCATAATGTGCTGCCTCTTCAGAGCAGCCAATTAAATTGCTCCGTCCTAACACAAGTCTATCAACCCTCCTCCTAAAGAGGGGGGGAATTCAATTAGCTACAGTAATTTACGGTAATCAAAAATCCTCGATAATCAGCCCGTTTTAGTGATCATGGCAATACATAGGTCCGTGAATTTATCACAGATTCTATGTGTCTTAGCCTGAAAAAAAGATCATTTTTAAGGGCCAAAAATGGAGGATAATTGAATTCAGGAAGAATAAAAATCACGAAAAAGTGCTATTTTTCGCGCCCAAAAAATTGTGCAGGCTAATTTAATTCCCCTATAAATCTTTTCTCATCTTCTCCCTTGTCCTTCAGTTATCTCCCAGATCACCCTCCATCCTCATATTTAACCCCAGTACTATCCTTGCATCCTGTGCTCCTATCCATTAATGCCTAGTCCCGTTCATATAGTCTGACTCTTTGGGGTCTATTTACTAAGCCTCAGGTGGAGATAATGTAGACGAAGAAAAAGTACCAGCCAATCACAGCCTGTCATTTTTCGAACCCAGTCTGTGACATGGCAGTTACGAGCTGATTGGCTGGTACTTTGTCTCCGGCCACTTTATCGCCACCAGAGGCTTAATAAATATAGACCTGTTCTCATACTTTGTTGGGTACAGTGTCATTGAGTGCTGTAGAGACTTTTTCTCATTTTGACTCACCTCCACTTAACTGATAAGAAACAGTGAATCTCCATCCCATGTCTCTAGTCCACATTGTACCTAGTTTGTGAGTTTACTGCCTGGTATTATTGTCCAATGCTAAATCATTTTACATTTACTGTACATTTACTGTACCACTGATGTGTTGCATCAATGCTGCAGTGTGAAACATTAGTTTATATAGTGCAAATGATTCTATTTTGTGCAGTGTTTTTAGGGCTCATATCATTTTAGGAACCTTCCCAGATTAGGGGTTGGTTCAATCAGCAGCAAGTCATCTCGCAGCCATATATTGCAATTATGGTGGCCTCTGACTCGCAGATTGTTGATTGCAGTCCCATAGTGCTGCATACAATAAGCCGCAAGTTTTGGGTGGGATGGGGCTACAAGGAGCAAGATGAGATGAGGTTCTGTTGACGGCATTTCCACGTTATTGCAACAGCACTTTGTCCCGCTCACCCTGTACTGAACTGACCCCTTAGTGTTGACTATTATATTGTGGTGAAATACTGACTGGATGTGGGGAGAAAGGCTATATGTACTATTTAGAGACGTGCTCTGATCCCCGTGTTTTGGTTTTGGTGTTGTATTTGGTTTTACCAAAACTGCCCTTGTGTGTTTTGGTTTTGGATCTGCATTTTTGTCATAAAATCATAAAAACAGCTATAATCACAGAATTTAGACCTGTTTTTGTTCCTACAGTATTATTAACCTCAACAGCATTCATTTACAGTTAATTTTGACCACCCCACAGCTCACAATATTGTTGTCATCCATTTTAGGCCAAACGCTGCAGCGACCTGGCTAGTTACTAACCGTCACAGCATCGGCACAAACACGCAGCAGTTTATAGCACAAATTAAAAGTGGTGCAAGATGGAATTATCCTTGGGCCCTCCCTTCCACCCTTATGTTGGATATTAAAAAGGACATGCACAGTTTAACAAACCAAGCACATCAGTGACAGGGACTGACACTTTTGTGGCTGAAGTGCTTGCTTTGTTTGCCCCCCACAAGACAATGTTTTTGAAGGATTATCTCTGATCACTAATGAGGAGGTTGATGATGAGGGTGTTATTTACATTATAATCTTGTAAAATAAATTTAATGAACTCGCCGAAAATGATGTAACATGGAGGAGGTGCCTAGATGGCTTAACATCCCTACCACTACTAACTTTGGCCTCACAAATGGAGCAGATGCTTTCACAAACATTGTCAGGATTTGGGTAAAAGTAATTCCACACCAAAAAGCTGGATTTTTTGTCTTATGCCCACACATCACAATGATTTTCTTTTTATCACTGGCAAGAACTGCTGCCACTGACTTACAGAAATAACGTCATCATCAACATCCTCGGTGTCAGATAGTAGTGCACACATATCCCCCTCATCCTGTCCCACTTCCACACACGAATCCTCAATTTCTATTATGCTCTCATCATCACCATCTTTACTTGTACTGCTCCACACATGTGCAGTTGGTGCAGAAATGTGAAAGAGGCTTCTCTATGAGGACATTGTGAGAAATGTCAGACTCACACAAGCTGACGTGGACACCCCTAAACGCTCCTCAGCAATGTGTGGTGGTTCTGAATGCACAGTTTGTTCCACTTCCTTTAGTGCTTTTTTTTTATGCCTCTTCTAGACTCTGGATGAAAAGTTCTTGCATCGGCATGAGATGCAGAAGATGGCTCACTGACAGTTGCAGAACCACCACTTAAAGGCCAAGACCTGAGTCTTTCCTTCCCACTTTCATGTTTCTCTGCAGCTAACTTTCCTTTTGATGTTTTTTTTTCTTTACAACTGTAAAATTAAATTGCTTTTGATTTTACATGCCCTGACTTAAGCCCTCCATGCCCTTGGGCATCGGCCTTAGTAGATGACGTTGATGGACTTGTATTGTCATGACTGGTGGCAGCACTTGCAGCACTAATATGTGCTTCCTGCTTTTCTCTCAATTGGTAGTCCTCCATTTCTATCTACAAACACAAAGTGGGGTACAGCACACACACACACACACCACAATTTGTACAAAAAATGTACCACCTACAGTGTTACAATATGTGTATGAGTCAGAAAAAGTAATCTAACACTGCAGTTTAATTTCACACAATACAGTGTCACACAATACATGTTGCATAATATGTGTATGAGTACGAAATTAAATATATTACTGTGGTACCACCTTCACCCACAGTGTCGCACAATACGTGTATGAAATTATAGTCTGTGGTCTGACCAGCAGTGTCACAGAAAAATAATAGTATAGTACACTGGGGTTTAGCACCAAAAAAAAGAATTATATATTATATGTCTTAGCTGTACTATGTCTTGAGAATGTGTGGTGCTCTGTTACCTGTACTCTATTTCTGTTATTTATTTACTGTAATGCAATGTTTTGTCCCCTGTACTGTCCTTTGTACGGCGCTGCGAAACACATGTGGCGCCTTATAAATAAAATGTAATAATAATAATTATATATATATATATATATATAAAGAACAATTATCTCTGAGGAGCGCTCTTATTGCATGGACATTCCAATATATATGTTTGTGAACTGAGGATGCTCTATTAGTACCCTATCAATGCATAGACCGGAATGTTAAGAACATTTTTTAATTAAAATGCAAAGCAACACATTCAGAAATAAATTTTCATAATAATTTCTGACAAATAAAAAACTTGTATGTTTGTTCAGTTTTTATAAATATTATAATGTTAAAACAAAATAAAATTAAATATTTTGTTTCAACCAACGCATTTGATCTATGGCGACTTTTTCAGGGGTGTTAATTTTTAGACAATAGAATTTTCATACTGTGATGACGAGAATAATTGAAAGAGTTCTCTTTCTTAAGATTATTTTACTAAAAATGAATTGATTCAGAACGATCTTAATTGAATTCCACAGTCTAATGACCTTTAGCTGGATTTAATGTTTGTAGAGGTTCCTATGACCCAAATTGACTAGTTTTTTGTGGGGTATTTTGGATTCCAGAACACACAGACATGTAGAACTGTTGCTGGTAATAATCTGAACATTGACAGCAGCTGAGGAAAGAAAAAAACTTTTTTATTCATTAAGGATTCTTGGTTCTGATTTAAACCTATAGAACTTATTGCAAATAACCACAAAAAACTAGCCAATTTGGGTTATAGGAACCTCTACAAACATTAAATCCAGCTAAAGGCCATTAGACTGTGGAATCCAATTAAGATTGTTCTGAATAAATTCATTTTTTATGAAAAGCTGTTCTGTACTTCATTATTTTCTGTACTATATTATGCTATGTATCTGCTAAGTGCCTTGAGTCCTATTGGAGAAAGAACGCTATATAACTAAAATTATTATTATTATTATTATTATTATTATTATTTTTTTTTAGTAAAATAATCTGCCTTTGCTTAAGAAAGAACTCTTTCAATTATTCTCGTCATCACAGTATGAAAATTCTATTGTCTAAAAATTAACAACCCTAAAGTAGTTGCCATAGACGAAATGCGTTGGTGAAACAAAATATTTAATTTTATTTTGTTTTAACATTATAATATTTACAAAAACTGAACAAACATACAAGTTTTTTATTTTTGTCAGAAATGATTATGAAAATGTATTTCTGAATGTGTTATTTTGCATTTTAATAAAAAACATTTTTTTAACATTTGGGTGTATGCATTTATAGGGTACTAATAGAGCATCCTCAGTTCACAAACATATATATTGGAATGTCCATTCAATAAGAGCGCACCTCAGAGATAATTTTTCTTTATATTTACTTTTGTGGGCCCTTATCGGCAAAGCGCCTTTTCTCTTGGGGTAGTTGCCTAAAATAGGTGTATTTAACAGGGAATTAATTCTAAGGTAATTATAATTAGACCTTATTATATTGATTAACAATAGCGCATTAAGGAACTTCCAGCAAAAAAAAATAATAATTATATATATATATATATATAGCAAAAGGTATGACAGGCGGAACTCAAGCAGACTCCTCAATGATGATGAAATAAAGGTAGGTTTATTGTGCCAATAAACCTACCTTTATGTTATCATCATTAAGGAGTCTGCTTGAGTGCCGCCTGCCATACCTTTTGCTACATTGGGGAATCAAGCTCTTCTCCTGGAGGGCACCGCAGCACTTGATTTTTGTTGCATTGGGAGTGCCGGGCCCACAACGGTTGGTTATATATATATATATATATATATATATATATATATACATACATACATACATACATACATACATACATACAGTAGGGATGCAAAACAAGCGCTTAACAGCTTACACGTTTACAATAATAAATAAATATATAATACATAAACATTTATGTTAGTGCCAATCAGCATTCCCAAGTATAGGGGCTGCAGCTGAGACTTTCTTATTGACTCATATTTCGGTGAATCACAGATAAAATGTTATAAAAAATTATAACAAGCTTATCTGTTACAGATGCCGTTGGAGAGGTAGTGGAAGCTGTCCCAACGCGTTTCGTCCCTTTATTTAGCCTTTATGGGTCTTCCTCAGGGGCCAGCTTCCATTTTTTAAATTGTACGATTCCACCTATATGTATGTTTGTGTGATTAAAATTGTGAAAAACTATATCACACTATTAGCTCCCCTTTTTTTCTGTTTTTTTTCCTTCAATGGGAAAAAAACCTTTGTTCCAAGGTACTGCATACTGCTAAGAATTCCGTCATAGGAGCAGCATTCCTAAAAAGGAGTGAGTTATTACCTTCCTTTTTTTAATTTTACCACAAGGGTGATTTTGATTATCTACATTAGAAATCACAATTAACGTAGTGGTTTCTGAAACACTATCTGCACACAGCACTTTTTTATCGCACTTTTTTGCAAATTTGCACAAATAAGTCACTGGTCACTTTATGATAAAAACAGCATTATTGTTGACACAAATCTTCCTTCTCTGCCAACGTGATTGTACCAATCCTTTGATGAGGGCTTCCGTATAAGGAGTAAAAGGACAAGGCAAGGTGACCATATAAAGATACCACTTGCACATCTCTTTCATATTTCCGGTACGCATATAAATTATTAAGTTTTACACTGAGAGAATACTTCACACCACAGCACTGAAGGCGCAGAGACTTTATCCCTATCGAATAAATATATATATATATATATATATATATTTGTAAATGATAAATAGTTTAGCTCTAACTGGTGCTGAGCAGCCCTAGATTGGCAGAGGACCCCTCTATGTACATCAAAGCACGGACCACCTACAGAGTCACAATACATGTACGACTATACTGCGGTCTAACCGGCAGTGTCACATTAAGTATTAAAACAATAGTATAGTACACTGACCAAAAAAAAATAATACTATATATATATATATATATATATATATAAAATGTTATATTATTTAACTGGTGCAGAGCAACCCTTCATTGTTAGAGGAACCCTTTATGCAGCAGGGACGGCTTGCTATGTCATTCACTATACGGGTATGATATATGATTATAGTACGCTGTATTAGTACACTGATTATACAGAAGCCTCTTTATGGATGGAGAGAGTGCCCATGAACACAGCAGCCCAGGCCCCTTGAGGTGCAAAAACAGAGCACCCCGGTACAGACACCGCAGTGTCACGTCCTTTCAATAAAACCTTCATAGCCAGAGTAAAATGGGATCAGAGTAAGACGGGAAAACCTGAGCCACACTCAGATCTCGCCTCACATCATAATGTTCGGTTGGGTCTGGTTCTCAGAGAACCGGATCCGCTCATCTCTACTATTTATGTGTTTATTCTTTCAGTTAGAGGAATTACAGTGCAAATCTGTATTTCAACTTTCAAGTGGTTTCATAAGCAAGCTCTGCATGCATGCCTACCATTTACCACCATGGGCATAAGGCACCACCACAGAGAAGAGGTGCTATACAAAGTCATGAAGAGTGTAATGCTGGGGCAGCATGGTGAAAGACAACAACTTTTTTTTTTGTTAATTATTTTATTTCATACAATATTTATATAGCTCGATAGCTAGATAGATATAGATATATAGATATTTTCTACATATGTTTTTGTTTAGTGCATAGGACATACATTTCCTGCAACAGAATTCTTGCTTTTCTTTATGTATGCACTTCCTATTGTGTTTGGTAGCCTCCAGTGTGCTCTTGGTATTGAGGTTACATTAGATATCATTGTTTCAATGCTAGCGGCAAGTGCAATCACTTATTACCGTACCCAAACACTGCAGATTTTCCAGAGTATGCTGTCCGAGGAAAACTCTGCAATGTTGGTGTTCACAAGGTGCCGCTAATTGGATTGCCTCCATAGATCTAAGCTATAGAGAACTCATAGTATACTGGGAAAATGTATTAAAACCTTGGTTGAATCTAGGAACTTAATTTGCTGAATAAAAAGCACAATACACAAAGGACCAGATTTACTAAGTGGCAGCCTTTGGCAGCCACCAATTCTCTGCAGTTTTGACCACAAAATTTCAGATAGCAATAATATTTAATGCAAATTACAAAATTAAGGGTCAAAAACTGCTTGCAAAAGCAGCCATTTAGTAAATCTAGACCAAAGTGTTGCTCTCAGAATAATACATTCTTAAAATACTGTCCTTTAAAAATGAAACCTATAAAAAATGTTAAGTATTACACACTTCATATGAGGGGCATTTAGTGTTTTTTTTGTTTATTTTTTAAATAAATGCTAAACATACAGTTGTAGCCACGCTCATCACCCGCGCCTAGGCATGATGAGCTGCAGCAATTGCTGCTCCCATTTCTGCGAATGGGGCATGTGCGCCTCTAAGATGGCATGGCATGGCGTGACTAGAAGGGCTGTTTAACATGACTGCAGCAAGGATGTAAGACACATCTCTATATCTAGCAGAGCATATAAAGTAGGGGTTACGTTTATGTGTAATAGAAAGTTTTCAGTATGATTAGTGTAAGTGGTAACTTTAGTGCCATCTACACTTACTGGCTGTACTACACAAACGGAGCTTGAGCTGCTCTCTTACCACTATTGATGTTTAGATTCATGCATTCCGATGTGTTGCAGCAGTGCAGGGTACATTCATCTTGCATTGTATCGTTGCACAAGTGATGCATGCAGTGTTCATCACACTTAATTTCAAAAAAGGAATTGTTATGACGATACATCTGGAATGACATGAAAAACAATATTTTAGCACTGATTCTAAATGCTTGTGTGAAAGAATAAAGCCTGGCATACACTGTGCAGATCTCTGTGTGTAATATCAGACCCTGTGTTGGTGTAGTGCAGTACCTGTATCTTCCAGATGATGAGTAGATTCAACAGCTCTAAAGCCTTCCCCCGATATGGAAGCCTGTGGCAGAAGGATGAACACCCCAAGAGAGCCCCAAAGCAGATAGCAGAAAAAAGCACGGTGACAACTATTTATTGTTGCAGGTTTTCGCGGGTCACCACTATTAATGAGATTGAGTTATTACGAACCAAATATAATGTGTAACAACACTATCTGTAAATTAAATTAACTTGTAACCGCAAGCATAAATCTGTAATGTTTCAATTAAGACACATGAATAACTTTGGTAATCAACTACATTAGCCACATATAATGCTGTAGTACCACTTAGTATTTACTCAAACCAAGGTGCAGTATCCGAATGAGCTTGCCTAAACCATGTAATCACTAGCGTGTCCACAAGATGTCGCTAGATTTGATATGTTCAGTTTATGCTGATGACAAAATGTTCCAGCTATATCAATGTCCTACAGGGGATGCTTTAGAGTGAGTTTGCACTGTGCACAGTATTTGTAATCCAATAGGTGATGCTGTGGAGCAGCTACTTGTAAGGTATAGCACAAGTTTCCAATAGAGGGCGCTGTGGGGCAGCTACTTGTATGATCTAGCACAAGTTTCCAATAGAGGGCGCTGTGGAGTAGGTACTTCTAGCACAGTGTATGCTTCCAATAGGGGGTGCTGTGTAACATATGGATGAGTGCACTGTACTGGCGGTAACCTTCCAATAGAGGATGCAGTTAGTTAACCTGATGTCAGCATACAGTGAGACACAGAGCAAATAACACATTCCTGGCACACACATAGTGCTACAGTTCAAGCAGGCAAGGGATAAATGGCTCTGTTGTGGTTTCCTTGCAATTAAAATGGTAAAGGAGAAAAGGGGGTTCACACAACCCTATCCCTTAAGGCTTTCTGGTGAAGTGGCTGGCAGGCCCAAATAAATCACACGTGCCCCTCCTTATAAATAGAGCCCTTCTGTGATCTGTCCCAAGAGGGGCTGTAACTTGGAAAGTTGGCAGGGTGGTCACTGTTGGCCTGGGTGCCCATAAGTGGGGGCTGTCTGGGATGAGGTAGAGTACCTGTAATGTCTGCTGCTGTTGCCGGCTCCTGCTGGTCACTTCTCCTCACTGCTGCTTTGCAGGGTGACAGCCTCCCGATGTGTGGCGTCTCCCCCTCCAGAGGTACACGCTGCTGATCCTGTGCGGCTGTGTCCCATCTGAGGCCAACTCCTGCTGGTTTACTGCATCTTGCCACCATCAGGCTTCTCACTACCAGGGCTCACTCTCCTCTCTCAGCAGCTCTCCTTCCTGCCTCTCCCCACGCTCGACCACAGCCAATCAGAGTGCTCCCAGCTTCCCTCTCTGCCAGGGATCCTGCTGGAAAGCCCAGGGTCCTAGTGCTGTACACATTTTCTCCCGGGTGCCATGGTTGCCATGTAGCTTTTTCTTGAATTCCCTGAAGGAGCTGGTCCCCTGTGAGTGGGTGTCACCTAAGTATATTGGAAGCCATGGGGCCCCGAAGTAATAGGACATGGTGATCGGTGCAGTTGGCATCACTGCTGCTGGGGGTGCTGGAATGGGTGCTTCAGGCAATCTTCTGCGGCTTGGGGTAGAGTCTGAGGACTATGGTTGCCTTTCTGCATCTTGTGGCTGTGACATCTTGCCATTCACAGGGGTATCTGTAATCCTGTTCGTAGACGCTAAGTTGTAATATCAGACCCTGTGTTGGTGTAGTGCAGTACCTGTATCTTCCAGACGACGAGTAGATTCAACAGCTATAAAGCCTTCCCCGATACGGAAGCCTGTGGCAGAAGGGTAAATACCCCAAGAGAGCCCCACAGATAGATAGCAGACAAACACACAGTGACAACTATTTATTGTTGCAGGTTTTCGCGGGTCACCACTATTAATGAGACTGAGTTATTATGAACCAAATATAATGTGTAACAACACTATCTGTAAATTAAATTAACTTGCAACCACGAGCATAAATCTGTAATGTTTCAATTAAGACACATGAATAAATAGGATTTTAATTACCTACCAATAAATCCTTTTCTCGTAGTCCGTAGAGGATGCTGGGGTCCAATTTAGTACCATGGGATATAGATGAGTTTAATAGTGTGGGCTGGCTCCTCCCTCTATGCCACTCCTACCAGACTCAGTCTAGAAACTGTACCCGAGGAGACGGACATACGTCAAGAGAAGGAAATACACAGATGGTAGTGAGATTCACACCAGCTCACACATATCAAAAAGGAAAGCCAAGCTAACCAACTTGGAACAATTCAGCAATGGCTGAACCAACACATTTAGCCAAGTAACAATGCAGGAATACGAAGCACTGGGTGGGCGCCCAGCATCCTCTACGGACTACGAGAAAAGGATTTACTGGTAGGTAATTAAAATCCTATTTTCTCTTACGTCCTAGAGGATGCTGGGGTCCAATTTAGTATCATGGGGATGTACCAAAGATCCCTGTACTGAAGGGAGAGTGCTGCGGTTCCTGCAGAACTGATTGACCAAACTTTAGGTCCTCAGAGGCCAAAGTATCGAACTTGTAGAACTTAGCAAACCTGTACGACCCCGACCAAGTAGCCGCTCGGCAAAGCTGAATAGCCGAGACACCCCGGGCAGCCACTCAGGAAGAACTAACTTTACGGGTAGAGTGGGCCTGAACAGATCTTGGACATGCCAAACCTGCCGTAGAAAAAGCATGCTGGATAG
Source organism: Pseudophryne corroboree (assembly GCF_028390025.1). NCBI lineage: Eukaryota > Metazoa > Chordata > Amphibia > Anura > Myobatrachidae > Pseudophryne > Pseudophryne corroboree. Next base: position 552,896,227 of record NC_086445.1, read on the forward strand.
TAAGCCTGATCCAGCGAGAAATTGTCTGCTTAGAAGCAGGACACCCAATCTTGTTGGGATCATAAAGGACAAATAGCGCGTCTGACTTCCTGTGACGAGCAGTCCTCTTCACATACATCTTCAATTTCCACACGACATCCAAGGACTTTGAGGTAATCGAGGTGTCAGTAGCCACCATGACCACAATGGGTTGGATGATATGAAAAGCCGACACAACCTTAGGAAGAAATTGCTGACGCGTTCTGAGTTGAGCACTATCTTCACGGAAAATCAAATAGGGGCTCTTGCGCGACAATGCCCCTAATTCAGACACACGTCTTGCAGATGCCAATGCCAACAGTGTGACTGCCTTCCAAGTAATAAACTTTACGTCCACCACCTGTAAAGGTTTAAACCAATCCGATTGTAGGAACTGCAGCACCACGTTAAGATCCCAATGTGCTGTAGCAGGCACAAAAGGTGGTTGGATGTGCAGAACTCCTTTCAAGAATGTCTGAACCTCACGGAGAGCAGCCAATTGTTTTTGGAAGAAAATATACAAGGCCGAAATCTGGACCTTGATGGAGCCCAAGCGTAGGCCCACATCCACACCAGCTTGCAGAAAAAGGAGAAAACGTCCCAGTTGAAACTCCACCATAGGAAACTTCCTGGATTCACACCAAGACACATACTTTTTCCAAATCCGATTGTAATGCTTAGACATTACCCCCTTCCTAGCTTGGATCAGAATAGGAAAGACCTTGTTTGGAATGCCCTTCCGAGCTCAGATCTGGCGTTCAACCTCCATGCCGTCAAACGTAGCCGCAGTAAGTCTTGATAGGTGAACAGCCCCTGCAGTAGAAGGTCTTTGCGAAGAGAAAGAGGCCTCAGATCCTCCAGCAGTAATGCCAGAAGATCCGCGTACCAAGCCCTTCTTGGCCAGTCTGGAACAATATGGATCGCGGAAACACTTGTTGTTTTTAGTAGATTGAGACTCCTTGGGATAAGTGGAAGTGGAGGGAACACATACACTGACTGGAGCATGCACGGAGTTACGAGGGCGTCCACCGCCACTGCTTCTGGGTCTCGTGACTTGGAACAGTACCTCCGAAGCTTCTTGTTGAGGCGAGAAGCCATCAAGTCTATCTGAGATACACCCTATCGGCTTGTTACCTCTGCGAATACCTCCGGTGGGAGGCCCCATTCTCCTGGATGGAGATCATGTCTGCTGAGGAAGTCCGCTTCCCAGTTGTCCACTCCAGGAATGAAGATTGCCGCCAGCGCATGCCTTTTTTCCCAGAGGAGGATTCTTGTTACCTCTGATATCGCAGCTCTGCTCTTCATTCCGTCCTGCCTGTTTATGTAGGACACCGCTGTGACGTTGTCCGACTGAACCTGAATGGCTCAATCTTGTTTATTGGAAGGACAGATTCCTGACTTGACCACTTTCCTTGGAAGTTTATCCCCTGGGTGGCTGCTCCCCAACCTCTGAGACTTGCATACGTGGTTAGAAGTATCCAATTCTGAATCCCGTACCTGTGGCCCTTGAGTAGGTGAGACGTTTGCAGCCACCAGAGGAGCGAAATTCTGGCTTTCAGCGACAGGTGTATCAGCTGGTGCATGTGAAGATGTGATCCCGACCACTTGTCCAGGAGATCCAGCTGGAAGAACCTTGCATGGAATCTTCCGTACTGTAGAGCCTCGTAGGAGGCTACCATCTTTCCCAGAAGGCGAATGCACGGATGAACCAATACCCAGGCTAGCTTCAAAACATCCCAGATGATTGATTGGATCACCAACGTTTTCTCCAGTGGTAGCAACACCCTCTGCACTTTCGTGTCGAGTATCATCCCCAGGAAGGACAGACTCCGTGTCGGTTCCAAATGTGACTTTGGAAGGTTCAGGATCCACCTATGATCCCGGAGCAGTTGAATTGAGAGTGCAATATTCTGCAACAGATTCTCTTTGGAAGATGCCTTTATCAGCAGATCGTTCAGATATGGAATTATGTTCATTCCCTGTTTTCGGAGAAGGAGCATCATCTCCGCCATGACCCTGGTGAACACCCTCGGTGCTGTGGATAGGTCAAATGGCAATGTCTGGAACTGATAGTGAAAGTCCTGTAGTGCAAACCGTAGATAAGCCTGGTGAGGTGGCCAGATCGGAATGTGAAGGTATGCATCCTTGAAATCCTGGGATACTAGGAATTCCCTCTCCTCCAGACCTGAGATAACCACTCTCAGAGACTCCATCTTGAATTGGAAAACCCTCAAGTAGGGGTTCAATATAGGCCTTACCGAACCATCTGGTTCCGGTACCACAAACAGGTTTGAGTAATAACCCTTGGTTTTTAGGTGAGGTGGAACTGGAACAATGATATTTGTTCGTACCAATTTTTGAATGGCTTCCTGCAGGATAGCACTTTCTGTCAGCGAAACTGGTAAACCTGATTTGAAGAATCTGTGAGGTGGGAGTTCCTGAAACTCCAGTCTGTAGCCCTGGGTAACAATGTCTGTCACCCAGGGGTCTAGGCATGATGACGCCCAGACGTGACTGAAATCTTTTAGTCTCGCTCCCACCTGCCCGATCTCCAGGCTGGGAGGTCCACCATCATGCTGCAGATTTGGAGGAAGCAGAACTTGGTTTCTGTTCCTGGGAACCTGTTGGTGCAGGTTTTCAAATTTTCCCCGACCTCCTCTAAAGAAGGTGGGGGGGGGGGATTTTTTTTTATTTTGCGGTCCGAAAGGTGTAGGATAAGATTTCCTAGCCGGTGCTGCTGCGGAGGGAAGAAATGTCGACTTGCCCGCAGTCGCCACGGAAATCCACGCATCCAATGCGTCCCCAAACAGAGCCTGACCTGTGAAGGGTAAGTTCACCACACTTTTCTTGGATTCCGCATCCGCAGACCATTGACGCAGCCAGAGCCCTCTGCGTGCCGAGACAGCCATGGAAGAAGCCCTTGCATTAAGTAGGCCAATGTCCTTCATAGCCTCCACCATGAAACCTGCGGAATCCTGTATGTGATGTAAAAACAATTCAATGTCACTCCTATCCATAGTATCTAATTCCTCTAGTAATGTGCCTGACCACTTTACTATGGCTTTAGAAATCCATGCACAAGCAATAGTGGGCCTTAAAGCCACGCCTGCAGCAGTGTATAGTGATTTGAGCGTAGTCTCAATCTTGCGGTCAGCCGGCTCCTTTAAGGTGGTTGAACTAGGGACAGGTAAAACCACCTTTTTAGATAACCTAGATACAGAAGCGTCTACTACAGGTGGGTTTTCCCACTTCTTTCTATCCTCTTCAGGGAAAGGGAAAACAATGAGAATTCTTTTAGGGATCTGGAATTTTTTCTTTGGGTTTTCCCAGGATTTTTCAAACAAGGAGTTTAACTCCTTAGAAGCAGGGAAGGTAAGCGAGGATTTCTTATTTACTATAAAATGATTTCTCTTCCTGCTCAGTTACCTTCTCAGAAATATGCAAAACATTTCTAATGGCTTCAATCATCAGTTGCACCCCTTTAGCAAGGGATGCATCTCCCCCCTGCATATCCCCATCACCGTCCCCTGCAGGGTCGGACTGGCCCACAGGGGTACCAGGGAAACCACCGGTAGGCCCCACTGCCTGAGGGCCCACTCCTTCCACTAAGGATCAGGTTCCAGACTGTGCACTTGTATTATACATGGTAGATATGTTGCATTACTCTGCACTAGACTATTGTGTATTTCAAGCCTCTGTGGAGGCTGGCCACACTGCCTTTGTAGGCTGGCCACACCCCAAAGTATGGGCCCCTATAACGGCATTCCCCTGGTGGGCCCTTCATGCCCCAGTCCGACACTGGTCCCCTGTATCAGAGTCGGTATCAGTGTCAGCTTGCATTATCTGGGCAAGTGTACGTTTTTGCGGGTATGTAGGTGGAGGTTTAGACGAAGTTGTGGGAGCTGAATACTTCAATCCCTCTACAGATTTTCTCAAAAACTGCGTCTCTTTCTCAGTATGTGACATCCTAGTTGCAATCTGGGATATCATTCCCTTTAAAGAATCCACCCATGGGGTTTCGGAATCAGATAGCTGAGACAGTATATTGCAGTCCTGAGTACATGGAATAGACTCCTCAAGAGAAGATAAACACTCTGCAGCACAGGACACAGAGTCCTTAGACATGGTAATGTGGATATACACACTTACACACACACACACACACACACACACACACACACACACACGCACACACACGAAAATGTCAGACACAGTTTCCCCCCAGAGCACCTTCAGAGAGTCACAGAGTATAAGGAGCCAGCCACACAGCGCCCCTGTAGGCAGTTATTATAATAAAAGCCCGGCGCTGACTAACTAACCTTAATAGTAAATTAGTACTACTAGCACACTTCCCCCTGTCTATAACACCCTGGTACCGCAGAGGTATAGCTGGAGTTGTGTGGAGGCCAGCGCTCCCTGTCAGCGTCTCTTTCCTATGATCTGCAAGGAGAAAATGGAGCTGGTGAGTGCTGGATCCACTCTGAGAGGAAACCCCGCCATTTGTAATGGCGTGCGGCTTCCTGCACTAATTGTTTATACTGGCCTGAGGTTTCTTTGTGCTAACAGCGGGATTAGTCCCTGTTAGCTTCGTGACAAGTGTAGGGTGTATCCGCGCTGGCTCAGGACGCCCCTCAAAACACCTACACAGTGTGTTGCTGAGCCTTTCTGGAGCGCTGTGTGTCAGAGCTGCGCTCCCACCCTTGTACCGCCATTCCCGCTGGCGACCCACTAACCGGGACGCCGGCGTTGCGCAGGCGCTGTACTCTCCACTCTTCTTTCTGCTGGCTCTGTTAGGGGGTGGCGGACGTGCTGCAGGAGTGAGCGGTCACCTCGTGGGCTTGCGATCAGCACCGTCAGGAGCTCAGGTAGAGAACCATTTACTCTTCAGGAAGTTGGTTCCTACTCCCCCCCTAAGTCCAATGAAGCAGGAAGGCTGTTGCCAGCAGCCTTCCTGTATCTAACTAACTCTAGAAAATAACAAAACTAGAAAAACTCCTAGGAGCTTCCCTAGCTGTGACCGGATCCTCCGGGGACATTTTCTCTCTCGGAAGCTCTCCTTCCTGCCTCTCCTCACACTCGACCATGGCCAATCAGAGCGCTCCCAGCTTCCCGCTCTGCCAGGGATCCTGTTGGAAAGCCCAGGGTCCTAGCTCTGTACACAATTTCTCCCGGGTGCCATGGTTGCTAAGCAACCAGATGAAAAGGGTTTTAACCCTTACAGTGTCTGGCTGCAGCTGGTGTAAACTAGGAGAAGGGATACCCCAAGAGTTGGTTATCACATGTGCAGATCAGATAAATGGTCGATCCTTGAAACGATTATCTGATCAGTGTGCACAGGTCTATTTTTCAAGGAAAATAGGTTCAGGAACTGGGTGTGGGTCAGAGGTGGGCGGTGATGTGGGAGGAGCTACCAAAGGGTCGCGGCATTTATTGGTGCATAATCTTTTTCCTTCCCTTGATGGGATATATGATTTACATGGACAATGCGCGCCGAAGGAATGCACTTCAAAAATGAGCGTGGTCTCACAAGGAAGAGGCATACCCACAGTAATTCCCACAGTAATTCCCGAGTAATTCCCCACAGTAATTCCCAGCACCATGGTACTCCCACAAAGTAATGCCTCTGACACCATATTATGCCCCCAAACACATTAATAATACAAGAGGTATGCCACAGTACCTGCTCATTGTCAGGGGTTCCCCACCAGCTGCTGCCCCAGCCGCCACTTCTGGGATCCAAATCAGCGCCGCCCGCTCCTCCTCAGAGTCCCCTTTGTGGAGCGCTCTCCTGACGTGGTCACGATGCAACAGGACAGAGTGGTGGGAATGGGAGGGGGAGTGTAGGCAGCAGTAGCCAGGAGGGGTCGTGGCGGGCATTCAGTGCGATAAAAAGACACTGATCCCCGGGACCGAGCCACTGTGCAGACCACAGAAGGTTACGGAATGCCGCTCCTGATGATGTCATTTTACAAAAGGCTTCCAGGAATGGCATTCCAGCTCCAAAAATAAATAAATAAATAAATTATATATATATATATATATAATATAATATATTTATAAATTTATTGTGTGTGTATAGCAGAGGCCAAGATGAAGGGACAATGCAGTGAGCACACAGCAGCACCCCACCCCCACCAGCCCACAGTGGATTTCAGGACTGCCCTCAAAGCCCCAGCACACAGCAGCAAATTTGTCATCCCCCATTACCAGCACACCGGATACCCCCTCTTCCAGAGTACAGCAGCGGCTGGCTTCTCCTACCTCCCCCCCCACCCCTCTCCACCCTTGGAGGACATCAGCAGACGGCTTTTCTACCCTCTCTCCGCCCTGTCGGAGGATAGCAGCGGCTGGCTTCTACCCCCACTCTCCCCTCTGTCAAAGGACAGCTTGGGCAGGCCACAGGAGGTTCTGAAACGCCGTTTATTGGTGACATAATTTTACAAAAGACCTTCAGGAATTGCGTTCTGGACCGTTCCAGCTCAAAAATATCCCTGAGTATACACCCCATACAAACTGAGCTATTTTTATGTGTACATTCTTCAATGGGACTGGGCATCAGCTGATATCAGTTGATCGGCCCGATATTTGTAAAGGTGTGTACCTAGCTTAACTCTAGTAACAGTTGCCTATGTATGCCTTAATATATATTTTGTTATTGTGCTACTCTGTATTAGGTTTTTTATGATATGACATCCATTAACTATTATATAATATAACATTTTAACTTTCATTAATTGTGTGGATTTGCGGCTAACTAATTTTTAGTAATTTACTAATTATTTAATATATAAATGGCACACAGAGCTCTTTACCTTACATGACAGAGAAACTGTGTATGATAGCAAGTAGTAGAATACAGAAGACATACTTTTACCACCCATAATTGTCAATCATAGACAGATGGTTAATTGAAGTTAGCGACTGGCAACCAAAAATCATGTGACTCAGTCATAAGTCTCATTTTGTGCATACGCAATTATTTAGCTGCCTTGTACATATACAGTAGGTTATAGTTTTCCCAGACTCCCACGAGAGAAAAACACCCTCTGGATAACTGCTTCTCTTTATTGTGGAGAGGGTGTGGCCTTGATGACGCAGTGTATGCAATCAGGCCCCATCTATGCTGCACAAGGATGTTGTTCTACTTATCTCGATCGATTTGCATTACTACAACATAACTGAAACTTTCCAAACTATTAATATGAATATAGAAAGGAATCCAGAAACAGAAAAATACTTGTATACATTAGATCAGGGATCTCCAACCTGTAGCTTGCGAGCTACCGGTAGCTCGCCGTAGTATTTTCGGTAGCTCACAGAGCGCACGGGCTTGGGCAGTCAATGGCACTCCTCCTCCATTCATTTTTAATATTGTGCCGGCTGTCAGCCAATTAGAGCTCGTGGACCGGCAGTGGCGGCACCTGATTGGGTGCCGGACCGCAAGTTTTGATTGGCTCACTTACCGTCACCATATTTTAAATGACCGCCGCCGCCGGAGACTCTGTCACCCTCACCGCAGCCGCTCTCCGGACATCACAGGAGAGGCACGCGCTTCACTCTCCTCCCCTTCCGTACCTCATACAGGAGGAGCCGCACCGGTGGCAGTAGAAGAAGCCAGCAAGGGTTAGCACTGTGTGGGGCACTGTATCAGACACTGCGGGGGAAGGTGGGGGCATTTTATCTGGCACTGCGGGGGCATTTTAAATGGCACTGCGGGGGGAATTGTATCTGGCACTGGTGGGGGCATTATTTGTGTATCTGGCACTGCTGGGAGGGATTATTTGTATATCTGGCACTACTGAGGGGCATTATTTGTGTATCTGGCACTACGCGAGGGTGGCATTACTTGTAGTTGTGAGGACACACCCACTAACGCAGGAACGCACGCACTTCAGAGGGTTTATTTTCCAAAAGTAGCTCACACCCCAATTAAGGTTGGAGATCACTGCATTGGATGTACTACAATATCTGTCTATTGGCCTTTGTTTTTCACAATTTCTATTAAAGCAGTTATGTTGCAGTTGAATCAATGGGATTATTTATGTTTGTTTTTTCAACTATTAAAGGTAGAAGGGACAGAATGGCCTGGCAGACCAGGTATATCTCTGGGTAAACCCCTTGTTTCATGGCTCCACCCACTACCAGTGGGGTGGAGCTCATACGTACTGGGCTAGTTCCTCTCTCAATGTTCCGAGCTGGACAACCCACTAAATAACACTGCAAGGGGCTTTCTAGCACTCGCCCCGTTGCTGGCATACTGGCGGCTGGGATGCCACTGTCGGTATACTCACGGTCAGCATCCCGGCTGCCGGTAAATAGTATGTATTCCGAGGACACATCTGTATATTAATCAGCATAAATAAGGTAATGATCTAATAAGGTCTAAATATTAAAAATTTTAGTCCAGTATATTGTATTGAGAATATTACTTACCCCACAGTAAGAGGAACATGTGGCATTATCAGCATTTTCATGTTTTGATCCATTTCTATAACAGTGTTCTCCCACACAGCTAAAAGTATAACAGTTTGTTTCCTGTGGAAAAAGTGACAGATGAGGTATGTAACCAAACTGAGGATAAATACAGTTGTATTACAAGAAAGCAAATATAATTTAAAATAACTCAGCAATGAGGATCATTACTACTTCCTGCATTTAAATGAAATAATACTGTATTAGGTAACTTCCTGCTTTATGTTCAGTTAATTACTTTGTGTCATTGGTCCAATAGATGGATAGTCTTGAGATGGTGTTACCTATATCTGACTTTGGTGGATGCCCAACAGGTTTAACTAATATACAGTAACTCATATGTGGATGGCTTACTGTCAAGTAATGATTGATAAATAGAGCCACTAGAATAAAATTCTATTTTCTCTCTCGTTCTATATACAGTCTGTATATATATATATATATATATATATATATATTTCAATAAACTGCGGCACTCCAAGATGAATCTAAAAAAATATTTAGTAAGTGAATGACATTACATTTCAGTCATTAGGCTGACGTTTTGGTGCTGCTAAGGCATTTTCCTCATAGCAGAAAAGGTATAGATGTATCTTTTTTCTGCTATGAGAAAGGTGCCTTAGCAGAACCGAAACGTCAGCCTAATGACTGAGATGTAATGTCATTCACTTACTAAAGATTTTTTTTCATTCATCCTGGGAGTGCCGCAGTTTATTGAATTTTCTACATTATCTGCTTACTTCTGGCACCCTGCCTTTAAGGATTTTAACAACGAGTGCTAGTTCATCTACTTGGAGTGTATATATATATATATATATATATATATATATATTATATATATACACACACACTCCTTTCCCCTGAGCTTCAACCACCCTGGTGAAGCTACAGATTCCTTAGGCGAACACCCTGATTCGTCTATACCAATTCTTACCAGCCGTCCAGAACAACACCCCTACTCTACCCCTTTTTAGAGTTCCTCATTTTAAACCTCTCCTTTCCCCTCCCCTAGCTTCACCACATGGTTATCTGTAGGATCAGGGGTTCATAAATTTCCTTGAGAGGGAGTCAGCATTGAGGTCTTGTTTCCCAGGGCGATGTTGCACCTTGAATTTAAATAGTTGTAAAGCCAAAAACCAGCAGGTCACATGAGCATTTACCTCTATATTTGTGTGCATTCACTGTAGAGGTGCATGGTCTGTAACTAGCCAGAATTCTCTCCCCAGTAAATAGTACCTTAGGGACTCCACTGCCCATTTAATTGCCAAACACTCTTGTTCGATAGTTGAGTACTTGCGCTCCCTGGGTAAAAATTTCCTGCTTAAGTACAAAATGTTTTTTTCCTCACCATTTTCTTCCTGGGAAAGGACTGCAACCTGTCTCAGACACATCAGTCTGCAGTACAAACTGTTTCCAAAAGTCTGGAGCATGCAACACCAGTTCTGCACATAAGGCTCGTCTTAAGTCTTGCCAAACAGCTTCCACTACCTGGGACCAAACTATTTTGTCTGTTGCCTGTTCCTTTAAACACTCAGTTAGTGCAGCTGCTCTAGTGACAAATTCATGTATAAACCAGCAATATTAGCCCACCACAAGCTGAGACTTTATTGGGTTGTGGTTTTACCTGACCTCTGCCTACCACATTTCCCAAGTACTTTGTCTCTACCATTCTGATGGCACACTTCTCCGGGTTAGCCATAAATCCATGTGCCCGTAGAGACTATAGAACTGCCTCTACCTTCGGAAGCTGAATTTTCCAGTCAGAGCTAAAGATGATGATATCATCAAGATAAGCTGCTGCATAGTTTCGATGAGGACGAAGTAACTTGTTCATGGCCCTCTGATCAGTTGTAGGAGCCCCATGCAAAAAAAGCGTACCACTTTATACTGAAACAACCTCTCTGAAGTAGAAAAAGCTGTTTTTGACTTGGCAGCATCAGTTAAAGGTATCTGCAAGTACTCTTTTGTCAAATCAAGAGTAGTCAAATATTGTTCTTTTGCTAAATTTTCTACTAGCTTGTCAACCCGAGGCATAGGGTAGGCATCAAATTGTGAGACTTTATTTAGTTTCCTGAAGTCATTGCAAAAGCTCAGGGCTCCCGGAGGCTTGGGTACCAACACAATGAGATTACTCCATTCACTATTTGACTTCTCTATGACCCCTAGATACAGCATCTCTTCTACCTCTTTTTTTTACAGCAGCCCTTTAGTTTCAGGAATGCGATATGGTTTTTGCTTAATTACAACCCCTGGTGGAGTAACAATATCATTCTGTATTATTTGGGTTTTCTCAGGGATGGCAGAAAAGATATCTTGGTTTCGGGCTACCAGGTCTATAGCTTCCCTCTTTTGGTTGGGACTTAACAAAGCTTCAATGGGCATCTGGCAGTAAGGGGTTTTAAGGGCCAGCACAGAAGGTTGATTAACACTTCCCTTCCAAGGTTTTAACAAATTAATGTGGCAAATTTGTACCTCTTTCCTTCTACCCTCCTGGCATACTTTAGAATTAATGGGTCCCACAGCCTGTGACTTCATAAGGACCTTGCCAGTTAGCATACAGTTTACTTTCAGGGGTGGGAACGAAAACGAATACATTGTCCTCCGGTTTAAACAAGTGGTTAACCACAGTTACACCATAATTACGTTTCTGATGTTGTTGGGCTTGGTTCATATTCTCTTTCACTAGTGGTTCAATTTGCCTTAGGTGACCATTTAACTGAGACACAAACTGAACAATAATGAGCTCTTGAGTCGGTTGCTGCTCCCAGACCTCATTTAAGAGATCCAAATTCCCTCTAGGATGCCTACCATAAAGCTGCTCAAAAGGGATAAACCCTGTAGATGACTGGGGTACCTCCCATACTGCAAATATTAGGTAGGGGAGGAGCAGGCCCCAATCTCAATTCTCTTGGAGCACCGCCCACTTTATCATCTGCTTCAGGGTTTGATTAAATCGTTCTACCAGTCCGTCTGTTTGTGGGTGATACACTGAGGTGGTAATTCTATAACCCCCAACAGGGATTACCAGCTCCCAGGCAATGGAGCTAGACTCAGTATTCCATAGTGGTATTGCCTCAGGGTACCTGGTAGCTTAATCAACCACCACTAACATATACAGTGTTAATGCCTGCAAGCAGACATTTCCACCGGACCTACAGGTCCATACCAATCCGCTCAAAAGGTATGGATGCAATAGATAGGTGAACCAGAGGTGCTCTAAATTCTGCCTGGGGTGCTGTCTTCTGGCTTGCTGGGCATTCCTGGCAATACTTTTTTACTGCAGCATGAATAGCTGGCCAGAAGAACCTTAACTGAATACATTGGAGAGTTTTCTAAATGGTTACCTCATAAATGTATGTGAGCATCAACAGCTCATGCTTCCTGGGGACCAGAAACTGGTCTATCTTTTTACCTTGTAAATAAGCAACCCAGTACAACAAATCATTCTTTACTATGAAATATGGTGTACCATCAGGCAGTAAAGCAGTTTATTTTTTACCGTTATTATCATTACAACTTTTCTATCCAAGGGTAACCAATCAGCCTCTGGATAACTTCCCTCTTGCTGGTCACCAACCAGGGTAGGTTTTATGGTCACAGGACTTTGGCAGAGTACCGCACTTTTGTTTATGGAGACCTCGACTGCCGGTTTCCTTTCACTTTCATGCCAGGTAACTATCTTTTGTAGTAGAGGAAAGTCATGGCCCAAAATCACTAGGTAGGGGGATCTTTAGGCCATGACAGCTACCATTTTTATCAGTTGCCCTTTTACCACCACCAGCAGTCGTACATAAGGGTACTCTTCCACATGCCCGTGGATACACAGTACTTTCACTGAGGGTGCCACCTGATCAGCCCCTTTTGATAGAAGATTAGCTGACACAAGGGATAGTTCTCTACCCATATCTATCAAATTCCAGACCACCCAGCCTTCAATTTGTATGGCCATCCGGAACAAGGTGGTGTCTTCCAGAGAGGCAATGCCTGCCAACATACTGATAACAGGTCAGGCCGATTTACCTATGCTACAATCCATCAGCTCACCCTGTTTTGGACAGTCCCGGAATACATGACCGGGTCTACTGCAGGTATAACATAAGACTTATGATTTAGAACCTGACCGGTACCTTGCTTGGGTTTATTCAACTTCCTCAAGGTCATAAATCATTCTAGCATGACTACCAACTCCTCAAATGTTTGGGGGTCAGTCTGGAGAGCTCATTGTTGAACCTCACGATCTAACACCCGTACAGCATGGTCTAACGACCTCCACAATATGCTGAGCGGTGTTCTTATCTGGCTGTAATCAGGCTTTACTTCGGTGGTCAGTCGCCAGTCATGAAAATTTTGGGCTTTACAAGGACACGCTACCCCAAATTTGGCTTTTAGTTGTATATAGGAATCAGCCTGAGCAGCAGCTTCTTCTGTAAGAAAGGGAGCTAACCTTACTGCTTCCTGCTTTCTGAGCCATTTCAACTGGGCAGCAGTGTGTTCAAGAACGCTTCTATATCATCTGTTGGTGTCAATTTATGCAATACCTCTGTGCAGCAGGTAGTGTCCTGCAATGCATCTCGCTGCCCCTGTGGGGTGAATCCAGTAACTGCATAGAAGAGTCCGGCAAAGGGCCCCACGTTGGGAGCCAAATGTGAAAAGAATTATACAGACCGGAGTAAAATCCAACAAAAGTTTATTTTCCACCACAAGCTGGTACAGGATTCACAGGTCAGATACAGCAAAGCAGGGTTCACAAAGTCCCCAAAATGCACAACCACAAGTTCTCCAGTGGATCCTAAGGTCCAGTTCCCTAACAATAGCCTTCCCCTGGCCTATCAACTGGGCAGCTTGTCTATCATCAGGAGCAATGCTTCCTGTGTCTGAAACCCTTTTAGCACAGACTGACAGGTGTCTGCAATCAGCTGCTTCTCAACCCTGCCAACAGCAACACCCATAGTAGATTCTCATCAGTCGCAATTCTGCGGTTCTGTCAGATTTGTGCTATCTTTGTCATATATACTATATACAGGTTGAGTTTCCCATATCCAAATATTCCAAAATACGGAACATTCCAAAATACAGACTTTTTTGAGTGAGACTGAGATAGTGAAACCTTTGTTTTTTTGATGGCTCAATGTACACAAACTTTGTTTAATACTCAAAGTTATTAAAAATATTGTATTAAATGACCTTCAGGCTGTGTGCATAAGGTGTATATGAAACATAAATGAATTGTGTGAATGTACACACACTTTGTTTACTACACAAAGTTATACAAAATATTGGCCAAAATTACCTTCAGGCTGCCTGTATAAGGTGTATATGAAACATAAAATGCATTATGTGCTTAGATTTAGGTCCCATCACCATGATATCTCATTATGGTATGCAATTATTCCAAAATACGGAAAAATCCGATATCCAAAATTCCTCTGGTCCCAAGCATTTTGGATAAGGGATACTCAATCTGTATATATATATATATATATATATATATGGCTGCGGCACTTTGAATTAAGTCTGTTTTAATTTGTGCCTGCTGGTCCAATCTGTCTGTGGTTGGTTTCTTGTATTATTATAATGGAAAATAGACAGAGGAGATTTGAGGAGTGCCATAAAATATTTAATGAACAAATAGGGAATCACACAGTTAGAACGAATAATACGGAGACTGATTGTGATTTAGATGCTATTTGTACCCAGATGGAAAAGCTTTTAATTAAAGAGATAAAAATGAGTTGGGAGATTACGACATTAGAGCAATATCTAGAAGCAGATCGTATACCTAGAGGCTTGCATATAATTAAAGCACCGACGTTTGGTAATGAGAGGAAATCTTTTTTAGATGCTTGGTATGAAATACTTGATAATTGTTCTAAAGATCTCATACGTTTAATTATTAAAGAAAGGAAACATGAGTTGAAAGAAATTGATTTAGATATAATTGAAATTAATAAGAAAACTGAACCAATTAAAGATATGAGAGAATTTAAGGAATTAAAGCATGAGAGCGATATGAGGATTAAAAAAACTGAAAAACATACAATTGAGACTAAGGTTAGGAAATTCCAGCGTGATCTGAATGATTAAAAAAATGGTAATGTAAGGAAATGGAACGGTAAGACACAGGAGTCAAATGGGAATAATGAGGCCACCTATAGGAATAGGAGTAGTTTTAGAAATAATTATAGGGATAATAGCTGGCAGCAGGTTCCGTATAAAAGGCATAGGAATTATCATAAAGAGACAACAGAGATCCCATTAACTAATAGGTTTGCTCCATTTAATACTCCAAATAGGAGAGAGGGATATAAGAATGATTTTTTAAGGAGAGGCCAAAATTGGAGAGACCGATTGAGACCCTATCGAAAAGACAGAAGTGTACAGTCCCAGGTTAGGTTTGAAAAGAAAAATTCAAGAAGAAATAAGAGAGGAAAGAGAGGAGGAAAGAACAAACAAACAGAGAAAGCAGAACCACTAACAGGCATTTTTAATTTATCCAATTATGATTTAAAACCAGGCGAAATTAAATTATTACAAAAGGGTTTGTCGTTTGCGCCGAATGTGAAACCAAATAATTTAGAATTTTTCATTGATGCTAATAAATTTATTAGAACTTTAACTCTTAAAAGGCATTTTGTGAAAAATGATGTGAAGGATAAGAAAAAGGTATATGATGAGGGTATTAAGAATTTTACTGGCTTGAAGAAGGGTTCAAATTTTTATCCATTAGAATCACGAGGATCATATATTGAGACCTTTTCAAAACTCATTTTTAAGGATTTGGATACATTATGTCAGAATGATAAAAAGTGTAAAGATAATTTGAGTAGATATGAGAGAAAGGCTATTTCTGAATTAGAAAATAATAATGACATTATAATAAAAATGGTGGATAAAGGAGGAGGCACGGTTATTTTAAATAGAACAGATTATTTGGAAGAATCATTCAGGCTACTTAATGATGAGAAAACCTATACCAGATTATCCTCTGACCCTACGTCCCGAGTAGTGGAAGAAATTAGAAATTTACTAGAGGAAGGTTTTAATAAGGGGTGTCTCAGTAGAGAAGAAATGAATTATATATTTAATCCTCATCCTAGGTTGGCGATCTTTGATTACCTTCCTAAGATCCATAAGCGATTGGAAAAACCCCTGGATGACCTATAACCGCAGGGATAGACTCTGAAACGTCTAAATTATCAGAATTTGTGGATGTCTATATTAAAAATTATGTATTGGGTTTAAAATCTTTTATCAAAGACTCCACACATGTATTAAGAAATATAGATAAAATTACCTGGGATCCTGATTTTAGTTGGTGTATTATTGATATTGAATCCTTATATACTTGTATTCCACATAAGGAAGGATTGGATGCTATTTATTTCTATTTATGTTTGGATGAAACCTTAAGTGAAGATCAGGAAGGTTTTTATTGGATTGTATTAAGTACGTTCTTAATATTAATTATTTTAAATTTCAAGGAGCTTTTTATAACCAGCTATGTGGGTGTGCTATGGGGACCCCTTATGCCCCGAGGTTTGCTAATCTGTATTTAGGAAAATGGAAAACAGAGATCATTTTTGCTAATAATCCATTTCTTGAATTTATACATTCATTTTATAGGTATATAGATGATATATTAATTATTTGGAGAGGTAGTGAGAATGATTTTAATAATTTTATGTTATATCTTAATATTAATTGTTATAATTTAAAATTCACCTCTAAGTATCATAAGAATAAATTAGAATTTTTAGATTTAGTTTTAGATTAATCAGATTGGAGTCCAGGTAAAAAAATAATAATAAATTTTAAGAGCTGTCACCTGAAAAATTGGGTCACAAATATACCTTATTCTAAGTTTCTCAGGTTAAGAAGGAACTGTGTGGGAAATGAAAAATACAATGAACAAGTTGATTTGTATAGAAATAGGTTCGTGGATAAAAAATACCCTGTGGAATCGGTTAATAGATGTAAAGAAAAAGCAGATGGTCTAGATATAAATCAACTGTTGGTTTATAAAGAGAGAAATAAAATAAAATAAAATACTTTTATTCCTTTTATTACTGGGTACAATACTAAGAGTAAAGAAATAAGAACCATTCTAAAGAATCATTGGGATATACTAATTCTAGACCCGATTTTAAACGAACATCTGCCCAGGAACCCACAAATAGTTTTTAGGAGAGCAAGATCTCTAAAGAACTCTCTAGCTCCTAGTAATCTTAAAAGAGCAACAGATGACACTTGGTTAAGTAAAAACCGAGTGACTGGGTGTTACCCGTGTAGTCATTGCAAAGTGTGTACTTATGTTAGTAAAGAAAAGAAAAAAGTGTGGAATACTGAAAAAACTCATTTTTGGGAGATCAAAAGCATGATCAAATGTCAAACTACATCGGTAATTTATCTTTTAGAATGTTCATGTGAAGCACGATATGTTGGTAAAACTAAGCGACAATTAAAAATTTTAAATACTTGAACATACTAGAAGTATAATTAATAAAGTATTAGATCATAGTGTACCAAGACATTTTTTTAATTGTAACGGTGGAGCACTTAGTTACTTTGGTTTTAAGGCCATTGAGCATGTAAAATTGGGAGATAGAGGGGGTGACATTTCAAAAGAGTTGGAAAAAAGAAAGACGTATTGGATACACACGCCTAATACCATCAGTCCTCATGGTTTGAATGAGAATTATGATATTACCCCTTTCTTGCAAGATCCATTGATGCGGAATTGGGTGTTGGGACACATTGTAGTTGGGCCATTGGCTCCTTTGTATCCCTTTGTACACCCATGCCAGCTCATGGTGAGATAATGCGACCTTGTGCTGTATATTGCTCCTTATATATATATATATATATATATATATTTATTTATATAAGTTATAATAACTTGTTTGATTTTAAACTATTTTTTACTCCATCCTTTCCCATATATAAATTTTTTTATGTCATTTATATCTTAATGACTGATGTATGGATATTTGATATGTAAATTTGACTCATGTAATTAAATATGCACTGATATAGAGTTATCTAGGTTCTATAAAAAGTTTTTTTATTAATTAACTATTTATTAGTAATTATTTTTATATGTATAAATATTTTTATGGCTTTATTATTCGGATTTGGGTTAAAATATAAAGTAAGTAGCTGCTTATTATCCTTAATTGGGTATTTTAATTAAGATTATTGATTTATTTTTCTTCTAGATGCCGCTATCTTGGTGCATTTTAAATACATTTTGAATGTATTATGCATAATGTATTAATATAATATGGCACTTTATATCTAATAACTCTTTTTGAGTATTTTTGTTTTAAAATGGTATTAGTAACTGCTTAATTAGTATTTGTGGAATATTGCGGCTGTAGTATAAATAAGAGGCTACAATGATGCCAGCCACACCCCCTGATGAAGTCCTGTGACGAAACGCGTTGGGCGTTGCCAGCAGGACGTGTGACGTGACACCCATTGACCGGAGTACCGGAGTGTGAGGTTCGCGTTCAAAGTCCGTGGAGCTGAATGTTACAGCGTCTGTGGGATCTGGGGAGCAGCGGCGGTTACCAGTGTCAGCGGTCCACAGGCTACACTGGTTTTCTTCATTGCACCGGTTACCCTATATTGAAATGTATATGAGTGGTTATTTTCAGTAAAATACGTGTGATTCATTACTCATGATTGCGCCCTCCATTTTTTTCTCTTTTTCTCTAACGTCCTAAGTGGATGCTGGGGACTCCGTAAGGATCATGGGGAATAGCGGCTCCGCAGGAGACTGGGCACAACTAAGAAAGATTTAGGACTACCTGGTGTGCACTGGCTCCTCCCTCTATGCCCCTCCTCCAGACCTCTGTTAGAATTTTGTGCCCGGCCGAGCTGGATGCACACTAGGGGCTCTCCTGAGCTCTTAGAAAAGAAAGTTATATTTAGGTTTTTTATTTTCAGTGAGATCTGCTGGCAACAGACTCACTGCTACGAGGGACTTAGGGGAGAGAAGCGAACCTACCTGCTTGCAGCTAGCTTGGGCTTCTTAGGCTACTGGACACCATTAGCTCCAGAGGGATCGAACACAGGCCCAGCCTCGGTCGTCCGGTCCCGGAGCCGCGCCGCCGTCCCCCTTGCAGAGCCAGAAGCAAGAAGATGTTCCTGGAAATCGGCGGCAGAAGACTTCGGTCTTCATTAAGGTAGCGCACAGCACTGCAGCTGTGCGCCATTGCTCCCCATGCACACCACACACTCCGGTCACTGATGGGTGCAGGGCGCTGGGGGGGGGGGGGGAGGGGGCGCCCTGGGCTGCAATAAGAGTACCTTACTGGCAAAATTACCACATAATATAGTCATTAAGACTATATATGTGTAAAATCCCCTGCCATATATTCCATAAAAAAGCGGGAGAAGTCCGCCGGAAAAGGGGCGGGGCTATCTCCCTCAGCACACTGGCGCCATTTCCTCTCATAGCTCCGCTGGAAGGACGCTCCCAAGGCTCTCCCCTGCAGTTTCCAGACTTCATAGGGTAAGAAAGAGAGGGGGGGCACTAAATTTAGGCGCAATCTGTGTAATACTAGCAGCTATAAGGGAAAAATCACTGTGTGTATAGTGTAAATCCCTACAGTATATAGCGCTCTGGTGTGTGCTGGCATACTCTCTCTCTGTCTCCCCAAAGGACTTTGTGGGGTCCTGTCCTCAGTCAGAGCATTCCCTGTGTGCGTGCGGTGTGTCGGTACGGCTGTGTCGACATGTTTGATGAGGAGGCTTATGTGGAGGCGGAGCAGGTGCCGTTAAATGTGATGTCAACCCCTGCGGGGCCGACACCTGAATGGATGGACATGTGGAAGGAATTACGTGACAGTGTCAACTCCTTACATAAAAGGTTTGACGACATAGCAGATGTGGGACAGCCGGCTTCTCAGCTCGTGCCTGCCCAGACATCTCAAAAGCCATCAGGGGCTCAAAAACGCCCGCTACCTCAGATGGCAGACACAGATGTCGACACGGATACTGACTCCAGTGTCGACGATGATGAGACTAGTGTACATTCCAATAGGGCCACACGTTACATGATTACGGCAATGAAAAATGTGTTGCACATTTCTGATATTACCCCAGGAACCACAAAAAAGGGTATTATGTTTGGGGAGAAAAAACTACCAGTGGTTTTTCCCCCATCTGATGAATTAAATGAAGTGTGTGAAGAAGTGTGGGCTTCCCCTGATAAGAAACTGGTAATCTCTAAAAGGTTACTAATGGCGTACCCTTTCCCGCCAGAGGATAGGTTACGTTGGGAAACATCCCCTAGGATGGATAAAGCGCTCACACGTCTGTCAAAGAAGGTGGCACTACCGTCTCCGGACACGGCCGCCCTAAAGGAGCCTGCTGATAGGAAGCAGGAGGCTATCCTGAAGTCTGTATATACACACTCAGGTATTATACTGAGACCAGATATTGCTTCAGCATGGATGTGCAGTGCTGCAGCTGCGTGATCAGATTCCCTGTCGGAAAATATTGATACCCTAGACTATAATGCTAACCATAGAGCATATTAAAGACGCAGTCTTATACATGAGAGATGCACAGAGGGATATTTGCCGGCTGGCATCTAAAATAAGTGCAATGTCCATTTCTGCCAGGAGAGGATTATGGACTCTGCAGTGGACAGGGGATGCAGATTCTAAAAGGCACATGGAAGTTTTGCCTTACAAAGGTGAGGAGTTATTTGGGGATGGTCTCTCCGACCTAGTTTCCACAGCAACAGCTGGGAAGTCAACATTTTTACCCCATGTTCCCTCACAGCCAAAGAAAGCACCGTATTATCAGGTACAGTCCTTTCGGCCTCAAAAACGAAAGCGGGTTAGAGGCGTGTCCTATCTGCCCAGAGGCAGAGGTAGAGGGAAATCAAATCTGCCTTGCCAACAACTCCCTCAGACAGGGAGGCAGTGCTAGAGGCAATTCACAAGCTGTATTCTCAGCAGGTGATAGTCAAGGTACCCTTCCTTCAACAAGGACGGGGTTACTATTCCACAATGTTTGTGGTACCGAAACTGGACGGTTCGGTGAGACCCATTTTAAATTTGAAATCCTTGAACACTTATATAAAAAGGTTCAAGTTCAAGATGGAATCGCTCAGGGTGGTTATTTCAAGCCTGGATGAGGGGGATTACATGGTATCACTGGACATCAAGGATGCTTACCTGCATGTCCCCATTTACCCTCCTCACCAGGAGTACCTCAGATTTGTGGTACAGGATTGTCATTACCAATTCCAGACGTTGCCGTTTGGTCTGTCCACGGCACCGAGGGTTTTTACCAAGATAATGGCCGAAATGATGATACTCCTTCGAAAAAAGGGAGTTTTAATTATCCCGTACTTGGACGATCTCCTGATAAAGGCGAGGTCCAGGGAGCAGTTGTTGGTCGGGGTAGCACTATCTCGGGAGGTGCTACAACAGCACGGTTGGATTCTGAATATTCCAAAGTCACAGCTGGTTCCTACGACACGTCTACTGTTCCTGGGGATGGTTCTGGACACAGAACAGAAAAAAGTGTTTCTCCCGGAGGAGAAAGCCAAGGAGCTGTCATCTCTAGTCAGAGGCCCCCTGAAACCAAAACAGGTGTCGGTGCATCACTGCACGCGAGTCCTGGGGAAAATGGTAGCTTCCTACGAAGCAATTCCATTCGGCAGGTTCCATGCAAGGACCTTTAAGTGGGATCTGTTGGACAAGTGGTCCGGATCGCATCTTCAGATGCATCGGCTGATAACCCTGTCTCCAAGGACCAGGGTGTCTCTGCTGTGGTGGCTGCAGAGTGCTCATCTTCGAGAGGGCCGCAGATTCGGCATACAGGACTGGGTCCTGGTGACCACGGATGCCAGCCTTCGAGGCTGGGGGGCAGTCACACAGGGAAGAAACTTCCAAGGACTATGGTCAAGCCAGGAGACTTCCCTACACATAAATATTCTGGAACTGAGGGCCATTTACAATGCCCTAAGTCAGGCAAGACCCTTGCTTCAAAACCAGCCGGTACTGATCCTGTCAGACAACATCACGGCGGTTGCCCATGTAAACCGACAGGGCGGCACAAGAAGCAGGATGGCGATGGCAGAAGCCACAAGGATTCTCCGATGGGCGGAAAATCATGTGTTAGCACTGTCAGCAGTGTTCATTCTGTGAGTGGACAACTAGGAAGCAGACTTCCTCAGCAGGCACGACCTCCACCCGGGAGAGTGGGGACTTCATCCAGAAGTCTTTCAGCTGATTGTAAACGTTGGGAACGGCCACAGGTGGACATGATGGCGTCCAGCCTCAACAAAAAGCTAGAAAGATATTGCGCCAGGTCGAGAGACCCTCAGGCAATAGCTGTGGACGCTCTAGTGACACCGTGGGTGTACCAGTCGGTTTATGTGTTCCCTCCTCTTCCTCTCATACCCAAGGTACTGAGGATAATAAGAAGAAGAGGAGTAAGAACTATACTCATTGTTCCGGATTGGCCAAGAAGAGCTTGGTACCCAGAACTGCAAAAAATGATCTCAGGGGACCCATGGCCTCTGCCGCTCAGACAGGACCTGCTGCAGCAGGGGCCCTGTCTGTTCCAAGACTTACCGCGGCATGGCGGTTGAACGCCGGATCCTGAAGGAAAAGGGCATTCCGGAGGAAGTCATCCCTACGCTGATTAAAGCTAGGAAAGAAGTGACCGCAAACCATTATCACCGCATATGGCGAAAATATGTTGCGTGGTGTGAGGCCAGGAAGGCCCCAACCGAGGAATTTCAGCTGGCCCGTTTTCTGCACTTCCTACAGTCAGGGGGGACTATGGGCATAAAATTGGGTTCCATTAAGGTCCAGATTTTGGCTCTATCGATTTTCTTCCAGAAAGAACTGGCTTCACTACCTGAAGTTCAGACATTTGTTAAGGGAGTGCTGCATATTTAGCCCCCTTTTGTGCCTCCAGTGGCACCTTGGGATCTCAACGTGGTGTTGGATTTCCTAAAGTCGCGTTGGTTTGAACCACTTAAAACCGTGGATTTGAAATATCTCACGTGGAAAGTGGTCATGCTGTTGGCCTTGGCTTCGGCCAGGCGTGTGTCAGAATTGGCGGCTTTGTCATGTAAAAGCCCTTATCTGATTTTCCATATGGATAGGGCGGAATTGAGGACTCGTCCCCAGTTTCTCCCTAAGGTGGTATCAGCTTTTCATTTGAACCAACCTATTGTGGTGCCTGCGGCTACTAAGGACTTGGAGGATTCCAAGTTGCTGGACGTAGTCAGGGCCCTAAATATTTATGTTTCCAGGACAGCTAGTGTCAGGAAAACTGACTCGCTATTTATCCTGTATGCATCCAACAAGCTGGGTGCTCCTGCTTCAAAGCAGACTACTGCTCGCTGGATCTGTAGTACGATTCAGCTTGCTCATTCTGCGGCTGGACTGCCGCATCCTAGATCAGTGAAAGCCCATTCCACGAGGAAGGTGGGTTCTTCTTGGGCGGCTGCCCGAGGGGTCTCGGCTTTACAACTTTGCCGAGCAGCTACTTGGTCGGGGTCAAACACATTTGCAAAATTCTACAAGTTTGATACCCTGGCTGAGGAGGACCTAGAGTTTGCTCATTCAGTGCTGCAGAGTCATCCGCACTCTCCCGCCCGTTTGGGAGCTTTGGTATTATCCCCATGGTCCTTACGGAGTCCCCAGCATCCACTTAGGACGTTAGAGAAAATAAGATTTTACTCACCGGTAAATCTATTTCTCGTAGTCCGTAGTGGATGCTGGGCGCCCATCCCAAGTGCGGATTGTCTGCAATACTTGTATATAGTTATTGTTTAACTACAGGGTTATTGTTGAGAGCCATCTGTTGAGAGGCTCAGTTATTTTTCATACTGTTAACTGGGTATAGTATCACGAGTTATACGGTGTGATTGGTGTGGCTGGTATGAGTCTTACCCGGGATTCCAAAATCCTTTCCTTATTGTGTCAGCTCTTCCGGGCACAGTATCCTAACTGAGGTCTGGAGGAGGGGCATAGAGGGAGGAGCCAGTGCACACCAGGTAGTCCTAAATCTTTCTTAGTTGTGCCCAGTCTCCTGCGGAGCCGCTATTCCCCATGGTCCTTACGGAGTCCCCAGCATCCACTACGGACTACGAGAAATAGATTTACTGGTGAATAAAATCTTATTTTTTCTCTTTTTTTTCAAAACAGGAGCTGGATGGTATGATCTGTAAATTTGTTGAGAGGGGGCACGAACTTAATACCCTACAGGTGCAAAAGAAGGGCAAATCAATCAGATCCCTAAGAGAAAAGGTAAGGGCAAGGGTTCTGTCCAACCGGTGGTGAAGCACTTTGCTGAAAAGGGGCACTCTATGGGGGATCTGAAACAATTGATCATAGACCATATCCCTAACAATCAGAGAGGCGCTGACAGAGAAGGTAAATTGCTACGAGCAGAAGCAAAATGGATTTTTGAACTGGACACTATCAACCCTAAGGGCCTTAATGAAATAATGCCTTGGAATGTTTTCTTATGACGAGGACTCTGTCAGCATGAGTGAGACACAGTTCGGGACTTAAACCCTGCTATGATATTCAAGCCCGCAGGCTATATTAGTATCATGTAATAAGGTTTTTATCCAGTGAGGTCTGCATTTGAATAATGTTTTTTTACATCGAGTTTTTGGAATCTTGATAAAAAAAGTTTTTGTTTTTACTATACTACCACCTAGAAAATGGCTACCAGGTGTGCGCACTTTTTATCACGTTTTTATTAGGTAATATTTTAATGACTCTCACTTATTGTAGTGATCCCTAGCACATTGGGAGAAAGTTAACTGCACGGGATTACATCACTCAGGTTTGTAGCAGAGTGGAAACAATGGCCCTCATTCCGAGTTGATCGCAGAGATTCATCGCATCGCAAATGTACGAAAACTAAGTGTCTGCGCATGCGCAAAAGCGTAAATACGCATGCGTGAGTACATACGTACGACATTATTGCAAAAATGCCACATTTAAACCAACACGTAACTGGCAAACGAAAACGAGGAGTGGCGGAGGCGAGACTTCGCAATGCTCCGACATGGGCGTGAAAGTGGGCGTACAGTGTGGGAGTATGCAACTCGCAATGGGCGTGTTTTTCGCAATTATACCATGTCGCTGTTAAATCTAACATAGGAAACCGTAGCAACCTTCACGCAGCAGCCGAGTAGGTCTGCAGTTACTCTACATTTGCGAAGTACTGTTACCAAGTGTGTATGCAGTAATTAGCTGTTAATTGGAGAGCACATTCATCTGATGGCCAATTACTTGCTAATTACTGCGCAGATGAAAGTTAGCAAATAGCAATTGTCTGAACCAACATGACATGTTTATTCTACTCACATATAAATCACACACACTGCCAAATAAGGTTGTTTTTTGTGTTAAAGTTGGTGTGTAAACATTTTTAAATATTTTTTTAATGTTTGTAATAATAACAAATACAAACAAGTGAAATAATTAAACATTTAAAATTAAAGCTGCCACATTTTTGCTAAAGAAACCGACACCCACATAATGCAGCATACACTTTCATTTTGTCAGAAATGTAACATTAATTTTTTTATTTTAAATTTGACAATGTTTTAAATGATGTCCTGTTGATCAATAGATAAATCGAAAAAGTGTTGTGTCAGTTTACTTAATATGGACATTAAAGTGTGGTGCAAAGCATACCTGTATTTGTTGGATGATGCAATTTTTTGGGAGAAATTGCAGATTGGTCCACAAGTGTCTATATGCTGACCTAATTTTTGAGGAACTAAGATTTACCTAATGCATTACCTTTAATAAATCGAAAAAATTTTTAATTTTTTTTTTTTATTACTGTAGTAAGATTTCACAACATGAAAACAACATGGCTACACGTGAGTCTCACAGGCAGAGATGGACCAAGCAGCAAGCATATGGCACTGACACAAATGAGATAGCAGAACTTAGTACTCTGCAAAATTCAGCTTCAGACTAAATTATAATTTTAAATCAAAAATAATACATATTACACACCCTGGCACACAAAAATTTTCCCACAACTGAGAAAGAATTAGGATCCACCACACAAACACAACAATACATAGCACACTAGTAAGAGGAAGATGGCTCTGGTGTTTATACCCAAAAACTCACAGACTACAATACCTCCAAACATAAGTAATACATTTCACTAAGAGGGAGTTATCCATTCTGGCCACACAAGCCAACTCCAAAATAACATAGAGGCAACATGAAAAACATGGGTGCTGGCCATCTGGAGAGACATCACTTTCTTTTTTTTCTCCCCGCCTGAGGCTGTTCTTCTTGGCTTGGTCTGCGGCGCGACCTTCGTTGGGCCTGCCCAGTTGGCTGTTCTTCCGGGGCAGGGGCAGGGGAGGGAGCCGATGTGGGTGGCTCTCTGCCACTGTGGGCAAGGGAGACAGCGATGGCCTGGAGCCCTTGCAAGATGTTATTTGCAAGGCTTTGGAATGAGGAGGCAAGTTGTTCTTGGCCCTGCCTGATCTCTGCCAGACCTTGGCAGAGTTGCGCAACACCTTGCTCAACACTGGTTCGGTGCTCAGTGAGCCGGACAGCTATCTGGCTTACCTCCCGGATGACCCCGTCTTGAAACGCATTTAGGCTCTCACCATACCTAGCGATTTCAAGCAGGATCTCCGGGATAGCAGAGGGTTGGGTGGGGGGGCCAGTAGGAACCTGCAGAGGTGGGATTTGTGGCCTCACACTGGCAGACCCACTAGGTCCCTCCACCTCATCCTCAGCCACATAACCCTCCTGTGACTCAAACTGATCATCCCCCTGTGCTGTGTTTTGTGGCAAGCAAACAGAAGAATGTGTGGGAAAAGAGTACAATAAAAAATTAGATTTAATTGTATAAATACAGTTTAAATTGCAGACAAATACATGTGTAAACTTACCTGGCAAGTCATGTCCCGTCAGGATCTCAGGCAGGTCCGTGTCCATATTTGACACCCCTTGGGCCTCCTCATAACTGATACAGGGCATCGCCATCTCCTCCAAGTCTGTAAACTCCACAGCGACAGATGGTCCTCCCCCTGTAGCCCTTGAGGCATTCCACTCCGCAGACCTCTTTGCCTTCAGGCGGGATTTGAAGTCGGCCCACCTACATATGTATTGTGAAAGAGGGGCAAAGTAGAGTCTTATTATTTGTGTATGTAAATATCTAGGACACATGTTCTGCTTCTGTTTGCTATACATAACATCACATGTCACTACATTTTTAAGTCAACTTAGCACAGGAAAAGGACTGGCAAGATGCACTTACCGTCGTCTAACTTCCTGCGATGTTCTGACGACAGAGCCAACTTCATTCACAGAATGTGTGATGTCCCTCCAGATGCGATCTTTTGTAGCAGCACCCATGTTTTTGGGGCCTCTATGTACTTTGGACATGGCCTGCGTGACCAAGACACGCAACTCCCTCTTAGTGAATGCTGGCTGTCTTTTCTTACGTCTGGAGGTAGCCTGTGAGGTTTCTTCCTGTTGCTCCTCACCATCTTCCTCCTCACTAGCAGCTTCTGTCTGTTGTGTTTGTGTGGCTAATGCTGATTCCTCCTCAGTTTGGCCAGTATGTGTGTGTGGCAGGGTATCCCCACTCAATTGTTGGGGCTCAGAAGCTGACATTTGCAGAGTACTAGGTCCTGCCTGTTCAGAATCCGCAGAGGCGTATTCCAACATCCGTTTCTGGCACTCTAGGCGTTTTTTCGCCCATGCCATCTGCTCCTGTGCAATGCGGTCCATCTCTGCTGCTAATTCCTCACGAGAAGCCATGTTGGAGATGACGTGTGTACGCCCAGGTGTGTGCCTATTTATACCTACGTGCGACGCGTTCATTCACACAGGTGTCCAGTGTGGTAATCTTGCTAATGATTGCACTGCTTTTTTAAGGCCCTGGTTTGCACGCTGAGAGTGTTTGGCTGATGCTTGGCCTTTTGACTGTGTGGGCCGTGCGAGAAGGTGCTCTTGATCTTTTCACAGTGAGTAATGTTAGCATTGTAAACCATACAGTTTTTAACTTATAACTTAGCTTTTAACATATTTTTTTTTTCTTTTTAATTTTTGGCAATGCTTGTTCTGCAAAGTAGTGTTGTTCTTGGATGTATTAGCTACTTAATGACTATATTTTTCTTATAGTCTAAATTACATGTATAAAACAATTGTCATATTTTTGACGTAGGTGTTGGTTATGTTTGTGATGCTGTGATTATGTGTATGTTTGTTTGTGCTTTGTGTGTTTTTTAAGATTAAACTATGTATGTTTACCCATTCTAATGTTTTTTTTGTTTTGTTTCTCTCATTTTTTTTATTTGTGCATGATTTGAATTCAGTAACAATGTCGTCGGCTCCTGCAGTAAGTTTGACCACTTTTTGATGTCATATATTAAGCTTGTAGTTTGTGGTTTTGCAGTTGCCTGGTTCGCAATTTATGTTACAATATATTAGATTATATTGTATTAGTCACGTTTGTTTTCTGGCTCTTCCGCGACTGCGTGTTTCCGCTTGTGCGAAATAAGGGACCTGCTCTTCCCAGCATTGCCAAGATTAATAAAGTTTATTGCAATGACACCATAGATTTTACACCAATCACATACCAACACACTCTATATATATATGCCCAAACATGGAAAACGCCATTGCCATGATGCGTGCTGCACCATTCACACGGCGTGAACTCCGCGTGCTGGTGGCGGTTATGGACCGACGCGTAGGCCGCGTTGGGCGTTTTATCCCTAATAGGGTAAAACGCGAGGCCTACGCGGAGGTCCGCCGCTTGCTACGGTGCCGCCTCCGCAGCCGCAGATCAATTATACAATTAGAGAGGCGCTGGAGCGACCCGAGGAGGCGCACGCCAGAACTCCTGGCGGAGCTCCGCCAACAGATACGGAGCCTACGTGTCCGCAGTAAGTAACATTTCGTGCAAAAAACAAATTTTCGCAAAACCTTTGCATACTATCGTGGTGTGTTTGCGCAAACTTGCGTTTATATATTTTGCAATAGTGTAGTTAGGCTATTCGATGTTGGATAACTTACATTCTGAAGTTTGGCATTTTAATAAAAAAAAACTCTGCTTATGGCTTTAAAACTTAAGTGTTAATATCAAGATTTCTCAGAACAAATTATGAAAATCACACATTAAGAGTGAATTGACGGTGCCGAATATTCAGGCAATCCTGGGGAGACTCATGTTGGTTACGTATGGTACTGACTGTATGTTGTTGGCCATAATTAATGCACAGGATGGGTTTTGAACCAAAATATTGCATCATTGTTTTTTTGCAAATTTTTAAATTATGTGTTTAAAAAAGCAGTTGTACAAATTTTACTAAGTTACTTTTAAAATATTTTCCTAAATTGATACACACCATTTCTATTTGATATATTTAAATTATGTTTGTTTGATTAGGGCAACATCAGCATGCAATATATTTAACTAACTTAGTCATGTTAACCCGGTTTATTTAACATGGACCAGAACAGAGTAATAGGTTTTTTAATTTAAATATGTTGGTTATTTATTGTAACACAATATTTTTCATTATAGGGCGAGCACAACGGCAACCTTCCCCATCCCCTTCCCCATCACCCTCACCCTCTCCTGACCATTCAACCTCTCCACAACCCTCACCCTCTCAAAGCACCTCACCCTCTCTTGCCCAAACCCCCTCTCCACAAACCACACCCTCTCCACCCACCTCACCCTGTCAGGCCCCCTCCCCCTCTCCTGCCCAAACCCCCCCTCCGCAAACCACACACTCTCCAGCCACCTCCCCCTCTACAGCCCAAACACCCACTCCGCAAACCACACACTCTACAGCCACCTCACCCTCTCTTTCCCAAACCCCCCCTCCGCAAACCACACACTCTCCAGCCACCTCACCCTCTATTTCCCAAACCCCCCCTCCGCAAACCACACACTCTCCAGCCACCTCACCCTCTCTTTCCCAAACCCCTTCTGCGCAAACCACACACTCTCCAGCCACCTCACCCTCTCCACCCACCTCACCTTCATTAACAAAAACCCCCTCTCCTGCCCAGGCCCACTCCATTTCCCAAACCCCATCACCAGCTCACACCTCCTCTCCAGAACAATCCCACTCTTGGTCTAAATTTCCCTCTCTGCCCACCTCCCCCTCTGTGTCCCCTAAACAAACACCACCACCCTCACCCTATCAATCTGTACCTCGCTCTGAAAGCACCTCCCCCTTCCATCCTCTCACCCAATTGGACCCGCCTTCCCCCATCCTGCCTTCTTCCCCCATCCAGCACCCATCCCCCATCCAGCCTCCATTCCCCATCCAGCACCCATCCCCCATCCAGCCTCCATTCCCCATCCAGCACCCATCCCCCATCCAGCCTCCATTCCCCATTCAGCACCCATCCCCCATCCAGCCTCCATCACCCAGCCAGGAAAATTCCCTGACAGAATGGGCAGCAGAGGCCCCGGAGCCACTAGAGGGAGGTGGCCAAGTGGCAGAGGAGAGTAAGTTGGCACACATTCATTTAAATTTTATTGAATTAATTATCCAAATACAAACATTGCTGAGTATGCTTTTGTGTTGGTATGATACTATTTTGTCATTTAAACATCCATGATGTATATCATTTATTATGAAAGTGTGCTTTGTGGAATTGTGATGTAATAGCTAATGTGAGTTATGTTTAAAATATGATTTTTATTCTGCATTTCAGATGTTGCCATTGGAGATCCCACAAGCCTGGGAGCTATCGTTGGCAGAATGCAGGCGAATGTGGAGGCCCTATTGGCCGAAATTAAGAATTTGTCTGATTTAATTTAAAAAGCAAAAAAAAAAAAAGGTTTAAATAATAAATAAAAATTTGTTTCCGTTCTGCGCTTGTGATGTTTTTATTGTGCAAAAATTAAAGCATATTGCAAAGAAGAAATAGGTGAACCCACCAAAATAAAAATAAAAACAATAGTATTATTCTTAATTCTTACATACAAATTAGGTTAGTTAGTAGCTTCTTTTTTAAACAAACATGTAAACACAGACATTCACACACTAAACATACACACCAAATTAAGCTAGTTACATTTATGTCAGGCACAGTTTACACATCTCTTGAATTACTTACAAAATAAACATGGTAATGTACAATTATGCCTGCAAAGTGTTCTTGAGGTATTCTTTGAAGACTTAATTGGTCAAGCACACAATCAATTAGTCCACTAATTGGTTTTCTAATTGAGAGACGCTTGCTGAGTTAGAATTGCAAGGTGTCATCTAAATTAGAAAGAAAAAGGCATTGGTGTGCGTTTGTTTGCACAAAACTTAGCATATTTGAGAGAAATGCGTAAATCTACGTTAATATCGTATTTTTGCGATGAGGTGTGTGTGTATGCGTTGGATTCGCATAACTGCGTTGGAATATGGCATACGCCTACCGTGTGCAATACTGCGTACAAAATAGCAAAATTACGTTCGGGGCGGGTGTTCGCAATTTTACAACATTATGTAAATGCGAACGAAACACTTAGCGATCAACTCGGAATGAGGGCCAATGGTTTTTATCTTGTCTATTCTAGGCATATTGAGCAAAGATTTGAATTCCCTGTTTGATTTTATATTATGTTGTTCACAGCAAGCATTTTTACCAATTTGGGATCTTCTTGCCCCACAGTTTATATTACACATTTTTTTATATTCTCATTCTTTGCACACCACATCTTTGGATTTCAATGGTATTACGATAGGTAAGTGCGGGTTTCAGGCACTGCGGACTGTGTGATATATATTAATCACGACAGTTTTTTTTTTCTAGGATCGTTGATTATCTATTTCATTAGTAGTTAAGAGTGTTGTTTTTTTTACAATAGAAAATATTAATCCCACCTTGTAGTAATAGTTTTTACCCTTCTTCATGTGATGGACATCTCATTATTATACTATAAATTTTTTACTGTGTTTTAACACATGACCTAACCGTTATTATCTGTCCTTTTTAGACTGGTGATGGGGGCAGTGTATTTTAGACACATGTGTCTGATTCCAGTGTGTGTTGGTAGCCGTGCTGGGCGTCCTGGTAACCATGACGACCTGACGCGGCGCAACCGACGACGCGCATGGAGGGCGCGAGACACCGGACCTCGGGCATTGCTGAGCACTTGGCGGGCTTCTTTAGGTATTTAGGTAAGTTTATGCTGTTTGTCTTGTAATACCTTGACAAAGAGGCGAGACAGCCCCGAAACGCTGGAGTTTGTGTGATTTTTATCAATACACTCTGCATGGTTAAGACTTCGAGTGCCGCAGTTTCTTTCTTCCTGTTGTACCATTCACTGAAGGCACCGAAGAAGCTGTGTATTTACAAGCGTGAGTGCCGGTCCAACAAAGTACTGTTGTGTGTGTGTGTATATATATATATATATATATATATATATATATAAAATTCTTTGTTAGGCAGGACAGCACAGGGATCTTTCAGCATAGCAGTGCTGGTTTAGATCAGTACAGGTGCATAGCAGTACAGGGTCACATCAGTGTAAGTTCATACTGATATACGTTCACCTTAGCAGGGACGTGCAGACAAGGGAGGCAGGGGAGGCAGTGCCTCCCCTGTCTTTAATGATTAAAATAATACAAAGAATATACTTATGACACACTGTTTGTGTCATAAGTATACACTTTAGCCTTTGCATTATTTTGATCATTTTTTACCTACTAAAAAACTGTTTTAAAAGTGTTTTGGAGCACCTCTCTTGGTGCCTCCCGCTGTCAATGATACAGGGCTGGAAGCGGGGGGCAGGGCCAAGCATAGGGCAGTCATAGCCCATTAAAAAAAACTTTAGAAGCGGCACCTCTAGAAGTACCTCTTTGACAGGGGTGTGTTGACAGCAAGCACATGCAAGCACGCCACTGTCATTGAGTCTCATGTGATTGAGCAATGGGCGCAGCGGTTAAAGTGGGCCGGAACTGGGCCCGGCGATAGGGGAGTACAAAGTTAAAACTGTGGCGGGCCGCGAGTATCAGAGGGGCCCCTAGGTTCAGGGGCTCAAAAACCCTGAAAGTACATTTTAAATTGACCGCGCCAGCCAACCAGCCGCAACATAAACCCCCTTCCCCTGTTGCTTCCACTTACTATCGTAACTTGGTCCGGTCCTGACTCCCAGCAGTCCATGCTTCTTTGCTAAAAATGCTAATGAATGACGCTGCAACGTCCTGACGCTGCGGTGCGGCGGCCCTTCCTTGATTGTCCCTTCCGCTGCGGCCCGGACCACCTAAGATGATGAGCATGAAGAAATGCCACCCTCCCTCCAGGCACTGAGCCTGCTTCAGGCAGCAGCACCACTGCTGTCAGACTCCGCTCGCTATACATACACCGTGGCAGTCCCTAAGGCAGCATCCTTAGCCTGCATTAAGACTGGTGTGGTAAGTTAACATTGTATTTTTACATTTTATTTTACATTGGAAGCCTGGCTGTGATTACCTCCTGTTACAACTGAATGGTGGGGTCAGAGGTGAAATGTTTGGGGGCACCAGGGAATGTCCTGCTGGGGGATCAGGCTCCTGGCACCCTCACTATACCCCAGTGCTGGTTCTGTAACAGCCCCAATAGTCACCAGTTCACTTCCAGCTGGGGTCTCTCCAGGTGTGACCTGGCAGCTGCCGGGAGAACTGAGCCCTGAGGTCAGGAGACTGCAGCTGGCAGAGGGGCCCTTCACCATCACTTTGGCATTTTTCTGAGCCCGGACTCAGAACTTGCTATTCTATATATATATATATATATATACATACACAGTTGTGCTCGTTGTGCTCATAAGTTTACATATTGTGATTTTCTGGCCAATTGTCAGAGAATATGAATGGTAACTCACAAACTTTTCTTTCACTCATGGTTAGTGGTTGGGTGAAGCCATTTATTGTCAAACAACTGTGTTTACTCTTTTTAAATCATAATGACAACAGAAACTACCCAAATGACCCTGATCAAAGGTTTACATACCCCAGTTCTTAATACCGTGTATTGCCCCCTTTAACATCAATGACAGCTTGAAATCTTTTGTGGTAGTTGTGGATGAGGCTCTTTATTTTCTCAGATGGTAAAGCTGCCCATTCTTCTTGGCAAAAAGCCTCCAGTTCCTGTAAATTCTTGGGCTGTCTTGCATAAACTGCATGTTTGAGATCTCCCCAGAGTGGCTCAATGATATTGAGGTCAGGAGACTGAGATGGCCACTCCAGAACCTTCACTTTATTCTGCTGTAGCCAATGACAGGTTGACTTGGCCTTGTGTTTTGGATCATTGTCATGTTGGAACGTCCAAGTACGTCCCATGTGCAGCTTCCGGGCTGAGTGCAAATTTTCCTCCAGTATTTCCTGATAACATGCTGCATTCATCTTGCCATCAATTTTGACCAAGTTTCCAGTGCCTTTGTAGCTCACACATCCCCAAAACATCAGTGATCCACCTCCGTGTCTCACTCATTGTGCATCTTGAAACAACCACACCATTTTTTTTCAGAGAGTCCTGTATTTCAGCTGAAGTTATTTGTAGCTTTTTCTTTGCATCCCGAACAATTTTCCTGGCAGTTGTGGCTGAAATTTTTGTTGGTCTACCTGACCGTGATTTGGTTTCCACAGAATCCCTCATTTTCCACTTCTTAATTAAAGTTTGAATACTGCTGATTGGCATTCTCAATTGCATGGATATCTTTTTATATCCCTTTCCTGTTTTCTACAGTTCAATTACCTTTTCCCGCAGATCCTTTGACAATTCTTTTGCTTTCCCCATGACTTAACATAGTATCTAAGGCACGGATGGGGAACCTTCGGCCCTCCAGGTGTTGTTGAACTACACATCCCAGCATGCCTTGAAACCGTTTTAGCATGGCCAAATAGCAAAACTGTAGCAAGGCATGCTGGTATGTGTAGTTCAACAACAGCTGAAGGGCCGAAGGTTCCCCATCCCTGATCTAAGGTATCTAAGGTTGAAAAAAGACAATTGTCCACCGAGTTCAACCTATTTGTGGTCTCCTGTGCACGATTATTTTGTATAAAATTTTGACTGAAGTTGATGACTGCCGTTACGTTTTACCCCTCTTTTTTTTTTATAATAACCATAGTGCGTGACTATGCCCCGTAACCCTGGATATCCTTGTCCATTAGGAATTTATCTAACCCATTCTTAAAGGTGTTGACTGAGTCGGCCATTACAACTCCCTCAGGCAGGGAATTCCAAACACGTATCGTCCTTACCGTAAAACAGCCTTTACGCCGTGTTGTGCGGAATCTCCACTCCTCTAACCTGAGCGAGTGTCCATGAGTTCTCTGTGTTGATCTAACCAAAAACAGGTCCTGCACAAGATCTGTATATTGTCCCCTTATATATTTGTAAATGTTGATCATGTCCCCTCTTAATCTCCTTTTTTCCAGTGTAAATATGCCTAGTCTTGCAAGCCTTTCCTCGTATTCTAGCGTCTCCATACCCTTAATTAGTTTGGTCGCCCGCCTTTGAAAATTTTCTAGCTCCAGGATATTCTTTTTGTAGTAAGGTGCCAAGAATTGTACACAGTATTCAAGGTGTGGCCTCACAAGTGATTTATATAATGGGAGTATAATACTCTTGTTCCTAGCATCAATTCCCAATTTAATGCATGCTAATATCTTATTAGCCTTCTTTGCTGCAGTCCTACTTTGGCTACTACTGCTTAGTTTGCTATCTATGAGGACACTTAAGTCCTTTTCCAGTACAGAATCCCCTAATTTTACCCCATTTAGTAGGTAGGTGTTATTTTTGTTCTTGTTACCACAGTGCATTACCTTACACTTGTCTGTATTGAAGCGCATTCTCCATTTCGCTGCCCAAGCTTCTAATTTAACTAAGTCATTTTGAAGCGACTCAGCATCCCCCTCCGCATTTAGAACTTTACACAATTTGGTATCATCTGCAAAAATTGACACCATGCTCTCTAGACCTTCTGGTAGGTCGTTAATGAAAATATTGAACAATAGCGGTCCTAATACTGAGCCTTGCGGCACACCACTTAGCACTTCAGTCAGATCCATTAACCACAATGTGCTGCTACCTATTATCTAAACAGTTTTTGACCCAAGTGCATATTGTGCTTCCTAGCCCTGATTCTTGTAGCTTGTAGATAAGTCTCATGTGTGGTACAGTGTCGAATGCTTTGGCAAAATCTAAAAAGATTACATCCACCTCTTTACCCTGATCTAGGTTTGCGCTTACTGTTTCATAAAAGCCAAGTAAGTTGGTTTGACAGGATCTGTCCTTCATAAACCCATGTTGATTCCTTTTAATGACCTTATTGACTTCAAGGAACGTCTGAATACTATCTCTTAGTGTTAGCCGCGGCGGCCTTCGCCCGTGCCCTGACTGAGCAGCGGTCACGGCCACCGCGCCTCTCTCCTTCCCTGTCCCCGCAACGGCGCCTAGCAATGCCAGGATGCCGTGCGCACAATAGCCGCCGGGTCCCTGGCAACGCAGGACGCCGTGCGTGCAGGGCCGCTGGGTGCATAGCAACGGGGACGCCACAGGTGGACCGCGTTCCCCGTTGCTAAGAATAGTTAATTAGGTTGCTCGTGCAGCAGGGCAGCTGCACGGCAACTAGTAATTAGGGTCTGGGGGCTGGTCCTGCTGGCCCTCCTGTTATTGGCCAGCAGGGCCTTTTTATGTGAGCCAGCACACTGCAGCCCCGCCGGTGATAGCTTCTTGTATGCTGTTCCTGCCTTGCAGAACTCTGTTCCTGTCAGCCGTGTTTGGTGGATCTTGCTCCCTGCCCTCTGGTACTTTGGAGGTCCGAAGCCGGTCCTGAGAATCCTTCTAGTCCTTGCGAACCTGTCTCTGTCATCTGGGGTTCTCACCCGGTTTCGTGAGTTGCGGCTTCTGCCGCGTGTTGCGGCCTATGCCGCTTAGTGTTTACTTCACTGTGAATTGGTGCATTTGCGGAGGTTTCCGCTTTCACTGTCCTCCCCAGAACTCGACGGTGCCGTGTGGGGGAGTGGACAGTGGTTTATTTGTAGTTCTTTTCCTGTGGCGGCGTGCCGCACATACGTTTAGTTTTTAGGTAGTTTATAGCCCCTAGCGTGGTTGTTTCAGTTAGAGGTCCCCTTGTTATTACCCTGTCTCAGTTCACGCCTTGTCTCTCTTTAAGACCTGAGGGGGCATCGGAGTTGGGCAGACCTAATCCGCCCTTCAAACGCGGCTGCCATGGGCCCAAGAAACCATAGTCGTTCAGGAGTGAATTGATAACACGGGTAAGACAACGGAGGTAGGGTGCTAGGGGCTATTTCCTTCCCATTTCCCAATCCCAGCATTCCGTCTTGGTGCTCAGGACTCACTACATAATATCTCCCCTGTCCTGAGCATCAGGATCGTAACATTATCACCGGCCCACATTAAAAAAAAAAGGGGTTTAATTTTTTCCGGAGTATTGGTGGGCCTAGAAATTCGGCCTCATGGATCCGGCAGGTTTAGGGCCAAACCCCAGTCAGCTTTTGGTTAACCAAATACAGGAATTAACTCAGATGGTTCAGGACCTAACTCTACGGGTGAGATTGCAGGAAGATCTTTTGCGAGCCTCCCCGAGTATGGTTCCAGAACCAAAGATGCATTTACCTGACCGTTTTTTGGGTAACCGAAAGGATTTTTTTAATTTTAAGGAAGCTTGTAAGCTTTATTTTCGTTTAAGGCCCCGTTCCTCTGGTACTGAGTCTCAGCGGGTCGGGATTGTGATGTCTCTACTTCAGGGTGATCCACAGACCTGGGCGTTTGGGCTAAGAGCGGATGATGCTGCTTTGTTATCAGTAGACGCCTTTTTTAAATCCTTAGGCTTCTTATATGACGACCCAGATAGAGAAGCATCAGCTGAGAGTGACCTGCGTGCCCTTAAGCAAGGCAAAAATCCAGCAGAGGTGTATTGTACCGAATTTCGCCGATGGTCGAACGACTGTGGCTGGAATGACCCGGCCCTGCGCAGTCAGTTTCGCCTCGGTTTGTCGGAAGTGATTAAAGACAGTCTCCTTCAGTACCCCACTCCTGAGACTCTAGACAAACTCATGGAGCTCGCTATTAAAATTGATCGTCGTCTCCGAGAGCGGAGGGCTGAAAGAGGAACAACTTTTAGGCCTAATCCATGTGTATATACTTTTCCTGAGGACGTCGAGGAGCCCATGCAAATGGGTCTCTCCCGGCTGTCCCCAGAGGAAAGAACCAGAAGGTTAAGTTCTGGTCTTTGTTTGTATTGTGGTGGTAAGGGACATATCGCACGTAACTGCCCGAACAAGCCGGGAAACGCTCTGACCAAGTGAATGTGAGGGGGTTCACTTGGGTCTGCAGTTAATCTCCTCTAATAATTCTCTATTAGATCCGGTAAAGATTTCCTTTGGCAGCCTCAGTTCGTTGGTGTCGGCCTTCGTCGACAGTGGAGCTGCAGGAAATTTTATGGATTTGGCTTGGGCTAAGGCTTTAGGCGTTCCACTGATTCCCTTAGATCAGCCATTTTCAACAGGTGTGCCGCAGGCACACTAGTGTGCCGCAGGCAGTTGCCAGGTGTGCCACCACTGCTGCCAGCCAGAGATCCCCACCGTCTGCCACCATACAGTCCTGCTGCCGCCTGCCGCCCGCACACTGACCCGGCGCCGCCGCCTGCACACAGACCCGCTGCAGCAGCTCCCGCACACAGAGCCCGGCGAGCACAGGTACACCTGGCTGGTGGCAGCGGCAGGTCTGTGTCACAGACCCGCCGCTGCCACCAGCCAGATGTACCTGTGCTCACCGGACAGCGCTGCACTTCCGTATCAGCTGGCCCGATCTCCCCACCTGCAGTGCACACTCAAACGCTGCTGCTGCTCCTTGTCCCAGCGCTCCCCACTGAGAGGAAAAGATTTAAGGTTAGAAATATACATATAAATATATATATAAAACTCACATAAGTATGTGCAAAGAATTACTATGGTGGGGGACCGGTGTGTGTTATATTACTGTAAGGGGGTCAGGTGTGTGGAATTACTATAGGGGGCATGTGTGTATGATTACTATGTGGGGGCAGGGTGTGTGTAATGACAATGGGGGGCAGGTATGTATATTTACTATGGGTGGGACAGGTGTAAGGAATTACAATGGGGGCATGTGTGTGGCATGACTATGGGGGGGCAGGTGTGTGGAATTAGAATGGGGCATGTGTGTATAATTACTATGGGGGGGCAGGTGTGTGGCATAACTGGGGGGTAACGAGTGGAATTACTCTTGAGTAGGTGTGTGGCATTAATATAAATCTGTTTTATTACAGTGGGGGCCAATGTGTTTTATTACTGCGAAGCCCAAAAAATTGATGGTGTGCCTTGGAAATTTAAAAATTTTGTTTAGTGTGCCACAAATTTAAAAAGGTTGAAAATCACTGCCTTAGATAGACGCATCACCATGCACAGCTTGGATGGGGGTCCGCTTTCCAATGGGGTTATTACTCACCGCACACCTCCAGTATTGCTGACAGTGGGGGCCCTACATTCAGAAGAAATAGAATTTGACCTTACACATTGTCCGGCAGTTCCAGTAGTTTTGGGTCACCCCTGGCTTGCCTTTCATAATCCCACCATAGATTGGCGGTCTGGGGAGATTTCCCAATGGGGTCCTTTTTGTGTTAAAGAGTGTATTTCCCATCCAGTCTGGGTTGCGGCAGTTACCCCAGAACTTATTCCTTTGGAATATCAGGAGTTTGCTGATGTGTTCTCCAAGGGTAATGCGGACGTTCTGCCTCCCCATCGGTCCTATGACTGCGCTATAGATTTAGTTCCCGGGGCCACTTTACCTAAGGGGAGATTATATGCCCTCTCCGCGCCAGAAACAACGGCTATGGATAATTATATCCAGGAAAGCCTGAAAAAAGGCTTCATTAGGCCCTCGAAATCTCCTTTGAGTGCAGGATTCTTTTTTGTTGAGAAAAAAGATGGGTCACTCAGACCATGTATTGATTTTCGGGCTCTGAATAAAATTTCTGTTAAAAACACCTACCCTTTGCCTTTGATTTCAGTACTTTTTGATCAGTTACGCTCTGCCGTTATCTTCTCAAAAATCGATCTTAGAGGAGCTTACAATCTCATCCGAATAAGATCTGGGGATGAGTGGAAGACGGCTTTCAGCACACAGTCGGGTCATTATGAATACCTGGTGATGCCCTTTGGGCTGTCAAATGCTCCTGCGGTATTTCAAGACCTCATCAATGATGTTCTTCGTGACTTTCTTGGAAAGTTCGTTGTCGTTTATTTAGACGACATTTTGATTTATTCTGAGTCTATGGAACAACATATTACCCATGTGCGTCTGGTTCTTCAAAAACTACGGGAGAATCATTTATACGCAAAACTAGAGAAATGTAATTTTCACATCACGGAAGTGTCCTTCTTGGGGTATATTATTTCTCCCCAGGGATTTTTTATGGAACCGAAAATACTCCAGGCCATCCTTAATTGGGCGCAACCCACAAATTTAAAAGCAATTCAGCGCTTTTTAGGGTTTGCAAACTATTATAGGCGGTTCATTTATACCTTTTCTGATTTGGTCGCTCCTATAGTAGCATTAACTAAAAAAGGAGCGGACCCTTCCAATTGGTCGCCTGCAGCCGAGTCTGCCTTTCGGGCCTTAAAGCAGGCCTTTGTCTCGGCTCCTGTTCTCAGGCACCCTAACCCGGAGCTCCCCTTTATAGTCGAGGTAGATGCCTCAGAGGTTGGAGTAGGGGCTATCCTATCTCAGGAAGATCCGGAGTCTCAGGAATTACACCCTTGTGCCTTCATGTCCAGGAAATTCTCCTCCGCAGAATCCAACTATGACGTTGGTAATCGAGAATTGCTGGCAGTTAAATGGGCTTTCGAGGAGTGCAGGCATTGGCTGGAGGGAGCTAGGCATACCATTACAGTGTATACTGACCATAGGAACCTGCAGTATATTGAGTCAGCTAAACGGCTTAATGCTCGGCAGGCACGTTGGGCATTGTTTTTTACTCGTTTCAGGTTTATTATCACCTTCAGGCCCGGTTCCAAAAATACTAAAGCTGATGCCCTGTCACGTTGTTTTCTTCCGGTTCACAATAACCATCCTGCTACTACCCCCATAGTTCCATCATCTGTCATCCGGGCAGGCCTCACACAGGATTTATTTACTCAGTCCAGCTTCAACAGCAGGCTCCTAAACTTACTCCTGCTGATCGTCTCTTTGTCCCTGAATTTCTGAGAGGCACTGTTTTAGCTGAGTTTCATGACAACAAAGTCTCTGGTCATCCAGGTATCACTAAGACCTTGGAGTTAGTCTCTCGCTCGGTGTGGTGGCCTAGTCTTTCTAAAGATGTAAGGGAATTTGTCCACGGCATAAGGTTCCTCGTTCATTGCCGATCGGGCAACTCGTACCTATAGCCGTTCCTCTCAGGCCATGGTCACATATATCCATGGATTTCGTGGTGGACCTTCCTCTTTCAGCCGGATTTCGAGTCATTTGGGTGGTAGTAGATCGTTTTAGTAAGATGGCTCATTTCATTGCTCTTCCCCGATTACCCTCTGCTCAAGGGTTGGCAGTCTTGTTTCTCCGTCATGTGTTCAGGCTCCATGGGTTGCCCAGGGATATTGTCTCTGATCGGGGTCCGCAATTCATTGCTCGTTTCTGGAAACGTTTTTGTGCCTCATTAAATATGAAACTCTCTTTAACATCTGGGTACCATCCACAATCTAACGGACAAACCGAACGAGTTAACCAGTCATTAAAACAGTATTTACGGTTGTATTCGGCCAAACTCCAGAATGATTGGTCTGAATTTCTTCCTTTAGCCGAATTTGCTTATAATAACTCTTGTCATTCTTCCACCAAGGAGTCCCCATTCTTTTCAGTCTTTGGCTTTCATCCTAGAGCCAACTCTTTTTTTCCTCATTCTCCAGTCTCCTCGTTGACCTTAACCTCCCATGTCAGAACAATTTGGAGAAAGGTGCACCTTGCCTTGAGAAAAGCTGCCTTCCGAGAAAATAAATTTTCTGATAGGCTCGACGTCCTTGCACTTTTAAGGTGTCAGATAAGGTATGGTTGTCAACTCGCAACATCAAGCTCCGACAACCTTCGGCTAGATTGGGACCCAAATTTATTGGACCATTCCTTATCATTAAGAAGGTCAACCCAGTTGCTTTTCGGCTACGCTTGCCGAGATCTCTCAAAATTGGCAATACTTTTCACTGTTCTCTTTTGAAACAGTATTTTTCTTCCAGGAGATTTCCTCGGAGGACTTCCCAGGGTAGATCTCCGGTGGATGTTCAGGGGCAACAGGAGTTCTTGGTGGAGAAGGTTTTAGATTCTAAGCTTTCTCTGGGTCGCCTCTATTGTTTGGTCCACTGGAAAGGTTATGGCCCTGAAGAAAGATCTTGGGTGTTGGATAAGGATTTACATGCTCCTAAGCTTAAGAGGATATTCTTTCAGGAGTTTCCTCAGAAACCTGGCTCTAGGGGTTCTTTAACCCCTTCTCAAGGGGGGGGGGGGGGGTACTGTTAGGCGCGGCGGTCTTCAGCCGTGCCCTGACTGAGCAGCGGTCACGGCCGCCGCGCCTCTCTCCTTCCCTGTCCCCCACACAGCGCCTAGCAACGCCAGGACGCCGTGCGCACGATAGCCGCCGGGTCCCTGGCAACGCAGGATGCCGTGCGTGCAGGGCCGCTGGGTGCATAGCAACGGGGACGCCACAGGTGGACCGCGTTCCCCGTTGCTAAGAATAGTTAATTAGGTTGCTCGTGCAGCAGGGCAGCTGCACGGCAACTAGTAATTAGGGTCTGGGGGCTGGTCCTGCTGGCCCTCCTGTTATTGGCCAGCAGGGCCTTTTTATGTGAGCCAGCACACTGCAGCCCCGCCGGTGATAGCTTCTTGTATGCTGTTCCTGCCTTGCAGAACTCTGTTCCTGTCAGCCATGTTTGGTGGATCTTGCTCCCTGCCCTCTGGTACTTTGGAGGTCCGAAGCCGGTCCTGGGAATCCTTCTAGTCCTTGCGAACCTGTCTCTGTCATCTGGGGTTCTCGCTCGGTTTCGTGAGTAGCGGCTACTGCTGCGTGTTGCGGCCTATGCCGCTTAGTGTTTACTTCACTGTGAATTGGTGCATTTGCGGAGGTTTCCGCTTTCACTGTCCTTCCCGGAACTCGGCGGTGCCGTGTGGGGGAGTGGACAGTGGTTTCTTTGTAGTTCTTTTCCTGTGGCGGCGTGCCGCACATACGTTTAGTTTTTAGGTAGTTTATAGCCCCTAGCGTGGTTGTTTCAGTTAGAGGTCCCCTTGTTATTACCCTGTCTCAGTTCACGCCTTGTCTCTCTTTAAGACCTGAGGGGGCTTTAGAGTTGGGCAGACCTAATCCGCCCTTCAAACACGGCTGCCATGGGCCCAAGAAACCATAGTCGTTCAGGCGTGAATTGATAACACGGGTAAGACAACGTAGGTAGGGTGCTAGGAGCTATTTCCTTCCCATTTCCCAATCCCAGCATTCTGTCTTGGTGCTCAGGACTCACTACATAAGATCTCCCCTGTCCTGAGCATCAGGATTGTAACACTTAGAATACCTTCCAATACTTTCCCCACTATAGATGTAAGACTAACTGGTCTATAATTACCTGGTTCAGCTTTACTTCCCTTTTTGAATATAGGCACTACTTCCGCTATACACCAGTCTTTGGGAACCATACCTGATATTACTGAATCCTTAAAGATCAAAAATAGCAGTTTTGCAAGTTCAGAGTGAAGCTCCATTAGAACCCTTGGGTGAATACCATCGGGACCTGGTGACTTATTAATTTTTAAATGTTTTAATCGGTCACAGACTACTTCCTCGCTTAAATAAGTACCTATCAGTGGGATATTCTCATTATTGAGATTATGTGTTAGTCCCTGAATTGGGTCCTCTATAGTAAATACTGTTGGAAAAAACGAATTTAGTGTGTCCGCTATGTCATTATCATTTTTGCTTAAGACTCCCAACTTGTCTTTTAAAGGGCCTATACTCTCCTTCTTTAATCTCTTGCTATTAATGTATTTAAAGAATTTTTTGGGATTCGCTTTGCTTTCCTTTGCTACTAGTTTTTCAGTTTCTACTTTAGCCCTTTATTTCCTTTTTGCAAATTTTGTTACATTCCTTATAGTGCTGAAATGACTCTGCTTCCCCGTCAGATTTGTATTTTTTAAGTGCTCTCCTTTT
The DNA here is from genome assembly GCF_028390025.1 of Pseudophryne corroboree. NCBI lineage: Eukaryota > Metazoa > Chordata > Amphibia > Anura > Myobatrachidae > Pseudophryne > Pseudophryne corroboree. The sequence goes on from NC_086445.1 coordinate 552,939,916, forward strand.
CTTGGCCATAAGTTAATTTATCTTTTTGTTAAGCCACATCGGTTTATGATTTTTATTCCTTTTTTTGCTGCTCGTAGGAATAAATTTGAGTGTATTTTTAGCTAGCAGGAATTTTAGTACCTCCCATTTCTCCGTAGTATTTTTTCCTAAAAACAAACCTTCCTATTCAATATCCCTGAAAAATACCCTCATCTTTTCAAAATTTGCTTTGCTAGTTGAGCCAGTATAGGGCTGTTAAGGAAAACTGATATTGAATGTGACCATATTGTGGTCGCTGTTTCCTATGGGTTCCCCTACTATAATACCTGATACCAAGTCCCCATTGTTTGTTAATACCAGGTCTAAGATTGCATTGTACCTAGTTGGTTTCTCAATTAGTTTAACTAAGTAGTTATCATTAAGTGTATTTAAAAACATATTGCCCCTAGCAGTATCACATGAATCGTTTTTCCAGTTTATCTCTGGATAGTTAAAATCTCCCATCACTACTATGTCTCCTACTCCTGCTGCTCTTTCAATTTGCTTTAGTAACAATTACTCATCAGATACGTTGATACCAGGCAGCCTATAGCATACACCCAATACTAACTTTTTTATTCCTTTTTCTCCGCATGCAATTTCTACCCATAATGTCTTGACAGTGTCTACAGTCCCCTCCTGAATATCTTCCCGTATATCAGGTTTTAAAACGGCTTTACGTAAAGACACACCCCTCCACCCTTTTTATTTAGTCTGTCTCTCCTAAACAGTGTATAGCCCTCTAGATTGACTGTCCAATCATGAGATTCGTCCCACCAAGTTTCAGTAATGCCTATAATATCATACTGTTTGCTTGCGGCAAGTATTTCTAGTTTGCCCTTTTTACCAGTAATGCTCCTAGCCAGGGGCGGAACTACTGGCAGGGCAGGCAGTGCATTGCACTGGGGCCCCGCCGCACTCAAGGGCCCACAGCCGCCGGCCGGCATTACAATGAGTCACAATGACTCATTGTATCATGCCGCACACCAGCGCTCCCGTGACCCGTAGGGTCTGCATCCCGCGACTCCCGCCGCCCGGCCGTCATAAGGAACAGATCAGGCCAGCCACCAGGGCACTACGGGCAGCAGCACCAGACACGCTGCCGCGGCTGCCGCCTCTGTAACACACAAAGAGGGTGGAGGGTCCATCCCTCCCTCATATACAAACAGGTCTCACACACTCTCTGTGACTGGCTGCTGCTGCTGCTGGAGGGAATGCTCTCTCCAGCGCCTCCTCCTCCACACGTCCTCCTGCTGCAAGATCATGTTGTCAATCAGGAAAGCGAGGAGGGGCAGCTAACTCAGCCCCTCCCCCTTCCTGTTTATATCCCGCCACTCCCTCGGCTTCCTCTCTCTCTCTCTCTCTCTCTCTCTGTATTTGGGCGCCGGAGATCTGACAAGCATCATGCCAAGATCTCGTGGCCGTCCCCGGCGCCCACTGTCATAATGGGAGGGACTGGGAGAGAGAGGGAGGGAGAGAGAGAGAGGAGCTGGAGCTGCTGCTGCTGCTGTTCATTCCCTATGTGCATGGTGAGTCTCCATTTGCTAAAAAGGGGGAATCTGCTTGCCGCAATGTGTAAAAAGGGGGAATCTGCCTGCCGCAATGTGTAAAAAGGGGGAATCTGCCTGCCGTAATGTGTAACAAGGGCACGCTGTCTGCCGTAATGTGTAACAAGTGCACGCTGTCTGCCATAATGTGTAACAAGGGCACGCTGTCTGCCATAATGTGTAACAAGGGCACGCTGTCTGCCGTAATGTGTAACAAGGGCACGCTGTCTGCCTGTAATGTGTAAAAAGGGCACGCTGTCTGCCGTAATGTGTAAAAAGTGTACGCTGTCTGCCGCTATGTGTAACAAGGGCACGCTGTCTGCCATAATGTGTAACAAGGGCATGCTGTCTGCCGTAATGTGTAAAAAGGGCACGCTGTCTGCCGTTATGTGTAAAAAGTGTACGCTGTCTGCCGCTATGTGTAAAAAGGGCGACGCTGTCTGCCGTAATGTGTAAATAGGGGACGCTGTCTGCTGTAATATGTAAAAAGAGGAATCTGTCCGCCGTAAGGTGTAAACGGGTCTCTACCTGGTGTAGTGGTGCTACTGTGCGGCGTAATTTGAATAATGGAGACTACTGTGCACCATTTTATGAATTGGTATTATTTTGTGGCCACACCCCTTCCCCACGAAGCCACGCCACTATGTATTTTTGCGCGCGCCTTCGGCGCGCACTGCCCCTATTTTGCATGCAGGGGTGGGGCTCCAATGCCATTTCTTGCACACAGTGCTAATATGTCTAGTTACGGCACTGTTGCTAGGTATCCACTTCCCTGAGCAGGCCCCCCTCACCAGATCCTCTCCAGGGGTGAGGGGGTGGACTTGGATGGGATGGGATGGGGGGGGGGGGGGGGGGGCCCGAGCCATTTTGTCGCACATGGGCCCACTGCTCGCTAGTTCCGCCACTGCTCCTAGCGTTTACATACATACAACTAAGATAAGTATTTTCCCTTGCGTTAGGGACATCTTTCACCTTATGTAGCAATGATGACCTGTAATAGTCATTGGTTACTGCTATGGTAAAATCTCTTTTAGTACCCATGTTAGTAACCTTTCCACCTGCTCTTACCCTCCACCCAACTTCTCCCCCATTTCGTTTACTACCGCCATTCCTACTATTCTCACTGCATGACCCGTAGTTTCTAGCTAAACCCTCCCCCCAGGCTCCTAGTTTAAAATCTCCTCCACCTCCTCAAACTCCTCCATAATCTAACCATCCTTCCCCCCAGCACCGCTGCCCCCTCCTTAGTCAGGTGTAATCCGTCACGACAAAAGAGATGGCGCCTGACTGAGAAGTCCGCCCAGTGTTCCAGGAACACAAACCCCTCTTTTCTGCACCAATCCCTAAACCACACATTTACCTCCCTAATCTATCTCTGCCTCCCTGGACTAGCGCGTGGCATGGGTAATATTTCGGAGAATATTACCTTAGATGTCCTTGCCTTAAGTTTCTTTCCTAAGTCCCTATAGTCTTTCTTAAGGACATCTCACCTTCCGCTAACTTTGTCATTGGTGCCAACGTGCACCAAGACTGCCGGGTCTTTCCCAACCCCTCCCAACAATCTATCTACCCGGTCCGCGATATGCCGTACCCGAGCACCCGGGAGACAACAGACTGTACGGCGATTACGGTCACGGTAGCAGATTGCCCTATCTGCCTTTCTGATGATAGAATCCCCTACCACCACCATCTGACTAGGTGACTCTGACTTAGAATCCAGACACGTCAGTGCAGCACTGGATGAAAGATGCAAGGGTCTTTCAGGAGTCCAGACACTCACTGACCTTTTATACACACACACTGATTACAAGCAAACAGATCACAGGTGAGGATGGTTACATTTAGTAGCCATTCAAACCCGTTTGTGTCAACTTGTGTGCATGTTATCAGGCCAAAATCTCCAGGGTATGTAAACTTTTGATCAGGGTCATTTGGGTAGTTTCTGTTGTCATTATGATTTAAAAGGAGTAAACACAGTTGTTTGACAATAAATGGCATCACCCAACCACTAACCATGAGTGAAAGAAAAGTTTGTAAGTTATCATTCATATTCGCTGACAAATGGCCAGAAAATTACACATTCTGCTAGGGTATGTAAACTTATGAGCACAACTGTATATACATATATATACTAGGTAGCTCATCGCGCCCTATGGGCGCTCTTCACACCGTCGCATGGGGCTACGCCCCCTTAACTCTTGCACAGGCTTGGGCCATGCAATGTTTAGATTATATGGAGTATTACCTCCAATCATAAATCTGTGAGTGGTTAAAGATTGCACAGACAAAGGGCGTGCGATGGTTAAGGGGCCGTAGCCCCTTGTGACGGGGTGAACAGCGCACGCAGGGGATGACGAATCACTTAGTAGGTGCTGTGGTTGGGGGAGTGGCGGGTGCGGGGGAGAGGTGTGTGTGTTAAAAAAAAGTGGTGGGTACTGATGTATGGTGCTTGCATAATTGCGTGGGAGTGGGTGGCTGCCTGTATATGTATTGGTCTAGGGTTGAGGGATGGGGGTGGTGACAGGAGGTGCAGTGTGTGATGGAGTTGTGGTTGTGGGTGGCAGGGGGATGGAGTTGGAGGTGTGCATGGGTGGAGTAGGTCCACATGGGATGGGTAGGTGGATGATGGTGGGTTTTGTGGTGGTTGTGGTGTGTGCATGGTAGGGGGGGGCAAATGGGTAAGTTTGTATTGTTTTTGGGGGGTGGGGGGTTGGATAGAGGGTGTAATTGTGGTGGGTGGTTGGCAGGTATGGGGTTATTGTGGTTGTGGGATGGGCTTAGGGTGTGTGGGGGGTGTAGGAGAGGTGGGTGGGTGGGTTTGAGTGTCTTTGTAAGATGTATTTTTGTGTGTGTGTGTGTGTGTGTGTGTGTGTGTGTGTGTGTGTGATTTTTGTGTGTTCTTGTGGTGTGAGGGTGATGGGGGCAGGAGTCAACGTTGGTGGGTGGTGGTGTGGCAAAGTTGGGGAAAGTGTTTCGGCTGTGGATGGAGGGGTGTAGGGTGCGTGGGTGTTGTTAGGAGTGTGGAGGTTGAGTGTGTGTGCGTGTGTGTGTGCGTGTGTGTGTGTGTGTGTGTGTGTGTGTAAGGTAGTAGGCAATGGTATAGGTGGGTCCATGAGGCAGCACTTGTTCCCCGCTTGAGATGAGTGGGCTGTGTTTGGAGATTTGGGGAAAAGGGAGGCATGCACATTCATGCACATAGGGGGATGGGTGATAGGGGTGGCTGGCCATCTATTATTGTGTGGATGCGCTGTTGTTGTTTGGCTGGGGGTGTGGGGGTGTGGTGCTGGCAGGGGAGAGACTTGCCCCCCCTTGAGATGAGTGGGCAGTGAGTGTAGATTTGAGCAAAAGGGAGGCATGCACATTAATGCACATAGGGGGATGGGTGATAGGGGTGGCTGGCCATGTATTATTGTGTGGGTGCGCTGTTGTTGCTTGGTTGGGGGTGTGGGTGTGTGGGGCTGGCAGGGGAGAGATTTGCTGTATGGGGGGCTGGGGGCAGGAGCGGCGAAACACCTGTCGGCGTGACAGAAACAGGTGCGGGTGATGCTGTGGCACATGTGCTGTGTCTGCATCCGTTGTGCGGACGGCGTCTCCCGGTACAGTGTGTTCCTGCCGTGGCTGGAATGCAAGAGGTGGTGCTGGGGATGTGCAGAGGGCGGGAGCGGTTGTGTGGGCTGCGGCTGTCTGGTCGTCCGTAATGCGGACGGCGGGTAGCGGTACAGTGTGTCACTTCCGCGGCTGGAATGCGAGAGGTAGTGCCGGGGATGAGCGGAGGGCGGGAGCGGTGGTGTCGGCTGCGGCTGCCTGGTCATCCGTGGTGCCGACGGCGGGTCCCGGTGCAGCGTGTCCCTGCGGCGGCTAGATGTGGGAGGTGGTGCTGGGGTGGTGCGGAGGGCAGGAGCGTTGGTGTGGGCTGCGGCTCTCCAGTGTGTGGTCGTCCATGGTGCGGACGGCATGTCCAGGCCAGAGTGTCCCAGCCGTGGCTGGATGTGGGCGGTGGTGCTGGGGTTGTGCGGAGGGTGGGTTGGGTGCTGTGGGGTCTGGGTGTCAAGTGTGTTATGCGGACGTGGGCTCTGGGGCTGGGTAGGCTGTCAGTGGCTGCATGTGGGAACAGGTTCAGGGGTTTTGTGGAGGGTGGGTTTGGGGGTGTGGGGTGCAGGTGTCAGTGGGTTGTAGGTGGCTGTGTTTGTGGGGAAACCAAGGGAGGGGTCCATGGTTACCGGGCAGTGTGGTGTGTCCGTCCACTGGCGGCTTCTCTCAGGGGATGGTGGCCGGATTCTGTGGCTGCTGCTCCCGTTGCAGGTAGTGTTAAGTGGTGTGCTGGCACTGGGACAGGGCAGAGTGTGTGGGTGAGCACTGATATACGCCTGCGTTGTGTGCTACTGGGTCTGTTGCCAGGGAAATTGGTATCCCACTCGCCAGGACAGTGTTGCTGTGTTTGTACTTTGCAGCATTGTCATCGATGTGGGCTGGGACATGCACAAATGAGCAGCCTGGGGAAAGAGTTGGTTTTGTGCTCCCACATAGCACACACTGAGTCACAAATACCTTTTTTCAAATACTGAGGGGAACTGCTGCAGCAGGGTCACAGGAGCAAGGAGCTACTGCTGTAACACGGGCAGGGAGCTGCAGGAGGGCCACAAAGGCATGGATCTGCTGCAAGGACACAGGGGTAGGGAGATACTGGTGGGACACAGGGCACTTTAGCTGGCCATGCACAGGCTGAAGCCCTGAGCAACAATATTAGTCCTGCATGCAGTTAGTAAAATTTAACCAAATAAGGTTAGGCGAATAAGGGGCACTACAGTGTGACATAATGTGTATAAGGGGGATTACCGTGTTGTGTAATGTGAACAAAGGAAACTACTATGTGGTGTAATATGATTAAGATTGTGCTACTATGTGGCATAATTTTAATTTGGGTTACTATTGTGTGACCACGCCCATTAAGTGTAACCCACATCCCTATTTTTGCGCAGCGCGCCTTCAGCGCGCACTGTTCCTTTAAAGGGTATGGGAAGCAGGGCACAAATTTATAGTTTGCAAAGGGGCACTGAACACCCTAACATCAGCCGTGGTTAGGAGACAGAGCAGGATGGTGGCGTTGAGGGAGCCAGGGCAGAATGGTAGCATGGAAGGAGACAGGGCAGGATGGTGGCGTTGAGGGAGATAGGGCAGGATGGTGGCGCTGGAGGGAGACAGGGCAGGATGCTGGCATAGAGGGAGACAGTGCAGGATGGTGGTATAGAAGGAGACAGGGCATGATGGTGGCATCGAGGGAGACAGGGCAGGATGCTGGCATAGAGGGAGACAGTGGAGGATGGTGGTATAGAAGGAGACAGGGCATGATGGTGGCATCGAGGGAGACAGGGCAGGATGGTGGCATCGAGGGAGACAGGGCAGGATGGTGGCATCGAGGGAGACAGGGCAGGATGTTGGCATCGAGGGAGACAGGGCAGGATGTTGGTATCGAGGGAGACAGGGCAGGATGGTGGCATCGAGGGAGACAGGGCAGGATGGTGGCATCGAGGGAGACAGGGCAGGATGTTGGCATCGAGGGAGACAGGGCAGGATGGTGGCATCGAGGGAGACAGGGCAGGATGGTGGCATCGAGGGAGACAGGGCAGGCTGGTGGCGTCGAGGGAGACAGAGAAGGATGGTGGTGGGGAAGGATACAGGCCAGGATGGTGGCATTTGAGGGAGACAGGGCAGGAACGTTGCAGCCATTTGCGTGGGCAGAGGCCATTAGTGGTGGTGGTAGTGGGCATCGGCTAGGGGGCAGTAGCAGGCTTCGGCTCAGTGATGGTAGGGGTCATCGGCTGGACTCGGTGAACATTATGGCTGCAGTGCCTCCCCAGCCACTGACCTCACCGCACGCCACTGCACCTTAGTATAGGTCCACTGACCCTAACGTTCCCGCACCTCCTTCTGGATGCTAGTCACCATCAGAATCATTGTTTCCTGGTGCCTGGAACCCACTGCCGGTGTGACTAGTGCTGCCAAATAATATTGTCATTAGGGACCAGGATTCAGCAAGATATACTCTTTTAACTGCTGCTAAGATTATGGTTACTAATAAGAGCAGGTGACCTCAGATAAAAGAGACCCCAGAGGAATACTAGAGTACATGTCTTGGTGGTTTTAGGAAGAGGAAGAAAAGGAGATATGTGTACTTACCAGTCTAATGACAGTAGTGGATTCCTAAAACAAAACAATAGTGTGAGTGTGAAAGATCCAGAGAATAAGTAAATTTGGGCATCATACATATAGAAATGACACTGAAATCCATATGAGTTTCTTAGTTTTCCAAGATACATGGTATAGATAGAGAAAAGCAGAGAAGCTGAGAGAAGGTGTAGCCAAAGAAGCGATCACTAAAAGTGTAACTAGACAAGTAGGATAGAACAGTGTCCTGAATATCTAGTGATTGTAGTGTTTGTATGAGAAAATAGTGGGTCACAGTGTGAAATGTAGTAGAGAGATCCAGAAGAATACAGTAAGTGATAGTGACCTTCTGATTTAGCAGTGATTAAATTATTGACCATCCTCAGGTGCAAACGCAGGATTTCTAGAATGGGTTTCAAATTCTTGATTTTAGAGTGAATGTGGCCAGCCCACAAAGAGGTCATAAATGACACTTAACCAGCAACAGTTTGCATCATACAAAGGGGGTCATTCCGACCCGATCGCAGCATGCTTTTGTTCGCACAGCTGCGACTGGGTCACTACTGCGCACGCACGGGGGTCGTAATGTGCACGCACCTTGTTGCGGTGCCAGGAAACGGCGCTGACTACGAAGAAAGTGGGCGCAGCGGCGACCGCAAGAAGATTGACTGCAGGAAGGCGTTCCGGGGCGGCAACTCACCGTTTGAAGCCATTTTCGGGGAGTGGTAAGGAAAACGCAGGCGTGTACAGGCGAACGGAGGGCAGATGTCTGACGTCAAAGCCGTGCCCGTCATCGCTGGATCCGTCGCACAGGGTAAGTAAGTATGTCCAGGGCTGGTCTTGTTTTGCAGGAAACTTTTTTAGCATAGCAGGGCTGCACAAGCGTTCGCAGCCCTGCTATGCAAAAATACACTCCCCCATAGGCGGAGATTAGTTGATCGCACCAGCAGCAAAAAGTTGCTTGGTGCGATCAACTCGGAATGAGGTCCAAAGATCACAATAAGCCACAATATATGGCATTAGGCCACCCCACCTGAGATGGAAATGCATAAGAAGCTCTGTTCCATCCCTTGTACTTCATGTTGTGGCCACATCTGTAATCATATCATATACTGCTTCTATTGTGGAAATTGTTTGAGCGAATGGCCTGTCCAGGTAGGGGTGTGGCTTCCGGGCAGCTGGAACCACCCACCTGTGTTTATGTAAGGCTTTAGACAGTGCAATCAGTCAGTCAGTCAGTCAGTCTGTGGAGTAATGGCAATGAAAGCCTGACTGAAGAGGAAGAAGTAGGTTAGTTTCTCTCAAACTGTGACCTCAGGATCCCAAACAGTTCATATTTTTCATGCACTGTTTGGGGTCCTGAGGACTGAGTTGGAGAACCTATGAAGTAATTTATTTAAGTAAAGAAAGTGTCTGTAGGCAAGCCTCTCAAATATCATAGCGGGGTAAATTGGCTGATAGATGGGACAGTAATTTCAGAGAGAATGAGGTTACGAAGATTTTTTTTTAGAACAAAGTATAAGAATAAGGATGCTAGTAGAGAGCAATTACATATTTTTGTTTAATTGGTATAGGAACAGGAGAGAGGAACCTAATGATTTGTGAGGGTATGGGATCACAGTGGCAAACACAGGATTTGCATGGGGGGGTTTCCAGAACTGGGCGGAGCCAATCACGGGGGTGCGGACTGAGGTGACCCAGTATATGCTGGGACCGTAAAACTAGTGTGTATGTGTGTGTGTGTGTGTGTGTGTGTGTGTGTGTGTGTGTGTGTGTATATATATATATATATATATATATATATAAAACATATATCTACATATATATATATATACATACACATATATATATATATATATACATACACACATACATATATACACATATACATAGCATATTAAACATGCATATATATATATGTGTGTGTGTACACACATACAGTACACATATATATACACATGTATATATATATATCATATGTGTGTGTGTTTATATGTATGTATGTATATACATGTATATATATGTATGCACACGGATATATATGTGCTATAATTAAAATAAAGTAAACTTTTATTAAGCACTTAGAAGTGCCACCAGGAAGAAAGCAGGCTGCAGAGAACGCTAGACAGCCATTAATAATACTCATGCAGCTTAAAAAAAAATAAAAAAATGTGAGATTAGAAACCTAAGAGATTGGAGGCATGTTTGTTTAGAAGTCTACAGAGCTTTTCTATAGGAGTTTGTAGATAGTATTTGTGAGAAAGCCATGAGAAGTTCTGTATGAGTTTTCTTTACTGTCATGGTTAACATTAAGGCCTATTGGGCATGTGAAGAGCTACTGGAGTCACAGGATCAAGGGCTGTTTAGGGTTTAACTGTCATATATGAATAGCATAATGTGGAGGTCGGCAGGGGTCCTTTTGCGGCCCGCTTGCAGCGAGAGCAGCGTGCGCCTCTCCTGCTCCTCAGTCTGGACTCTGGCAGCGCAGCGGGTATCTTATATCAGAAACCAGATCGTGAGCCAATCAGAGCTCGCGGACAGGCAGCCAATCAGGAGATGCCGGTCTGTGAGCTCTGATTGGCTCACGAAACTGTGCCAGATTTAAGATACCCGCGCCGCCGCCGGAGATCCGACTGAGGAGCAGGAGAGGCGTGTACTGCACTCTCCTGCCCTCACACACAGCCAGGAAGCAGTGGCGGTGAGCACATTGGGGGCATATGTGTATCTGGCACTGTGGGGGCATATGTATATCTGGCACAGTGTGGGCATATGTATATCTGGCACAGTGTGGGCATATGTGTATCTGGCACAGTGTGGGCATATGTGTATCTGGCACAGTGTGGGCATATGTGTATCTGGCACTGTGGGGGCATATGTATATCTGGCACAGTGTGGGAATATGTGCATCTGGCACTGTGGGGGCATATGTATTTCTGGCACAGTGTGGGCATATGTGTATCTAGCACTATGGGGGCATATGTATAGCTGCCACAGTGTGGGCATTTGTGTATCTGGCACTGTGGGGGCATATGTGTATCTGGCGCAGTGTGGGCATATGTGTATCTGGCACTGTGGGGGCATATGTATGTCTAGCACAGTGTGGGCATATGTGTATCTGGCACTGTGGGGGCATATGTGTATCTGGCACAGTGTGGGCATTTGTGTATCTGGCACTGTGGGGGCATATGTGTATCTGGCGCAGTGTGGGCATATGTGTATCTGGCACTGTGGGGGCATATGTATGTCTAGCACAGTGTGGGCATATGTGTATCTGGCACTGTGGGGGCATATGTATAGCTGGCACAGTGTGGGCATTTGTGTATCTGGCACTGTGGGGGCATATGTGTATCTGGCACTGCACTACTGGTGGCATATGTGTATCTGGCACTATTGGTGGCATATTTGTATCTGGCCCCCATATGTGTATCACACACCCATTTTTCTGGCACAATGGCCCTCATTCCGAGTTGTTCGCTCGCAAGGCGAATGTAGCAGAGTTACACACGCTAAGCCGCCGCCTACTGGGAGTGAATCTTAGCTTCTTAAAATTGCGACCGACGTACGCGCAATATTGCGATTACAAACGAGTTAGCAGTTTCTGAGTAGCTTCAGACTTACTCTGCCTGTGCGATCAGTTCAGTGCTTTTCGTTCCTGGCTGACGTCATAAACACACCCAGCGTTCGCCCAGGCACTCCCACCGTTTCTCCGGCCACTCCTGCGTTTTTTCCGGAAACGGTAGCGTTTCCAGCCACACGCCCCTAAAACGCCGTGCATCCGCCCAGTAACACCCATTTCCTGTCAATCACAATGCGAACGTCGGAGCGATGAAAATGCCATGAGTAAACTTACTTTCATCATAGTAAAGTTACTTGGCGCAGTCGCAGTGCGAACATTGCGCATGCGCACTAAGAGAATTCTCACTGCGATGCGATGAAAAACTCCGAGCGAACAACTCGGAATGAGGGCCAATATACATATGCCCCGCACACAGTACCACTAAGACATTTTTCCTACTTGCACCACTGCATTAAAGTAAATGTTTTCTTCACAATACTTGACATGTCTTTGATTAGACTTTATTTTTGGATTTTCTAAAAAAAACTTTGAAAATTGCATATAAGACTCTCTTTTTCTTGCGGCCCATACAAGACTTAGGGGAACATGTACTAAGCAGTGATAAGAGCGGAGAAGTAAGCCAGTGGAGAAATTGCCCCATCAACCAATCAGCAGCTCTGTATCATTTTATAGTATGCAAATTATAGATGTTACTTCAGTGCTGATTGGTTGCCATGGGCAATTTCTCCACTGGCTCACTTCTCTGCTCTTATCACTGCTTGGTAAATGTCCCCCTAAGACCTTTATTATTCGGCCCAGTTGGGATTTTGAGTTTGACATGCCTGGTTTAGATGGTATACGTTCACCATATTAACATTCGGGATGTCAACACCAGAATGTTGACACTGTCCTGATTCTGAATGTCGACAATGACAGAATGTCGATTTTGTCACAATGTTGACATCATGAATGTCGACAATCAATTGCATCTGATTTTCGGTTAAGATTAGGGTAAGATTTAGGCTTAGTTAAGATGTCTATAGAAAACTTGCATGGTCAACATGATGACTGTAGAAATTCACAATGTCATCATTCCAGCAATGTCAACATTATGTCAGTGTCAACACTGTAAAAGTCTACATTTCACATATCGACCCCCCTGCCCCTGTCAACATTCTGAATGTTAACATTTTGTACCACCCCCGTTTAGAGTATACTAGAGAAAGGCATATGTGCCCTTAATTGTTATGTGCTACAGTATAAGATGTGGTACAAACATTGGGGGTAATTCAGACCTGGTCGCACGCAGGCTATTTTTTGCACTGCTGCGACCAGGTAAAAGCCGCCTACAGGGGAGAGAGTTAGGGCTTTGCAGGGATGCGTTCGGTTGAGCAGTGAGCTGCACAAACAAGTTTGTGCAGTTTCTGCATAGCCCAGGACTTACTCACCCACTGCGATGATCCAGGAAGAAACTGACGTCAGGATCCCTCCCTGGAAACAGCCGGGCACAACTGCGTTTTCCCGACCACTCCCAGAAAACGCTGAGTTGCTGCCCACAAACATCTTCTGTCTGTCAATCTTCTTGCAATCGCTTTCTTCGTACCTTTTGTCACTGCCCGGCACTGTATAGCACTGGCCAGCGTCGCGCCTGCATATTGCAGCCGGCATGCATGCGCAGTTCAGACCCAATCTCACGTCTACAGAAAACTGCAGCGTGCGATCGGGTCTGAATGACCCCCATAGTTTGTAAGCAGATGTCATGAGGTGTACAATCAATGTTCAGTCAAAAATGTGACCAGAATTTCTTTTACTCCAGCATGCTGGTTCCATTTGGAGGATCTAGGGGTGACTCCAGGTGAGTTGGCTCTCAATTTAGATATATTTTTGTATGAGCTATTATCATGTCGCATAACAATGAGCAATTATATGACCCAGAGTTGGTGCTATTATCATGTAGCATTAGGGATCACCAGTATCAGAGAGGCCATGCCGAGGCTTGGTGGCTTAATCTTATCTTTGAAAATACATGTAACTAAAGGGACCTACACACTGAGAGTTTTGAGCGATTTCCACAAAGAAGGATATGATCAATGAACGATTTTTCAGGTAGTTTTTTGTAATGATTTTGAGAATACACACTGAACGATTTGTATGAACAATTTGAGCATATTGCACACTGCATACAACGATATCATCCATATTGGCTAGCGACCAGGTCAGAACTGCGCATGCGGCAGCGCCGATGGCTGTCGTTGCCTAGCGATCGCCTCTGCCTGATTGACAGGCAGAGTCGGTCGCTGGGTGGGAGGGGGTGGCACAGAGGCGTATGCCCGCCATTTTGTGGGCGCGGTCTGGCCAAGCAGGCGTGGCCGGACCGTGCGGTGGGGCGGGCCGCAGCGGCCGCGTGATGTCATTTAGCACAGCTACGATCAAGTCGGAATCACCCCCTATGTCCAGATTAGGAGGAGAAGTGTACTTACCATAGACATTGCAGAAGTGGAACCCTAAAATAGAACACAACAGTCATTACTTTACATGTGTGGAAGCAAAAAAGACACAGAGCATGTGCTTATGGGATCATATGCTATAAGGGAAGAACATTAGTCTTTTAAAATTGTATTGGCCCATGTTCAAGTATATTTGGCTCTCCACATCCAGAAATGTTGCTGGCCATAGTCTGTTTGCCACCATCATATTTCCAGCACAGCCTTCGGATACAGCCAGGGGACTCAGAATAGTAAGTTGCACAGTCTGCTCTGAGTCCCAGTACCGTCCCTGTGTGCCTGGTTGGTAATGTGAGGACAGAAAAATCTATTTGTTTTTAGTTTAATTAATTTATTAATACTGGACCGAAACAATGAGAAATCATTTAAATATGTAATGAGAACCTTTTCTCAATTTGATTAATAAAAGTTCTGTATGAGTTTTATGCCAAATACAGTACATACTACTTTGAACAGAAGTTTTTTTTATTTGCATTTCTTTAGTGTGCCATGGTTAACATTAATACTTATGGGGTGTGTGAAGAGCTACTGGAGCCAACTGATCAAGGCCTGTTTAGGGTTTGTTTAACAATTGGTACTGGCATATATGAATAGATTAATGCGGAAATTGGGGAGAGAAGTTGTTAATAAATAATAGAACTGAAAATTCTGTTGGGATGAGGGAGCTTGTTAGGGTTTGCCAGCAGGGATTTTAAAGTAAAGCAGGATAACTTGCACGTGATAAGGTGATGATCTGAGAGGGGGATAGGAGTATAGTTTAGAGGGTATACCTTCACCATATTAACAACTGCTAATAAAAAAAGTTATTAATAAGAGATAGAGAGACCTCAGATGAAAGACAACTCAGAGAAATACTAGAAGCCATGTACAGATTAGTCTCAGTAGGGAGAGAAGTGTACTTACCATAGACATTGCAGCAGCGGAATCCTAAAATAGAGCACAATAGTCATTACTTTACATGTGTGGAAGCATTCAAATTTCTGCAAGGATCTGAACCAAAACACCATGAATGTTTGTGGTTAATTAAGTTAATTCAGTAAGGTATAAATTAGAGATGTGCGGCTGGCACTTTTCGTGTTTTGTGTTTTGGTTTTGGTTCTAATTCCACTTTTTTTGGCTTGGTTTTGCCAAAACCACCCTTTCGTGTTTTGGTTTTGGATCTGGACGATTTTTGAAAAAAACATATAGACAGCTAAAATCACAGAATTTGGGGGTAATTTTGCTCCTACGGTATTATTAACCTCAATAACATTCATTTCCACTCATTTCCATTCTCTTCTGAACACCTCACACCTCACAATATTGTTTTTAGGCCTAAAAGTTGCACCAAGGTGGCTGTATGACTAAGCTAAGCGACACAAGCGTGCGGCACAAACACCTGGCCCATCTAGGAGTGGCACTGCAGTTGCAAATAAGATGGCATTATTCAAAAACTAGTCCCCAAACAGCACATGATGCAAAGAAGAAAAAAAGGAGCAATTAGGTAGCTGGATGGCCAAGCTAAGCAACACAAGTGTGCGGCACAAACACCTGGCCCATCTAGGAGTGGCACTGCAGTGGCAGACAGGATGGCGGATTTAAAAAATAGGCCACGAACAACACATGATGCAAAGAAGAAAAAGAAGTGCAATGAGGTAGCTGTATGACTAAGCTAAGCGACACACGTGTGCGGCACAAACACCTGGCCCATCTAGGAGTGACACTGTAGTGGGAGACAGGATGGCAAATTGAAAAAATAGGCCCCAAACAGAACATGATGCAAAGAAGAAAAAGAGGTGCAATGAGGTAGCTGGATGGCCAAGCTAAGCGACACAAGTGCGGCACAAACACCTGGCCCATCTACAGACAGGATGGCACAAAAAAACCTAGTCCCCAAACAGCACATGATGCAAAGAAGAAGAAAAGGTGCAAGATGGAATTGTCCTTGGGCCCTCCCACCCACCCTTATGTTGTATAAACAGGACATGCACACTTTAACAAACCAATCATTTCAGCGACAGGGTCTGCCACACGACTGTGGCTGAAATGACTGGTTTATTTGGGCCCCCACCAAAAAAGATGCAATCAATCTCTCCTTGCACAAACTGGCTCTACAGAGGCAAGATGTCCACCTCCTCCTCATCCTCCGGTTCCTCACCCCTTTCACTGTGTGCATCCTCCTCACAAAGTATTTATTCGTCCCCACTGGAATCCACCATCACAGGTTCCTGTATACATTCTAGAGACAATTGCTTCCCGGAAGAATTTATAATTCATTTTGATGAACATAATTTTCTCCACATTTAGTGGAAGAAACCTCCTACGCTGATCGCTGACAAGGTTACCGGCTGTACTAAACACTCTTTCGGAGTACACACTGGAGCGGGGGCAACTTAGGTAAAATAAAGCCAGTTTGTGCAAGGGCATCCAAATTGCCTCTTTTTCCTGCCAGTATATATATGGACTGTCTGACATGCCTACTTGGATGCTGTCACTCATATAATCCTCCACCATTCTTTCAATGGTGACAGAATCATATGCAGTGACAGTAGACATGTCAGTATTCGCTGGCAGGTCCTTCAGTCCGAACCAGATGTCAGCTTTCGCTCCTGACTGCCCTGCATCACCGCCAGTGGGTGGGCTAGGAAATCTTATCCCTTTCCTTGCAGCCCCAGTGGCGGGAGAAATTGAAAAACGAGCTGTTGACGGGTCACGTTCCGCTTGAGTTGACAATTTACTTTGCACCTCTGCACACTTGTGTCTGCTGGAAAGAGAGATATAACGTAGGCTTTAAACTTAGGATCGAGCATGGTGGCGAAAATGTAGTGCTCTGATTTCAACAGATTGAACACCCGTGAATCCTGGCAAAGCAAATGAAGGGCTCCATCCACAAGTCCCACATACTTTGCGGAATTGCTCCGTCTTAGCTCCTCCTTCAATTTCTCCAGCTGCTTCTGCAAAAGCCTGATAAGGGGAATGACCTGACTTAAGATGGCAGTGTCTGAACTGACTTCATGTGTGGCAAGTTCAAAGGGTTGGAGAACCTTGCACAAGACGGAAATCATTCTCCACTGCGCTAGAGTCAGGCGCTCCAGTCTTCGGCACGCGGTGGCAGAATGCTGAAAGTGGCCCGCAATTTTTCGGACCACCGACAGCATCCCCTGCACACCCCTGTCATTTAAAAAAAAAAATCTGCACCACCAAATTAAATAATAATAATACATTTGTATGTGCAAAACATGGGACATGCTGGAATTTGCCCAGATATAATGCACGCACAATATTAGTGGCGTTGTCCGATATCACAAATTCCCAGGAGAGTCCAATTGGGGTAAGCCATTCTGCGATGATGTTCCTCAGTTTCCGTAAGAGGTTGCCAGCTGTGTGCCTCCCAAGGAAAGCAGTGATACATAGCGTAGCCTGCCTAGGAACGAGTTGGCATTTGCGAGATGCTGCTACTGGTGTCGCTGCTGTTGTTGATGCGGGAGGCCATACATCTACCCAGTGGGCTGTTACAGTCATATAGTCCTTAGTCTGCCCTGTTCCACTTGTCGACATGTCTGTGGTTAAGTGGACACTAGATACAACCGCATTTTGTTGGACACTGGTGACTCTTTTTCTGATGTCTGTGTACATTCTCAGTATCAAAAATAACAGGCGCTTAAAATATAGAAATACTCAGCAGTCAATAACAAGTTGTGCAAAGGTGCAAGAAATATTGTAGCAGCTTGACATAAGCATCCAAAAGAAAAAAATCACGAAAGAAAACCACAAAATCCTACACACAGAAATAAAAAAACTTTTTTTCTAAAAATGATTCCAAATCATACCTAGATGATAAAAACGAAAAGTCCACACTCTCAGCTGGTCAACATGTTTCGGCCTAGCATAGGCCTTTATCAAGACATCTATATATGACTATATGACTGTAACAGCCCACTGGGTAGATGTATGGCCTCCCGCATCAACAACAGCAGCGACACCAGTAGCAGCATAGTTCAATATCCCAAGTGTATGGGGCATTTTTATAATAAATACTTTTTTTATGGATTGATCGTGATCTAAAATCCTCTTTTTTGTCTGATGTCCATGGGGGAATATTCATACACGAAATCGATATAAATGATCTACTACACGGTGATCCATTGAAAGAAACCCAGATGCGTTTGAATACGATCATTTCTTCTGTGAGTAGGGTACGCCTTACCTGCATCTGATACAGTGTAAAAGATACCTTTATATGCTTTAAGCATACCTCTGTCTGTGTGAGTGAGGTACGCTTATTTCTTGGGTAAAGGGGGTCTTCACTTGAACCGACTATTTCCAGACACCGAGGTGGATTAAAAAGATACCTTTATATGCTTGTTCACTTCACCTGGGATGTGAGTTTGGGTACGCCCTTTTAGTGGATGTGCATCACCTTTGCCGTGTGAACGTTTCTTACATTTAAAGAGACTTATGTACTGTTTGAAACATATCTACACATATATATACCATTTCTCTTTTATGCAAAACCGGAGTGACTGAAAAATCCTTCAGAAAAAAAGAAAAAAAGAAGAGGGTCATCCATTTTGCAGTTTGGAAATCCCACCATCTTCCCATATTCCAGGGATGTTTTCCTGCTGAGTATTTCTATATTTTAAGCGCCTGTTATTTTTGGTCCCACTAATGTTTGTTTAAATTGTGTTGTTTTGAACATTTGGTGAGGTTCTTTCTTGTGGTGAACGAATTTACGGGCAGCTCTGTTGTTAGCGCCAGTTACCAGGGATTCACAAAATAATACTTTATTCTCGGTATCGCCTGCCTAGAGAAGTGGAACCTAGATGGGATTTGATACCGGGGACGCAGTACCTCAAACAATTTTCGAAGTCCCACTGAACTAATGGCGGATACCGGACGCACATCTAACACCAACATAGCTGTCAAGGCCTCAGTTATCCGCTTTGCAAAGGGATGACTGCTGTCATATTTAATCTTCCTCACAAAGGACTGTTGGACAGTCAATTGCTTACTGGAAGTAGTACAAGTGGTCTTCCGACTTCCCCTCTGGGATGACGATCGACTCCCAGCAGCAACAACAGCAGCGGCAGAAACAGCAGGTGTACCACTCAAGGATCCTATGGAGGAATCCCGGTTAGGAGAGGACTCCTCAGTCTTGACAGTGACATGGTCTGATGTTCCTGACTCAGGAGGAAGTTGACGTTGAGGGAGGTGATGGTGTGGCTTGCAGGAGCTTGAGTACAGGAGGAAGAAGGGATTTAGGTGTCAGTGGACTGCTTACGCTCTTACCCAAAGTTTCACAACTTGACACTGACTTCTGATGAATGCGCAGCATGTGACATATAAGGGAGGATGTTCCAAGGTGGTTAACATTCTTACCCCTACTTATTACAGATTGACAGAGGCAACAGATGGCTTGCCACCTGTTGTCCGGATTTGTGGAGAAATAATTCCACACCGAAGAGGTGACTTTTTTAGTAGTTTGCCCAGGCATCACAGTGGGTTTCTTCATGCCACAGACAACAGGTGTCTCCCCCGGTGCCTGACTTAAACAAACCACATCACCATCAGTATCCTCATCGTCAATTTCCTCCTCAGCGCCAGCAACACCCATATCCTCATCCTGGTGTACTTCAACAGTGACATCTTCAATTTGAATATCAGGAACTGGACTGTGGGTGCTCCTTCCAGCACTTGCAGGGGGCGTGCAAATGGTGGAAGGAGCCACCTCTTCCCGTCCAGTGTTGGGAAGGTCAGGCATCGCAACCGCCGACACACTTGGACTCTCCTTGGGGATTTGTGATACCATCTCAGAACGCACAGTTCTTTTCTGTGCTCTTTCCAGCTTAACTCTTTTAATTTTTCTAGCGGGAGGATGAGGGCTTCCATCGTCATGTGAAGCTGAACCACTAGCCATGAACATAGGCCAGGGCCTCAGCCGTTCCTTGCCACTCTGTGTCGTAAATGGCATATTGGCAAGTTTACGTTTCTCCTCAGACGATTTAAAACAATTTTTTTTGGTTCTTTTTACTGAACTTTGGCTTTTTGGATTTTACATGCCCTCTACTATCACATTGGGCATCGACCTTGGCAGACGACGTTGATAGCATTTCATCATCTATGTCATGGCTAGTGGCAGCAGCTTCAGCACTAGGAGGAAGTGGTTTTTCTTGATCTTTCCCTATTTTATCCTCAAAATTTTTGTTCTCCATTATTTTTTGGGAGTTATATAAGACAATATGCGGCACAGGAATGACTGGAATGACTGATGGACAGGACACTACCACTGGTCTGATGCAGCACAACACAACAACACTGTAAGAGACTAGTGGTTGTTGTTATTATTATTATACATCAGCAGTGGACATATAGCAGCAGCGTATACCACTGTGACTGCCTCGTCACTGTAATGATTGATGGACAGAACACTACCACTGGTCTGATACAGCACAACACAACAACACTGTAAGGGACTTGTGGTTGTTGTTATAATTGTTATACGGCAGCAGTGGACATATAGCAGCAGCGTATATCGTCACTTGAATGACTGATGGACAGGACACTACCACTGGTCTGATGCAGCACAACACAACACCACACCACTTTATACAGCTACACTGTATATATGGCAGCAGAGGACACCAATACTGTGTCTGGCTGGACTGATGCAGCACAATACACTGACTATACTTGACTGGACAGCACAACACAGCACCACTTTATGCAGCTACACTGGATATATTGCAGCAGAGGACACCAACACTGTGACTGGCTGGTCTGATGCAGCACAATACACTGACTACACTGGACAGCACAACACAGCACAAGACTTGCCATCCCACTTTCCCGCCCCCACACAGACACTGAACACTGAGGAAACGTCCTCTCAATACACTCTCCGAGACTGGAGTGAAAATGGCCTTGACGCGGTGCTCCTTATATGGAATCCAAATCCCGCGAGAATCCGACAGCAGGATGATGACATTTTGCCGCGTTCGGGTTTCCGAGTTAACGGGTAAACCCGAGCCGGGCTCGGAACCGAACTCGGAAGGCAAAGTCCGGTAGGGTTAGATTCTCTGAGAACCGAACCCACTCATCTCTAGTATAAATAAGGACTTTGGAAAAGGACACTGATATCCGAGGCCTGACGAAGGGAGACCGATACGCGTAGCCATTGAAGGGAAATCCTGTGTGGACCGTGCATTACTAGCTATGCCTGAGGAGTGAGGACCACCTACTTGGAGTATAGCCGGGACTCTAATTAAGCATTGGTCTGAACTCTTTTTTAGACAAATTACCGTCTGGTAGGAGCACTTACACATTGGAATAATCTTCCCTTTATATGTTTTTAAATGTGTAATGTCCTAAGTGTGTGTTTTAATAAATAATTTTTTCAAAACTGTATCACACGATGCGACATATGTGTCTTTTTCCATATATATATATATATATATGTATATATATATATATATATATATATATATCTGGAGAGTTCTTAAAGTAGAGCAAGCACTTTTAAAGAATCCATATGTGTGCTGTTTTGCCTTGGAAAACGTTTATGCTTCAAAACCTCATTTATTTGGGGGTATTTTTAAGGTAATCATATCTCAACAAGGGGGTACCTATTGACCGATTGTGGATTTCCTTCACTTATAATACAGTATGTGCATTTACCTCATTTCTATTTTGAGGTAACACCTGAGGTAATTGAATCATTGTGAAGGGGTTTGAATTTTTTTGACTGCGACTTTGAAGATTAGTGATATATATTTCTTTGGAGGCTGCACCATTCCTTTGTTTAGGAGCGCTGTATTAAGTACTACATTGTTGTCTTCTAGTTCAGACTTGATCACAGCAGCCGATCAGGTCTGAACTGCACATGCGCCGGCGCATGCTAGACAGCCGACGGCTGTCTCAGCCCTGCGATTGCCTCTGCGGTCTCTGGGCGGGAAGGGACAGACCGGCAGCGTTTGGCCACCGTCTAGGGAGCGCAGTCCGGCCAACGCAGATGTGCCCGGACTGTTGGGGGCGTGGGCCGCGGAGGCTGCGTGATGTCACATGCAGCTACTGTGACCCTCACAGCGACGAGTAGCTCCTGCCAGCGTGCAGGGAGCTACTTCTAAATTACAAAAGCATTGCCGCTGTGCGATGCTTTTGTACTTGTGCGGGGGGGTTCGGGCCTTACATGCGGGGTGGACTAGCCCTGTGCTGGGCGTCCCCCCGCATGTCTGTGTGACTCATCGTAGATGTGCTAAGTGTTTGTTTGTTGTTTTCTCAATACTTTCATTTGTAGTCTCATTAGTCTTAGCTAGTGTTTCCTCTTATTCTCTCTCATTCTCGGTTGATGCCTTGTTACCTCGTAAAACCTGGGGGCATCGGAATCTGGGCGGACCTTATTCGCCCATTCAAACGTGGCTGCTAAAGGAGAAGACTAGCTCTGCAGGCACAAATTGACTACTAGGAGAAATAACAGAGTCGGTGGGTAGTGTTGGTGTTGCTGCTATTTTCCATTCCCAGCTGCAGTTTTACACGTCAGTACCAGGTACTCCGCAGTTGCTACCCGATCTCCAGAGTTCCAGGTACTCAGTTTATAACACAGCTGGTGTCTCATGAGATGACATCATCAACCTTGTGAGACCTACACTTCAGAGACAGGTCAGGAAAGCCAGAGTGGATGGCTTTGCCATCATGGACTAAGCTAAGTCTATGGTAGGGGTGGGCAAAATACGGGCCGCGGGCCGGATGTGGCCCGCAAACCGATCCTGTCCGGCCCACTGCCTCCCACCAGCGAGCAATGACAAGCGGCCCGAACGGCTGAGCTGCTTGTCATTGCTCTGAGCTGCAGTAAATCCAAGCTGCCGGTGGCGCCTCTCTCCCCTGCTGCTGCATTGTAGCAGCCTCCTCCCTCCTCCAGAGTCCCCAGTGACAACGGCTGGGTTCAGCCGAAAAGGGGCGGAGTTACGTGTCGAGGAGGGGGCGGGGCTACACTGGACCTCAGGGGGCGGAGCTACACGGGACAAGAGCCAGACTTGTACAGAATAGATCCATCCTTCCTGCCACTGCCAGCCAGCCAGATCAGTAAAGTTAATGGGAAAAGTGAGTGAGAGAAAGAAAGAAAGGTTTGTGTGATAGTGTGCGTATATTTGTGTGTGCGGGCAGTGGCGTCAGTCTATTTTTATGTTTGGGGGAGAGATCTTTAGCTCTCGCTGTACCAACCCCTCCTGTGTTCTGTCACCATGTCACCCCCGTGTTCTGTCACGTATAACCCCCCCGTGTCCTGTCACTGTCACCCCCCCCCCCCGTGTTCTGTCACTGTGTCACACCTCCCGTGTTCTGTCACCGTGTCTGTCACACCCACCGTGTTCTGTCACTGTGTCACACCCCCCGTGTTCTGTCACCGTGTCACCCCCCCATGTTCTGTCACCGTGTCACCCCCCGGTGTTCTGTCACCGTGTCACCCCCCCGTGTTCTGTCACCGTGTCACCCCCACCGTGTTCTGTCACCGTGTCACACACCCCGTGTTCTGTCACCGTGTCACCCCCACCGTGTTCTGTCACCGTGTCACACACCCCGTGTTCTGTCACTGTCACCCCCCCTCCCCGTGTTCTGTCACTGTGTCACCCCCCGTGTTCTGTCACCGTGTCACCCCCCCCGTGTTCTGTCACCGTGTCACACCCCCGTGTTCTGTCACCGTGTCACCCCCGTGTTCTGTCACCGTGTTTCCCCCACCGTGTTCTGCCACCGTGTCACACACCCCGTGTTCTGTCACCGTGTCACCCCCACCGTGTTCTGTCACCGTGTCACACACCCCGTGTTCTGTCACTGTCACTCCCCCTCCTCGTGTTCTGTCACTGTGTCACACCTTTCCCCATGGGCCATAAGACACTGGATAATTTGCTTGCTGCACAATAATTATCCTAAATAAAATGTTAATGTGTAAAAGGGGGCTCTACCTGCTGTAATGTGTAAAAGGGTCTTTACCTTCCATACTGTGTAAAAGGGGCTCTATCTGGTGTAATGTGTGTAAGTGGCGCTGTGTGGCGCAATTTGAATAATGGAGACTATTGTGCAGCCTAATATGAATCTGTATTATTTTTTGCCCACACCCCTTCCACATGAAGCACGTCCCTATATTTTTGGCAAGTGGGGGGAGCTGCTATTTTGTATGTGGCCCTCGGATGCTGACAGGAAATGTCAAGTGGCCCCTCAGCTGAAATAATTGCCCACCCCTGGTCTATGGGGTAAATTTACGAAGGTGAGAGATTTTTTTTAGAACTGGTGATGTTGCTCATAGTAACCAATCTACTTAACATTTACCTAGCTGCTTCTAGAAGATAAAAAATAGAATCTGATTGATTGGTTGCTATGGGCAACATTACAAGTTCTAGAAACCTCCCAACTTAGTAAATGTACCCCTGTCTGTGAGATAGAAGGGTGGGGGGCACCACTTGCTAGTACTTGAGCCCATCACTCTGTTGTTCTGCCACTTCTCCATCATGCTGTGGACTTATGTAGACACTAGGGTTCCTATACAACCAGGACATCATTAACATGTTTATCTCCACCAATGAGATACAGAGGGTCTGATTTCTATTATCATGTGGTGTTCAAGTCTTATTGCTGATACTTCTTGGAGTGCTGGGAGAAAACCTGTTTTTTATTATTTAGAATAACACCTAAGAACTAGAAGTATTACTAAATCGATTGAGCCGCTACCATTTTATATTGCTGAAAATGTGACCAGTACTGCCAAACAATATTGCAAGTTATTATTGAATAGGAGATATATATGCAACCATTTGTAATAAAAAAAGGTTATTAATAAGAGATAGAGAGACCTCAGATGAAAGAAAACTCAGAGAAATACTAGAAGCCATGTACAGATTAGTCTCAGGAGGGGGAGAAGTGTACTTTTACCATAGACATTGTAGCAGTGGAATCCTAAAATAGAACACAATAGTCCAGGGCAGAGGCGTCACTAGGGTTGGTGTCACCCGGTGTGGTAACTCATGGTGTCACTCATGGACCTCCTACTGTATCACACCACACGGAATTCTTAGTTATGTTTTTGCACTAGTTTTACTTGTAAATCATAAATCACTGAATGTAGTGGCAATAGTGACATAAACTACTAACAAAATGAACATTATACAGATGGAGCCTCCGTTATTATTGCTCCGTCTGTCTATTTATATATTATATCACAGTGGTCAAAGTGGGGCAGTGTCCACTCGAGGGTGTACTGTGGCACACGCCGATAAAATGGGTATAGGCAATCAGAAGGGGCATGTCCTTAAAAGGCACTGGATGAGAGAGAGGACACATGGTGGAGGACGGACTGAGGAGGACGGGGGAGATGCTGGGTGGAAGAGGACGCTGGGTGGGAGAGGGACATACTGGAGATTGGAACGCAGGGTGGGGATTGGGATGCAGGGTGGGGATTGGGACGCAGGTTGGAGAGTTGGGACGCAGGAATTGAGAGATGCTGGGTGGGAGAGGACGCAGGGCGGGAGAGGATGCAGGGTGGGAGAGGGACATGCTGGGAATTGAGAGATGCTGGGTGGGAGAGGACGCAGGGCAGGAGAGGACACAGGGCAGGAGAGGACGCAGGGTGGGAGAGGATGCAGGACGGGAGAGGACGCAGGAGGGGAGAGGACGCAGGGTGGGAGAGGGACATGCTTGGAATTGAGAGATGCTGGGTGGGAGAGGACGCAGGGCGGGAGAGGATGCAGGGTGGGAGAGGGACATGCTGGGAATTGAGAGATGCTGGGTTGGAGAGGACGCAGGGCGGGAGAGGATGCAGGGTGGGAGAGAATGCAGGGTGGGAGAGGGACATGCTGGGAATTGAGAGATGCTGGGTGGGAGAGGACACAGGGTGGGATAGGATGCAGGGTGGGAGAGGACGCAGGGTGGGAGAGGGACATGCTGGGAATTGAGAGATGCTTGGTGGGAGAGGACGCAGGGCGGGAGAGGATGCAGGGTGGGATAGGATGCAGGGTGGGAGAGGGACATGCTGGGAATTGAGAAATGCTGGGTGGGAGAGGACACAGGGTGGGAGAGGACGCAGGGTGGGGATTGGGATGCAGGTTGGGGATTGGGACGCAGGGTGGGAGAGGATGCAAGGTGGGAGAGGACGCAGGGCGGGAGAGGACACAGGGCGGGAGATGGACATGCTGGGGATTGAGCGATGCTGGGTGGGAGAGGACGCAAGGTGGAAGAGGGACATGCTGGGACTTGAGAGATGCTGGATGGGAGAGGACGCAGGGCGGGAGAGGATGCAGGGTGGGAGAGGACGCAGGGCGGGATAGGACGCAGGGTGGGAGAGGGACATGCTGGGAATTGAGAGATGCTGGGTGGGAGAGGATGCAGGGTGGGAGAGGACGCAGGGTGGAAGAGGACGCAGGGTGGAAGAGGGACATGCTGGGAATTGAGAGATGCTGGGTGGAAGAGGACGCAGGGTGGGAGAGGGACATACTGGGGATTGGGACGCTGAGTGGGAGAGGGACATACTGGAGATTGGGACGCTGGGTGAGAGAGGGACATACTGTAGATTGGGACACTGGGTGGGAAAGGACGCTGGGTGGGAGAGGGACATACTGGAGATTGGGATGCAGGGTGGGGATTGGGACGCAGGGTGGTAGAGGACGCAGGGTAGGAGAGGACGCAGGGTGGAAGAGGGACATGCTGGGAATTGAGAGATGCAGGGTGGGAGAGGGACATGCTGGGAATTGAGAGATTCTGGGTGGGAGAGGACGCAGGGTGGGAGAGGACGCAGGGCTGGAGAGGGACATGCTGGGAATTGAGAGATGCAGGGTGGGAGAGGATGCAGGGTGGGAGAGGGATATGCTGGGAATTGAGAGATGCTGGGTGGGAGAGGACGCAGGGCGGGAGAGGATGCAGGGTGGAGAGGATGCAGGGTGGGAGAGGGACATGCTGGGAATTGAGAGATGCTGGGTGGGAGAGGACACAGGGTGGGAGAGGACGCAGGGTGGGTATTGGGACGCAGGGTGGGTATTGGGACGCAGGGTGGGGATTGGGACGCAGGGTGGGAGAGGATGCAAGGTGGGATAGGACGCAGGGCGGGAGAGGACGCAGGACAGGAGATGGACATGCTGGGGATTGAGAGATGCTGGGTGGGAGAGGACGCAGGGTGGAAGAGGGACATGCTGGGAATTGAGAGATGCTGGATGGGAGAGGACGCAGGGCGGGAGAGGACGCAGGGCGGGAGAGGACACAGGGCGGGATAGGACACAGGGCGGGATAGGACGCAGGGTGGGAGAGGGACATGCTGGGAATTGAGAGATGCTGGGTGGGAGAGGACGCAGGGCGGGAGAGGACGCAGGGCGGGAGAGGACGCAGGGCGGGAGAGGACGCAGGGTGGGAGAGGACGCAGGGTGGGAGAGGGACATGCTGCGAATTGAGAGATGCAGGGTGGGAGAGGACGCAGGGTGGAAGAGGGACATGCTGGGAATTGAGAGATTCTGGGTGGGAGAGGACGCAGGGTGGGAGAGGACGCAGGGCGGGAGAGGGACATGCTGGGAATTGAGAGATGCAGGGTGGGAGAGGACGCAGGGTGGGAGAGGACGCAGGGCGGGAGAGGGATATGCTGGGAATTGAGAGATGCTGGGTGGGAGAGGACGCAGGGTTGGAGAGGGACATGCTGGGAATTGAGAGATTCTGGGTGGGAGAGGACGCAGGGTGGGAGAGGATGCAGGGTGGGAGAGGGACATGCTGGGTGGGAGAGGACGCAGGGTGGGAGAGGATGCAGGGTGGGAGAGGACACAGGGTGGGAATTGAGAGATGCTGGGTGGGAGAGGACGCAGGGTGGGAGAGGATGCAGGGTGGGAGAGGACACAGGGTGGGAATTGAGAGATGCTGGGTGGGAGAGGACGCAGGGTGGAAGGGGGAGATACTGGGGATTTTCGTTTAATTTTAGAGCCTACCAGCTCCAGCGGCGGCAGGTACAGGAACCAAGCGCCTGGCTCATCTTCTGTGTGCGCCAGGAGGTGCGCTCCGGCGGTGGCAGGCAGGGATGAGAGTGCCGCCAGCTGCAAAGACGAGAGCCGGGCGCACCCCACGTGGGCCCCGTGCACTCGACTCAAGTCTCCTCATATTCTTCCTCCCAGAATGGCCTGCGGTGCTGGCGTATAGAGATTGCGGCAGTACGGACCCGGCGGCGCCGCACGCGGTGAACACAAGCAGGCCAGGCGGGTGTGTGAATTACTTGGTGCCTGGGAGTGAGTGTGGGTGCGGACGTGGATGGGATTGAGGTGCAGCTCTTTTTGGTGTCACCCCATTGAAGGGTGACACCTGGGTGCGCGCCGCACCCCCCGCACCCCCGTCATGACGCCACTGGTCCAGGGCCGTAACTAGGTGTGTTCGAGAGGGGCCTCGCACACAGCGCAGAGCCCTGGGGAGTGCACAGTCACGGACCTGTTTAACACTGTACGGAGCATCAGAGCTCCGTACAGCTCCATTGCCCAGCCGCAGCCCGCCCCAGCACAGCAAGCTGCCTCAGCTCCACTGTACGGTCTCCGTACAGTGCAGCTGAAACGGCTTGCGGCTGGGGCATGTTGGCGGGTCCTCCCCGCTCCCATACTCCGTACTACGGAGCATGGGAGCGGGGAGGACCCGCCAACATGCCCCAGCCGCAAGCCTCAGCTCCACTGTACTGAGCTTCAGAGCGGGGAGGACCCGCCAACATGCCCCAGCCGCAAGCCGCTTTAGCTCCACTGTACGGAGCATCGGAGCAGGAGGACCCGCCAGGAGCCAGCATTTCCCCGCTACAGGCCGTCTCAGCTCCATTGCCCAGCCGCAGCCCGCCCCAGCACAGCAGCACCAGCCAGTGTCACAGAGGACAGCGTGGAGAGATGGTCTGTCTGTTTCTCTCTCTCTCTCTCGTCGCTGTCTGCCGTAATGTGTGAAAAGGGGGATGCTGTCTGCTGTAATGTGTAAAAAGGGGGACGCTGTCTGCCGTAATGTGTAAGAAGGGGACACTGTCTGCCGTAATGTGTAAGCAGGTGGACGCCGTCTGCCGTAATGTGTAAGCAGGTGGACGCCGTCTGCCGTAATGTGTAAAAAGGGGGACGCCGTCTTCCGTAATGTGTAAAAAGGGGCCGGTGTCTGCCATAATGTGTAAAAAGGGGGACGCCGTCTGTCGTAATGTGTAAAAAGGGGGACGCCGTCTGCCGTAATGTGTACAAAGGGGACGCTGTCTACCATAATGTGTAAAAAGGGGACGCTGTCTGCCGTAATGTGTAAAAAAGGGGGACTGTCTGCCGTAATGTGTAAAAAGGGGACGCTGTCTGCCGTAATGTGTAAAAAGCGGGACGCTGTCTGTCGTAATGTGTAAATGCCGTAATGTGTAAAAAGGGGATGCTGTCTGCCGTAATGTGTAAAAAGGGGGACGCTGTCTGTTGTAATGTGTAAAAAGGGGGACGCTGTCTGCCGTAATGTGTAAAAAGGGGATGCTGTCTTCCGTAATGTGTAAAAAGGGGGACGCTGTCTTCCGTAATGTGTAAAAAAGGGGGACGCTGTCTTCTGTAATGTGTAAAAAGGGGACACTGTCTGCCGTAATGTGTAAAAAGGGGACGCTGTCTTCCATAATGTGTAAAAATGGGACACTGTCTGCTGTAATGTGTAAAAAGGGGGATGCTGTATTCTGTAATGTGTAAAAAGGGGGACACTGTCTGCCGTAATGTGTAAAAAGGGGGACACTGTCTGCCGTAATGTGTAAAAACGGGGGACTGTCTGCTGTAATGTATATAAAGGGGACGCTGACTGCCGTAATGTGTAAAAGGGGCTCTACCTGGTATAGTGGTGCTACTGTGCGGTGTAATTTGAATAATGGAGACTACTTTGCACCGTAGTATGAATTGGTATTATTTTGTGGCCACACCCTTTCCCCATGAAGCCATGCCCTTAATTTTTTGCGCGTGCCTAAGTTGCGCACTGCCGATATTTTACATAAGGTGTGTGTGTGTGTGGGGGGGGGGGGGGGGGGGGGCAATGCCATTTCTTGCACACAGCGCTAAAATGCCTAGTTACGGCACTGCAATAGTCATTACTTTACATGTGTGGAAGCATTCAAATTTCTGTAAGGATCTGAACCAAAACACCATGAATGTTTGTGGTTAATTAAGTTAATTCAGTAAGGTATAAATAAGGACTTTGAAAAGGACACTGATATCTGAGGCCTAACGAAGGGAGACCGATACGCGTAGCCATTGGAGGGAAAACCTGTGTGGACCGTGCATTACCAGAATTGCCTGAGGAGTGAGGACCACGCACATAATTTATTTGTTGTTTTCTCAATACTTTCATTTGTAGTCTCATTAGTCTTAGCTAGTGATGTGCACCGGAAATTTTTCGGGTTTTGTGTTTTGGTTTTGGATTCGATTCCGAGGCCGTGTTTTGGATTCGGACGCGTTTTGGCAAAACCTCCCTGAAAATTTTTTGTCGGATTCGGGTGTGTTTTGGATTCGGGTGTTTTTTTACAAAAAACCCTCAAAAACAGCTTAAATCATAGAATTTGGGGGTCATTTTGATCCCATAGTATTATTAACCTCAATAACCATAATTTCCACTCATTTTCAGTCTATTCTGAACACCTCACACCTCACAATATTATTTTTAGTCCTAAAATTTGCACCGAGGTCGCTGGATGACTAAGCTAAGCGACCCAAGTGGTCGACACAAACACCTGGCCCATCTAGGAGTGGCACTGCAGTGTCAGACAGGATGGCACTTAAAAAAAATATTCCCCAAACAGCACATGATGCAAAGAAAAAAAGAGGCGCAATGAGGTAGCTGTGTGACTAAGCTAAGCGACCCAAGTGGCCGACACAAACACCTGGCCCATCTAGGAGTGGCACTGCAGTGTCAGACAGGATGTCAGATTTAAAAAATAGTCCCCAAACAGCACATGATGCAAAGAAAAAAAGAGGTGCACCAAGGTCGCTGGATGGCTAAGCTAAGCGACACAAGTGGCCGACACAAACACCTGGCCCATCTAGGAGTGGCACTGCAGTGTCAGGCAGGATGGCACTTCAAAAAAATAGTCCCCAAACAGCACATGATGCAAAGAAAAATTAAAGAAAAAAGAGGTGCAAGATGGAATTGTCCTTGGGCCCTCCCACCCACCCTTATGTTGTATAAACAGGACATGCACACTTTAACGAACCCATCAATTCAGCGACAGGGTCTGCCACATGACTGTGACAGAAATGACTGGTTGGTTTGGGCCCCCACCAAAAAAAAAGCAATCAATCTCTCCTTGCACAAACTGGCTCTACAGAGGCAAGATGTCCACCTCCTCCTCATCGTCCGATTCCTCACCCCTTTCACTGTGTACATCCTCCTCCTCACAGATTATTAATTCGTCCCCACTGGAATCCACCATCTCAGGTCCCTGTGTACTTTCTGGAGGCAATTGCTGGTGAATGTCTCCACGGAGGAATTGATTATAATTCATTTTGATGAACATCATCTTCTCCACATTTTCTGGAAGTAACCTCGTACGCCGATTGCTGACAAGGTGAGCAGCTGCACTAAACACTCTTTCGGAGTACACACTGGAGGGGGGGCAACTTAGGTAAAATAAAGCCAGTTTGTGCAAGGGCCTCCAAATTGCCTCTTTTTCCTGCCAGTATACGTATGGACTGTCTGACGTGCCTACTTGGATGCGGTCACTCATATAATCCTCCACCATTCTTTCAATGGTGACAGAATCATATGCAGTGACAGTAGACGACATGTCAGTAATCGTTGGCAGGTCCTTCAGTCCGGACCAGATGTCAGAACTCGCTCCAGACTGCCCTGCATCACCGCCAGCGGGTGGGCTCAGAATTCTTAGCCTTTTCCTCGCAGCCCCAGTTGCGGGAGAATGTGAAGGAGGAGCTGTTGATGGGTCACGTTCCGCTTGACTTGACAATTTTCTCACCAGCAGGTCTTTGAACCTCTGCAAACTTGTGTCTGCCGGAAAGAGAGATACAACGTAGGTTTTAAATCTAGGATCGAGCACGGTGGCCAAAATGTAGTGCTCTGATTTCAACAGATTGACCACCCGTGAATCCTGGTTAAGCGAATTAAGGGGTCAATCCACAAGTCCCACATGCCTAGCGGTATCGCTCTGTTTTAGCTCCTCCTTCAATGTCTCCAGCTTCTTCTGCAAAAGCCTGATGAGGGGAATAACGTGTGACAAGTTCAAAGGGTTGCAGAACCTTGCACAACGTTGAAATCATTCTCCACTGCGCTTGAGTCAGGTGCATTCCCCCTCCTTTGCCTATATCGTAGGCAGATGTATAGGCTTGAATGGCTTTTTGCTGCTCCTCCATCCTCTGAAGCATATAGAGGGTTGAATTCCTCCTTGTTACCACCTCTTGCTTCAGATGATGGCAGGGCAGGTTTGTTTGCTGGTGCTCCAGTCTTCGGCACGCGGTGGCTGAATGCCGAAAGTGGCCCGCAATTCTTCGGGCCACCGACAGCATCTCTTGCATGCCCCTGTCGTTTTTTAAATAATTCTGCACCACCAAATTCAATGTATGTGCAAAACATGGGACGTGCTGGAATTTGCCCAGATGTAATGCACGCACAATATTGGTGGCGTTGTCCGATGTCACACATCCCCAGGAGAGTCCAATTGGGGTAAGCCATTCTGCGATGATGTTCCTCAGTTTCCGTAAGAGGTTGTCAGCTGTGTGCCTCTTATGGAAAGCGGTGATACAAAGCGTAGCCTGCCTAGGAACGAGTTGGCATTTGCGAGATGCTGCTACTGGTGCCGCCGCTGCTGTTCTTGCTGCGGGAGGCAATACATCTACCCAGTGGGCTGTCACAGTCATATAGTCCTGAGTCTGCCCTGCTCCACTTGTCCACATGTCCGTGGTTAAGTGGACATTGGGTACAACTGCATTTTTTAGGACCCTGGTGACTCTTTTTCTGACGTCTGTGTACATTTTCGGTATCGCCTGCCTAGAGAAATGGAACCTAGATGATATTTGGTACCGGGGACACAGTACCTCAATCAAGTCTCTAGTTCCCTGTGCATTAACGGTGGATACCGGAAACACGTTTCTCACCACACAGGCTGCCATGGCCTGAGTTATCCGCTTTGCAGCAGGATGACTGCTGTCATATTTCATCTTCCTCGCAAAGGCCTGTTGGACAGTCAATTGCTTACTGGAAGTAGTACAAGTGGTCTTCCGACTTCCCCTCTGGGATGATGATCGACTCCCAGCAGCAACAACAGCAGCGCCAGCAGCAGTAGGTGTTACACTCAAGGATGCATCGGAGGAATCCCAGGCAGGAGAGGACTCGTCAGACTTGACAGTGACATGGCCTGCAGGACTATTGGCTTTCCTGCCTAAGGAGGAAATTGACACTGAGGGAGTTGGTGGTATGGTTTGCAGGAGCTTGGTTACAAAAGGAAGGGATTTAGTGGTCAGTGGACTGCTTCCGCTGTCATCCAAAGTTTTTGAACTTGTACCTGACTTCTGATGAATGCGGTCCAGGTGACGTATAAGGGAGGATGTTCCTAGGTGGTTAACATCCTTAACCCTACTTATTACAGCTTGACAAAGGCAACACACAGCTTGACACCAGTTGTCCGCATTTCTGTTTAAATAATTCTACACCGAAGAGGTGATTTTTTTTGTATTTTGACCAGGCATGTCAATGGCCATATTCGTCCCACGGACAACAGGTGTCTCCCTGGGTGCCTGACTTAAACAAACCACCTCACCATCAGAATCCTCCTTGTCAATTTCCTCCCCAGCGCCAGCAACACCCATATCCTCATCCTGGTGTACTTCAACAGTGACAACTTCAATTTGACTATCAGGAACTGGACTGCGGGTGCTCCTTCCAGCACTTGCAGGGGGCGTGCAAATGGTGGAAGGCGCAATCTCTTCCCTTCCAGTGTTGGGAAGGTCAGGCATCGCAACCGACACAATTGGACTCTCCTTGGGGATTTGTGATTTAGAAGAATGCACAGTTCTTTGCTGTGCTTTTGCCATCTTAACTCTTTTAAGTTTTCTAGCAGGAAGATGAGTGCTTCCATCCTCAGGTGAAGCTGAACCACTAGCCTTGAACATAGGCCAGGGCCTCAGCCGTTCCTTGCCACTCCGTGTCGTAAATGGCACATTGGCAAGTTTACGCTTCTCCTCAGACGATTTTGATTTAGATTTTTTGGTCATTTTACTGAGCTTTATTTTTTTGGATTTTACATGCTCTCTACTATGACATTGGGCATCGGCCTTGGCAGACGACGTTGATGGCATTTCATCGTCTCGGCCATGACTAGTGGCAGCAGCTTCAGCACGAGGTGGAAGTGGATCTTGATCTTTCCCTATTTTACCCTCCACATTTTTGTTCTCCATTTTTTAATGTGTGGAATTATATGCCAGTAATATATCAATAGCAATGGCCTACTACTATATATACTGCGCACAACTGAAATGCACCACAGGTATGGATGGATAGGCGACACAGAGGTAGGTAGAGCAGTGGCCTACTGTACCGTACTGCTATATAGTATATACTGGTGGTCAGCAAACTGTGCAAAACTGAAATGCACTACAGGTATGGATGGATAGTATACTTGACGACACAGAGGTAGGTAGAGCAGTGGCCTACTGTACCGTACTGCTATATAGTATATACTGGTGGTCAGCAAACTGTGCAAAGCTGAAATGCACCACAGGTATGGATGGATAGTATACTTGACGACACATAGGTAGGTAGAGCAGTGGCCTACTGTACCGTACTGCTATATAGTATATACTGGTGGTCAGCAAACTGTGCAAAACTGAAATGCACCACAGGTATGGATGGATAGTATACTTGACAACACAGAGGTAGGTAGAGCAGTGGCCTACTGTACCGTACTGCTATATAGTATATACTGGTGGTCAGCAAACTGTGCAAAACTGAAATGCACCACAGGTATGGATGGATAGTATACTTGACGACACAGAGGTAGGTAGAGGAGTGACCTACTGTACCGTACTGCTATATAGTATATACTGGTGGTCAGCAAACTGTGCAAAACTGAAATGCACCACAGGTATGGATGGATAGTATACTTGACGACACAGAGGTAGGTAGAGCAGTGGCCTTCTGTACCGTACTGCTATATAGTATATACTGGCGGTCAGCAAACTGTGCAAAACTGAAATGCACCACAGGTATGGATGGATAGTATACTTGACGACACAGAGGTAGGTAGAGCAGTGGCCTTCTGTACCGTACTGCTATATAGTATATACTGGTGGTCAGCAAACTGTGCAAAACTGAAATGCACCACAGGTATGGATGGATAGTATACTTTACGACACAGAGGTAGGTAGAGCAGTGGCCTACTGTACCGTACTGCTATATAGTATATACTGGTGGTCAGCAAACTGTGCAAAACTGAAATGCACCACAGGTATGGATGGATAGTATACTTGATGACACAGAGGTAGGTAGAGCAGTGGAGTACTGTACAGTACTGCTATATATATAGTTACACTGGTGGTCAGCAAAATTCTGCACTGTACTCCTACTATATACTACAATGAAGCACAGATATGGAGCGTTTTTCAGGCAGAGAACGTATAATACTGGTGGTCACTGGTCACTGGTCAGCAAAACTCTGCACTGTCCTCCTCCTATATAATACTGCTGGTCCCCAGTCCCCACAATAAAGCAATTAGCACACTGAGCACAGATATTTGCAGCACACTGAGCACAGTCAAATATGGAGCGTTTTTCAGGCAGAGAACGTAGATATTTGCACTTGCAGCACACTGAGCACAGATATTTGCAGCACACTGAGCACAGATATTTGCAGCACAATTTGCAGCCCACTGAACATAGAAACTGAGAGGACGCCAGCCACATCCTCTCACGATCATCTCCAATGCACGAGTGAAAAATGGCGGCGACGTGCGGCTCCTTATATAGAATACGAATCTCGCGAGAATCCGACCGCGGGATGATGACGTTCGGGCACGCTCGGGTTAACCGAGCAAGGCGGGAGGATGCGAGTTGCTCGGACCCGTAAAAAAAAAGGTGACGTTCGGGCGGGTTCGGATCCCGAGGATCCGAACCCACTCATCACTAGTCTTAGCTAGTGTTTCCTCTTATTCTCTCTCACTCTTGGTTGGTACCTTGTTACCTCGTAAGACCTGGGGGCATCGGAGTCCGGGCGGACCTAATTCGTCCATTCAAACGTGGCTGCTAAAGGAGAAGACTAGCTCTGCAGGCGCCAATTGACTACAGGGAGAAATAACGGAGTCACTGGGTAGTGTTGGTGTTGCTGCTATTTTCCATTCCCAGCTGCAGTTTTACACGTCAGTACCAGGTACTCCGCAGTTGCTACCCGATCTCCAGAGTTCCAGGTACTCAGTTCATAACACAGCTGGTGTCTCATGAGATGACATCATCAACCTTGTGAGACCTACACTTCAGAGACAAGTCAGGAAAGCCAGAGTGGATGGCTTTGCCATCATGGACTAAGCTAAGTCTATGGTGTAAATTTACGAAGGTGGGAGTTTTTTTAGAACTGGTGATGTTGCTCATAGTAACCAGTCACATTCTACTTAACATTTATCTAGCTGCTTCTAGAAGATAAAAGATAGAATCTGATTGGTTGCTATGGGCAACATCACAAGTTCCAGAAACCTCCCACCTTAGTAAATTTACCCCTAACTGTCTGTGAGATAGAAGGGTGGGGGGCACCACTTGCTAGTATTTGAGCCCAGGGGGTAAATTTACTAAGATGGGAGTTCTATTTAAGATGGGAAGTTGCCCATAGCAACCAATCAGATTCCAGGTATTATCTTCTAGAAGGGTCTAGATAAATGAGAAGTAGAATCTGATTGGTTGCTATGGGCAACATCCCATCTTAAATAGAACTCCCATCTTAGTAAATTTACCCCCATCACTCTGTAGTTTTGCTACTTCTCCATCATGCTGTGGACTTATGTAGACACTAGGGTTCCTATACCACCAGGACATCATTAACATGTTTATCTCCACCACTGAGATACAGAGGGCCTGATTCAGAGATACAGTAAATAAATAAATAAATAAATAAATAAAAGGAGAACAAACAATAAACTCCAGGAATTAATCATGTTGCAATGCAATAGGTGCAAATGCATTTTTTTCTTTTTTTTCTTTTCTGCATGCATTGTAAATACTGGCTTCTTTTGTATGTAGCAAACAAATACTGTGCAGCTTTGTAGTTACACTGAAATACAGAATTAAGCTAGAACACTATTCCACAATTACAAATCTGTCTGCATATTTTAACTCTTTCCCTTCATCATAACAATCATCAATTTCTCCAACGACCTCACCTCATTTGTTAGCTGGTGGGTGAAAAAGAGAACGTTCAAAAGAAAAACTGACAGCAGCGATCCCACATTCCCCACCTACTTACTGGTAAATTACTACTTTATTATCACGTGCACCAATACAGTGACAAACACAGGATTTTAATGGGGGGGTTTCGGGGCACAAAGGGGCTACATGCCACGAAACTTTGGTTCACGCATTTGTGATGTTTTTAATACAGCTATTTTTGCACAAAAGTCCTGGAGTGCCGCTGTCTGTTTTTTTATATACTGTATATACATACTGATGCTGCTGCCGATACTTACAAACACACACACACACAGAGTACAGACATACATACACTCACACACGGCAGAGACACCCACCCATCCAAATAACAGCAAGAACAGACCCCGTTGCACCGCCTGCCCGCCCGGAGATAGCCATTGCCGGAGTGCCGGAGATCATCACTGTCTCATCTTTTCAGTGAACAGTATTTCCCCGGCTCCGCTACCCTGCGCCTCCCCCGGCTCCAGAAGAACTGCTGTCAGGAGCTGTGAGCTGCGCGCTGCCGCTGCCTCTGCATGCTGCCTGCGGCCAGGCTGTCACAGTAAGTACGGAGGCAGCTGGGACAAAGCAGCCTATGCTCCTCCATTTAAAAAAAGAATAGTTTAATAAATCGGTCAGTGGCACCAATTGATCAGTGGCCAGGGCGGGTTTCTAAGTACTCGGATACCCCCCCCCCCCCCCCCTGCATGCGCGTATGCCAATATACAGAATGACATTCCCGAAACACAAGGACCATGTAACTACTTTAGTCCAATACTATGTATGTATTGCAAATGAACTTAAACTTGAAATTATCTCTGCATACAGCCAATGGTCATCACACATTGATTGCAAGGAACTTACCCACCCTCTTATGCTGCTTTCAGATCGCAAATGCCAGGTCGCACCCGGGAATTGGAAGCGGGTCCTTCCCAGGTGTTACCCGGCATTGCTATTGGGGACGGGAACTGCAACAGCATCTGGGGCGGAGGCGGCGATGGGAGATGAGATCATCTCCGCACTGCCTCTCCCTGTGCTGTAAACAGGTCCCGGGTCACATCGACCTAGGTAACCCGTTCACACTG
Organism: Pseudophryne corroboree; assembly: GCF_028390025.1. Classification (NCBI taxonomy): domain Eukaryota; kingdom Metazoa; phylum Chordata; class Amphibia; order Anura; family Myobatrachidae; genus Pseudophryne; species Pseudophryne corroboree. The sequence continues at coordinate 552,978,137 of NC_086445.1, forward strand.
CACCTGACCCGGTAATAACCCTTCTTTATTCCCGGGTTGAATTACTGACTCAGGGGACCCGGGATTTCTGAGAGACCCTTTCACACCGCACAGCGACCTGTGTCGACCTGTCAATATACCGGATTTTGTCACAATATATATTTCTTTGACTGGATAGTATGTCTGTGTTTTATATCAGCTGTGTTTTATATAACCTCACATATACACTTTTTACAGCTCGATCTCCAGCTCCTTTGGGGTGCAAAGGAATAGGGCGTCACATTGTCAGCACAATGGTTGCAGTCAATATTAAGCCGTAGTGTGCCTGGGCAGGGAGAAATGAACATGGCACCTTGGAACACCATTGTGGGATTCCTTACACCTTATGCTATCCATGATCTTCGGTAAACCTCTAAAGTTGTTAGTGTATACAGATGTGTCCACATACACCTTGCCCCAATGTAGGCGTATGGCCGAATTAGCCATGCAATTTAATCTGAGATTTAGCCACGCCTTGTCATTTAAAAAAAAAAATATGCTACTTTAATCTGCTTCTTTATACAAATTCTTTTGCTGCAAAAAAAATAAATGTGTATCCGTACAATCCCTACTCGTGGTAGAGCGATTTTTCCATGCTAAGCATTCCATGCCAAATAAAGCAAAAAGGGAAAGGTGTTTGAGGACACATCTGTATGGTGCAAAAGACTGAGCTATACCTTGTCTTAAATAAAGCCATTGCAAACCATTTGTATAACATTTGACTTGGGTTTAACACAGTGATCCAGACACTTACTAGTTGTTGACCAGGTGTAGTTTGATCTGGCTGTCCTGGTGCCATAGCTGTTTAAAAATAAGAAACGGTTTGTAAATAACAGTTCTGGAAGGTAATTCATTGTATTTGAAATAAAGGCCCTCATTCTGAGTTGATCGCTCGCTAGCTACTTTTTGCAGCCGTGCAAACGCATTGTTACTGCCCACGGGGGAGTGTATTTTCGCTTTGCAAGTGTGCGATCGCATGTGCAGCCAAGCGGTACAAAAACATTTTGTGCAAAACAAGACCAGCCCTGTAGTTACTTATCATGTGCGATGATTCCAGTGACTGAGGTCCCGGAATTGACGTCAGATACCCGCCCTGCAAACGCCTAGTCACGCCTGCGTTTCCCCTACCACTCCCTGAAAACGGTCAGTTGACACTCATAAACGCCCTCTTCCTGTCAATCTCTTTGCGATCGGCTGAGCGAATGGAATCGTCGCTAGAAGCTTTGCACAGCAATGATGCTGTTTGTACCCGTACGACGCACGAGCGCATTTCAATGCATATGCATGCGTAGTTTTGCCATTTTTTTACCTGATCTATGCGCTGCAAAAATCGGCAGCGTGCGATCAACTTGGAATGACCCCCCAAGTTGTATTGCATACATTATGATAATGTCTAGTGGTCCTCTGTGTACTGCCCTGTTTTCAGAGTACACCATACATGGAATGCAGAGTATTTATGAAAATGTTATTTTAATATTACAAACATTTGAGAGTACCTGCTGTTGTGACAGGCGCTGCAGTATCTGCTGGAGCAGAAGTCATTTCTGCTGGAGCGAAATTAGTTGCATCTAAAGCAGCAGCTACAGAGATCCCAATCCATATGAATAGGCAGCCTGCAAAACAGAAGAGCACTTTTATGTGGTCCATATGTATTTAGCAGAGTAAAGACTTGTCCTTAAGGCATTTTTCCCATAAGGAATTTTTCCCATTTTCAGATTTTAATGCATTGCTCAAACATATTTTAACAACTATTTGTCTTTCTGCCCTCCATCTGTATTTTTGTCCATGTATGTACTGTATAGCCCTAGAGAGGCATATTTTGTTTTATAAGAATACAACATAAAGCTGCTCTCTTAATGTCATTTTTAGCAATGCAAAGACTTCAGCAGAACATAATTGTATCATATAGCAACAAAAATAATTCCACTGAATGATATAAGAATATGGCTGAAAAGCAAAGGAGGATAAAACCAAGCGGGTCGTATACTACACCCAACCAAGCATATCTCCCAATAGATATATATATATATATATATATATATATATATATGGGCAGTCCTGATTTAAGGGCTCTGCTCCAGTTTCACAGTTCTGCTTTGTGGGTCGGAAGGTTGGAGGGTATTACGTATCAATTAACCGCTACTCTGCTGCTGTATGCATAACAGCAGGTGAGAGAGACTGACTTCCCAGCCTTTCCCCACTTCGATCAGTACCCAAAAAATGGGACTGTCCAAAGTTATAACGCTTGGGAGATTTGATCTTGCCAATCAATGGATGTTTGGAGAGGAGGGGAAGGAGTTCTGAGGTAGTACTTCAAATGTACTAAGTATGCCCCTGCAGTTGTGCCACTCACTCCATTGGCACGTGGGCAATCGCTCTGCTCCTGGTAAAAATCAGTGAAGTTGGGAGGTACTGTATGAGAAATGCATTTAATAAATATTGTAGAAAGACAAGTACAAACTAAGTAAATTGGTCCTGGATAAGACAGTTATTTTGCAAAGAGCAGTCAGATGCTATTTATGTCATACAAATGAGCATACACAGTCGAGCAGTAGTAGTAGAGTAGAGATCACAAGATGCTACAGCTAGGTAGTGAGTCTGATACTCTGGCAGCTATCTTCAGCCAGAGTGGAGATTAATGTCAGACCCAACACCATTCCTCTGGGCAAAATCTTTGAGGTTCACAAGGAAAGCAGGGAACCTTTGGAATTGCTGTCATTTAGCTGTTGTTTACTTTAAAACAGTTCTTGCTGTTGAACCAACATCGCAGAAGGTGAACTCACAGTGAAGGTATAATAATTAATAATGACAGGCTTGAGTGAAATACATTGCCAACTCATAGAGTTCAAGGTAGTTTGAGTAGAAAAGCCACTGTATTGATACTTTGAAGACTTTTGAAGACTAGTGTAACCTTGTTTAACTTTATGCTGAAAACTCTTAATTTGAGATGTTAAAAAGAATGCTAGACCTTTCCCCCAGGGCTCAGTTTTAGAACTACATGTTTCTACTTATCAGCAAAGTCTGCATAATGGAGTTCAAGCGGTTTGAAGATTATTTCTCACACCATAGTTTAAAGAAATTACGTACAACTGGTAATGCTGCTACCAGGACAGGAAGATGGCACTAGTACAGAACAAATGGGTAAATGAGATGTGGAATTGTGATAGTGGTTACTGTGGGCAAACATTGTCCAAGGTAGTAGATCCAAGCAGTCATCTTTATAACTGATTGACCACAAAGTTTTCCCATTGCATTTTGGGTGGCAAGCGTTGAAAAAAAATGACTTTGATAAATGCTTTATAAAGAGAATTTTGATAGAAATAGTACACCTTGGCCATATATACTTGTTTGTGGACACCTGTGCAGACGTAAGACCTCCTTCAGTAAATGATGTGCAAGTTTCAGGGCAGAAGGTAACCCATTAAGAGTAGGAAAGTTAGCAGCTTTTGTGAAGATGGTATTATAATTTCTACATGGCAGCAAGTCAGTTACAAATTCCATGGAGGTGTGTGACTAAGGATAAGTGGGTACAGGCAGTGTATGTAATGGACCTAGAGCTGTTTGATGTGGCAAGGTGTGCCTTGCGGGTGCAGGATATGCAGAAATTAGATCCTTAACATCTTTTTGGAAAGTTGTCCACCAGTAATGATGAGACAACAGGGCAACAGTTTTAGTTATACCAGCACGGCCTACAAAAAAGTGTAATTTGCTCAATGATGAGGATTAGGCTGCCCATTCAGAGCAACCAGAGATTGTCCAGGATGTGGAGTTTGATGTATAAGGGTTAAGTTATACCACACAGGTGTGATCAATGATGGGTCTGCTTTCCTCTCTCCTGATCCTGCAAATCGAAAGATCAAGTTAGACTGTCATCTTTCATCTTATTTCCAGATCGATACATAAGGATAAGATTAAATCTACGAAACAACAGAGACCATATGGCCTGTCTGGGATTATATCTGGATACACACTATGAGATTATCTGTCCAAACTTTCTGGTTGGAGCGGAAATCTAGCAATGTATGGAAGCAAATAACAATCAAAAATTTGTTCCATAAAGCCATAAAATGAGCCAAAATAGTCGTTTGGATAAATTGGTTAACTCAATCGATTTAACCAAATTGTCTGAATGATAATTTTTGTCTTTTCCAGTGTTTTGGAGCAAATGGTCAGTTGTCATTTGCTCCCATACAGTACTATATTCCATTCCAACCAGAAAGACTGGACAGATAATCTTATAGTGTGTATCCACTTTAAGGCACTGAGGGGCAGCTGTATAAAGCCTGAAGAAGTTATAAAGCAGTGATAAAGAAGTGAAAGTGGAAACTGATAATGAACCACCCAATCAGCACCTATCATTTTAAAACCCAAAATGATTGGCTGGTGCATTATCACCTTCCACTTATCACTTCTTTATCACTTCTCCAGGCTCAATACATCTGCCCCTGAGTATTTGTTAAGAGAGATGATTGTCTCCTTCAAGAAAGTTCTAACACCAATTTAATGCCAAAAGATTCTTTGCCTGTTGTATCATTTTTCTATACAATTGAGAATTTGTGAGAAAAAGAGCACACATAATTCCAACTTCCTAGAATCTTCCCTTTGGGTCAATACTGCTCTAACTATTATGGTAGAAGCTTTGATCTCTAAAATGAAAGGCATCAAAAGATTAGGTTGTCTTAAAATAAGTGCTGGTATAATAAAGGATTGTTTGCGACAATTTAAAGCCAGTTTTGCTAAAGAAGTCTGTTTTGTTCATATGTCTGTAAATCCAGTCATCAGGACACAGAGACATGTGAGTTCACTGCTGTGCTGTTTATTCCATCACCAACTGCAAGCACACTCTGCACACTGGACCACCCACTTCCCAGCATCCCCCTGGTCCTAGGGACCATCACTGAAGATTCAGATTAGTAAGGGAGTGTCTACAAATATTAAGCATTCTAATACACTAACATCACCTCCTCTTTTCTTTAAAGATGAGCCCTATACGCTTCAATGCAACAATTAACAACGTAATTTTAAGAACATCATCTAACACGTTTCAATGAGTCTCTCAGGTCTCCGTATTTCCCTATTGGGCCTTTCACACACAGTCTGTGTTTCATCGACCATGTTGGACCTTTCTAGAATCGTGGTTGGTTCACCATTATCAGGATCATCATACATGTCAGATGAAGGGTATTCTTCAGTCGTGTTGTCTTCATTATGGTTAGGTTGAGATCTTAAATCCACCCAATTTCTTCTTACTTCCGTTCCATGCTCTGTACGTATAGTATAAGATCTTGGTGCTACTTGTGCTTGCACAATACCTTTCTGCACCTAAATACCTTTCTCGTGATCTCTGAGACGGACTTGGTCACCCGATTTTAGATCAGATAAGCGTCTTGTTCGCCTGTCATGGAACAGTTTCTGTTTCGCCTGTTGTCGTTCCTTAGTCTGACCAACGCTGAGTTATGTGTAGTAAGCAGTTCATCATGTATCGGGAGATTTGCTCTAATCCTCCTTCCCATCAGCATTTGTGCAGGAGAAAGTCCATTCTGTAAAGGTGTACTGCGGTAGATTAAAAGACTTTTGTAGAAATCTTCTTTACCTTCTTGAGCTTTTTTCATGAGACTCTTTACAGTTTTTACTGAACTTTCCACCAACCCATTTGAACGTGGATAGTGGGGACTTGACGTAGTATGGACAAATTCCCACTCATCAGCAAATTGTCCAAATTCAGCACTGGAAAACTGAGGACCATTGTCAGTGAACACTTCCATAGGAACACCATGCCTTGCAAAGATTTACTTCATGCAATTGAGTACGGCTTTACTAGTAGTTGTATGTAGTGTCTTCACCTCAGGGTAGTTAGAGTAATAATCAGTCACGACAATGTAAGTTTTCCCATTACAATCAAACAAATCTGCTCCAACTTTCTGGTACGGTCTCTCTGGCACTGCATGAGGACTCAGTGGCTCGACTTGTTGTTTCGGTCTATACGTAAGACATAATTCACATGTAGCTGTAGTCTGTGCTATGTCTTGGTTCATTCTTGGCCAATACATAACTTCACGTGCTCTCCGCTTACATTTTTCTTCTAAGTGGCCTTCATGTATCTTGCACAGCATAGTTTTTCTTAGTCGTGCAGGTATGACAAACCTATTGCCTTTGTAAATAACACCATCAACAACTGTAAGGACACTGTGGTACATCCAATAATCATGGATAGACAGCGGGCACGCATGTTTTTCTGCTGGCCAACCTTTCAGAATGATATCTTTCAACACTTTCATTGTGTCATCTGTCTCAGTTTCTTTCCTAATCTGTTCTTGTCTTGCAAGAGACACTGGTAGAGAAGCTACGATCAAATTAACATAGGCTTCTATCTCTTCATCCATCAGACTTTTGGAACCTTCACTTTGCGAACAGCACGAGAAAGTGTATCAGCAATGTACATGTATTTGCCGGGACAGTACAGCAAGTGTACATCATATTTCTGTAGTCTGATAAGCATTCGTTGAATTCTCATGGGACAGTCATGTAATGTTTTAGTCATGATAGCTACCAATGGTTTGTGGTCAGTTTCCACTGTAAGTGTTTGATCATACACAAACTGATGAAATCGCTCACATGCATATGTGATCGCTAGAAGTTCTTTTTCTATCTGAGCATACCGTGTTTCAGCACTTGTCAGTGCTCTTGATGCATAGATTACTGGTTGCCATGTATCCTCATGTTCTTGTAACAGCACTGAGCCTAGGCCAAATTGCGAAGCATCCGCTGAAATTCTTATTCTTTTCACAGGATCAAAGAATTTTAACACTGGTTGCTCTGTAATGATCTGTTTCAAGTTTTGCCAACTTTCTTCTTGTTCATGTGACCACATCCACTCGTTATCTTTGTCCAACAACCATGTAAGAGAGGCTGTTCGTTCAGAGAGTTGAGAAATAAACTTTCCTAAGCAAGTAATCATTCCTAGGAATCTTCTGACATCGTCTTTGTTGTTGGGACGTTCCATGTTCACTATGGCTGATATTTTCCTTGGGTCTGGTTTTACACCTTGATCCGAGACCACGTCGCCCATAAAGGTAAGTGTATTCACGACAAATTCACATTTGTCCTTGTTTATCTTTAGATTCACTTTCTTGACAAGTTCCATTACTTGTCTCAATCTAGAATCATGTTCTTCCTTTGTAGATCCCCTGACAATAATGTCATCCATCATTGTTTCAACACCTGGAATATGTTCAAAAATCATGTGTATCTTTTTGTGATATACTTCTGGAGCAGACAATTTACTGAACCATTTTGCTCCCGCAAATTGCAACATGATTTCATCTCTGGTTGGTAGTTTGAAATGTTCTTGTTTAATAGCTTTGTTTAAATCTCTGGGGTCTAGACATATTCTGAGTTGTCCATTTTATCTTTTCAACAATTACTAAGGAGCTTACCCATTCAGTAGGCACATCAACTTTCTGTATCACACCCAAGGCTTCCATGCAATTTAACTCTTGTTTCAGTTTTTCTCTCAGCGCAAACGGCACTTTTCTACAGGGGTGTATCACTGAAGAAACGTGTGTGTCTATATTTATTTTATGCTCTCCAGGCAAACAACCTAGACCTTCAAACAAGTCTCTGTATTCTGTAAACATCGATTTACAGTCATCTTCTACTTGTGATGTCACCATAAAAACTTTCTTTAGCAAGCTTAGTTTCTCACAGGAACTTAATCCTAGAATCGGTTGCACATTTTTATCCACAATCAGTAGAGATGTTTTAAACTGTTGTCCCTTATATTTCAGTGTCACTAAGCATGTACCTTTCACAGGAATTTCCTCCCCAGTGTACCCTGTAACTTTCACTTTGGCTGGATGAATTTTAGGTTTTACTCTAAAAGTCTTATAGTCTTGAAACTATATTAAATTCACCTGCGCGCCAGTATCAAGCTTAAAGGGAATGACAATCTCGTTCACAGTTAAAGGGACAATCCATTCATCCTTATCTGCACTGCAAAGTTCAATGCAATCCACAAATAATTCCTCTGTTTGTTTAACAGCATGCACTGTGGTTATTTCCCTTTTCATTTTACAGCATTTGGCAAAGTGATTAAGTCTACCACATTTCATGCAGGTTTTACCATAAGCAGGGCACATTTTAGGATTGTGAGAATTTCCACATCTACTACACATTTCCTTATTAGACTGTGGCTTAGACTGCTTCACTCTTGAGAATGGAGGTTTGCTTGGCTCTGTGTTCTGCACTACATGGACAGCAGCATCAACTTCCTTGTGTATTGTTTTGGCTTGAAATCTAGTTATTTCTGCAGATCTGCACATAGTCACTACCTTTTCTAGTGTTAGGTCTTGCTCTCTCAACAATCTCTCTCCGAGTCCATTATCAGGTATTCCACAGACAATACGATCTCTAATCAGTGAATCCTTTAAATCACCAAACTCACAGGTTTTACTGAGTGATTGCAGCTCTGTAGCATACTGATAAAATCTATCTCCAGACTTCTGATCACATGTGAAAAACTTATATCTTTCATATGTCACATTTTTCCTTGGCACAAAGTAATCTTCAAACTTTTGCATTATAGAAGATAGCACCATATTCTGCCCCTCATCAAACTGAAAACTATTATAAATGTCCAGCACATCCTCTCCTATCACATGGAGGAAAATGGATGCCTTCGTTTTGTCAGCCTCTGTATCAGCTCCACATGCAGTAAGATATATATTAAACCTTTGCTTAAATCTTTTCCAGTTTTCAGACAAGTTACCAGACATCAGCATGCCGGTTGGAGGAGCCAGTTTATCCATGGTTACTCACTGTTTGAAGAGAGGAGCACACGGCAGGCTTTGCAGACACTGAGTATCACAGCCTGACAGACTGCTGCAGTATTCTTTCACACTCTGAGAGCACTAGCAGTCCAAGTTAAACTTCTTCTGACACCATGTTTTGTTCATATGTATGTAAATCCAGTCATCAGGACACAGAGACATGTGAGTTCCCTGCTGTGCTGTTTATTCCATCACCAACTCCAAGCACACGCTGCACACTGGACCACCCACTTCCCAGCATCCCCCTGGTCCTAGGGACCATCACTGAAGATTCAGGCTTACACAGATTAGTAAGGGAGTGTCTACAAATACTAAGCATTCTAATACACTAACATCACAAAGTCCAGGCTGTATAATGAGAAGCTTTATGTTACGTAGATCTTCCATGTGCAGTGATTACTGCAGACACCCTACTTGGCAAACTGTCCAAAAGTTCTTGGACAACAGCAGGCAGTATGTTTTGCTATTACGCTTTAAGTACAGTGACTAACTATGACACTGAAGAAGTTCAAGTTGATCTAGAAAGCACCCATTGATCCAATTTATAACAGAGGTTCTCAATGGGGTTTTGGTCATCCGGGTTACCAAATTTTCTGTATACTAGTCCAGTGTCACACTAGAAACATGAAATCCCCTTTTCAAACTCGGGTTAGCTCCTCCAGCAAGCCATTTTGTTAGGAAATTATCTAATCAGTGGGCCTCTACCCATTTAATACCTTCACAAACAATCACTTTTGTCTACAAAGTGTATTAAGGTCGTGATGGGTGCCATTGTAGTGGAATAGTTTTTAAATATATAAACTGATGGTAATAGTTAGTGACAGCAATACATTTTTGTATTGCCTTGATACCAGTTGGCTAAGGCCAAATAAAAATGACTACCATTTATCTGGATCCATTTGCAGATCTGATGCTAATAACCTGTAACCTAAAATAGGCTGGGCTCTTTCAAATAGACATTTCTTGAGTTTACAGAAAAAGTTATTGTCTCAAGAGTGGGAAAAGGACCCCAGCAACATGTTTCTGATGGGTTTATAGATCTTTAGAGAAAATATGGTTGTTGTGTTGTGGCTGGTGTTTTTTTAGACAAAAAGGTATGACCAAATACTTATAATGTCCTTGTCTTGTGTTAAAAGTCTTCCATTCAATCCTCTCTTATTCTGATGAGATTGTAGGGTCTTCTAAGATTCAACATGGTGAATTTAGTTGCTCATATACAACTTTCATGTGTTCTACTGGGTAGTGAGGTACAATATGAGGTGCAAGCCAACTTCTCAAATGTTGGAACAGTTCTCTATCTTGAACATGATCAAATCTTGTACATAATTCTTTGAAAGAAGCTCATCTTGGACATGCTCCAAAACTTCCTAAAGTCACTGCCATAAAGCAGCTATACTGTAAGTGCCTCGGCATTCTAATGGAGCTTAGATACCAATGTTCCAAATTTTACTGTGTTTTGGAGTCAGCAAGCTGGGTTCTGGTAAACTTGAGGTCTTGTGTAAGTCACTAATGATGACCATTGACAGCTCTGCCATCGATGGTTGATGGTTTTCCACCATTGAAGATTTGGCTTTGTGTATGTGCTGATGGTGCCTGGCATGAGAATGGTGGGGCCAGCATTCATCTTCAGGGATCAGCCACTGATGGTTACCATCAGTGGCTTCCTAACAATGGTGGAAAAGCTCATCATAAAACCATCGATAATTAGTAACCATCAATGGTCAATGGACAACATACAGAATCTGCAAAGCAATCACAAGCAATCCCAGGGCAGATTACTGGGAGGTTAAGAATAAGCCTCCGGTATAATCCTGAGAGGAGTTACATAGAAATCCTGGGTCATAACACAGAGAGGTCATGGATCAGCTCTAGGAATATTGCAGATAGGAGTCAGAAAGTAGCTGGGTCATACACAGTAGAGAACATCAGAAACTTGAGATAGGTAATGAGTCTAGTACTCCGGCAGAGCCATTTGCTCCAGAGTGGTGGTTAAATAGGAAATCCAAAATCATACTACAGCAATAAAGCAGGGGAGTGCCGAAGCTAAGGAGAATAACACAGGTCAGCAGGGTGGTCTTCAGTATGCCACCGGCCGGGATCCTGGCGACCAGCATACCGGCGCCGGGATCCTGACTGGCGGCATGCCGACACATATTCTCCCTCTTGGGGGTCCACGACCACCTGCAGCGTGGCGAGCGCAGCGAGCCCACAAGGGGCTCATTAGCGCTCGCCCAGCTGTCAGTATGCCGGCGGTCGGGATCCCGGCGCCGGTATGCTGGCCCCCACGATCCCGGCCGCCGGCCACTCATACTACACCCAGGTTAGCAGTGTGAGGCATGCTGTAGAAACGGAAAGAGCTGCCATGGACGGACCTGGTAGGCAAAGTATTATACCAGGTATTGCAATTCTTGACACTATGAAAGCTTGTTAGGTATGCAGTTATAATAGATAAATCATTTTCTAGCAACTCCACACTGGAAACAAACTTTAATAACTACAGTCAATATACACAGCAAATGGTGCGAATATTGCAGTAAGAAATGATTGATGGTCCTAAAATTTGTTAAATCGATTGAAATTAATACTATAATTTACCTGAGAGTTTTATTATGAAAAAAATTCATTAAAATGTATGGAAAGTATCACCATCCAAAAGAGATCACAAAAATTATAACATACAGTATGAAAGTAATAAAAGCTTATGCAGAGTAATGGAGTTACAACACTTCAGAAACAAAAATATTGACTAGCGTTATATTTCTGAAAACGTGCTAAGGTTCTCCATAGACATTTTCTGTGAATCTCTAATATGTGTTTCTTTGCTGCATTGTTATAATATCAAAAAGTGTCATTGTGATTTGTCATTACATTACAATCCATCCAGAACAGTAATATATAACTATAGCCCTGGACTGGAGGCCTCTTCTCAGCTGAACTGTGCGTGGATATCTGGCATAACAGGTAAAAGTTCCACTGCCATGCTTGATACCTAGGCTCACCTATGCAAAAGAAATACTGCCAGATAACAATGTTACTGCTGGTGTAACTCTGACACAACCAAAATAATAAGTACTATACAGATAAAAGTACCATCTGCACCAACAGTAAGGAGCAGGGCACATGACTGGAGGGGGATACACTGTACAGTTTAGCAATATTTCAACAAAAACCCACAATTTATGACAGGATCTAGCATATTGTAAAATTCTCTCATTTCCCAGCTTTGCCACTAGAAGGCGCTATCCCATTATACTTCTATAAAACTGATGAAACCAATGTTCACATAATCCCCTCTGGCATAATCTGCAGTGTGCATCACCAACACCATGGGGATATTTCAGTTCTGCACCTTATCATAATGTTTGCATAAAGCCTGCTGGGAATATTACTGAAACTGCCAGAGGTCAATTTTTTTTTTCATGTTTACAGAAAACATGATGAGCAGTACATAGCAATTTTAAAGTTACAGCAGAGACTAATGATAATAATACTAACACAAAGGTACATTAACAAAAAGCAAGGGCAGATTGGCCATAGGGCTCACCAGGAAGATTCCTGGTAGGCTGATGTTTCTGTGGCTCCTGTTATGTGTGTTGTCATGTGGTCCCTCCCCCCAAATGACAGGCATCCCACCGCACTCAGTACACTGCATTATCCCCATTCATTCTGTTATTCCATCTCTACAGTACAGCAGCTCAGCCATCCAGTGATGCTCCCATGTACCATGATATGTTATACCTCTTGTGCTGCCCATGTCGGGCCACTTCTACAAAATTTTACAGGGCAACTTTCAGTTCCTAATCCGCCCCTGGTCTCAGACACAACTGCAGCGAAAGATGAAAGGAAGGCCGCAATTGTGTACAGTCAGGCCCTATGAAGAGGGATCCCACCCCCCTCAACAGACCCCACCCCCTCATCAGACCGCACCCCATTAGGCTGCTTCAATAATTTTTCTGGGCTGGTTTTCCATCACAATCCACCCCTAACAAAATGCAAAATGTGTTTCAAGGTCCACTACTACTCTAGAGTTTAGTACTACCCCATGTAGATCAATATATATACTTCATGTTGTGGGTTTGTGAATCTGCCCAGCAACAATATGCATATTTCTCCTGACATACTGTACTTTTTCAGTATCTTCATCCATATTTCTAATTTAATCAACCTACAGTAGTCGGGCAACACACTAAAAGTGTCCCTTACTGGTTGGGGTAGACTGTACTGTATGTGTTGCATTGGAGACTGCCAGGGCAGGTGCAAGGTTTCTCGGCACCCTAAGCAAAACTTCAGCCTACTGCCCCCCACCACCACCAATACCCACTTCCCACCCCTTCAGATGAAAGTGTGACTTATAGGTTCCACAGCCAACACTTGAATTAATTTCAACAATGATGTTTCTTTCAGGGACATCATTAATTTTGTGATAGGCAGAATCAGTGGCACCCCGCCCAGATCCCGTCACCCTAGGCAGCTGCCTATAGCTGCTTAATGCTAGAACTGGCCCTGGAGACTGCTAATCACCAGTACCTAGGTCTGGTAGAGATGACCGCTTCAGCTGTATGAATCCATAGAGGCCATATGAATATTCATAATATTCCATTCTGATTTTAGTTTGCAGCACATGTATTACCAAGGTAAGCATTGATATGGTATTCTGCAGTATTACGCTGTGTGTGCCTTCTTTTCACCCTTTCATAGAATAAGTATCTGTGTTTGGTGCTGGGTTAAACAAGAGAAAGGAGTAGTTGCCTATTAACATTGAGTACGACATTTATAGAGGCCATAATCAATATAATTAATATCATATTATTGTTTTATTATAATTAGGATTAAATATTTGGAAATTAGGGGACCAGTCCCCTCTGGAATCTTATATTTTACTTTTTGGCCCAGTATCCCACCAATCTACTTTTAATCAGAGCATCACTGTTCCAACCAATATAACTTGTTTCTCAAGGGCATAATGGGACATATTTATCACAATCCGCCTCTCAGATGCGGATGGGATATGTTAAAATCAGCAAAATTCACATTGCTATATTTGAATGCACCCCATGGATGCAGTGGCATAACCACCGAGGGTGCAGGTGATGCAGCCGCTACGGGGCCCAGACTGCTTCCAGGGCCCGCAGCTGCCCCTGCACCCAGCCACACTGCACATGCCCATAGAAACGGCCCTGCTCTGGGCCATACAGGGGCAAGTGTGATGGGCTGGGGAGCTGTGCATTTGGCACAACTACAGAAGACCCCCCCAATTAGTTATTCTGGAGCGCCAGCCACGTGGGACCCTCTATCTGAAGAGAGTGAGTTTGTTAAACCTTGTACCCTCACTCTACCCCTGTATCTCCCCTCTCTATAGAAGGGAGGCCCTTTCAAAATTTTGCCATGGGTCCCACAAAGTTTTAGCTACGCCCCTAGAAGTATGTATCAAATATTGCATGCAGGGACTGAGCTTGCAAAAATGCTCTGTCCCTGTGAATCTCTCCCTCACCCTTCTCATGATAGTTTTTGCAAAAACTACACTGAGACCATACCTCCCAACTGTCCAGATTCCAGCAGGACAGTCCTGCTATTCGGACACTGCCCCGCTGTCCCTTCCACGGGCAGCAGGGTCCCGTAGGCAGAGGGCAGTTGGTGGAGCTTTGATCACCCACTGCTCTACTCTGCAAAGCAGCGAGTGATGTCTGAATAGATGCAGTGCTGGGAGAGGAGCAGGGGGCTGCCAGGCTGCTCGGCGAACACAGGACACTCCCCCAAAAGGCTGTAAAATGAGTCAGTTTGGCGTGGTCACGCCCCTCCCTGCAGAGACCATTCCCCCTTTTCGGATCGCCGCGCAATAGTCCCGACTCCCCTCAAGCAAAAGTTGGGAGGAATGCTGAGACTGTGGCTGCACCTTCGTTTAAATATGTGCATCTGAGTGTGCAAGGACAGAGGCACCCATTGTCAGCATCTGTAGCCTCCAAGTCACTGTCCAGGAAGGACCCTTGCATTTCTGATACCCTCTGCCAAATGTAACAGATTCCGGGTTTTATAAAAAGACTTGCACCCAAAACATGACAAAAACTTGCCTATAAATAGACCAGCTTTTTAGATGAGAGTTTGACAGAAGCATGCACCAATCAGTGAGATCAATGCATGCTTCTGTCTATAACAGTTAATAAAAAGTAAAAGAAACAAAAACAAACAAACAAACAAACAAACAAACAACAAGGCCCCCCTCCTTTCTCCCCCCAAAAAGAAAAAAGCATTACTAGCCCCAAGCTCTTTGAGACGGTAATGGTTGAAAAAATACAGCAGGTTCCCTTGTATTTTAACAACCAGCACCAGGCTCTTGGACCGGTCCTGCTTCCAAAAATATGGGGGGAAAAATATATAGTTTCGGTTTGAGTGCGCATACCCAAACTCCGGCATCTATGGACTGCATCGGCTGCAGCCCACAGAAGCTGGACTGGGGCATAGTTGCCTACCCTCCCTCATTCTGCAGGAGACTCCCTGAAATAGTAGCAATCTCCCTGACTCCCTGAATAGTCCCTCAATCTCCCTGAAAAAAAGAGAAATCAGAGATACATACAATCTATTGGGAACATCAATGCCATTTCCCTGTATTGGTTATAAGGCACAATGATCCCTATGGCTACATGCATTTTAAAGGTTTCTTGTGGCCACTTACAGTATATGGAACCTCTTGTAGAACACAATACACAAAAAAAATCCTGCAAAATATCAGTGTCTTTTCTTCAAAAAGTAGATCTTACTAACTTTGGGGCTCATTTAGATTTGGATGTAAGTTATTTTCATGACACGCCTCTCAGATGTAGCAGTACACGTCCGCACTGATAGGTGTTACTTTCACAATCTCCCTGAAATGCTTTTTCAAAAGTAGGCAAGTATGGACTGGGGTCATTTTTAGGCAAGAAGCCAGCTTACTGCTAATCGCAGCCTTGCAGTCCCGGAGGTAGGAAACACCTCCGGATGGGACTGCCTGTCCTGCGGGTGACTGGCAGCTAGGACTTCCAATAGGAAGTCACTGCCAGTCACAGTAAAGCCACTGAGACAGTGCAATCACAGACTGCAAATGGCTCAGCTGATCTTCCATAAGTGGAGGATTTTAGTGGTGGTGGGGGAGGGGGTGTGAGGACTGCAGGATAAGTAAAATCCGTCACTGATAGGGATGCATGTTTACCCGACTCAGACACATGCTTATGCATATCTTCACTGCATCCGACATTGCCGTTGCGTCTGAAAACTGGTGGAGTGTGTTGACAATTTTAGAAATTTATTTAATGTGTTGTGAGTTGAAAAAGGTACAAAATCGCTGTTCTCTGGGACACTGGAGTACAAATTGGGATCACTATTAAATTATATTTGTTTGCAGGGGTGTATTAAAGCCCGATGGGATATGATTGTAGTGCATCACGCTCAGACGCATATCTTACCTTGGGCATCGACAAGAGGGTCCCTCCTCCTCTGTGATCCCATCTTTCCAGTGGTATTCAGGAAGATGGTGCATGCGCACAAGAAAGCAAAGGCACTGGCACAGTGCCAGAGTCTTTGCGTTCACAGTGCAGCACCATCTTCTCAAAGATTTCACTGGGAAGATGGTGCACAAGGTAATACCCCTTTTCCACTAGCTCAAAAAACACGGGTAAATGCACGGGGGCGCGCATTTACCCGTGTTTTTGGCAAGTGGAAAAGGGTAAACCCGGATCAAGTGACCCGTGAATCCTACCCGGCTATTTACCTGGGTAGGACACGGGAATGATCCGGGTAGGGTGTAGTGTAAACGGGAGCCGTGTCGATGCGACACGGCTCCCGTTTACACTGTATGGATGGGCGGCGCTGGGAGATCATGTGATCTCCCTGCGCCGCCCCTGCCGTGTAGCTAGAAGCGTCACCAACCCGGCATATGCCGGGTTGTGACTGCTAATGGGAAAGGGACCGAGCACGGGTCGCAGCAGGGGGCAGCTCCCGTGTCAGGCTCCCGGCTGCGACCCGTGCTCGTAGGTGTAAAAGGGGTATTAGTATAATCTGGGTGCAGGGTGTGCAATGCAGGGTTTCCCCGGGGCTTCAGTTGCCCTGTGTGCACTGCACACCCTGCACCCATTATAAATAAACCTATGTTTGTGCAGTTTCACTTTCAACTGGTATAATGATGAGTCACTGCTAGGCCTCCAGTGTTTATTTAAGGCAGAATGTGTAACACCTTACAGAGGATGGAGATGTCATTTATCAAGCTCCAAAACCTGAACATTTTCAGAGCTTGACTGTTTGAACTAATGTCATCTTTAGATGGCGTTATCCTGCTCCATCCTATAGGACATACTATACTTCCTGCTCTCCTGGGAAGCTGCTGGAGACACACACATTTCTGCTGTGGGGTACACTGGGCTCCACAAGGAAAGACATAGGGGTGTAGAGTAGGATCTTGATCCGAGGCACCAACAGGCTGAAAAGCTTTGACTGTTTCCAGAATGCATAGCGCCGCCTCCTCTATAACCCCACCTCCGTGCACAGGAGCTCAGTTTTGTAGTTGGTGCCGCAGATAGCAGGCACATAACAGAGGGGCTGCTCTGGGCAGCCCTAAGAAGAGCTTTTTGAGAAGAAAAGTGAAGACTTCAAGGGCTGCAGCAGTGTGTACATGTCTAGTGACATTCACTGCTGCAGCTCCATCTCTCCCCAGCGGCGCTGTACACTCCCGAGCCCTGGTTCCCGGATAACTACAGCAGGAGGCTCCGGTTTTCCTCTATGGTCAGGCACACACGACAGGGGCTCTCCGGGATCGCGTGGCCGCGTTTCGGGAGGTGGTGAGTGGGTCCCGCTTGCGGGACCCGTACTTTATTGCGATCCGGCGTGGTCAGTGGGAGGTGGGCCGCACGCGCTGGCGGTGGACACTGTGGCAGTACAGGCGATCCCACTAGATCACCAGGGCATGGGTGCAGGTCAGGTTTTCCCTTAAAACCATTTTACTAGTAGCCTGCAGTACCCGGTGGTTTTGCCAGCAGGAGGATAAGGCTTAGACCTGGAGCCCCTCCCCCAGCCCCAGGGCGCCATTTTCCGCAAATGTTCCCGCCCTGGAGCTGCATATCTGTCTCTCCCTCACTCCCTGTCAGTGTTTGGGCGCCATTTCTCCCAGCTACACTGTTCCTGCGACTGCTTGGGCAAATCCTCCTGTGTAAAGCCGTCTGGTTGACAGCGCTGTGACTTTACATGACACTTAAGTATTCTACCTGTCACTATAGACAGTGTTAGTTAAGAAACAGTGCATTTAGTCAGGGTTTTCTAGTACAATTACCCTGTGATATACATCCAGTTCTTACTGTGCAGTGTTATATCTATTGACGGGTGGTATTCATGTGACCGGCGGTTGGGTGACCGACAGTCACATGACCTCCTCCACCATCCCGACCGCTCACTATCCCGATGGTCGGCATGCCGACCAACAGGGACTATTTCCACTTGCTGCACTCGCCCCTCCCCGCCGGGATCCCGGCGTCGGTATGCTACCGGGATCCCGGCGTCGGTAAGCTGACCGGCGGTCTCCTGACCGCCGGTCAGCCGTACTACACCCCTATTGACTACATAGCTATATAAGCTGGTCCAGTGCAGTATTATTGTTAGTAATAACCTCTGCATTGTACAACTGTGACTATATGTGTGTGCATTAGCTTGCTGAGTGGTTTCCAATTCGTGTCTCTCAGTCAACTTGCTATTCCTATATTCTATAACCTGAGGGGGCTTGGTGCGTCAGGTTTTATAATAATATAAGGATATTTACAAGATATACTTTCATACGTATTTTTCTCTGTGATTTTAGTCACCATATCTCTCCTATATCTCTGCTTGTGCTGACTACACTGCGCAGGGGTTTGGGTAAGAGGTATTGTGCTGCTGCCAATTGTACTGTGTTACCTGATACTGCCAGTTATATCATGTCTGCTTATGAAGGTAACGGTTCTGGGGCTGAACACACTGCCGGTGTTGCTGAAGCCACAGATCCATATGAGGAGAATACAGCAGCTGTGGGCTCTGGTTCTGGGGCTCCTTCCCCCCCAGTGGGACTGTGGCAACGGAGGTACATAATGACCCACCGTGGGCTGCTTTTTCCACGCTTCTATATACGCTAGTTAATAAACTAACACCCCCTATGGGACCCCCTATGCCGGTGCAACCGTATGTGGTCCCTGCAGCTAATCCGCCGTGGGCTGACGATTTATCTGCTCAATTGAAGAAGTTGATCCAGTCCCTGACTACTAAAAAGTCTGACCCTCGCTCGCCTAAGTCCAAGGGGTCCTCTAAGCGAGCTCTTATCTCCTCACAATCCACTGCTGTCACTGACACCTTGTCTGATGAAGATGGCACTTACACTGACCCCACAGATTCTGACTCAGATACTGCTGATGGGGAGGGTAGTTCACATGTGGATGTTCCTGATCTTTTGGAGGCTATTAAATTAATTTTACAGATTACGGATGATCCCGAGCCATCCGTCCCTCCTAAGAAACCAGATAGGTTCAAGCGTCAGAAGGTGGTTAAACAAGTTTTACCTCACTCTGACCACCTAGTGGATATACATCAGGAACCCTGGGGAAACCCGGATAAGAAGTTTGTGCCTCAAAAGAAGATGCTGGCTCGCTATCCCCTCACGCCAGAGCTGTCTAAAAATTGGGAAACGCCTCCTCCAGTAGACTCACATGTGGCTAGAATGGTGGTTTCCTCAGCTCTACCTATCACTACCGTCACGTCTCTAAAACAGCCTACGGATAAACACGTGGAGGGTTGTCTGAAAGCGATTTACACCCTCACGGGTGCTGCACAAAGGCCCACTATTGCAGCAACATGGGCTGCAGAGGCTATTGAAGCATGGGCCTTGGAGTTAGAAACTGAAATCTCTTCTTACCATGCTAGACAATGCTTGTCATATATTGTCACAGCTTCTCGCTATATTAAAGAGGCCGCTTCTGATGCCGGTATCCTAGCAGCCAAGGCCTCTACTACATCAGTCCTGGCTCACCGTATATTGTGGCTGAGATCCTGGTCTATGGATCTGGACTCTAGAAAAACCCTGGAGGTACTCCCTTTCAAGGGAGATATTCTGTTTGGGGAGGACTTAAATAAGATAGTGGCTGACTTGGCTACTGCCAAAACTGCCTGTCTGCCAAGTACTGCTCCTTCTGTGTCGAAGGCTAATGGTTCTTCCTTTCGCTCCTTTCGTCCTTCAGGTAAAGCAAAAGGTCAGGCGTACAACAAGCAGGCCCGCACTTCCAAACCTGGTAAGCCGAAGCCCAAAAGAGCCTGGGCGGCCCGTCAGCCAGCTTCCAAGGCCGATAAGCCTGCCGCATGACGGAGCGGGCCTCCCCCTGGGGTATCCCAGGGTGGGGGGCCGGCTTCTAGGGTATACCCAGGAATGGTTGAAGACCACTTCAGATGCCTGGGTACGGGAAGTCGTCACTTGAGGTTACGCCATAGCCTTCAAAAACCGACCCCCTCATCGATTTTGCCGGACAGAAGTCCCGTTGGACCAGACAAAGGCAAACGCTTTACATTCGGTGGTACAGACCCTCCTGGATACAGGAGTCGTAGTACAGGTGCCTCTTGCGCAGAGGAGCCGGGGGTACTATTCTCCGCTGTTTCTAGTCCCGAAACCGAATGGGTCCTCCCGGCCCATTCTCAACCTCAAGGCATTGAACAGGTTTGTGAAGGTTTCCAAGTTCAGTATGGAAACCCTTCGCTCTATAGTTCTGGCCTTGGAACCTGGGGACTACATGGTATCCCTGGACATATAGGATGCTTACCTGCATATTCCTATAGCAGCGTCACATCAGCAGTACCTGAGGTTTGCGATTGGCAACCTCCATTACCAGTTTTGGGCATTACCTTTTGGTTTAACTACAGCTCTGCGAGTCTTCACCAAAGTTATGGCGGTGATGACGGTGGTACTCCGCCGTCAAGGGGTCAGGATACTGCCATATCTGGATGACTTGTTAATCCTGGCAAATTCACCAGAACTTCTACGTCATCTGGATATGACTGTCCGGTTTCTACAAGCCCACGGGTGGCTCATCAACTGGAAGAAATCCTCCCTGGTCCCTGCTCAGAGCATGGTGCACCTGGGAGAGCTATTGGACACTCACAACCAGAGGTTGTTCTTGTCTCAGGAGAAAGTCCTGAAGATTCAGGACAGGATTCGTTGCTTCCTTTTTCGTCCACAAGTGTCGATACATTCGGCGATGCAGGTGCTGGGCCTCATGATGTCAGCATTCGACATGGTGGAGTATGCTCAATGCCATTCTCGCCCCCTCCAGAAGCTGATTCTAGCCAAGTGGGACGGCCTGCCTCACATTATCAGGTCTCACATGATCTCATTGACTCCGGAGGTCCGTCTGTCGCTGCTCTGGTGGCTCCAGGACCGACAATTGTGCAGGGGCCGTCCCTTCTGGATATCTGACCGGGTCCTGTTGACAACAGATGCCAGCCTAAGAGGTTGGGGTGCGGTGCTGGAGCAACACTCCCTTCAGGGTCGGTGGACCAAGAAGGAATCCCTCCTCTCGATCAACATTCTGGAATTGCGGGAGGTCTTCAATGCGTTGAACCTGGCCCAGCATTTAATTCAGAACCGTCCTGTTCAAGTACAGTCGGACAACGCCACCACAGTGGCTTACATAAATCATCAAGGTGGCACTCTAAGCCGTTTGGCAATGAAGGAAGTCTCACGGATTCTACATTGGGCGGAACGCCATCTACTGGCCATATAGGCAATATTCATTCCGGGAGCCCGGAATTGGGAAGCAGACTTTCTCAGTCGTCAGGACGTACATGCCGGCGAGTGGGGCCTCCATCCAGAAGTGTTTCAACTCCTAGTGGAAAAGTGGGGCCTTCCAGACGTAGATCTGATGGCGTCTCGACAAAATCACAAGGTTCCGGTCTTCGGAGCAAGGACAAGGGATCCTCAAGCAGCATTCGTGGATGCGCTGGCGGTGCCGTGGAGGTTTCGGCTGCCGTACGTGTTCCCTCCAGTGTCACTCCTGCCCAGGGTAATTCGGAAGTTCAAGCAAGAAAGAGGAATTCTGCTTGTCATAGCTCCAGCGTGGCCCAGACGGCACTGGTTCTCAGACCTGCAGGGCCTATCGTCAGAGCGTCCAATCCTACTTCCACAATGCCCAGACCTCCTCGTTCAGTGCCCCTGTGTCTACCAGGACCTAGTCCGGCTGTCTTTGATGGCGTGGCTCTTGAATCTTCCGTCTTAAGGGCTAAAGGGTTTTCTGAGGCGGTCATTCAAACTATGTTGCGGGCCCGGAAACCGGCTTCTGCTCGGATTTATTATAGGGTCTGGCATTCTTACTTTGTTTGGTGCGCATCTAAAAATTATGACGCTTCCAAGTATAGTACAGCCAAGTTGTTGGCCTTTCTTCAGCAGGGTCTGGACTTAGGCCTGCGTCTGGCCTCCCTCAAGGTTCAAATATCTGCCTTGTCGGTGTGGTTTCAGAGAAACATTGCAACCTAACCTGATGTGCATACCTTCACTCAGGGTGTGTTGCGTATCCAGCCTCCCTATGTCCCGCCTGTGGCTCCTTGGGACTTGTCGGTGTTTTTGGAGGCGTTACAAGAGTCTCCGTTTGAACCTCTTGGTTCAGCTGATCTTAAGTGGCTTTCCCTCAAGGTGGTGTTTCTGCTGGCTATTGCTTCAGCTAGAAGAGTGTCGGATTTGGGTGCCTTGTTTTGTAGTTCCCCATATCTGATATTTCACCGTGACTGGGCGGTTCTTGGGACTCGTCCTTGTTATTTGCCTAAGGTGGTTTCTTCGTTCCACCTTAACCAGGAGATTGTGGTTCTGGCACTTGTTTCTCCTGATCTGTCTCCCAAAGAGCGGTCTTTGGATGTGGTACGGACTCTCCATATCTATGTAAAGAGAACTGTTTCTATTAGGAAATCTGATTCTCTATTTGTGCTGTTTGGATTTCACAAACGGGGCTGGCTTGCTCTCAAGCAAACTTTGGCCAGATGGATTAGAATGGTGATTGCACATGCTTATGTGAGGGCTGGTCTATCAGCTCCTGCTCACATTACAGCCCATTCTACTCGGTCTGTTGGACTTTCTTGGGCGGCCCGCCGTGGTGCGACCCTTGAACAATTGTGCAAGGCGGCTACGTGGTCCTCAGTGAACACGTTCATAAGGTTCTATGCCTTCGATACTGACGCTTCCCAGGATGCTTCCTTTGGACGCCGGGTTCTTGTGCCCGCTACAGTGCGTTCCCTCCCATAAGGAACTGTTTTAGGACATCCCCAATGTCTATCCTTGTGGAGCCCAGTGTACCCTGCAGCAGAAAACGAGTTTTATGGTAAGAACTTACTTTTGTTAAAACTCCACAAGGCGCCCACCCTGACGCACTTAGCTTCTTTGGGTTGGTATGGCATTAGCCGCTGACACTTCTCCTGTCGTGAGAGTGTGGTGTATGTGGCTACTAACCGTTGTCGTGTCTTTTCCTGCTAATGCATTGGGCTGGTTAACTAAAAACTGAGCTCCTGTGCAGAGAGGCGGGGTTATAGAGGAGGCGGCGCTATGCATTCTGGGAACAGTCAAAGCTTTTCAGCCTGTTGGTGCCTCAGATCAAGATCCTACTCTACACCCCAATGTCTATCCTTGTGGAGTCCAGTGTACCTAGCAGAAAGAGTTTTAACAAAGGTAAGTTCTTACCATAAAACTCATTTTTTGGGTAGTGTTCCTGCCTTGGGTGCTCCCCCGGAAGAGTGGATGGATCTCCGACATCCTTCCCACTTCCTAGTGCATCATTTTAGCCCAGTCCCATTTTTCTCAGACTGTCTGCAGTGTCCCATGGTGGGGGGGCGGCAGTTAGGGGGAGTTTACGCTGCAGTGCACATGGCATCTATTCACTATGCACAGAGAGTCTAGGGCACGCCCCCACAGTGATGGGAACGGAGGTGCAGCAACACCACGCCCCCTTTACACATGGCTCTGCCCCTTTGCAGACGCAAAGCTTTGGCACACTCAGGGTCCCAAGCCCTGAACCACCAATGTTGGGAGGTATGCACTAGGACACTGTGGACACTGACTAATGCCATGGACTAAAGCAGCGAGACACCCAACAGACAATAATAAAATATGAGTAGGCCACCAAGCACCGGGATTAGTCTCTAAGGGGGCAATACAGACTGCATCACTGCAGTGGCAGCGATCGCAGTCTGAATTTACTTTGTGGAGCGCGCACGCGCAGCGGACGCACTGCGCGTGCGCAACCCGGGAGCCCAGGGAGATGCTATCAGTATCTCACTGGCTGATTGACAGGCAGAGGCATGTGGGGCGGGAGGGTGCGTGCCAACAGCGTTAGAACGCCGTTGGCAGGGCACGGTCTGTGCAATGGGCGCGCCGTACAATGCTTTTGTACCTGTGCGGAGAGGAGGGTCATGACATGCGAGGCGGACTAGCCCAGTGCTGGGTGTCCCCCTGCATGTCAGAGTAAATGAACGTAGATGTGCTAAATTTAGCACATCTACAATCAACTCTGAATTACCACCTATCCCTCTTAAAATGGAAAAGTTCACCAGAGGATTCAACAGTGGATATATGTATGTCCCCTACAGGAGAAGAACATGTTTTCACTGCAGATGCATTACATATAATTCACAGTTGAACTTTTCCAGTTTAGGAGGTTTAGAGACTGATCTTTGTGGCCTAATCATTTTTTATTATTGACTAATTGAGGTGTGGTGACCTTGGGCTGGAAACTAGCAACTGGACTGGAAGCACAGGTTATTCTGCCATCATTTTTAAAGACCCAGCAGACACCCAGGGAACTGGTGCTTTTCGTGGGAAACAGAGAGGTTGTTTGGGGGCAGAGCGATAGAGGGTGCATAGAGAGAGATGAGACACTTGGTGCAGGAGAATGATCTGAGGTGGCTGCTGAGACACTCAAAGTTGTAGATAGCTGTGGAGACACTGGGTGCGATGGTGGTAATCACAACAGAGCAGAAGGCTGCAAGTAAAGGACCCAGCAGTGTTGGGAGGTCACTGAGGGAGCCAATGACTGTAGAGAGGAACTGGCAGCAGTGACTCGGACTCAGGCTGCACAGTGTGGGGCAGAGCAGCAGCGGCCATAGTGGGGAGTTGGAAGAGCAGTGGAGAGACCTACAGCTTCTGCAGAGAAGTACAGGCAAAGGGCAGCAGTGTGAAGGAGGTCTGTTGTACTTTTGTGCATCTTTTGCACACGTACCTGATTAAGCCCTAGAGCAAGGGACACAGCTAAATGTGCACACTTATGCAAGTGCAGTCTCTGGACTGTGGGGCAGATTTATTAAACCTGGTGAAGTGATAAATTGCATGGTAATAAAGTACCAGCCAATCAGCTCCTAACTTCCATGTCACAGTCTGGGTTTGAAAAATGACAGTTAGGAGCTGACTGGCTGGTGTTTTATCACCTTTCACTTTATCACTTCACCAGACTTAATAAATCTGCCCCTCAGTACCCTGATGAGACTACAGCTTATACTTGGTCTGTACTGTGGAATTTTGACAAATTGTGTTTATTTGATCCAGAGCCACAGATCACTGCCTACAACTTAGTTTCAGCTCCCCGCTAATAGAGACACTGTCTGTATTTTACTAGGGACATAGGACCTAATTCAGCATGGATCGTAGATGTGCAAAAAACACGCACATCTTTGATCCATTGCACCGACATGCGGGGTGACACTCAGCACAGGGCAAGTCCGCCCCGCATACCGTATCGAGCCCCCCCCACAAACATGCGAAAGCATTGCACGGCGACAATGCTCTTGCATGTTTAGGGTAGCCCTCTGCCTACGCAGGCCCCGCAAACAGTCTGGATAAGCATGTGTTGTCTGGACCACTCCCCCTCAATGCCGAGTTGAATCATGGCACCATGACACCTACTCCCTCCGCCTGTCAATCAAGCAGAGGTGTTCGCACAAGTGAGATGCTTTGACATTGGCCCTCATTCCGAGTTGATCACTCGCTAGCTATTTTTTTCAGCCGTGCAAACGCATTGTTACTGCCCACGGGGGAGTGTATTTTTGCTTTGCAAGTGTGCGATCGCATGTGCAGCCGAGCGGGACAAAACATTTTGTGCAAAACAAGACCAGCCCTGAAGTTACTTATCCTGTGCGATGATCCTAGCGACTGAGGTCCTGGAATTGACGTCAGACACCCGCCCTGCAAACGCCTGGTCACGCCTGCGTTTTCCCAACCACTCCCAGAAAACGGTCAGTTGACATCCATAAACGCACTCTTCCTATCAATCTCCTTGCGATCGGCTGTACGAATGGCTTCGTCGCTAGAAGCATTGCACAGCAACGATGCTGTTTGTACCCGTACAATGCACGTGCGCATTGAGGTGCATACGCATGCGCAGTTTTGCCATTTTTTTTAACTGATCGCTGCGCTGAGAAAATCGGCAGCGAGCGATCCACTCGGAATGACCCCCATAGTCCTGTACAAACAGTCTGGAGTTGGCTGTATAGCTGTTACAAGTGGATTGCAGCAAGAAGTAACACATGTAAACCTGTGACTCTGCCTACTTGCAATATAAAATATCATTCTGGTCCTCATTGTTATAATACCAGATTCTGTTAACACTTTCAATACCAGAAATTGCCGAGACACTCAGCAAACTCCTGCAAATAATATTCTGTGAACTTGTCTCTCTCTTCTTGCTCTATTCTAGGGGTAATTCAGAGTTGATCGTAGATGTGCTAAATCTGGCACATCTATGATCATTTACTCTGAAATGCGGGGTCCGCCCAGCACGGGGCTAGTCCACCCCGTATGTCAGGTCCTACTCCACCCCCCCGCGCACAAGTACAAAAGCATCTGGCTTTCACTAGAGTGCGTGGTAACTAGGAGAAGCTTCAGCAAATTTGTCAGTAATGGCCTTGCATCTATAGGCATTTCTATAATGGGTGCAGTGTGTGTAATCCCTGACAAAATGTATCACCTCACCTTGAAGCAGACGGATCTGGTCCTTTTTAATCTCCATTGGTCAGGCCAAATCAAAAAAACTGAGCAGAGTCTAGAAAAAAAAAAAAACAGAATGTTTAACATTATATATGTATGATGCTAATAATCTAGTGATACTGAATATAGTTCTATTAACCAACAAATAAAGTTTCACTTACGAACTGGAAAAAATTGGGGATCCACTCTTCTTCTTTACTTACGCAAGTGCGCCTACTTTTCCACCGTAATGTCCACACCCACCAATGACCCTCACAGTTGCACCTTGTTTTGCAGGTTACCAGATCCACCTGAAATGCACAAGTTGTAAACAGTGACTTCAAAGTCCAGCCCACAAACACTTTAGGACCACCCCCTTTCATTCATTTCAACATTTCAGTCTTCTTGTGTGTGTTTTTTTCTTTCTATTTTCTCATTAAGGGGCTGTTCTTCAAATATGACAGATGCAGAATGGCTGGTAGTTTATCTCTCCTCAAGGCTCAGTACATCTGGCCCATGTGTAAAGGAAACATTGGGTATGAATTTGTGTTCTATATTGGTTGAAATGCACTTTATCTTAAAAAAACAAATGCGTGAAAAACAAGGAGCTTCAGTGAACTGCTGTATGTGTATGTAAGAGAGTTTCCTGATCATTTAGATCATAAATTGTAAAGTTTTACCATTGACAGCTGTCTATATAATGGGGTTGATGTAGAGATGAACGCATGTCAGCCATAATGGCATCCGCATTGTCCTCATCTACTGTAAATGCTCTACTACATCCAGGGCCGGTTCGAAGGCTTTCAGCGCCCCGGGCGGGCAATAGGGGGCGTGGTCAGTTACGCCCCCTGTACAGTAGTAGCGCCGCTGAAATGATGTGCGGTGCGCGATGACGTCATCGCGCACCGCACAGCAAAGTGCCTCTCCACGAAGAGAAACTAGACGCTACGCGTCTAGTTCCCTTCGTGGAGAGGACCTTTGCTGCGCGGTGCGCGATTACGTCATTGCGCACCGCACAGTAAAGGTCCTCTCCACGAAGGGAGCTACGCGTCTAGTTCCCCTCACAGCGGGCGGCAGCGGACAGCGGGGGGCACAGCAGCAGCAGATTTTGCCATGGTGCAGTGCCCTCCGGAAGGGGGCGCCCCGGGCAAAAGTCCTGCTTGCCCATGGCAAGATCCGCTACTGACTACATCCCACTTACACCCCTTCAGTTGCAAGTGGAGATTAACAAATAGGCAGAGTAGGCCCCGGCCTATGGGCCCGCGACTTTTATGAAAAAATGGATCAAATGAAACAAACAAATACTCTGCTATAGATAAAGAGGTGGGACTCAGGACCTGATTCCGTTTTGTATGCAATGTCAATGTTATCGCAAATGGCCGATGTTTTGCTACTGTGCATGTGCCAATATCCTGAGAAACCCTTACTGCGCATGTGCGAACTGCGACTTGCATGCAGTCGGCACCAGATTCAAAGAGCGGCACCTACTTTTGAGTGGCAGCAGGTCAGCGAGATTGACTGGCAGCCGATGCTAACTTTAAACTGTACTACAGCCGGGACCCAATGTTCCCTGCTCCACCTCTGTCAAACTGCCAGCGCAGATATGGTGAGAGAGGGGAATAACAGGAGCAGGGGGTGAGATGGAGGAGTAAGAAGCACAGGGGGGTGAGATGGGGGAGTGAGAGGAGCAGGGGGTGAAAGGCGCAGTTGGCGAGATGGGGGAGTGAGAGGAACAGGGGGTGAGATAAGGGAGTGAGAAGCGCAGGGGGTTGTGAGGAGCAGGGGGTGAGAGGCGCAAGGGCTGAGATAGGGGAGTGAGAGGAGCAGACGGTGAGCTGGGGAGTGGGAGGAGTAGGGGGTGAGCTGGGGAAGTGAGATGAGCAGGGGGTGAGATGGAGGAGTGAGAGGCGCAGGGGGTTGTGAGGAGCAGGGGGTGAGAGGCGCAAGGGGTGAGTTGGGGGAATGAGAGGAGCAGAGGGTGAGCTGGGGGAGTGGGAGGTGTAGGGGGTGAGCTGGGGAAGTGAGAGGAGCAGGGGGTGAGATGGAGGAGTGAGAGGCGCAGTTGGTGAGATGGGGGAGTGAGAGAAACAGGGGTGAGAGGCGCAGTTGGTGAGATGGGGGAGTGAGAAACGCAGGGGGTGAGATGGGGGATTTAGAAGCGCCGGGGGTGATATGGGTGAGTGAGAAGTGCAGGGGATGAGCTGGGGGAGTGAGAGGAGCAGGGGGTGAGCTGCGGAAGTAAGAGGAGCAGGGGGTGAGAGGCGAAGTTAGTGAGATGGGGGGAGAGAGAGGAGCAGGGGGTGAGATTGGGGAGTGAGAGGAGCAGGGGGTGAAGTGGGGGAATGAGAAGTGCAGGGGTCAGATGGGGGATTGACAGGAGCAGGGGGTGAGATGGGGGAGTGAAAAGTGCAGGGGGTGAGATGGGGGAGTGAGAGGAGCAGGGGGTGAAATGGAGGAGTGAGAGGAGCAGAGGGTGAGATTGGGGAGTGAGAGGAGCAGGGGGTGAGATTGGGGAGTGAGAGGAGCAGGGGGTGAAGTGGGGGAGTGAGAAACGCAGAGGGTGAGATGGGGGAGTGAGAGGAGCAGGGGGTAAAATGGAGGAGTGAGAGGAGCAGAGGGTGAGATTAGGGAGTGAGAGGAGCAGGGGGTGAGATGGGGGAGTGAAAAGCGCAGGGAGTGAGAGGAGCAGGGGGTGAAATGGAGGAGTGAGAGGAGCATAGGGTGAGATTGGGGAGTGAGAGGAGCAGGGGGTGAAGTGGGGGAGTGAGAAACGCAGAGGGTGAGATGGGGGAGTGAGAGGAGCAGGGGGTGAAATGGAGGAGTGAGAGGAGCAGAGGGTGAGATTAGGAAGTGAGAGGAGCAGGGGGTGAGATTGGGGAGTGAGAGGAGCAGGGGGTGAAGTGGGGGAGTGAGAAACGCAGGGGGTGAGATGGGGGAGTAAGTGAAGCAGGGGATGAGAGGCGCAGTTGGGGAGATGGGGGAGTAAGAATCGCAGGGGGTGAGATGGGGGAATGAGAGGAACAAGGGATGAGAGGAGCAGAGTGTGAAATGGGGGAGTGAGAAGTGCAGGGAGTGAGATGGGGGAGTGAGAGGAGCAGGGGGTGAGATGGTGGAGTGAGAGGCACAAGGGGTGAGATGGGGGAGTGAGAGGAGCAGGGGGTGAGATGGGGGAGTGAGAGGCGCAGGGGGTGAGATGGAGTGAGAGGAGAAGGGGGTGAGATGGGGGAGTGAGAGGTGCAGGGGGGTGAGATGGAGGAGTGAGAGGAGCAGGGGGTGAGATAAGGAAGTGAGAAGCGCAGGGGGTGAGAGGCACAAGGGGTGAGATGGGGGAATGAGAGGAGCAGAGGGTGAGCTGGGGGAGTGGGAGGAGTAGGGGGTGAGCTGGGGAAGTAAGAGGAGCAGGGGTGAGATGGAGGAGTGAGAGGCGCAGTTGGTGAGATGGGGTAGTGAGAAGCGCAGGGGGTGAGATGGGGGAGTGAGAGAAACAGGGGTGAGAGGCGCAGTTGGTGAGATGGGGGATTGAGAAGCGCCGTGGGTGATATGGGTGAGTGAGAAGCGCAGGGGATGAGCTTGGGGAGTGAGAGGAGCACGGGGTGAGCTGCGGAAGTAAGAGGGGCAGGGGGTTAGAGGCGAAGTTGGTGAGATGGGGGGAGTGAGAGGAGCAGGGGGTGAAGTGGGGGAATGAGAAGTGCAGGGGTCAGATGGGGGATTGACAGGAGCAGGGGGTGAGATGGGGGAGTGAAAAGTGCAGGGGGTGAGATGGGGGAGTGAGAGCAGCAGGGGGTGAAATGGAGGAGTGAGAGGAGCAGAGGGTGAGATTGGGGAGTGAGAGGAGCAGGGGGTGAGATTGGGGAGTGAGAGGAGCAGGGGGTAAAGTGGGGGAGTGAGAAACGCAGAGGGTGAGATGGGGGAGTAAGAGGAGTAGGGGGTGAAATGGAGGAGTGACAGGAGCAGAGGGTGAGACTAGGGAGTGAGAGGAGCAGGGGGTGAAGTGGGGGAGTGAGAAACGCAGAGGGTGAGATGGGGGAGTGAGAGGAGCAGGGGGTGAAATGGAGGAGTGAGAGGAGCAGAGGGTGAGATTACGGAGTGAGAGGAGCAGGGAGTGAGATTGGGGAGTGAGAGGAGCAGGGGGTGAAGTGGGGGAGTGAGAAACGCAGGGGGTGAGATGGGGGAGTAAGTGGAGCAGGGGATGAGAGGCGCAGTTTGGGAAATGGGGGAGTGAGAATCGCAGGGGTGAGATGGGGGAATGAGAGGAACAGGGGATGAGAGGAGCAGAGGGTGACATGGGGGAGTGAGAAGTGCAGGGGGTGAGATGGGGGAGTGAGAGGAACAGGGGGTGAGATGGTGGAGTGAGAGGCGCAGGGGGTGAGATGGAGTGAGAGGAGAAGGGGGTGAGATGGGGGAGTGAGAGGTGCAGGGGGGTGAGATGGGGAGTGAGAGGAGCAGGGGGTGAGATGGGGGATTGAGAAGCGCAGGAGGGTGAGATGGGGGAGTGAGAAGCGCAGGGGGTGAGATGGGGGATTGAGAAGCGCAGGGGGTGAGATGGGGGAGTGAGAAGCGCAGGGGGTGAGATGGGGGAGTGAGAAGCGCAGGGGGTGAGATGGGGGAGTGAGAGGTGCAGGGGGTGAGATGGGGGAGTGAAAGGAGCAGGGGGTGAGCTGGGGGAGCGAGAGGAGCAGGGGGTGAGCTGGGGGAGTGAGAGGAGCAGGGGGTGAGAGGTGAAGTTGGTGAGATGGGGGAGTGAGAGGAGCAGGGGGTGATATTGGGGAGTGAGAAGAGCAGGGGGTGAAGTGGTGGAATGAGAAGTACAGGGGTCAGATGGGGGATTGAGAGCAGCAGGGGGTGAGATGGGGGAGTGAAAAGCACAGGGGGTGAGATGGGGGAATGAGAAGCGCAGGGGTTGAGATGGGGAGTGAGAGTAGCAGGGGTGAAATGGAGGAGTGAGAGGAGCAGAGGGTGAGATTGGGGAGTGAGAGGAGCAGGGGGTGAGATGGGGGAGTGAGAGGAGCAGGGGGTGAGAGGCGAAGTTGGTGAGATGGGGGAGTGAGAGGAGCAGGGGGTGTGATTGGGGAGTGAGAAGCGCAGGGGGTGAGATGGGGGAGTGAGAGGTGCAAGGGGTGAGATGGGGGAGTGAAAGGAGCAGGGGGTGAGCTGGGGGAGTGAGAGGAGCAGGGGGTGAGATGGGGGATTGAGAAGCGCAGGGGGTGAGATGGGGGAGTGAGAAGCGCAGGGGGTGTGATGGGGGAGTGAGAGGTGCAGGGGGTGAGATGAGGGAGTGAAAGGAGCAGGGGGTGAGCTGGGGGAGTGAGAGGAGCAGGGGGTAAGCTGCGGGAGTGAGAGGAGCATGGGGTGAGAGGCGAAGTTGGTGAGATGGGGGAGTGAGA
Source organism: Pseudophryne corroboree (assembly GCF_028390025.1). Classification (NCBI taxonomy): domain Eukaryota; kingdom Metazoa; phylum Chordata; class Amphibia; order Anura; family Myobatrachidae; genus Pseudophryne; species Pseudophryne corroboree. The sequence continues at coordinate 553,010,332 of NC_086445.1, forward strand.
GGTGCAGGGGGTGAGATTGGGGAGTTAGAAGAGCAGGGGGTGAAGTGGTGGAATGAGAAGTGCAGGGGTCAGATGGGGGATTGAGAGGAGCAGGGGGTGAGATGGGGGAGTGAAAAGCGCAGGGGGTGAGATGGTGGAATGAGAAGCACAGGGGGTGAGATGGGGGAGTGAGAGTAGCAGGGGGTGAAATGGAGGAGTGAGAGGAGCAGAGGGTGAGATTGGGGAGTGAGAGGAGCAGGGGTGAGATGGGGGAGTGAGAGGCACATGGGGTGAGATGGGGGACTGAGAGGAGCAGGGGGTGGGATGGGGGATTGAGAGGCGCTGGGGGTGAGATGGGGGAGTGAAAAGCGCAGGGGGTGAGATAAGGTAGTGAGAAGCACAGGCGGTGAGATGGGGGAGTGAAAAGCGCAGGGGGTGAGATGGGGTAGTGAGAAGTGCAGGGGGTGAGATGGGGGAGTGAGAGTAGCAGGGGGTGAAATGGAGGAGTAAGAGGAGCAGGGGGTGAGATTGGGGAGTGAGAGGAGCAGGGAGTGAAGTGGGGGAGTAAGAAACGCAGGGATTGAGATGGGGGAGTAAGTGGAGCAGGGGATGAGAGGCGCAGTTGGTGAGATGGGGGAGTGAGAAGCGCAGGCAGTGAGATGGGAGAATGAGAGGAGCAGGTGATGAGAGGAGCAGAGGGTGAGATGGGGGAGTGAGATGAGCAGGGGGTGAGATGGTGGAGTGAGAGGCACAAAGGGTGAGATTGGGAGTGAGAGGAGCAGGGGGTGAGATGGGGGAGTGAGAGACACATGGGGTGAGAGGGGGGACTGAGAGGAGCAGGGGGTGGGATGGAGGATTGAGAGGTGCTGTGGGTGAGATGGAGGAGTGAAAAGCGCAGGGGGTGAGATGGGGTAGTGAGAAGCGCAGGGGGGTGAGATGGTGGAGTGAGAGTAGCAGGGGGTGAAATGGAGGAGTGAGAGGAGCAGAGGGTGAGATTGGGGGGTGAGAGGAGCAGGGGGTGAAGTGGGGGAGTGAGAAACACTGGGGTTGAGATGGGGGAGTAAGTGGAGCAGGGGATGAGAGGTGCAGTTGGTGAGATGGGGGAGTGAGAAGCGCAAGGGGTGAGATGGGGAAATGAGAGGAGCAGGTGATGAGAGGAGCAGAGGGTGAGATGGGGGAGTGAGAGGAGCAGGGGGTGAGATGGTGGAGTGAGAAGCACAAGGGGTGAGATGGGGGAGTGAGTGGCACAGGGGGTGAGATGGGGGAGTGTGAGGGGCAGGGGGTGAGATGGGGGAGTGAGAGGAGCAGGGGGTGAGATGGGAGAGTGAGAGGCGCTGGGTGTGAAGGAGTGAAAAGCGCAGGGGGTGAGATAGAGTGCATGTGGCCCACAACCAGGAATTCATGGCCATTAATAGCTACACGCTGTAGCTTCCTTAGCCACAAGGATTTCCGGCACAGCAAGCTGGACGCCCCCGCTGACCACCACCGAAGCGAAGGGGGAGGTGAAGTGGCCTCTTACTCGCCTAGTAGGCCGAACCTTGCGGCTAGCAGAATTTCACTTCAGGACAGCAAAGGGAGGACAGCGCACAAAGGAAGATTAGTAAGTGATCTCCACCAGCAGGACACCACCAGAGTGAGACACTTTCATACCATTTATCCTGAGTATGGGACATTTATATTTGAGACATTAATTAATTTACACCTGGCATGTAATGTGTGTAAGGGGGTCTACGTGGTGTAATGTGTATAAAGTGTTCTACCTGGCGTAACGTGTATAAGGGGCTCTACCTGGTGTATTGCATATAAGGGGCTCTACCTGGCGTAATGTGAAAAAAAAGGTGCTCTATCTGGTGTTACGTATAAAAGGGGCTCTGCTCTACTGTGGTGTAATGTGTGTAAGGGGCTCTAACTGTGTGGTGTAATATGGCTGACAAACACTACTGTGCTGTGTAATGTCACTGATGGACAATACTGTACGGTGTAATGTATATTGATACTATAATGTGGTCACGGCCTTTCCCCATGAACCACGCCCATATATTTTGATGCACTGTCCCTATCTTGAATTTGGCATGGGGAGGGGGGCCAAATTTAGGATGGGGAGGCGTGCTCCAAAGGAAACTTTCATCCTGAGCACCACAAAGTCCTCAATCAACCTTGTCTGTGCTATTGTACTAAACTGATTACAACTGAGTGCACAGTACATTGGACTTTTACAATACAGCTGATACAGAACTGTACATTTATCAAACAGCGCAGAGCATGCTAGTTTAGCTATATATACTACCTTGTTCATCTACGAATATTAGTTGATTTAAACCACCTGTATCATCATAAATGGTAAAGAGATTACTTACTACCAACTTGACTACATCTTCATTATTGTGGTCAGAATATACAGTAGCTGAGTGCCATAATATTATTCTCCATTCTTAGCATTGTCACGCTATGCATGGAACGTACGTTTATAATTATTCACATTGACACTATCACCACTTACTAGCAAAGCGCTGTACCCAACATTAGTTATATGATATATGCAGAGGTGTAGCAAGGTGTCATGGTGCCTGGAGCAAGGTATGTTTTGGCGTCACCCCCCTCCCCTTTACTGAATTGGGGGCGTGGCCAACATGTGACTGACAGTAACTGAAATAAATGACACTATAGGAAATGCATATTATATATATATATATATATATATATATATATATATATATAAATAACCAATTTCGAGATCGGCACTCACCCCTCAAATAATATTACAGGCGCCGGGTGCCCTCATTAATGAATATTATAGAACGCACAGACATGCGGCACTCACGGCTGAGTCAAAAAAGAAGACAAAAGCTCACAGAGTTTTCAACGTTTGTCTTCTTTTTTGACTCAGCCATGAGTGCTGCATGTTTGCGCCGCGTCCCCGCCCGTCTGACGTCACTGACGTCATGACGTCAAACGCCCATGCATCAGACGTCAGACACATGCCAGACGCGGAGGGGAGGGGAGGGAGGTGAGCGGACGGGAGCGGAGGGGGGAGAAAGTTGCCGCTCGAGCTGTCAGCTGTCAGCGGCCTGCAGCGGTTCCGGCGGAGTCGAGCTGCGGCGCCCTCTACTGTCTTGGGCGCCTGGAGCTCGGGCTCTACTGGAACCATCCTCCCTACGACTCTGGATGCATGAGTATGCCCGGCCGGTTGCAGCACTTCCAGGATTTGCATTCCACTGTGGAACACAAACCATAAGTTCAGAAAGAAGATTTGGAAAGAACCTTAGATGGCGCAGAAAATGAATGGTATATGAATGTATTACCCGTGTGGGTCAGAGTCCAAAGCTCTTCATACAGGAAAGTCTTTATGTAAGTCCACTTACAGGGAGGTTTTATGCAAAAAAAACACACAAATCAAATACAAATGTTCAGAATACTCCTTATGTAGACACAAAAGGTGGAGGTCAACCTAGACTTCTTCGGCTATTCAATATTCAGGGTGTGTGATTCTATCCGTAAGGTTCACCTCAGTGGTTCATATGGAGTGCCGCTTACATGTGTGCTTACATAGAAAAGATGGAAACAATACATATAAAGGTGTCTTTTGCCTTCTACAAGTGATATGGCCAAACTCTGGACCGTGTGCATTCATTCATTCATTCATATTCCAAATTTCATGGCACAAGATGCTCACATGAGCGCTTACTTCAAAAGGCGAGGTACTTCCATATAAAGGTTTATTTCAATATCCCCAGGTGCCATCCTCCTCTATTCCAGTTTATAAATGGTTGCAGTGAACTCCCCGTCCTTGATCTGCAGTGACTAGTTTGGGGGGTAATGCCATGGCTGCAGGGACCTACATAAATGTGTCCCCCGGCTGTGACATTATCTTCTCGGCTAGTGGAGTCCGGTGCTGGTTTTAAAAATATGGGGGACACCTACGTCTTTTGTCCCTCGTATGTTTGGAACCAGGGCCGGCCCAAGAGCCTGGTGCTGGTTGTATAAATACAGGGGGACCCCAGTTAATTTTTCCCCTGTATTTAAACTACCAGGACCGGCTCAAAGAGCCCGAGGCTGGTTATTATACACTAATTTATATTTACTGGTATGTCTACAGGTGCTCATTACCGCTGTGTATTTTAGATAGCGGAATGAGTCATTCCTGCAGATTTACCCAGATTTATGTAAAACCTGTGTGCACCCTTCCATTGAATGTATTATACTGGATTACAAAGAAAAAAATATATAATAAAGTGAATGTCAGGAGAAAAAAAAATAGATTGGCACTTCGGGAATCGAACCCGGACTCTCAGCATGGGAGGTGGAAGCCTTCACAACTAGCCCACGTTGCTGCATGGAAGTTACACAAGTTCTATCTGTAAAAGTAATGCTAGCAGCGATACCTTCTCATTGGTGTTTGTTTATGCTGTTAGGGGACTCGGACGCTCATAATGTAAAACACGGTATTTAGTGCACTGTACATACTTTAAAGTCAATGAACTACATTATTCCTCTCACACATTAGTTGCGTCTGCAATGCATACACAAGTGTTTTAACACATTAGTTTGCGTCAGTATAAACTGTACTTTTTTTTTTACTCTCTCCGTCTGACCATTTTTCACCATCTGTGTGTACACTATGCAGTACAGGACTGTATATTAACATTACCGTTGTCACTGACCATTTGCCAGAGCTTGTACTGTAGATCAATCAGCCGCTATTCAAACTAAAGTACTGGATTAGTGGAGCATTAGCCACCCAGTGGTGGAGATGTGTATTGCATGCTCGTGCCTCAACACGCCTGTCCGTGATTAAACTCAGCAATCTAAACTATCGCCTAGGCATGACTAAACCTCCGTCTAGGTGCAGAAACAGCCAAGATAATGGAGGATCCATCTGTAGGAGGACACATGTATATACATTGCTATCCCTGCATTTTTTTTATACCTTCCCTTATGGTTAGGTTTTCTCTTTAAAAACACATGGGCTCCCCGAGCAAAAGAAGGTTGGAAGCGGAAGCCCTGCAGTCAGGGTACCCATTTATAATCCCCTGTGCCACAGGTTTTGAGAGATACTAGATATCCGGTAGTATGCTATGCTAAATGGCTATTCAATAAACATGGGGTATTACTCCTATTTAATTTAACTGTAACAGTTGCCCTCACACATAATTAGAGGATAAGGGACGGACGGGTAGAGCCAATATGGCTAGCAGGACCCCATTTCTAATTTCCCCACAGGATTACGCTGCTGTAGGCTGCAGACAGGGGAGTGCACATCACATCAGAAAGATGTTAGTTATATATTATACATATGTGTGTGTGGTATATAAAATACGTATATATGTTACTAGCTGTTGTGCCCTTTTATATATTATACATATGTGTGTGTGGTATATAATATACGTATATGTTACTAGCTGATGTGCCCTTTTATATATTATGCATATGTGTGTGTGGTATATAATATACGTATATGTTACTAACTGATGTGCCCTTTTATATATTATACATATGTGTGTGTGGTATATAATATACATATATGTTACTAGCTGATGTGACCTGTTTGAAGGGCTGAAGTTGCACTAACACTTGTGGCTTATGGTACCCAGCCAGGGCTACATTGCTGTCTCATAAGACACATCATCATCATACGCCATGCCTGAGTGAGCCTTGAACTAATCCAAGTGTTAAATACTTAGCAGTGGCGGCTCGACAGGTCGGGCTGCAGCACAGTCCAATATTCAAATAGGGAAGGCACACCAACTGCCACTGCAAATGATGCCAAACATGTGGCTCCTATATTTGAATATTGGACTGCGCTGCATCTCCACCACTTGAGCTGCCACTCATCCCAGACAATAAGCTTACAGTTCCACAGCACTTGGGACATGTTGATTTGTCACCAATTACCCTCAGATGACAAGACACATTTTACTTCTTTTTATCCCCTTAGGCAGGGGTGGGGAACCTTTGGCCCTCCAGCTATTGTTGAACTACACATACCAGCATGTCTTGCTACAGTTTTGCCATTTGGCCATGCTAAAACTGTTGCAGGGCATGCTGGGATGCGTAGTTCAACAACAGCTGGAGGCTGTTATTTTTTTATTAGAAGGCTTATGTGATGGCATTGTTACTTGCAGCACCTGCAGGATGGTGACTGCAGAGTGCAACATACACTTAATTTATTTACTCTGCATCAGGCATTTTGTGTATGTGTTATTGACAGATAAAAATGCCATTGTTGAACACAGTAATAGACATTGCAACATAGCTTGCCCAGATGCAAAGTTACTCTGCTTTTTTACTTAGCACCCATCTCTGCATCAGCAACTATACTGTGGCTGGGTCTAGCTAGACCTGCAAGCCATTGCAGCTCCACGAGTCTGCTGGCAGGGCTGGATCTGAAGGGATTCAGGCCCTGCCAATCACTGTTCGCTTTTCAAAAAAGGCCCCTTATTCTCCCTCCAGGGGGGTCGTGGACCCCTAAAAGGGAGAAAAGCTGTTGGTATGTCGGGATTCCAGTGCTGGTGTGCTGGTCGTCGGGAGCCCGGCCGTCGCCAAACCGAAGACCACACCTGCTTCAGGTTATGACTAGAGTCCAACAGCTGCAACATGTGGCTTGAATCGAGAGGGCTGAATGTAACTCTTTCCCATAACATTTGGTTAGCAGTGAGAACTGCCTTTAGTAGGAATGAAGGATTAAACCTGGACTGGCTGGATACCAGCTGAAGGGTTAAAGCTGGACTGGACTGGTTACCGGCTGAAGGATTAAAGCTGGTCCAGACTGGTTACCGGCTGAAGTATAAAGCTGGACTGGACTTGTTACCAGCTGAAGGATAAAGATGGACTGGACTGGTTACCGGCTGAAGTATACAGCTGGACCAGGCTGGTTAGTGGCTAAAGTATAAGCTGGACCGGATTTCTTATTAGCTGAAGTATAAGCTGGACGGGACTGATTACCAGCTGAAGTATAAAGCTGGACCGAACTGTTTACCAGCTGAAGCATAAGCTGGACTGGTCTGGTTACCAGCTGAAGTATAAGCTGGACCAGACTAATTACCGGCTGAAGTGTAAAGCTGGACCGGACTTGTTACCAGCTGAAGTATAATGATGGACCGGACTGATGACCGGCTGAAGTATAAGCTGGACCAGACTGGTTACCGGCTGAAGTATAAAGCTGTACCGGACTGGTTACCGGCCGATGTATAAGCTCAACCGGACTGGCTACCAGCTGAAGGGTTAAAGCTTGACCTGGTATAGCTGCACAGGCGACAAGATGCAGGTTCACTTGTCACTCACATAATGTGACAAAATGCACAGTACCCTTCCTGTTCCTGGAGACCTTTTTTATACAAAATAATCCTGCATAGGAGACCACAAATAGGTTGAACTCGATGGACAATTGTCTTTTTCTACCTTAGATACTATGTTATTATGTTACTATGTTACTAGTGAATAGTCCGATCAGCTGACCAGGACACATGGCTGCTGGAACTTCTTGTGAACACAATAAACAGAGAAACCAGAAGCTGTGCACAACATACTTGTACCTACTCACACAAGGGAAATCTACACAGGTGGCTTAATCAGGAGAGAGTAACACAGACACATGCTGCACCTTGGAAACTGAAGTCTGCATGGAACTTGCAAGACTGAGAGAAATCTTGAAATCCATGCAAAACATAAGGTAAGGTACAGGAGCGTTCTAGGCACGTGCAAACAGGGCAGAGACCCGGGCCGCTGTGGCCCACGGGCGCGGCCGCAGTTACTCCACAGGTGCCCGCCACCCACCCGCACCCTGCATCCTGCTCCCTGGCTGCAGCGCCGCACAGACACTAGAGGTCAATTATGGGGGCACAACTACTGGGGCACACTACTACAGGGGGCAAATCTACTGGGGGCACAACTACTGGGGGCACAGCTACAGGGGCCATAACTGTGGCCATGCCCCTTCCCTATGAAGCCATGCCCCTATTTTTGGGCGTGTGCCAACTCTGTTTTACCTGTCGGAGGGTGGGGTCTAGAACCAGCCCTGGTAAGGTACAAGGTGCAAGGTACAGCCGACCCTGGTAAGGTACAAGGAACACTTAGTACATGCATGAAATAGTCCAAGATCCTGACATCTGCTGTTATAATATGTTTATTAGGCCAACGTTAGTTAAGGTCTGTGTTTATAGTTAGCCATCTAGTTGTTTCTTAGAGGGGTGGTAAAATCTGCTTAAACTATGGAGTTGTGTGGGAAGGATGTATTTACAGGTGCAACTGAATCCGAAGAGCAACCAGCAAGCTGACAAGTGTTATCATGTCTATTTGTCCCGTCTGCCCCGTCCCTTTTCCCAGAGCTCTCGTAATACCTGCTGTATGCCCATGCAGAATTATACGTACCACCTCCGCTGTGTGAAAACACAAGTGGTGTGATTGAGTGACTGAGGCATTAGGACCAGTGATGAATAATAATCAAATTGAGGAGGATGCTCACTCTGAGTCAGAACCATAATTCATAGTCCAAAATACAAAAAGACCCACACAAACCAAGCGCCACTGCCAAAATACTTCCCCTCCCTACATATTCTGGATAGGTAATCTATAGTAGACTATACATGTGCTTTTTTAATTTACAACAAAACTGGGTGGAGGCCACTCCTTTTCTTGTAGTACAGTATTAAGAATTGCCAAGATGTGCCCACGTGTTTTTTGTTAGAACTATCGTAGTATATCCTGCCACTCATTTCATTCATGTCTAATGCCATCTTCTGTCACTAGTATGATATATTGGGCATTGCCCGTGCCTATATCCTTCATAAAACTGCCATCCTACTACCCATCTGGGGCTGCTCTTTCCATTTGGTTTGAGTGTGTGTCCTATCAGTGAGAGTTAAAGATTACCATAGGCCATGAGAAATAACAAAAATGTAGGCCACCACCACTTCCTGTGTGTAATCAGTCCGCATGTATAAATCACTTCATGGGACATCAATATAATAAATAATAAGAATTTACTTACCGATAATTCTATTTCTCGTAGTCCGTAGTGGATGCTGGGAACTCCGTAAGGACCATGGGGAATAGCGGCTCCGCAGGAGACTGGGCACAAAAGAAAAGCTTTAGGACTACCTGGTGTGCACTGGCTCCTCCCCCTATGACCCTCCTCCAAGCCTCAGTTAGGATACTGTGCCCGGACGAGCGTACACAATAAGGAAGGATTTATGAATCCCAGGTAAGACTCATACCAGCCACACCAATCACACCGTACAACTTGTGATCTGAACCCAGTTAACAGCATGATAACAGAGGAGCCTCTGGATAGATGGCTCACAACAACAATAACCCGATTTGTTAACAATAACTATGTACAAGTATTGCAGATAATCCGCACTTGGGATGGGCGCCCAGCATCCACTACGGACTACGAGAAATAGAATTATCGGTAAGTAAATTCTTATTTTCTCTGACGTCCTAGTGGATGCTGGGAACTGCGTAAGGACCATGGGGATTATACCAAAGCTCCCAAACGGGCGGGAGAGTGCGGATGACTCTGCAGCACCGAATGAGAGAACTCAAGGTCCTCCTCAGCCAGGGTATCAAATTTGTAGAATTTAGCAAACGTGTTTGCCCCTGACCAAGTAGCTGCTCGGCAAAGTTGTAAAGCCGAGACCCCTCGGGCAGCCGCCCAAGATGAGCCCACCTTCCTCGTGGAATGGGCTTTTACAGATTTTGGCTGTGGCAGGCCTGCCACCGAATGTGCAAGCTGAATTGTACTACAAATCCAGCGAGCAATAGTCTGCTTAGAAGCAGGAGCACCCAGCTTGTTGGGTGCGTACAGGATAAACAGCGAGTCAGATTTTCTGACTCCAGCCGTCCTGGAAACATATATTTTCAGGGCCCTGACAACGTCCAGCAACTTGGAGTCCTCCAAGTCCCTAGTAGCCGCAGGTACCACAATAGGCTGGTTCAGGTGAAACGCTGAAACCACCTTAGGGAGAAATTGAGGACGAGTCCTCAATTCTGCCCTGTCCGTATGAAAAATCAGGTAAGGGCTTTTACAGGATAAAGCCGCCAATTCTGACACACGCCTGGCCGAAGCCAGGGCCAACATCATGACCACTTTCCATGTGAGATATTTTAAGTCCACAGTGTTGAGTGGTTCAAACCAATGTGATTTTAGGAAACCCAAAACAACGTTCAGATCCCAGGGTGCCACTGGAGGCACAAAAGGAGGCTGTATATGTAGCACTCCCTTAACAAACGTCTGGACTTCAGGCACTGAAACCAGTTCTCTTTGAAAGAAAATCGACAGGGCCGAAATCTGGACCTTAATGGATCCTAATTTTAGGCCCATAGACACTCCTGCTTGCAGGAAATGCAGGAATCGACCCAGTTGAAATTCCTCCGTCGGGGCCTTTTTGGCCTCGCACCACGCAACATATTTCCGCCAGATGCGGTGATAATGCTTGCGGTTACATCCTTTCTGGCTTTTATCAAAGTAGGGATGACTTCGTCTGGAATGCCTTTTTCCTTTAGGATCCGGCGTTCAACCGCCATGCCGTCAAACGCAGCCGCGGTAAGTCTTGGAACAGACAGGGTCCCTGCTGGAGCAGGTCCCTTCTCAGAGGTAGAGGCCACGGGTCCTCTGTGAGCATTTCTTGAAGTTCCGGGTACCAAGTCCTTCTTGGCCAATCCGGAGCCACGAGAATAGTTCTTACTCCTCCCCGCCGTATAATTCTCAGCACCTTGGGTATGAGAGGCAGAGGAGGGAACACATACACTGACTGGTACACCCACGGTGTTACCAGAGCGTCCACAGCTATTGCTTGAGGGTCCCTTGACCTGGCGCAATATCTGTCCAGTTTTTTGTTGAGGCGGGACGCCATCATGTCCACCTTTGGTTTTTCCCAACGGTTTACAATCATGTGGAAGACTTCTGGGTGAAGTCCCCACTCTCCCGGGTGGAGGTCGTGCCTGCTGAGGAAGTCTGCTTCCCAGTTGTCCACTCCCGGAATGAACACTGCTGACAGTGCTATCACATGATTTTCCGCCCAGCGAAGAATCCTTGCAGCTTCTGCCATTGCCCTGCTTCTTGTGACGCCCTGTCTGTTTACGTGGGCGACTGCCGTGATGTTGTCCGACTGGATCAGCACCGGCTGACCTTGAAGCAGAGGCCTTGCTTGGCTTAGAGCATTGTAAATGGCCCTTAGCTCCAGGATATTTATGTGAAGTGATGTCTCCAGGCTTGACCACAAGCCCTGGAAATTTTTTCCCTGTGTGACTGCTCCCTCGCAGGCTGGCATCTGTGGTCACCAGGACCCAGTCCTGAATGCCGAATCTGCGGCCCTCTAGAAGATGAGCACTCTGCAACCACCACAGGAGAGACACCCTTGTCCTTGGGGACAGGGTTATCCGCTGATGCATCTGAAGATGCGATCCGGACCATTTGTCCAGCAGGTCCCACTGGAATGTTCTTGCGTGGAATCTGCCGAATGGGATTGCTTCGTAGGAAGCCACCATTTTTCCCAGGACCCTTGTGCATTGATGCACTGATACTTGGCCTGATTTTAAGAGGTTTCTGACTAGCTCGGATAACTCCCTGGCTTTCTCTTCTGGGAGAAACACCTTTTTCTGGACTGTGACCAGGATCATCCCTAGGAATAGAAGACGTGTCGTCGGGATCAGCTGCGATTTTGGGATATTGAGAATCCAACCGTGCTGCCGCAGCACTACTTGAGATAGTGCTCCTCTGACTACCGACTGTTCCCTGGATCTTGCCCTTATCAGGAGATTGTCCAAGTAAGGGATAATTAAAACTCCTTTCCTTCGAAGAAGTATCATCATTTCGGCCATTACTTTGGTAAAGACCCGGGGTGCCGTGGACAATCCAAACGGCAGCGTCTGAAACTGATAGTGGCAGTTCTGTACCACAAACCTGAGGTACCCTTGGTGAGAAGGGTAAATTGGGACATGGAGGTAAGCATCCTTGATGTCCAGAGACACCATATAATCCCCTTCTTCCAGGTTCGCGATCACCGCTCTGAGTGATTCCATCTTGAATTTGAACCTCTGTATGTAAGTGTTCAAAGATTTTAGATTTAAAATAGGTCTCACCGAGCCGTCCGGCTTCGGTACCACAAACAGCGTGGAATAATACCCCTTTCCCTGTTGCAGGAGGGGTACCTTGATTATCACCTGCTGGGAATACAGCTTGTGAATGGCTTCCAATACCGCCACCCTGTCGGAGGGAGACGTCGGTAAGGCAGACTTTAGGAAACGGCGAGGGGGAGACGTCTCGAATTCCAATTTGTACCCCTGAGATACTACCTGAAGGATCCAGGGGTCCACTTGTGAGTGAGCCCACTGTGCGCTGAAATTCTTGAGACGGGCCCCCACCGTGCCTGAGTCCGCCTGTAGAGCCCCAGCGTCATGCTGAGGACTTGGCAGAAGCGGGAGAGGACTTCTGTTCCTGGGAACTGGCTGTTTGCTGCAGCTTTTTTACTCTCCCTCTGCCCCGGGGCAGAAATGAGGAGCCTTTTGCCCGCTTGCCCTTACGGGGCCGAAAGGACTGCGCCTGATAATACGGCGTCTTCTTATGTTGAGAGGCTACCTGGGGTAAAAATGTGGATTTCCCAGCAGTTGCCGTGGACACCAGGTCTGATAGACCTACCCCAAATAACTCCTCCCCTTTATAAGGCAATACTTCCATATGCCTTTTGGAATCAGCATCACCTGACCACTGCCGCGTCCATAACCCTCTTCTGGCGGATATGGACAGCGCACTTACTCTTGATGCCAGTCGGCAAATATCCCTCTGTGCATCACGCATATATAAAAATGCATCTTTTAAATGCTCTATAGTCAGTAATATACTGTCCCTATCCAGGGTATCAATATTTTCAGTCAGGGAATCCGACCAAGCCACCCCAGCACTGCACATCCAGGCTGAGGCGATTGCTGGTCGCAGTATAACACCCGTGTGAGTGTATATACATTTTAGGATATTCTCCTGCTTTCTGTCAGCAGGTTCCTTAAGGGCGGCCGTATCAGGAGACGGCAGTGCCACCTGTTTAGACAAGCGTGTGAGCGCTTTGTCCACCCTAGGGGGTGTTTCCCAACGTGCCCTATCCTCTGGCGGGAAAGGGTATGATGCCAATAACCTTTTAGGAATTATCAGTTTTTTATCGGGAGAATTTAAGCGCCCCTGATGGTCTTTGAGACGCCTGGACAGGCACAAGCTGAGTAGCCGGCTGTCCCATGTCATCAAACTGCTTTTGTAAAGAGCTGACACCTTCACGTAATTCCTTCCATAAGCCCATCCACTCAGGTGTCGACCCCCTAGGGGGTGACATCTCCACTACAGGCAATTGCTCCGCCTCCACATCATGTTCCTCCTCATACATGTCGACACAGCCGTACCGACACACAGCACACACAGGGAATGCTCTGATAGAGGACAGGACCCCACTAGCCCTTTGGGGAGACAGAGGGAGAGTATGCCAGCACACACCAGAGCGCTATATATATATACCGGGATAACACTATACAGAGTGTTTTTCCCCTTATAGCTGCTGTTTATATTATACTGCGCCTAATTAGTGCCCCCCCCCCCCCTCTCTTGTTTTACCCTTTTCTGTAGTGCAGGACTGCAGGGGAGAGTCAGGGAGACGTCCTTCCAGCAGAGCTGTGAGGGAAAATGGCGCCAGTGTGCTGAGGAGATAGGCTCCGCCCCCTTCTCGGCTGACTTTTCTCCCGCTTTTTTCTGGAATCTGGCAGGGGTTAATATACATCCATATAGCCCTGGGGGTTATATGTGATGTATTTTTGCCAGCCAAGGTGTTTATATTGCTGCTCAGGGCGCCCCTCCCCCCCCAGCGCCCTGCACCCATCAGTGACCGGAGTGTGTGGTGTGCATGAGGAGCAATGGCGCACAGCTGCAGTGAAGGTGCACTACCTTGGTGAAGACTGATGTCTTCTGCCGCCGATTTTCCGGACCTCTTCTTGCTTCTGGCTTTGTAAGGGGGCCGGCGGCGCGGCTCTGGGACCGGACTCCGAGGCTGGGCCTGTGTTCGGTCCCTCTGGAGCTAATGGTGTCCAGTAGCCTAAGAAGCCCAAGCTGGCTGCAAGCAGGCAGGTTCGCTTCTTCTCCCCTTAGTCCCTCGATGCAGTGAGCCTGTTGCCAGCAGGTCTCACTGAAAATAAAAAACCTAAAACTAACTTTTTCTAAGAAGCTCAGGAGAGCCCCCTAGATTGCACCCAGCTCGGTCGGGCACAAAAATCTAACTGAGGCTTGGAGGAGGGTCATAGGGGGAGGAGCCAGTGCACACCAGGTAGTCCTAAAGCTTTACTTTTGTGCCCAGTCTCCTGCGGAGCCGCTATTCCCCATGGTCCTTACGGAGTTCCCAGCATCCACTAGGACGTCAGAGAAAATAAAGTGAAGAATTACCCTAGGCATTTAGAACATAAGGAGGTTATGGTTGTTCTTGCACACAACATACTGTAAGGACAAAGCCTGATACTTACATTCAACAAATAAATACAAACAAACAAACAAACAAACAAAAAACAACAGGAAATTCTGCAAAGTTGGAAGTTAGGAGGTTCAAAGCTGCTAATACAGAGCTTCTTGGGTTTCAGCCATAGGCCTTGTGTATTGTGATGTGTGTGCAGCACCTGGTTACTTAAAAGCTATATGATAAGAGCCATTCCTATTGTTGAAATGTTGCATTTACTAACTCAATCTGATCTATTTATTTATTTAATTCATTACTTATTTGAAATTGAAAGTGACCCTGGAGAAATTTCTGAAAGTGACCCTATGTTGGTATGGCCAAAAGCAAATGTTGGTGAGGTTAGTAGACCAATAGCATTAGTTCTGACAGCATACCAGCGAACGCCATATAGCATACATTACCTCACAACTTTCTTGTAGTGAAGATTGGGACCTTGTCCCCGAAAGTTTAAATGCTTTGCCCATCAGCCACTCCCCCTTTTTTTGTCATGCTTGTGACATGCCCAGTGCTCAGGGAGCTGAGAGTCCCTCTCTCCAGTGAATAGACACTGCGTGAATGTGAATGAGTCTATTCTTACCTACAGTATATTATTTCTCTGCAATGGGGAACCTCTGAAAAAATAGATCCTTCGTGGACAGGCAGTGTCTTCAATATTCTTCAATATTCACTATTCATGTAGGAAATCACAAGGTCTGATCACATGGTCTGAAAGTTGCCTGTTTGCGGAGAAATAAAACCAATGTCATTATCATGCAAAAGAGGTTCAAATAGATAATACATAGCAACAGAAGTTTTGAGGCAGGGCAAAATGTGAGTTTCTCTGATCAAACAATTTTATATTAAGAAAATACAAGTATTTGCTGATTTTGGTACCATTTGCATCAGTACCAACTAGGGTTGCCACCTCATCCCTTTAATTCTGGACACATTAATTACACAGGTTCTGTGGCTGATTAAAACCAGGTGAAATGGAGTCTTGAAGTCAGCCAGCCACAGAACCTGTGTAATTAATATGTGTCCAGAATTAAAGGGACGAGGTGGCAACCCTAGTACCAACTGGTGTCTTACTGAAAATTACTGTCCCCAGCCTTATCTTCTATTTCCATGGTGGTCCTACCTGTGTGTCTCAAGCACCAACCTCCTGCGTCTCTCTAGTAGAGATGATCGGTTTGCTTTCCATAGAAACCAAACCTTCCTGAACTTCAGGGATCCACGGCGATCCGAGCCACAACTCATATCTGCCAGCTTCTAATCGTGGCAAAACCTGGAGATCCTGCTGTTTGATCTCACAGGTTTTGCCTCAGGTGCCAGTCCCATTGAATTTAATGGGCTGACAGCTAATTGGTTGAAAGAGCAGTGACAGACAATAAGCACTTGCCCACAGACTTCAATGGGTACAGCATTACAGATACCAGCCACTCTCCCATACTAAGGACACCACTGGTACCCCCGCATCAAGAACACCACTGGCACCCCCACACTGAGGACACCGCCGGCAAACCCCCATCGCCGGCTCTGCTGGCATGCCGGCACCCCTGCACTGAGGAAACATCTAGCACCCCCACAATGCCAACACCACGCAGAGTTTTCGGTAAAGCATTATGTGAGAGGTTGACATTCCAAGCCATCTCAGCTGAGCTGGCAAGCTCCAGTTATGCTCTCACTGATAGCAATGGTACAGCAAGCAATAAATAGGAATTCACACTTGCCGATGCCGGGTCCCACAGGGGGGCAGATTGTGATTGCTAGCAACATTCCCCATCACATATGTAGCACATATGTAGCTCTGATCCACAGCATCGGCCGACATATCGTCTAGAGTGTACCCAGCTTTAAACTCACTAGATCGGACTATACTGGCATGCTGTCACTTAGAATCAGGTCCAGAAAGTCCAAATTCAATATACTGTATGTTTCAGAAGTCAGAATTTTTTTAATTTTTTTATGGCTCCAGGGCTTCCAAATAACAGAGCCTGTTGTTAGTACAATATATAAACATTCATTGCTAGTGGTACTTTCACAATGAACAAATATTTGTGATAGTAATTGATATCTATAACAGTGTAACTTTTTCAAAATACTGTTTTATTTTTGGTATACATAACCAACATAAGTATAAAAAAAAGAAATCTGAAGAATTGTTACATACTCAGGGGAATGCAGTGGTAAGGGTCTGTGTTTAGAGGTGTGGCCAGTCTCCAGAGGGGGTGTGGCCAGCCGCCACAGAGATCTGACTAATCATTAGAGAGTGCATGGTCAGGGCACCTAGATAAATAAATACATAGTAAATATTGCTAGTGCATGCCTGATAATGTACTAGATTAATATCAGCAATACCCTGTCGAAAATACACCATAGTCCTGTACGTAGTCCTGTCCCAGAAAAAAATGTTCCGCCAAAATTGGGACAGTTGTGAGGTATGTGCAATATGATCCAGGGTGCTAATATTGTGACCAGATCGCATTGAAAATGCAATCAATGATAAATGGCCCCTGAGTGTGAAAAAAATACACATTTCTCTTGTCAAGACTCAGCGCTCTGCTCTGTCCTGGCTCTATCCAGGTATTGCACTGAAATTGCAGGACAGGGAGCGCACCTGTGCGGGATAAGAGGGTGACAGGAGAGTGAATGCCTTAAAGGTAATTTCCTGTGAGTATGCCCTGGTGTATGATATGCCATAAGTCGGGTCTCATTTGCGCATCGTGAGCAACCAATGGGGGACCTGTCTCCTCTCAATGCGCAGGCCTGTCATCTTCCTCACATGGGAGACAGAGGGGCTGGGGACATGTCCAGCAGTTCGCAGAGCACTGGGCCTGCCACCACGAAAATGGGGTCATGGCTCGCGATCTCAGAATTCCCATGAAGCCACGCCCCCTTTCCCAGAGGCTACGCCCGCAATAACTATCCAGAATATTTTATTAGCAGTGAGGTGCGGTGAGGTAAATGGCTGGGGAGGCACTGGCTAGTATCACAGCCAGATATATATATACACACATATGATTTGGTTGAGTTTGACTATGGAGAGTGAGAGTGAGAAGCTAAGCAAGGAGTCCTAGGGCCCAAGAATGATAAGAATAATACAAATTGTATATGAATACAAAGATGATATTTATAAATCTAAACATCGTCTGTGTATTATTTTAATCATTGTTATACTCTAAAACTCTGGAGTGTACTACAGTATTACACATGAGGCTTTGCCTCCTCTGCCTATACTGACTGCACAACACTGCTCATTAGTAGTTTTTTATATAGTGCACACATATTTACCAGCAATTTACAGTCTTGCAAAATGGTCATTGCAAGCAGACAGATTTTTTTTAAAACAGGTAAAATCCAGATTAAAGCATAAATGTGCAGCTCAATCATCTAATGTCATCATATTATAATGAGCCCTCTGACGATGTCCAAGCGATGAATTACGTTTGAGCGTGGCCTAACAATCCAAAGGGTAACTAGGTATGCTGCTGAGAATGCCGTGTGGTGTGTAACACCTTTACCCTACTGTTGAATCGATTATGCTTACGGTGGTTTGGCCGCCTCCCAGATCCGGCCCTAGCCAATATGATGCCCTAGGCAAGATTTTGGCTGGTGCCCCCTAGCACAACCGCTGGTTCCGCCTCTGACCTTGCACCTCTTTCCCAGCACCATCACCCCTCACCCATAGCAGTCGTTATTTTGGTGTTTGTACCCCTTATATTTTAAATAGGAACAGTTCCCACATTTGGTGCACAGCCCAAAAAGGGGTGTGTTTTTACTGGCAAGGGTCATGGCCACACAATAGTAACCCCAATTCCAATTACGCCACACAGTACTGCAACTTTATTCACATTTTATCATGCGATAGTGTCCATAATTCATATTACATCCCACAGTAGTATCACTTTACCTTATAAACGTTATTCCTCACAGTTGTGCTCCTTATTCACATTACATCACACTGACTTGCTCCTTATTCACATTACATCACACCCTATTGCTCTTTATTCACATTAGACGACACGGTAGTGCCCTTTCTATACGCAATGCCACATAGTAGAGCACCATAATGCCACACATTAGTAATGCATTTATACACATAATTCCACATAGTAATGCCCCTTACACATTTGAGACACATTATTAATGTCCTTATAAACATAATGTGCCTTACACATTATGACCATCTTTATTAATGCCCTTTTACACATAATGTCCCTTACACATATGCCGCACATTATTAATGCCCTTATACACATAATGACACACACAGTACCCCCTACACATTTGCTGCACATTATTAGTGCCCCTATACACATAATAACACACATACAGTAGTACCGTGTTACACATATGCCGCACATTATTAATGCCCTTTACACATATGTTGCACATTAGTAATGCATTTTTACATGACACACATAATACTCCTTACACATATTCCGAACACTACCGCACAACCAATCCACTCACATGCACACAGCACTCACACTGCCACTAACTCTGTGACTTCTGCCTCTGCTTGGATACAGATGTGTCCTCATAAATCTTGCCTCAATGCTAATGTCGGGCACCTTTTTTTATGAAAATGCATTTTATTTGCATTGTTATGTGGCTAGGATGCACAAGCAGCTTCTGCTGATTAAAATGATATGCAGCATGCCTATATACTGTGTGAGACTGTGGCTGTATCTGCATATGAAATGCTACACACAGAATATAGGCATGCCACATATCATTTTAATCAGCAGAAGCTGCTGATGCCCCTAGGCATATCAAATGCGCTAGGCAATTGCCTAGTTTGCCTATGCCTATGGCCGGCTCTGCCGCCACCTTGGGTACGTGTGTACTTGTCTGTGAATGTCCGAATAAATAGATTTTTTTAACGTTAACTGCACTATGGAGCGCCCCTCTATTTCTAGCTAGTTCTAGATAAATACCTGATATTTTCGATACGGGATACTGCAAGGGGAGGACGCCACCCTAAAGAGAGGGCTTAGTGCTACAGGAATCAAAGCTGTGGATCGTCTGATTTAAGTAAGTTTGGTTTCAAAGAGGACATTCCATTTGGGGCCTGTAGTTTCACGGTGGACGTGTAAGGTGGAATTTAATTGCGCGCCAACATTTTATGTTTTGTTTAATATGTATATATATATAGCGTGCAAAGAAATCATTGTGCATTGTGTGTGTGTGTATATATATATATATATATATATATATATATATATATATATGTTACCCTTTATTTGTAGGGCACCACAAGGGTTCTGCAGTACCTAGCAAAGTACATAAACTACTGAGCAAATCAAGAAACCAGTGACTTACAGTACAAGACAATGCAGGACAAGTACATGGAATATAAACATTTCTGCATCAGCAGTCATAACACTGAATAAGTTTCAGGGTGGCAGAAACCGAGGGTTAGGTGCCATTGAAGGGTGTATGGAGTAGATAACAGTATAAGTGAAAGAAGGAAAAGCACATGAGATGAGAGGGCAACAGAAATCATGGGGTCCCATACACTGATATCTTTGGGGGCCCCCTCAACTCTCCCCCCCTCCTCCACCCCTATGTTGGAACACAACCTGTAATCGCCCTGTGCCCATTATACACACACAGATACACATACACACACATTATATATATATATATATATATATATAGATATATATATATATATATATATATATATATATAGATAGATATAGATAGATATATATACACCCTGTATAGATTTTATATATATATATATATATATATATATATATATATATATATTTATTGTATATGAATATATATATATATATATATACATACACACACACACACACTATATACATTCCATACATGTGACCAGGCACAGTCTGTTACAATGGTTAGGGAAGGTGCCAGGACCCAGGAGGGACTCATCGTCAGTCACTACAGCCAGGGTGACCTCTCTTGTCTGTAGACAGCACAGCTATGGGGCTGCGTGCGGCTGCTGCAGTCTGTAAATGGCACCGTCACACGCTGATGTCTGGCGCTGGCAAGAGGCTGGGATGTTCCTTGGTGGCAACAGACAGGGATGGGCTGGTGCAGCGTCATCATCATGACGTTGCGATACCTGCACGCACCACTTGGACTGACTGGTCCAATTGACAGGCAGGGGGAAGGGGGAGAGGTTGGTGCAACCCAAGTCTTTTTATTAGCTTTTTTACTAAATTGGCAGTGGACAGGAGAGTAGTTTAAAAAGTAGTTATAGGAGCTGCAGTTCCGTATTAGGTGTCCCTGATCCCCATCCGGGCCCCTCTGACCCTTGGGGCCCCATACGAGTGTCCCCTTTGTCCCCCCCTTTTGCCGGGCCTGCCTGCTTGTGAGAGCTTACATTCTAATATATATTTATTACAATATACTGTATATATTTAGAATGCATCCTATGTAAATGAAATAAATACATTTACTGATCTAATACATTTTAGTATTCCTATAATGATTCAGCAGATTAGCATTTGAAACTTATAGCACATACTGTATTTCCTAGCTTTCCCGTTGCTAAAACATAGGTTTATGTACTCATTATGAGGACATGTCCCAGTGGATCCCATCCCTTGTTTTTCCACAAGCAGTCTTTGATTATAGTGACATTACCATGGCGATGGCAGATTGGCAAAGAACACAATAATAATGATACACTAGGGACATAAAAAAGGATACTCAGTTGGAATGGCTAAGCACGCTTACCTTGTTTGTCTGTTAAAAGCACATAACAGTGACACAGGGCAAGGTGTTCTCCCTGCTTGGCTCCTATATTTTTAAAAACATTTATTAGATAGTTGGCAGTCACAGTGCCGCTTAAAACAATTAGGACCATAGAAGTTTTTCATAATTTAAGAATAAAATCCTCCTACTTGTTCCACCTTATTAAGGTTAAGTTATTTTGCAATGAGCTATAGACTATAGAGTGTAAACTCTCGATAATAAAGCAATCCCTTTTCTTAGGTGTTTGTCCTCAGTAACTAATTATAAATTGATCCTTATGGTGAGATAGGTGGAGAAGGTGATAGGAGGCTTTAGAAGGGGGTTTCCTATTACACAATATAGAGATAGGAAGCAATTATACAGAATGATTAAATCCAGGGCTCTCTCGAGTTGGCTCTACCTGGGTCTGCTACTGCCTACTGCACTGCAAATTAGGGATGGCCATCGGAGGGTTATCCATTGATGGTTACCATTGATGGTACCATTGATGGATAACCTCGATGGTGTAAAACAATTTGTAAGAGAAGGCAGGTTCTGGCAAAACAACCCAGCAGTCAGAGCCGGCCTTAGCTATAGGCAGGCTAGGCATTTGCCTAGGGAATCCAAGCATGTCTAGGGGCATCCAAGCATGTCCCTGCTATATCTCATGCTGGGAGGGACAGTCTGCAAACTAATGTAGCCCATACACTTGTGCAATATGGCAAACAATCCTTTTGCTTTCAACCGCATTTGTGAGATAAATCAAAGGATTATATGCACATATTGTGCACCTTGCGACGCGATGCTCGGGCACGCCGTTTGAATGTTGCGTCGCAAAATATTAAGTGCTGCACTTAGTATTTATCACATCGCAGTGCGATTGCATGTGTTTTTAAAAACACATGCGATATATCGCACTGCGATGAGCGATGGGCACCTGCTGTGAGCGGCCAGAGGCCGCTCCCACTCGGCGGTGACGTGCCCATCACAGGATTACCATGCAATCTATCGCATGATAGCATGGTAATCACTTTGGCAGTTCAGGTGTGATTTCATCACACCTGAACTGCCGATGCGATGCCCCATGATGTCACGTCGCGGGGCATCGCACAAGTGTATGGGCACCTTAACTGTTACTTTCAAAATGTATTCAATCAGTACTTGTTTACACTGCTGTTTACATTTGTCAAATAAAATGCACACTGTCCCTTAAACTCCCTCCAACATGCTTGAATGCCCCTAAATTGTGAGACCTCAGACAGACAGCAGAAGCCCAGTAACTGCAATTCCTGGACCTGTGACATTTTCACTGACCTATATAAGGTTATTACTGGATAGCTCCTTATGATACCACATGTGTATTTTGGAAGACTGTTTCACATAAATCTGACATTACCTATACTGCTTGTGCACATGGGGGAGGGGGACCCTGCCATCCTGTGTGTGTCCCTTAAACCCTGTCTGCAGGGACATAACATGGGCAGTGTTCTCCCCACACTTTATTTCCAAGTCAGTCCATGCCGTAAAATTCCCCTGCTATCCAACACTGTAACATGGTCAGTAAGTTGCGTTGTGCTATTTCTATATGAAACATCAGTGCAGCGTGACTTTCGGACACATCAGACTGGAGGGCAGAGCATATCGCTCCCACAGTATAAAATAAAGGGCATGCAGTTGCCGGGAGTAACAGACACCAGCAAACACACTGAACAGTGAAGAGAATGGACAGTTGCTACATGTTTGATACTGGTCTATTTGTATAACCAGCAAGTGTGGCAGTATCTGAACATTGCTGCTATCTGTTTGCAACAAGCAAGCGAAAATAAAGGGTGAGGCTTGCAAAGGATGGCATACCCTGTGAGGTCACATCCCTTGCATGGGTGCGAGCTCAAACTTGCACTCAACCATCCTGCCACCCCATCTCACAAAACGCAGTCACGGATCCAGGGAGCTGCATGGGCGCACACACTGACTGCAAGCACACCAGCAAGCAAAAGTAAGTTTTATAAAAAAAAGCTACTAGCATTACTAATGTGGAGCATATGTGTAAGGTGCATTATTGTGAGGAATTATGTGTAATATGGGCATTACCAATGTCGGCCATATGTGTATGGCGCATTACTGTGTGAAATTATGTGTATTATGGGCAATACTAATGTGGGGCATATGTATCAGGTGCATTACTGTGTGGCATTATGTGTATTATGGGCATCACTAATGTGGGACATATGTGTAAGGTGCATTACTGTGTGGCATTATGTGTATTATGGGCATCACTAATGTGGGGCATACTGTATGTGTAAGGTGCATTACTGTGTGAAATTGTGTGTATTATGGGTATTGCTAATGTGGGGCATACTGTATGTGTAAGGTGCATTACTGTGTGGCATTATGTGTATTATGGGCATTACTAATGTGGGGCATATGTGTAAGGTGCATTACTGTGTGGAATTGTGTGTATTATGAGAATTACTAATGTGAGGCATATGTGTAAGGTGCATTACTGTGTGGAATTGTGTGTATTATGAGTATTACTAATGTGGGGCATATGTGTAAGGTGCATTACTGTGTGGCATTGTGTGTATTATGAGTATTACTAATGTGGGGCATATGTGTAAGGTGCATTACTGTGTGGAATTGTGTGTATTATGGGTATTACTAATGTGGGGCATATGTGTAAGGTGCATTACTGTGTGGCATTGTGTGTATTATGAGTATTACTAATGTGGGGCATATGTGTAAGGTGCATTACTGTGTGGAATTGTGTGTATTATGGGTATTACTAATGTGGGGCATATGTGTAAGGTGCATTACTGTGTGGAATTATGTGTATTATGGGCATTACTGTGTGGCATTATGTAGGGTTGAACTGGCCCACGGGGTAACCCCCCGGTGGGCCCCACTGCCCGAGTGTTGCTGGGTCAGATGCAGAACTAGAGGCGGTGCTTGGACATCAAATTGGCTAGGGCCGGCTCAGCCAGCACTGAAATGCCAGGTAAATGCCGATATTTTCAGACATTTCTGTCTGAAAAGGGTATATGTGTATGCAACATTTTCAATGAAAAATCCCTGATCAGTTGTGTCTCTGTGACAGGTAGAGAATCTCACACAGATATTAAAAAGAGAGTGAGGTTGGTAAAGATTGGAGAGAAGGTAAGGAAAATAACACAGACCCCTAAAATTGTTTTATATAATAATTTGATCACTTCTAAGGCACTTTTTTTTACATGCTGTAGTAAACATACTTTTTAGAATTAAAACTTTCCATTCCCTTTGCTACTCACTTAAGCTTTGGCTCTAAAAGCAGCCCAAATTGGTGTTTTTGCAGAACACTGCGGATCACTACTGAATCAGTGTCACTGCATATAGCCAAACACCTTTTTGATCATTTTCTTCCTGTTGAATCCCCCAATTCACCCCATTTCAGTCTCTTCCAAGGTTTCATAATTTATTAAAGACCTCTAAATACTTATTATAGCTGGAAAGCTTGTATCCTTCTAAACGCTGGAATGCCTTTGGATAACCCGGATACCATTTCAATAGAATTGTGTCTACCCCACGACAAATTAGATAAAATAAAATAATTTAGTAACCTATTTTTCACCTGTGACTTCTTTTCTATGGAAGAACTTGCGTTCTCCTGATATTTCTTACTTGGCTGTGACAGTACAAATATTTGGTGTGGACAAGCACCCACAGAGATGCTCTGTACTGCTGGAGATCATCCTCAGATCCATATCATCCTTCCTCAAATCAGCCACTTCAGAGTCTCCACTATTGCATCTTGGTCATTCCCCCCTAAAATGCCTCAGGGTTATTCTGTCCCACCTAGGCCTTGACACTTTATTTTTATGATCGTCTATGTCACAACGTTTGCTTGATTCTGAGTCGATTCAAAAAGCGGACACATCCCACAAAACTATGCAGACTGGGCTTGTGTGTAAAACACAAATGCAGACTGCATGTGCACTGCACCATTCATGCACACCTTGATGGAGGATACGAGACAAGCCAATTCCCTCCACGCGGGTTTGGATCACTCCGTACCAGAAATTGGCATTACTGGACATCATTAACTGGTCGACTATCTTCCGAACACACTAAAAAAGATCCCTCTTCTGAAAGAGGCATGGGAGTATTGTGGGTGTGCAGCCAGACTTCTGTTCCAGTTTGAGGCATGCTTACATAGATGAATGGATTTTTCTGATGGGTTTTTTGCACTCGGCATCAGGCTAGTGTAAGTGGCAGTACTAATGAAGATAGCTTAAGACATAAAAATTAATGGGCAGAGCACCCATATGCATGAAGCCGTACGGGTTCTGGCGTTAGCATCAGTGTCTTCGCGAGTGGTGGGCCCAGATACAAAAATGTGCCCTCCTCGACGACATGGGAAGAGGCAGTGGGGGACTGGTGAGAAGCAGTGGGTGACATCAGAAGAGGCTGTTGGTGACAGAGAGGCAGGTGGTGACTGAGGAGTTAGTCGGTGATGGAAAGGTAGAGGAAGACAGGGAGACGGTGAAATGTGGCAGGTAGAGGCAGTGGGTAACAGGGGAGAGGCAAACATGGAGAGGCAGTGGGTGACTGGAGAAACAGTGGATGACAGGTAGATGCAGTGGATGACTTGGGAGAAAGTGGGTGACAAAGAGGTAGACGGTGACAGGGAGAGGGTAACAGGGGAAAAGAGGCAGGGAGAGGCAGTGGGTTACAGAGGTGAGGCAGACATGGAGAGGCAGTGGGTGACTGGGAGAGGCAGAGGGAGACAAGGAGAGGCAGAGGGCAACAGCAGAAGACAGTGAGTGACAGTGGAAGGCAGTGGGTGACACAGAAAGGCAGGGGTGACAGGGAGAGGTTGACAAGCAGATAGTGGGTGATGCAGAGAGGCAGTGGGTGACAGAGGAGTGCAGAGGGTGACAAGGAAATAGTGGGTGATGGGGAAAGCAGTAGGTGACAGCAGAAGGCAGTGGGTGACAGTGGAAGGCAGAGGGTGACAGTGGAAGGCAGAGGGTGACAGTGACAGGGGGTGGGTGACAGAGGACTGCAGAGGGTGACAAGGAGATAGTGGGTGATGGGGAGAAGCAGTGAGTGACAGCAGGAGGCAGTAGTGAGTGACAGTGGAAGGCAGTGGGTGACAGCGGAAAGGCAAAGGATGATAACCGAATGCAGTGGGTGACAGGGGAAGACAGATGGTGACAGGGAGAGGGTGACAAGGAGATAGTGTGTGATGGGGAGAGGCAGAGGGTAACATTTAGAGGCAGTGGTGACAGCGGAAGGCAGAGGGAGACAGGGAGAGGCAGTGGGCAACAGCAGAAGGCAGTGTGTGATGGTTCTGAGGGTGTCAAGGAGATAGTGGGTGAGATGGGCTGGCATTGCTTTGCAGACAGTAGCCAAGCAGCACTGCCTCCCACACAGCACCCAGACTGTCCCCAGGTGCTGGCTGGAAACTTGCAGGCTGGGCGTGTAACAGAAAATTAAAAATATGTATATGTAAATATAATTATACACACACACACACACACACACACACACACGTACATGTGCTCCCCAAGCCACCCTGTGCATCTCATTTCCCATCTCACACTGTGCATCCGATCCCCCATTGTGCACTCCATCCCTCATTGTGCACCCCCTCAAACCCCCCCCCCTCCATGCTGCACTATCCTACTACAATGCCCGCTAGAAAGTGAAAGGAGGTGTCGAAGGCTGTCTTTTGTCTTCCTCTTGGCATCCTGGCCCCACCCCAAGTTGTTTATGGCCGCAGTTTGCGACATTTTACATAGGTGGAGATGAGGCTATATGGCATCATGGACCAACCCTAAACTGTTTTATTCGTGTCAATTCCCAACGAGGGCAAAGCTAGGTTGACACGATTCGTGAATCTCACCAATCAACCTCAAGGCCCTCCACTTCAGTTGGGGGACCCTGGGAAACTGCCAAACTCTGTTGGAAAGCTGGGTGAGTGCACCTAAAGTAGGGGTTCTCCAGGAGAACTGTGTAGTATGATTATAAAATACATTATATACTGAATAATTACAGGTGTCAATCTGCATCCCAGCAAACAAATATTGCAGAGCTCCCTCCCCTGTGACTAGAGCAATGCAGGTAGTTATGGAACGAAAGTGGTTGCATGGGGTGCAATACAGGCCTGCTGGTAACGTGGGCCATGCAGGGTGCCTCCCACCTCTACTGGGGCCCCAGCTGCACTTTCTGATGCCCCCTTCTCAGCACTGAGAAAAGCGGAGTGGACATCTTCTGGGGAGTGTATGTGAAATAGGTGGATAAACATGTTCAGAAGAGGTTCCCTCTGCTCTTTTCAGAGCAGAACAGGAGACCACAGTAGTATCGGTGGGCTTCAATCTACATAGTGCCCCATGATGCCATGATCTACCTTGGCTCTATAATGTTAGGAGGCAGTCATGGTAGCGACTGGTAGGTGAACTATTGCAGTACCTGATGCCATGTCATGGAAGAGTCGAAAATCCTGATATAAAAGATTTCAGAACACTTTTTTTATGTACAATTAACACTTCTTGAAATTCTCATAGAAGACGGATATTAAAAACAATTACCAGAACAGTAGATAAATGGGAGCAGTTAAGCAGAAAGATTAATGATCAATGACTCATCATGAGGCCCTTAAGGCATGTACATTTTAGGGATTTTACAGGAATATTAATAAATAGGATATTAATTACTAAATATTTAAAATCCCCACCATGATTAGTGCTCTGAAAGGAGCCTACCCTAGCAAAGTCAACAAAGTAAGGTGGTCGCTTATACATTCACTGCCAGGGTCAGACTCTGCAAAGCAAATGCACATGCATGAACATGAAAGAATCCCTCTCTGAAAACGTTTCAGATCTTGGTAAATGGGGCTTTTACGCAGACCCAACAGACAGCTGCTTTTGAAATTATTAACAGAGGCAATGTACCAGATATTCCCTATTTCAGCTATAGTACCCCATTGGTTATTGACCATAATACTATAAAATCTGAAAACAGCTGTTCTGGTATGATAAACAGGCCCCCATGGGAGATATTATATGAGATATAGCAGGAGTTATACACAGTAGTTATTTAAAGGCGTTGGGTATAGGATGCCGGCGGCCGGTCAGCATGCCGACGCTGGGATCCTGGTCGCTAGAATGCTGGCAGGGGGGCGAGTGTAATGAAGCCCCTTGCAGGCTTGCTGTGCTCACCACGCTGCGAGAATCTATTCCCACTCAATGGGTGTCGTGCAAGTGGGAATAGCCCCTGTTAGCTGGGATTCCGACTGGTGGCATTATCAGGGGTCAGAATTCCGGCATTGGTATCCTGACCGCCGGGATCCCGACATGCCGGCAATGGTACTATAGCCCATTTAAAGGAGAAGATATATGCAGGACATAGATCCTTTATAGAGTGAAACATTGTTTATGGGCAGACATATGCATCAAATTAAGACATTTCTTGCTTAATGGCATTATTTGCTTATAAATGTGGGCACATAAAGCACTGCCTGGCACCAGTTTCTTATCCTCAAGCATAGTTTTCTTAAGCCACACTAATGGTGTAACTACCACAGCAGTATTAGATGGAACTATGAAAGAACAGTAGGGAACCTGGGGATATAGTGGGGGCCTGGGGATCAAGTGCAGTCATAGAGATCTTGCATTTTTTAGATACTAAATATACTGTATGACTGTTTTATCATGTACTACAAATAACCAGTATTTCTCTGACGTCCTAGTGGATGCTGGGAACTCCGTAAGGACCATGGGGAATAGCGGCTCCACAGGAGACTGGGCACAACTAAAGAAAGCTTTAGGACTACCTGGTGTGCACTGGCTCCTCCCTCTATGACCCTCCTCCAGACCTCAGTTAGAATTTTGTGCCCGGCCGAGCTGGATGCACACTAGGGGCTCTCCTGAGCTCTTAGAAAAGAAAGTTATATTTAGGTTTTTTATTTTCAGTGAGATCTGCTGGCAACAGACTCACTGCTACGAGGGACTTAGGGGAGAGAAGCGGACCTACCTGCTTGCAGCTAGCTTGGGCTTCTTAGGCTACTGGACACCATTAGCTCCAGAGGGATCGAACACAGGCCCAGCCTCGGTCGTCCGGTCCCGGAGCCGCGCCGCCGTCCCCCTTGCAAAGCCAGAAGCAAGAAGATGTTCCTGAAAATCGGCGGCAGAAGACTTCGGTCTTCATTAAGGTAGCGCACAGCACTGCAGCTGTGCGCCATTGCTCCCCATGCACACCACACACTCCGGTCACTGATGGGTGCAGGGCGCTGGGGGGGGGGGGCGCCCTGGGGCTGCAATAAGAGTACCTTACTGGCAAAATAACACATAATATAGTCATTAAGACTATATATGTGTAAAATCCCCTGCCATATATTCCATAAAAAAGCGGGAGAAGTCCGCCGGAAAAGGGGCGGGGCTATCTCCCTCAGCACACTGGCGCCATTTTCCCTCACAGCTCCGCTGGTAGGACGCTCCCCAGGCTCTCCCCTGCAGTTTCCAGACTACATAGGGTAAAAAAGAGAGGGGGGGCACTAAATTTAGGCGCAATCTGTGTAATATCAGCAGCTATAGGGGAAAAATCACTGTGGGTAGTGTGAATCCCTATATATATAGCGCTCTGGTGTGTGCTGGCATACTCTCTCTCTGTCTCCCCAAAGGACTTTGTGGGGTCCTGTCCTCAGTCAGAGCATTCCCTGTGTGTGTGCGGTGTGTCGGTACGGCTGTGTTGACATGTTTGATGAGGAGGCTTATGTGGAGGCGGAGCAGATGCCGGTAAATGTGATGTCACCCCCTGCGGGGTCGACACCTGAGTGGATGGACATGTGGAAGGAATTACGCGACAGTGTCAGCTCCTTACATAAAAGGTTTGACGACATGTGGGACAGCCGGCTTCTCAGCCCGTGCCTGCCCAGACGTCTCAAAAGCCATCAGGGGCTCTAAAACGCCCGCTACCTCAGATGGCAGACACAGATGTCGACACGGATACTGACTCCAGTGTCGACGATGATGAGACTAGTGTACATTCCAATAGAGCCACCCGTTACATGATTACGGCAATGAAAAATGTGTTGCATATTTCTGATATTACCCCAGGTACCACAAAAAAGGGTATTATGTTTGGGAAGAAAAAACTACCAGTGGTTTTTCCCCCTTCTGATGAATTAAATGAAGTGTGTGAAGAAGCGTGGGCTTCCCCCGATAAGAAACTGGTAATTTCTAAAAAGTTACTAATGGCATACCCTTTCCCGCCAGAGGACAGGTCACGTTGGGATCCATCCCCTAGGGTGGATAAAACGCTCACACGTCTGTCAAAGAAGGTGGCACTACCGTCTCCGGACACGGCCGCCTTAAAGGAACCTGCAGATAGAAAGCAGGAGGCTATCCTGAAGTCTGTATATACACACTCAGGCATTATACTGAGACCAGCTATTGCTTCTGCATGGATGTGCAGTGCTGCAGCTGCGTGGTCAGATTCCCTGTCAGAAAACATTGATACCTTAGACAGGGACACTATATTGCTAACCGTAGAGCACATTAAAGACGCAGTCTTATACATGAGAGATGCACAGAGGGATATTTGCCGGCTGGCATCTAAAATAAACGCAATGTCCATTTCTGCCAGGAGAGGATTGTGGACTCGGCAGTGGACAGGTGATGCTGATTCTAAAAGGCACATGGAAGTTTTGCCTTACAAGGGTGAGGAGTTGTTTGGGGATGGTCTCTCGGACCTCGTTTCCACAGCTACAGCTGGGAAATCAGCATTTTTACCCCATGTTCCCTCACAGCCAGAGAAAGCACCGTATTATCAGGTACAGTCCTTTCGGCCCCAGAGATAAGCGGGTTAAAGGCGCGTCCTTTCTGCCCAGAGGCAGAGGTAGGGGGAAAAAGCTGCAGCATACAGCCAGTTCCCAGGAACAAAAGTCCTCCCCCGCTTCCTCTAAGTCCACCGCATGACGTTGGGGCTCCACAGGCGGAGCCAGGTACGGTGGGGGCCCGTCTCAAGAACTTCAGCGACCAGTGGGCTCGCTCACGGGTGGATCCCTGGATTCTACAGGTAGTATCTCAGGGGTACAAGCTGGAATTCGAGACGTCTCCCCCTCGCCGTTTCCTCAAATCTGCCTTGCCGACGGCTCCCTCGGACAGGGAGGCAGTGCTGGAGGCAATTCACAAGCTGTATTCGCAGCAGGTGATAGTCAAGGTACCCCTCCTTCAACAGGGACGGGGTTACTATTCCACAATGTTTGTGGTACCGAAACCGGACGGTTCGGTGAGACCCATCTTAAATTTGAAATCCTTGAACACTTATATACGAAGGTTCAAGTTCAAAATGGAATCGCTCAGGGCGGTTATTGCAAGCCTGGACGAAGGGGATTTCATGGTATCACTGGATATCAAGGATGCTTACCTGCATGTCCCCATTTACCCCCCTCACCAGGAGTACCTCAGATTTGTGGTACAGGACTGTCATTACCAATTCCAGACGTTGCCGTTTGGTCTGTCCACGGCACCGAGGGTATTTACCAAGGTAATGGCAGAGATGATGATACTCCTTCGAAAAAAGGGAATTATAATTATCCCGTACTTGGACGATCTCCTTATAAAGGCGAGGTCCAGGGAACAGTTGTTGATCGGAGTAGCACTAGCTCGGGCAGTGCTACAACAGCACGGCTGGATCCTGAACATTCCGAAGTCGCAGCTGGTTCCTACAACGCGTCTACTGTTCCTGGGGATGGTTCTCGACACAGAACAGAAAAAAGTGTTTCTCCCGGAGGAGAAGGCCAAGGAGTTGTTATCTCTAGTCAGAGACCTCCTAAAACCAAAACAGGTGTCGGTGCACCACTGCACGCGAGTCCTGGGAAAGATGGTGGCTTCTTACGAAGCAATTCCATTCGGAAGGTTCCATGCAAGGATCTTTCAGTGGGATCTGTTGGACAAGTGGTCCGGATCGCATCTTCAGATGCATCGGCTGATAACCCTGTCTCCGAGGGCCAGGGTGTCGCTGCTGTGGTGGCTGCAAAGTGCTCATCTTCTAGAGGGCCGCAGATTCGGCATACAGGACTGGGTCCTGGTGACCGCGGATGCCAGCCTTCGAGGTTGGGGGGCAGTCACACAGGGAAGAAATTTCCAAGGACAATGGTCAAGTCAGGAGACTTCCCTACACATAAATATTCTGGAACTAAGGGCCATTTACAATGCCCTAAGTCAGGCAAGACCCCTGCTTCAACACCAGCCGGTGCTGATCCAGTCAGACAACATCACGGCGGTCGCCCATGTAAACCGACAGGGCGGCACAGGAAGCAGGATGGCGATGGCAGAAGCCACAAGGATTCTCCGATGGGCGGAAAATCATGTGTTAGCACTGTCAGCAGTGTTCATTCCCGGAGTGGACAACTGGGAAGCAGACTTTCTCAGCAGACACGACCTCCACCCGGGAGAGTGGGGACTTCATCCAGAAGTCTTCCAAATGATTGTACAACATTGGGAAAGGCCACTTGTGGACATGATGGCGTCCCGCCTCAACAAAAAGCTAAAAAGATATTGCGCCAGGTCAAGGGACCCTCAGGCGATAGCTGTGGACGCTCTGGTAACACCGTGGTGTACCAGTCGGTGTATGTGTTCCCTCCTCTGCCTCTCATACCCAAGGTACTGAGAATAATAAGAAGGAGAGGAGTAAGAACTATACTCATTGTTCCGGATTGGCCAAGAAGAGCTTGGTACCCAGAACTTCAAGAAATGATCTCAGAGGACCCATGGCCTCTGCCGCTCAGACAGGACCTGCTGCAGCAGGGGCCCTGTCTGTTCCAAGACTTACCGCGGCTGCGTTTGACGGCATGGCGGTTGAACGCCGGATCCTGAAGGAAAAGGGCATTCCGGAGGAAGTTATCCCTACGCTAATTAAAGCTAGGAAAGAAGTGACCGCAAACCATTATCACCGCATATGGCGGAAATATGTTGCGTGGTGTGAGGCCAGGAAGGCCCCAACGGAGGAATTTCAACTCTGTCGATTTCTGCACTTCCTACAGTCAGGGGTGACTATGGGCCTAAAATTGGGTTCCATTAAGGTCCAGATTTCGGCTCTATCGATTTTCTTCCAAAAAGAACTGGCTTCACTACCTGAAGTTCAGACTTTTGTTAAGGGAGTGCTGCATATTCAGCCCCCTTTTGTGCCCCCAGTGGCACCTTGGGATCTCAACGTGGTGTTGGATTTCCTAAAGTCGCATTGGTTTGAACCACTTAAAACCGTGGAACTAAAATATCTCACGTGGAAAGTGGTCATGCTGTTGGCCTTGGCTTCGGCCAGGCGTGTGTCAGAATTGGCGGCTTTGTCATGTAAAAGCCCTTATCTGATTTTCCATATGTATAGGGCGGAATTGAGGACTCGTCCCCAATTTCTCCCAAAGGTGGTTTCAGCGTTTCATTTGAACCAGCCTATTGTGGTGCCTGCGGCTACTCGTGACTTGGAGGACTCCAAGTTGCTGGACGTAGTCCGGGCCCTAAAAATCTATGTTTCCAGGACAGCTGGAGTCAGAAAGACTGACTCGCTATTTATCCTGCATGCGCCCAACAAGTTGGGTGCACCTGCTTCAAAGCAGACTATTGCTCGCTGGATCTGTAGCACGATTCAACTTGCACATTCTGCGGCTGGACTGCCGCATCCTAAATCTGTGAAAGCCCATTCCACGAGGAAGGTGGGCTCTTCTTGGGCGGCTGCCCGAGGGGTCTCGGCTTTACAACTTTGCCGAGCAGCTACTTGGTCGGGGTCAAACACATTTGCTAAATTCTACAAGTTTGATACCCTGGCTGAGGAGGACCTAGAGTTCGCTCATTCGGTGCTGCAGAGTCATCCGCACTCTCCCGCCCGTTTGGGAGCTTTGGTATAATCCCCATGGTCCTTACGGAGTTCCCAGCATCCACTAGGACGTCAGAGAAAATAAGATTTTACTCACCGGTAAATCTATTTCTCGTAGTCCGTAGTGGATGCTGGGCGCCCGTCCCAAGTGCGGATTGTCTGCAATACTTGTATATAGTTATTGTTTAACTAAAGGGTTATTGTTGAGCCATCTGTTGAGAGGCTCCGTTATATTTCATACTGTTAACTGGGTATAGTATCACGAGTTATACGGTGTGATTGGTGTGGCTGGTATGAGTCTTACCCGGGATTCAAAATCCTTTCCTTATTGTGTCAGCTCTTCCGGGCACAGTATCCTAACTGAGGTCTGGAGGAGGGTCATAGAGGGAGGAGCCAGTGCACACCAGGTAGTCCTAAAGCTTTCTTTAGTTGTGCCCAGTCTCCTGCGGAGCCGCTATTCCCCATGGTCCTTACGGAGTTCCCAGCATCCACTACGCACTACGAGAAATAGATTTACCGGTGAGTAAAATCTTATTTTTCCCTCTATAAAGGATTAAACTGTAGCCTTGAGGTGAATCACACGGTGCTGTGCTGGTTTCATACAAATGCATGTGTAGCTTACTTATTATTTATTAATATGTTTAGCAAACCCTTTGTCTTTCCTTTACCAACCTATGCTATTGTTGGGGATTTATTTTATGGCTTATATGAAAGCATTATACAGTGTGAGGTTTAAATAATCGAGCAAAAAAGCAAAATAAAATTACATGAAAGACACTGGCACATACAGAATTGCACTTTCATTTCCTCCATGGTGCAATGGGGGTCATTCCGAGTTGTTCGCTTGTTGCCGATTTTCGCAACGGAGCGATTAAGGCAAAAATGTGCATGCGCATGGTACGCAGTGCGCATTCGCTAAGTAATTTAGCACAAAACTTAGTAGATTTACTCACGTCTGAACGAAGAATTTTCATCGTTGAAGTGATCGGAGTGTGATTGACAGGAAGTGAGTGTTTCTGGGCGGAAACTGACCGTTTTCTGGGAGTGTGCGGGAAAAACGCAGGCATGCCAGGATAAAACGCAGGTGTGTCTAGAGAAACGGGGGAGTGGCTGGCCGAACGCAGGGCGTGTTTGTGACGTCAAACCAGGAACGAAACGGGCTGAGCAGATCGCAGTGTAGGAGTAAGTCTCGAGCTACTCAGAAACTGCTAAGAATTATTTATTCGCAATTCTGCTAATCTTTCGTTTGCAATTCTGCTAAGCAAAGATACACTCCCAGAGGGCGGCGGCCTAGTGTGTGCAATGCTGCTAAAAGCAGCTAGCGAACAACTCGGAATGAGGGCCCATGTCTCTTGGCTGGTGATGCGATGGTCTCACTTGTAGCGTGGCTAAGAATTCTTAGCTTTGTTGGCAATTCAGACCTGTGGCCTGGTGCACTTACCATCAACCACTTGTACCCCTCTGGTCACTTCCACTACTACCACCACCAATTCAATCAGTCCACAATATACACTGTGCAGCTTAATAGCCTCAATGTCCAACATAATAATTCCCTCTCCAATGTGCCACAATATTAATCATAATACAGTATATCTGCTGTATATCATAATAGCACAAGTGCCCACCATAATCCTCACAAGTACATCATAATATTATTATTATTATTATTATTATTATTATCATCATCCTTTATTTATATATGGTGCCACAAGGGATCCGCAGCACCCAATTACAGAGCACATATGCACATAATCAAAACAGGAAAACAGTGACTTACAGTTGAAGACAATATAGGACAAGAACAGACTAACTAAGCAAAACTACACCAGTAGATGACATAGAGATAAGTTTCAAGGTGGCCAAAAAACTGCAGGATTTGGGCAGTTGAGGATTATTAAAGTAAGAAAAGGATAAGCACATGAGGGAAGAGGGCCCTACTCATGAGAGCTTACATTCTAAAGGGGAGGGGCAGACAGACAGGGGTGACACAGATGGGGTAGACCGAGCATGAGACAGAGGATTAGGATGAGATATGGTTGGGTTTGGTAAAGAAGTGGGTCGTAAGAGCCCCTTTGAAGTTCTGTAGGGAGGTGGAGAGTCTGAAAGGGAGAGGTAAAGAATTCAAGAGAAAGGGAGCAGCACGTGAAAAATCTTGGAGATAGGAGTGGGAGGAAGTAATCAGAAGACAGGAGAGTCGGCGTGCATTAGCAGAGCGAAGAGGATAGGTGGGAGAGTAAAGGGAAATAAGGTCAGAGATGTAAGTGGGAGAGGTGTGGGTGAGTGCTTTGTAAGTGAGTGTGAGAAGTTTGAATTGGATTCTGAAAGGGAAGGGAAGCCAATGAAGGGCTTGTAGGAGAGGGGAGGTGGATGGAGTGCGTTTGGTGAGGAAGATGAGCCGGACTGTAGCATTGAGGATAGATTGAAGTGGAGTGGTACTTGTCATGGAGGCCAGTTAGGAGATTACAGTAATCCAGTCTGGAAATAATCAGTTAGTGAATAATGGTCTTGGTGGCATCCTGGGTGAGAAAAGGTCTGATCCTGGAAATGTTTTTGAGATGAAAATGACAGGTTTGTGAGAGGTGCTGAATGTGTGGTTTGAAGGAGAGGTAGGAGTCAAGGAGTACGCCAAGACAGCGTACTTGGGGCTAGAGGAGATAGTCGTGCCGTCAATGGATAATGAGATTGTGGGAGGTGAGGTTGTGCGGGAGGGTGGGAAGATGATCAGCTCGGTCTTAGACATGTTGAGTTTAAGAAAGCGCTGGGACATCCAGGAAGAGATAGCAGAGAGACAGTTGGAGGTACGAGTGAGGAGAGCCAGGGAGAGATCAAGGGAGGAAAGGTAGATTTGAGTGTCATCAGCATAGAGGTGATATTGGAAGGTAAAAGAACTAATGAGTTCACCTAAAGAGGATGTATAGAGAGAGAAAAGGAGAGGACCAAGAACAGAGCCTTGGGGGACACCAACAGTTAGTGGAAGTGTGGGGGGGAGGTAGTGTCATGAGAGAAGACAGAGAAGGAACGATCAGAGAGGTAGGAGGACAGCCAGGAGAGGGCAGTATCACGCAGACCAAGAGAGTGAAGGATTTGCAGAAGGAGAGGATGGTTCACTGTGTCAAAAGCAGCAGAGAGGTCAAGAAAAACAAGCAGAGAGTAGTGGCCCTTAGATTTGGCTACATGGAGGTCATTGCAGACTTTTGTGAGGGCAGTTTCAGTAGAGTGAAGAGAATGGAAACCGGACTGGAATGGGTCAAGCAGTGAGTGAGAGGAAAGAAAGGCAGTGAGGCGATTATAGACAATACGCTCAAGGAGTTTGGAGGCAAAAGGGAGGAGAGAGATAGGTCGATAGCTGGAGAGAGTGTTTGGATCAAGGGTAGGTTTTTTTAAGAATAGGAGAGAAAAGAGCATGCTTGAAGGTAGAGGGGACAGTGCCTGATGAGAGGGAGAGATTGAGAAGGTGGGCAAGATGGGAAAAGGCAGAAGGAGAGAGGTAGCAGAGGAGGTGGGAGGGGATAGGGTCAGGTGGGGAGGTGGTGGTGGTGGGGGGGAACAGATGAGGGCCATGACTTCCTCACCAGATACATAGGAGAAAGATGTCCGAGTTGGGGAGAGGGAAGGGGAGGGGTGGCAAGGGATGGGTGGTGGTTGGTTGCTGGTCTGGTGGGATGTGATGTCCTGACGTATGGAGTAAATTTGGATGTGAAATAAGTGGCAAAGTCAAGAGCAGACAATGAGGAAGGGAGAGGAGGTGGTGGTGGGCAGGGGAGGGAGTTAACAGTGGCAAAGAGGCGCCGGGGGATGGTAGACTGGGTAGAGATGAGAATTTTGAAGTATGATAATAGCCACAAAGTAGAGTATAAAACAATGATCAACAGATAAGGTCCATAAGATCCCATTGTCATTGTTTGGACCTGTTTTCCTGATGAATTTTGACTGTATATTGTCATCTCTGTTGTCATATTGTTCTTCTAATATACATATTGCTGCAATAATACAAGTTTTAAAAAAAACTAACATTTTTGAGCATTTGTTTCTATTGCTATTCAGTATTCCATGAGTACTGCTAATGTATTACTACTCATTATTTTAATGCAGTTCACACTTAACCTGCTGTGAATGAAACCTACCCTAGGTAATGCACTATAGGCTTCTGGGCAGCTGGCCCGGCATTTTCTATGGAACACAAAAGCAAGAAACCCATTGGGGAAATAAGGCTTGCCAAGAAGCATAGTTACTTGCTCTTTCATGCTTTGCTCCTCATCAGACCTCAAAGGAGATAGAAAAATGTCTAGTCCTGAAATAGTATAAAGGTCTAGGCTGGAAAGGCTTTATTTTGGATGAGAGTGCTCTGTGCTGTCTTCTCTATTGCACCGCCAGGAACATCACAGCCTGCCCTACAACCCAGCCAGTCGTAATGGGCTACTGCGCTTGCGGGGCTTACCCATGCGTCATCGCTTCACCCAGTCCTCCAAAGCACATGGAGAATGGAGGACATGCCCCTGAGTGTCTCCTAAACAGAGATTATAAGACAATACTGCTGTATCACCACTATTCGCTCCAATATATACTCCACTGCCACCACTGTATGTATATGTGTGAGTGCTACCGAACACCACTTACATTAACCCAACTTGTTTGCGGCTGTATCTGTTGCACCTGTCATATTCCTGCACTGTATACTGCTGTGGCTCATTCTTGTTTGAATTCTGTTTATGTATTTTATGTTGTATTTCTGTTAGCATTCCAGGTTTTCTCATGTACTTGTTTAGGGTACTGTTGCAAGCTGCCTTTGGTGAATCTGTGCAACTGCAGCCTGTCTCCTGTATGTGTGGCCTGTGCAGTCTCACCTCTCAGATAATTAGGCCATTATGTGGTGAGTCTGTGTAATTACAGCCTGTCTCCTGTATGTGTGGCGTGTGCAGTCTCACCTGTCAGATAATTAGGCCATTACCTTGTATCTGGCTTCCAGCCATCCTGATTGGGGCATGCTTCCTTTATTCCCCAGCCTGCCCTTCATCTGATGTCGGTGATAGCTACATGTTCCTGTTTGTACCTGTGTCCGGGGCCCTGTCCTATGGTGGAATCTTGAACCTGTGCAATTGGCTGTATTGTACTACTTGTGATGTATAGTTGGAATCCTGTGTACCCTGTCCTGACAGAATCCTGAATTCATTACCCGTCACCTGAGTTCCTGCTTCAGTGAGCATCTGTCAGCTCGTATGAGATCCTGTCTGCCTGTGTTGAAACCGTGACCCAGAGACCTTGCCAGATTGATTACCTGACCAGAACCAGCTAGCCTTGTACTCAGGTTTTTGTGGCGTTTCCACACAGACACTGCTTGCCTGCATTTCTGTATTATAACACCGTTGAGCATTGTTGCTTTCACAGTT
Source organism: Pseudophryne corroboree (assembly GCF_028390025.1). NCBI lineage: Eukaryota > Metazoa > Chordata > Amphibia > Anura > Myobatrachidae > Pseudophryne > Pseudophryne corroboree. The sequence goes on from NC_086445.1 coordinate 553,049,723, forward strand.
TATTAAGTCACTTATAACATCTTTGAGCATTGTTGCTTTCACAGTTTATTAAGTTGCTTATTACATCTTATGCATTGTTGCATTGACAATCACTCATATATTCAGAGTCATAGCTTTCAAAACGCTGTGCCTTGGTTCCTATGTTGGGATTTCGGCGGCCGCGCCGCACATAATCTATTTGTTGTCCTTTATGTATTCTCTCCCATTGGTAGTCACGTTAGTTTTAGTTAGCTTCCCCCTTATTCACTCGCAGTCTCAGTTGGTGCCTTGTTACCTCATAAGACCTGGGGGCATCGGAGTCTGGGCAGACATAATTCGTCCATTCAAACGTGACTGCTATAGGAGACTAGCTCTGCAGGCACCCAACCGACCACTGGTGGGAGTAACGGAGTCAGTGGTTAGAGTAGGCATTGCTGAGGTCATTCATAACTAGCCACAGCTTCTCTCGTGAGTACTGGAACTCCCCAGTTGTCACCCACTCTCCTGAGTTCCAGGTACTCAGTTCGTAACACTTAGGGCCTTATTCAGTATCAGTCACTACTGAAATCTAATTGCATTTGCCTAATTTTAAGGCTAGTGCACACATGCAGGGCCCGTTCTGCCCGTGTCGGGCAATGCAATCGCATCGCTGTGATGCGAATGCCTCTGCTGGATTGACATGCAGAGGTGTTCATGGGGCAGTCAGGGGCAGTGACGTGCTGCTGTGGAGGTGTGTCAATGGAAACATGGGCGGGTCCGGCCTGTTTTCAGGGCAGCCGCTTGATGTCACCCATGGCTGCGGTGAGCAAAAACATGGTGCCGGTGTGCCTGCCTTTGCAGCCAGGCTTTTTACATGAGCTGTACAAATTTATTGTATAGCCACTGTGGATGTTTCACATTTACAAGAAGATTCCATTACAGAATTGTAGCAGGGACACCCAGGGACCCCAAGCATTGCGGAAGGCACAGATCCAGAGGAATCCTGGGCCTGTCCGCCACTGCAGCAGGACCTGACATGGCCATCGAGCACGCTGCAGGCCTGAACCAGCAAGGATTCAGGCTCCCCCAATCATGGTGTGGCTATTTGAAAAAGGTGCAAAAAGCAAGCCAATCAGGACTTGCCTTGGCACCAATCCAAGATTGTCTTGGCAAGCAAATAGCGGCAAGATGCATTATCACCCCATCACCTGGAAGTGGCGTATATTAGCTGGTGCAAGGCATCAGGACTCAGTTTGGCCGCATTATACATTATACTGTATACATATATGCATACAGTATAATGTAGATTGGTCTCTAATTGATTAAGATTTCTATAAATCTATGAAGATTGTTCCTTATACATCTTAACAATTACATCATAAATTATGCCACCTCCTTTATTTTTATCCAGCCTAGGCTTAGCGCTGTTTTGATACATATATTCCATTGTGGCCTTGGGCACATTTTGGCTTGTGGAGGTACAACTAGTGTAAATAAATGATCAGTTAAACAGTCCCATTGGTATCACAAAGTCACAGATATGTAAACTGTATATTAAGTGCAACGGTGACAGTGGTGCAAGGCATTGACAAGTATAAGGATTGAGTTATTGTAATTAAAATGAAGTACTAGGAGCACACAAGCCAGCATTATCTGCTTCATCATTGTCTATCTGACATGTCCCAATTGCTCTATGAAGGCATTTACCTTGGTGTTACATGCCACTCTTACTGATACTTTCCCACTCTTATTCCCTGATTAAACACACTTCTACACCTCCTCTCTTCAGTGTCCCTACAAGAAACCACAAATGCACCTGCCACTGAATTTGAAGACAGCTCATTCCTGATCATCCTTGCATGTGCTGTCCTGATAACCGTATGCTGGTGAAAACTGTTAATCTGGCCAGACATCAAAAGATTATATCCGTTTGATTACTCCCAAATATAGGGGGGGAAATTAGTTGTTCCATCTAGTTAGTATAATCAAGCTTGCTAGTTGAATATTATTTGTTCCAGTGTAGGGGGAAAGTTGGACACTCCCCCCCCCCCCCCCCCCCCCCCCCCAAAGGAAGCTCTTGAGGTCAAAAGTAGGTGGACAATAAATTATTTTTAAACAAAGGATTTTCCTTTTTCATTTTTGTACCCAGGAGAGAGAGGGCCTGAATTCTGTTAGTACCCAGAAAGAGATGTAGGCCATCTTCCACCAGACTTCCCTGGTGCCAACTGGCCCAGGGCTGGTTTGTAACCATGGTGGGTTTTTTTTTTGTCTGTTTCCAGCAGCCCAGTATGGATAAGCCCTTTGCTGGTTACCCTGATTTCAGGGGGGACTTTGGTTGGTTTTCTCCCTGATTTGGGAGAACCAACACTGGACTTTAAGCACCAGAGCTGTTCAAAAAGTTGCGGGACCTTCATGCATTTTTATTTCAATTATTTGTTTTCTGTTTTTAACACGCAGAAGTAGGCAGGCAGTGTCCGCCTACTTCTATGACATCACAAAATCATTCAGTTAGAGATAAGTTGGTTGGTCTGATAAAAAAGGTTGTTAGATGTTGGAGTGAAGCTCATGATCATTTAGTTGTAAAGACAAACAAAAGTCGGATAGTTGGTTAGTTGAATGAAACTTGATTATATAAGTGCCCAGCTTTACAGTGGTCCATGGCAATTAAGGCACCGGGGGAGGGGGATGTACCAATTGTTGGACCTTGGAGAGAGATAAAGTGGATAAGTTGCCCAAAGCAACCAATAAGCGTCTGTCATTTAAAAAGCTGTGGGACAGATTTATCAAAGCTAGGAGAATGATAAAGTGGAGAGAGACTTGGGGGGTCATTCCAACCCGATCGCACGCTGCAGTTTTTCGCAGCGGTGCGATCGGGTCTGAACTGCGCATGCACCACGACCGAAATGTGCAGGCGCGTCGCTGCCTGGTGATGGGAGACGCCGGGCAGCGTGAGACCTTATGTGATTGACAGCAAGAAGGCATTTCTGGGTGGCAACTGACCATTTTCTGGGAGTGCCGTGGAAAACGCAGGTGTGTCTAGGCGTTTGCAGGGCGGGTGTCTAACGTCAATTCTGGGACCGGACAGGCTGAAGTGATCACAGCGGCTGAGTAAGTTCAGGGCTACCTAGAAACTGCACAAAAACTTTTTGCACAGCTCCCCTGCACAAGCGATCGCACACTTGCTATGCTAAAATACACTCCCCCATAGGCGGCGACTATCTGATTGCACGGCTGCAAAAAATAGCTAGCGAGCGATCAACTCGGAATGACCCCCTAAGTACCAACCAATCAGCTCCTAACTGCCATATTACAGGATATTTGAAAAATTAGTACTTTCTTTCTCTCTCTCTCTCTCTCTCTCTCTCTCTCTCTACTTTGTCTCTCTCCAAAATTTGATACATATGCCCCTGTGCTAGATAAATGAAAGTTAGATTTGCACAACTTCTCCACTTTATATCTCTCCAGGCTTGATACAATTCCCCCAGGTGAGCCAGCGCTAATGGCAGCTAATAGCACATAAGTTAGTTTGTGTAATACAATAATACATTTATGCAAACTAGACATTTACATTCATTTATGCATTGAATCTGGGTGAATTCAGCAAAAAGCTAAGCAGAAAACAGATATTTATCTGCCTCCTGAAACAGGTTATGTTATATGTTTCTCAGCACTTTGCTGAAGCTATGCTTTTTAGGTTGCTCACTGATATGGAATGAATTTATAAAGCCGGTTATCTTACTGATATTTTCCCACTCTCATTCCCTAATTAAACACACTTCTACACCTCCGCTCTTCCTGCTTCATGTACTATACACTGCTAGTAATATACCAGGGCATGCATGATTTTTTATTTATTAAATAGGTCTGTCCTTTATCAGTAAAACTGTGATATAAAGATTTGACTTATTTTTCCTTAGGTGAAAACCAATACTGAAGCACAATGCAGATGCACACCGTGTGTTAAATGTGATCAACAGGGACCAAATGACATCTGTCTCACTTAACTATGTAATTTCAAAACCACTGAGGGCTCTTCATTAGTTACTATAGTGAGACAATTCCGGGGTAATTAGCTGGGTAGAGGGCCTAATGACGCAGTGTTTTTGGTGGTGATTTAAACAGGGTCTACTTTACTTTTAGCAATCAGCATTAAATGAAAAACAATAAACAGCCTAGCCCTCACTCAGGACCCCATTCAGTATCAGTCTGCAACAAAACTGCAACTGCTTGCAATCGCATGCTGGGGACCACCCGGGACAGGGCAAGGCCGCATAGCATGCTAATTGCCGCCAGCGATGCGAGCGCAATTCAAATGCGATTGCATCGCTGTCCCCACAAAGTGAGACACTGGACTGTTTGGCTTGCCACAGTCCCTCTTGGACTTTACAGGCAGCCTGACTGACTTTCCCAACCTCACTGGGCTGGATATACAATTGTCTGCCCCAGTCCCAACTGGACTGGTTTCACTCGACAGCCATTAGGTGTGGTCACACCTCCTTTTTCTTCTCTGTGTGGGCAGATCCCTCCTGCCACACACAGGATCCATGGTTCACTACTGCCATCTATGCTCATATTGCCACAATAAGCAAGTGCTACACAGAGGTTGCTTTCACCTTTAGCCAAAGGTCAAGAAAAGCCTTCTTATATCTCTGTACCATACATATTATATCATGATACAGCTATACTGTAGGAAACATTATGGTAAACATACAAAGTAGCATAAATTAAAACGACCCAGAAATATCTACATGCATGATTATTATTACAAATACATTTTAAACCAATATGTCATAAATACAGATGTGTCGTCATAAACCACACCTCAATACGCCATGCAGTGCGAGACTCCTGGCGAGAGTGAGCCACACAGAGCAGTGTAACACAGCAGCTTTTTCTTTACATTTTCATTTTACACAACTCAATCTGTACCACAGAAGCCGGGCTGTGACTCCAACCACACAGGAATTATGTATAAAGTCACAGATGAAGCAAAATGGAACTTGGCTTTAAAGAAAAAAAAGTAGTGGTCTCTGCATTATAGCACTTTGTATACAGATTCAGACTCATTGGCACACAGATGTAAATGTGTTGCATATAAAATTAATAAGTGCAGTCTTGTTAAGCCAGGGGTTTACCAACCACACAATGCCGTATCTATAATGGGTGCAGTGTGGGCCCCGGGGTCCAGGGAGGCCACCCCGCATAAACTGCACCCATTTGTTTAATACTTACCACTCTGGAGTCCCCTGTCGGAGCCATCCCTTCTCAGCAGCGCAATAGAGTCCAAACACTAGGAGGAACAAACTCTTTTACGCCTGCTAAAAACTCTGGAAATGTGGCGTGGTGGCTATTTTTCAGGAGTTTCGCGCATGCGCATTAGGAAAATCTTCAGGAAAATGGCCGCTGTGCCGTGTCCCCGGAGATTTCTGCATGCACAATAGAGTCTGTGCTCAGACTCTATTGCCGCTGCAGAGAAGAATGGCACCCTCGGGGGACTCCGTAGAGGTATTAAAACCTTGTGCATTGGTCAAAGAGGAGGGGGCCCCGATGCAGAAGGTTGTACACGGGCCTCCCCCTTTCTTAAAACGCCTCTGCAACCATGGTCCTCAAGGCACACTAACAGTCCAGGTTTTAAGGATAGCCATACTTGAGAACAGGTGACTTATTTAGTACCTCAATTATTTTGAATGAACTATCTGTGCTCAAGCATGGATATCACTAAACCCTGGACTGCTAGTGTGCTTCGAGGACCAAGCAGTTTTGTTGTATCTGATTGTCTAATTTGTGCAACTAACACACGCATTTGAGCAAAATAGACGCTCAGTGCAAGCCGAGTCACGTGGGACCTAGCACGCCGAGAAGGGCTGATTGTGCTACTTTGGTAATAAAAACTCTACATGAGCTCTTACTGATGACAAAGTTTCAGTATGTAAAGACACCTGGATAAATAGGAGTACATACTATATAATAAAAGGCAGCCTCTGCTCCTTCCCTCTATGGGGGGGGGGGGGGGGATTGAAGCGTCGTGCCCGATGGAGCAATTTAAGTGTTGCTCTGTTCAGCTGTGCACAACTGCCAGTGCTGACATTACCGTTATGCGGTTCCGTCATTTTGGCGGGCTGGTAAGTAGTTCACACATATGTACTAAAAGCGACACTTCATTCTTTACGAGGAAATATTCAATTTGTTTCCTACATCAGTTATCAAGAAACATGGCTGCAACGTAAAATATTACATAAACATCTCTGTATAAGTCATCTTTAATATTATTGGAGAAATGTTTTCCCTATTTTGCCGATAAATGGGAAAATATATATGCACAATTTAAAGAAAGAACCTACATCAAAGCTTCTCAAACATTTCCTGATGATAAAAAAAATGGGCATTCCATTTATTCTTTTTTTTTACTTTATAGAAGTTTCCACTATTACAACAAATGAGAAGGACAAGGCAAGTAACCAAATATTATCCATGCCGTCATTTCATATGATAAATGGCATAAGCATAATTAAGTAGCAACCATGTCTTGGAAAAAAAACAACTCTATACACTGTCACAGTTAAAACGCAGATGATTTAGGCACAGGCAATATAATGTCAGATGGTTAGGTACAGAAAACTAAATACAATGAGTCGGGTGCTAATAGTGCAGTGGGCAAATATTAGGTAAATAGTTAAATTAATGAGTAGACAATTAGTTGGCTGCCTTCACACTGTGGACCTGGAAATCCACCAAAAACATACAAAGACAAAAATATGAATATATTTTTTGTGCGCCTTCATTATATTCATATTTTTTTTTCAGTACAGACAATATAATGTCACATGGTTTAGGTACAGGCAATATAATTTTAACATATTTTAAATCGAACTATTAAGAAACAGAAATGTGCAATATTCACAAGCCACCCGCCCATACACAGCTTGATTCTAAAAACTACTTCCAGTGCGGTAAAACACTAGACACAAGAAAAAAACTAAAATAAAATGTAATATTAAAAACATGAGTACCTCTGCGCTGTATACTAGCACTTCTTTGTAAATCTATAAAAGTTACTCATCATTTATACTGTCTATACCTGACTAGGAGGCTTACTTACAAGGTGCTGTGTCTGTAGAAGCTGTTATAGGAGCAGGTGCCAGAGCCAAAACAACTGCTCTGTTCTCTCCTCTCTGATCAAAGACTTCCTCACAGCTCCACCCCCCAGAGATGTTGTGACATGGTGGTTACCCTGTGAGACTCTTTCCAACTGATTACAGAGTATGAAATAGTAATGTATAGCTCTCCCATCATTACCTTCATTCCTAGTGTACCTGTATCTATCTATCTATCTATCTATCTATCTATCTATCTATCTATCTATCTATCTATCTATCTATCTATCTATCTATCTATCCATACAAAGTAGAACAATATGGCAAATATCTTCACTGTTATTTAAATTTGTAATATGCATTTTAAAGATTGTGTTACCTTGATAGATTTCCCAAGCCGGTTATACTCTTAAAAGACATTTCTATACAGTGACTGACACAATCACACTTACTCTGAAAGGACTAGCAGTGCACTGGTGTCCCTGAATTTCTGACTAACCCCAAACCTCCCTCCCTCCCCACAGCCTAACCTTCCCTCTTCCGCAACTTTACCCTAACCCCCCGGGGGGGGCAGCTAAATCTAGCCTCCCCTTACCCATCCCTAAACCTAACCCACCGGCTGTTGTAATGGTCAGGATGCCGGATGTTGGGTTACCTGCGTCAGTATTTTGGCTGCCGGGATCCCGACAGCCGGCATATTCACTACATCCAATAGATAGATAAATAGATGGATGGATGGATGGATGGATAGATAGATGGAATGAGAGGCAGATGCAGAATTCCTTCTCAGTGAAGTAGAGCGAATAGAAATTCTCTAAATACTGCATTGGTGTTAGAATTATTTCTATACATAAAAACTATGGTGTTTTCCTTTTTTTATCATGTGTGGTGATCCTACTCCAAAACTGCATGTTACTGGGACAGGATTGCGGACTTGATAAGCAAAGTAATTAATGTCCCTATTATTAAGTATCCTTGGTCTTTTTTCCTGGGACTATCACTCACAAATTTGGATACTATTATCAACAAACTAGTGGTTCCGATTTTAAATGCTTGGTTGCATCTCACTGAAAATGCCCTGAAGCTCTTTCTCCCATTTAGTTATTCATAAAATTTAGCATCTGGCAGATATGGAAAAAATGACAGCACAAGCATGGATATCACTAAAACCTGGACTGTTCGGCTGGGTACACATCTGAACAACTTGCAAGTGGACTGATTTTACATCCAATTCCCCTTGTTCCTAGAACATATGATATTGAGCATACACACTGTCCAAAATCGCATACAAACGAATGATATATAGTATTGTTTGGTCGCACTACAATGATCACTGGCTAATTTTAATGGGCTGTGCTGTAAAAGGGATATATTGTATCGTCTGGTTGGCCGCACACACTACATGATTGGCACATGAGATTGTCTGGTTGCCCGTGCAGCACGTCCAACCAGAGGATGCCGCATATGATCTCCGCCAAGGTGTGTGTACCCAGCCTTAGGCCTTAGAGAGTGATAAATTGCATGGTGATAACGTACCAACCAATCAGCTCCTAACTGTAATTTTTCACATTTTTCAAACACAGACTGTGACATGGCAGTTAGGACCTGGTTGGTTGGTATTTTATCACTGTGCAATTTCTCAGATAAATCTGGGCCTTAATGTGCCTTGAGGACAAACAATAGTTGGGAATCACTGCTTTAAGGTGTGGGTTCCAGTGGCACACACAGGGACTGAATTATTGTTGCGTACAAGTCAGCTGTAATTACACCCAAATTTTGCATGTTCAGAACAGAATGTGGAAATTTGTTCCTATGTCCCTAGTTGTATGTACTATACATATATGAGCCGTACAGTTGGTTTTATATCTGTCATCACTATCAGTGTAAACTTGCACCAGCTCTATCCTTGGTGCAAGAGATTAGTGTGAAATCAGACAGATCTTTATGGGCACACAACTGCATAGCCTGCAGTTCCTTCTACATGCACCCAAGATACCCTCACTAAACTTAGCCTGCATGCAAACACCCCATTACCACCCAGTTAGAGTATGTCCCTTCATACACAAGAGGAGATACTGTACGCATGAGATGTGTACAACTCTGTTTCCCCATGTGGAGCATACACAGCACTGCAAAGATTGGTATAGTATATGTACTTGCATTCAACGGGATCAGTACGCGATACCGCCGGACGGAATCCAGGCGGTCGGAATACCGACACCGGGATCCCAACCAGCACTCGCCACGTTGCGGGCACACTAATTTATTCTCCCTCTATGGGCGTTGTGGACACCCACAGAGGGAAAATATGTCGGGATTGTGCCGGTCGGGATCCCGGTGTCGGTATTCCGCCGGGATTCTGTCCGGTGGGATCTTGACTGCATCCCCATTGAACTGTCGTCAGTGGCAAATTATATTGGGTATAATACTCGGGATCTGTTCAGGATACTGGCGTTTGGCATCCCGGTAGTCAACACTGCTCAGACATAGATCGAAATACCGGCGCTGGTATCCTAAATGCTGTAAACCCGATCGAGGTCGGCTAGAACTTGCCACTGGAAAGCCGCGGGGGAGGGGGTAAGGAGGCTATGTTTAGGCTGCGGGAAGGCGCGGGGGGAACTAGGTTTAGACACCACCTAGGAGGGAGGGCTTAGGGTTAGGCTGCAGGAGGGGGGGGGTGGAAGTTTAGGGTTAGGCTACGGGAAGAGAGGGTTAGGGTTAGGGGGTTCTCTGCTTCGGGATGCTGGTGTTGGTCATATGTCCGCCGGCATCCCATCCGCCGCAATATCAAATGTATCCCTAATACTGGATATGCTATTCTTTTTCAACCTACAGATGGGTGAATATCTGAGGCTGAAAACGCCAGCAACATAACAATATATAGTCCATGGCAGGACAAATCTTTCATTTAAAGCCTTAAATAATACACCCTCCATTGTTAAAAAGGAAAAGGATGTTTCTGTTACTGTTACTAAACCTGCTTCAGAAACATAACATAAGGAAATCTCCTGCAGCTTACTTTGAGGTGCATGAGAACAACTCCAAAACTTGCTTTGAGCTTTTGACAATTGTATTTTTTTCCCCTTCAATTTGTTATTGTTGGCAGACTGTCTGCAATTATAATATGTAAATCATCATCATCATCATCATTGTATATTTATAGTGAGCCAAAAATATCCGCAGTGATGGATGGAGAGTAGAGAAGCTGATGACATTCTGCTACATTATAACATCATCTTGTAATAAACTGAATATTTTGTTTTACTGTTAACTGGTGTATGCTGGCTACTATGGCTGGATCTGATATTGTACACACAGTGTGCTTGAATATAAATGCTGACCTCCTCCTGCACTCAGAGTGGGCCGCATCGACATGTCTGTACTGTCTTTGCCTATTTGTTTGTAAAAGTTACCATCATCACTATGTGCTCATGTGCAAGGGATCTGTCTGAAATCAAACAGCTCTTGGCTTAAGTTAAGAACATGGGACCCCCTGGGCTAGCATAACTAAACTGCCTCAGTCATCTATCCACGTGGACATCTATTGGGAATAGTAACTTCTGGCGAGCGGAGCCACCGTGCCCATAGCATAGTGAATGCAGCAAGCCCGCAAGGGTACATGTTTTAATGATGTTCTGAAGTTTACTGATGTTCTGAAGCAGTTTAGTTACTGTATGCTAACCCAGGGGGTTCCATGTTCTGAACTTGAACCCAGATTTCTATGTATTCTCACTTCTGAATTTCCACAATATGCCCTTAAAACAGACTTAACTTACATGTTAACAATTGACTTGCTACCCAGTTACATACCCCCCTTAGCCACAAATGAGATATTTACAACCAGCAGCGGCTCCTACCTCTTTTGGAGGACAGGGGCTGCCTCTGCCCGTGCTGCCTGGAGAGGAGAGCCCCGGAGAGCTGGGACCTGGCACCTGCGTAATGGATTCAGCTATCAGCACTACTGCGCGTGGGAGGTCTAAAGGCTGCACATTCGCAAGCGGACATTTCCAGGGAGGGATCCATCTTTCTGTAAATGTTGCAGAGTGTAGCCTATAGACTACAAAGGCTAATGCCATCTTCAGATGGCATTAGTTACCAGGCCAAGCTGTGGAATGCTTTGCATTCTGGGGCTTTGTAGATTCTGTATTGAAGCAGCCCCCATAGAAACTGATGGGGGCTGATTTTGGGATGGAAAACGGGCGAGATACTTTTACCTTTCCTAAGCAAGTTAAAAAAAATAATAATAATAATAATAATAATAATAATAATAAATAAGATTGTGAATCAGACTGTCCCATATCCTTAGGAGTTACGGAGAACAAGACCTGCAACACTTTCACCATAGAGTTAAATTGTTAAAATGTTCTGATAACTTTACTGCCAAGTAAGTGACTGAGGAAAGTTCAATGGCTCCTCAGGGTAGAAGTACAGTATGGAAGAGAGATTTTCTTTTGGCACAGGTGTACCGAGGAAAAGAAAGGTAAGTGTACACTGTGCATGCACTCCCCTTTAAGGTGAAATTATGAAGGCGTAAAGTTTTCCTTTTGCTATTGCAGGTTTCTCTTTGAATAAAATTCAGTCCAATAAAACAATTTCTTCTGGCAACAAACTAATTTCAGTATTTCAGTTTATTTCCTTAAGTATATTGTTAAAAACTTTGAGATGCAGGAAGTAGTGAATTCCATGAAAGCAGTAAAGCATACAATGTCGCACATAAATGTCTTTGTAGAAGGAAATGAATCCATGCAGATACTAAAAATAGGATTTTAATTACCTACCGGTAAATTTTTTCTCATAGTCTGTAGAGGATACTGGGGTCCACATTAGTACCATGGGGTATAGTGCCTTGGGCACTTTAAGAAATGAATAGTGTGAACTGGCTCCTCCCTCTATGCCCCTCCTACCAGACTCAGTCTAGAAACTGTGCCCGAGGAGACGGACATATCCTGAGGAAGGATGTAACAGAACAGTGGTGAGATCGAACAAGCACACACAAACAAGAGGAAAGCCATACTAACCAACTTGAACAGGAACAGCAACAGCTGAACCAACAACATTACTAAACAAAGTAACAGTGCAGGAAAAACGAAGCACTGGGCGGGCACCCAGTACCCTCTACGGACTACGAGAAAAGGATTTACCGGTAGGTAATTAAAATCGTATTTTCTCTTACATCCTAGAGGATACTGGGGTCCACATCAGTATCATGGGGATGTACCAAAGCTCCCAAACTGGTTGGGAGAGTGCTGAGGTTCCTGTAGAACTGATTGACCAAACTGAAGGTCCTCAGAGGCCAAAGTATCGAACTTGGAGAACTTAGCGAATGTGTTCGAACCCGACCAAGTAGTTGCTAGGCAGAGTTGTAAAGCCAAGACAGCCCAGGAAGTGTTACGTCCTTTGTGCTCTGAACGAAAAGATATGGAGTGGTAAGTCCCGAGCACAAGAATGTGACACTGAAATGATGACTAGCCTGCGAGACTATGTGTTCTTGGGCCCACGGCAGCCGCGTTTGAAGGGCGGATTAGGTCTGCCCAACTCCGATGCCCCCGGTCTTAGTATGAGACAAGGCGTAAACAGAGACAGGATGATAACAAGGGGACCTCTAACTAAACACAACAACTGAGCTAGGGGCTACGACAGAACTACAAACTTATAGTATGTGCAGCACAGCCGCCAAAGGAAAAAGGAAACCAAGGTATGCTATCCAAACCCTACACGGCACCGTCGTATACCAGGTAGGACAGCTATGGCAGAACACCTCCGCAAAAACACCCAAAGGAACAAGAATAAACGGAATTCCATGACCAAGGCCGCAGGGCGCGGCTGAAGGCCGCTACTCACAACACCGGGAACCACCGTAAGCGAACCGGAATCTTCGGATCTCAAATGCAGGTAACTACCGACAGGAAGGCAGGGAGAAGTACAAAGATAAGCTTCCGACACCAGGAGTCAGGACCACCGGAACAAGATGACTGGATACAGAACACCGGACAGGGAATTTTCTCCAGAGCAGGAACAGCTCACAGGAAGCTATCACTGGCGTCTGTTTAATGCACTGGGACAGAATATAACAGGGAGCCCTCCAATGGCTATAGAGGACCTAATTAGTGATGTCGTGCAGCTGCCTTGCTGTACGACTCAGAGTTAAACAGGTGCATTTAATATTAACATGGCAACGGGGAACGCGGTCCGCCTGTGGCGTCCCCATTGCCATGGACCCGGCGGCTCTGAGCGCACGGCGTCTTGGCATTGCCAGGGACCCAGCGGCTCAGCGCGCACGGCGTCCTGGCGTTGCTAGGCGCCGTGTGGGGGAACAGGGAGGCGCGGCGGCCGTGACCATTGCTCGGCAACGGTCGGGGCGCCGGACAGAGCCGCTGCGCCTAACAGTACCCACCCCTTGAGGAGGGGTTAAAGAACCCCTAGACCCGGGTTTCTGAGGAAATTCCTAAAAGAACAATCTCTTAAGTTTAGGGGCATGTAAATCCTTGTCCAGGACCCAAGACCTTTCCTCCGGGCCATACCCTTTTCAATGAACCAAAAAATAGAGCCGACCACGAGAAAACTTAGAATCTAAGACTTTCTCCACAAGGAACTCTTGTTGACCCTGAACATCCACCGGAGGTCTACCCTGGGAAGTCTTCCGAGGGAATCTCTTGGAAAAAATATATTGCTTCAAAAGAGAACAGTGGAAAGTGTTGCTGATTTTAAGTGATTTAGGCAACCGTAGCCGAAAAGCCACTGGATTGACTTTCTTGACAATAAGAAATGGTCCAATAAATCTGGGTCCCAATCTAGCCGAAGGTTGTCGGAGCTTGATGTTGCGGGTTGACAAACACACCTTATCCCCCACCTTAAATGTGCACGGGCGTCGGGACCTATCAGAAAAAACTTTCTCTCGGAAAGCAGCCTTCTTAAGGGCAAGGTGTACCTTTCTCCAAATAACTCTGAGACGGGAAGTTAAGGTCAATGAAGAGGCTGGACAATGAGGAGTAAAGGAATTGGCCCTAGGATGAAAGCCCAGGACCGAAAAGAATGGAGACTCCTTGGTGGAAGAATGGCAAGAGTTATTATAGGCAAACTCGGCCAGAGGAAGAAAACTTGACCAATCGTTCTGAAGTTTGGCAGAATAAAGACGTAAGTATTGTTTTAGTGACTGATTAACACGTTCAGTCTGTCCGTTAGACTGTGAATGGTATCCAGATGTTAAAGAGAGTTTAATGTTTAATGAGGCACAAAAACATTTCCAAAAATGGGCAATGAATTGTGGTCCCCGGTTTGAGACTATATCCACGGGTAAACCATGAAGCTTGAAGACATGGCGGAGAAACAGAACTGCCAAAACTTGAGCGGAGGGTAATCCGGAAAGAGCAATGAAGAGGGCCATTTTGCTAAAACGGTCCATCACTACCCAAATGACCCGGAATCCAGATGAAAGAGGAAGATCCCCCACGAAATCCATGGAAATGTGTGACCATGGCTTGAGTGGAATTGCCAGAGGCATGAGTTGCCCGACCGGCAGAGATCGGGATATCTTGTGCTGAGCACAAACCTGACAGGAAAGGACAAATTCCCTTACATCCTTGGAAAGATTAGGCTACCACACCGAGCGAGAGATTAATTCCAAGGTTTTAGCAATACCCGGATGACCAGAAACCTTACTATCATGAAACTCAGCAAGGACAGTGCCTCTCAAGAACTCAGGGACGAAGAGACGATCAACAGAAGTAACACTGGGAGCCTGCTGCTGAAGCTGAACTAGCTGTGTGAATAAATCCTGTGTGAGGCCGGCCCGGATGACGGACGATGAGACAATGGGAGTTGCGGAAGAAAGGTTATCGTGAGCAGGAAGAATACAACGTGACAGGGCATCGGCTTTGGTATTCTTAGAACCGGGCCTGAAGATGATGATGAACTTAAATCGAGTAAAAAAACAGCGCCCAGCGTGCCTGCCGAGCATTTAGCCGTTTTGCTGATTCAATATACTGTAGATTCTTGTGGTCAGTGAACACAGTAATGGTATGCTTCGCTCCTTCAAGCCAGTGCCTCCACTCCCCGAAAGCCCATTTAACTGCCAGCAACTCTCGATTACCAACATCATAGTTGGATTCTGCGGAGGAGAATTTCCTGGACATGAAGGCACATGGGTGTAACTCCAGAGACTCGGGGTCTTCCTGAGAAAGGATGGCTCCCACTCCAACCTCAGAGGCGTCCACCTCAACAATAAAGGGAAGATCTGGGTTAGGGTGTCTGAGTACTGGAGCTGAGACAAAGGCCTGTTTTAGGGCCAGGAAGGCAGACTTGGCTTGAGGCGACCAATTGGAAGGATCAGCTCCTTTCTTTGTCAAGGCCACAATAGGAGCAACTAAATCTGAAAAGGCATGATTAAAACGCCTATAATAATTCGCAAAACCTAAGAATCGCTGGATAGCCTTTAAGTTAGTGGGTTGCGCAGGGTCGGACTGGCCCACAGGGGTACCAGGGAAACCACCGGTAGGCCCCACTGCCTGAGCGCCCACTCCTTCCTCTAGGGATCAGGTTCCAGACTGTGCACTTGTATTATACATGGTAGATATGTTGGACTACACTGCACTAAACTATTGTGTATTTCAAGACTGTGTGGAATCTGTCCACCCCCACTTTGAAGGCTGGCCACACCTCAAAGTATGGGCCCCTATAACTGCATTCCCCCGGTGGGCCCTTCATGCCCCAGTCCGACACTGGGGTTGCGTCCAGCTTAGGATTGCCTGGAGTTTCTTTGGTTCCATGTAAAATCCCTTTGGAGAAATAATATATCCTAAAAAGGACACCTCCGTGATGTGGAAATCACATTTCTCCAGTTTAGCGTACAAATGATTCTCCCGTAACCTCTGAAGTACTAGTCACACATGGACCACATGCTGTTCGGAAGAGTCAGAATAAATCAAAATGTCGTCTAAATAAACGACCACGAACTTTCCTAGAAAGTCACGAAGGACATCGTTAATAAGATCCTGAAACACTGCAGGAGCATTAGACAGACCGAATGGCATTACAAGATATTCGTAATGTCCAGACTGTGTACTGAAAGCCGTCTTCCACTCATCCCCAGATCTTATTCGGATGAGGTTGTAGGCCCCTCTGAGATAGATTTTGGAGAAAATAACCGCAGTACCAAGCTGATCAAACAGTACCAAAATCAATGGCAAGGGGTAGGTGTTTTTAATAGAAATCTTATTCAAGGCCCGATAATCAATACACGGTCTAAGAGATCCGTATTTTTTCTCAACAAAAAACCCCCCCGCACTTAACGGAGATTTCTAGGGCCTAATAAACCCCTTCTTCAGGCTCTCCTGTACATAATCATCCATAGCCTTAGTCTCGGGGCCAGATAATGCATATAGTCTTCCTTTTGGCAGAGTGGCACCAGGGACTAAGTCAAATCATATGACCGATGAGGAGGCAGAATATCCGCATTACCATTAGAGAAAACGTCAGCAAAATCCTGATATTCTGAAGGTATAAGTTCCGGAGTGACAGCCGCGACCCGGACTGGACGAGAAATACATTCTTTAACACAAAAAGAACGCCACCGGGAAATTTCCCCAGACCGCCAATCTATGGTGGGATTATGAAAGGCAAGCCAGGGGTGACCTAAAACAACAGGCACAGCCGGACAATGGGTAAGATAAAACTCAATTTTCAAGGAATGTAAGGCCCCTACTATCAGTTGTACTGGGGGGGGGGGGGGGTGCGATGAGTAATTTCCCCCATTAGAGAGTGGACCACTGTCTAACCCATGCATGGCGATAGGTCTGTCTAAAAGAGACTGTGGAATTCCCAAAGCCTGAGCCCAGGCAAGATCCATAAAATTCCCCACAGCCCCGCTGTCAATAAAGGCTAACACAAACAAAAAGAAATAAAGAAGGATGTAACTTGCGCCTATGGAGCCGCTTTGTACTAAAACTCTCGGATACACCAAATCCAATTTCACATTCACAACTATAGATTCTGAGTAGTCCACAAGCGCTACCAACATCAAACTAAGCACATTACAGACAAATTAATGTATATATGTGTATGAGGATCTTTTCTTTTGGAGGTTAAGAGTCCTCCAGGTGTTAGATAAATTCCTTCTTGCTATTCGCACCTCTGGACTGACCTCCTCTCAATGGGGGATGTTCCTCAAAAGGTTTCTTTTCAGTACCCCTCAGAGCATCTGGTCCCTGGGATTTCACCCCTCCTAAATACAGAACGCTCACCTCATATATCTGCCCTATATGCCTTGAATGGTTTCTTTGCTTTATTTCGTTTTTCATATGACCCTCTGTACATATATCATCGAAGCAGATCCTGTCCCATATACACAATGCTCACCTTATGCTGAGGCCCTATGTTCCTTGAAAGGTTTCTTTCTTCGTATGTCCTTAGGGTTCCCTTCAACACCCCGGGAAATTTTCATACAGTGTATCCAAAGGTATAAAAACCCAAAGTCCAGAATATCATAAAAGACGTTCAAAGATTTATTTCCAACAGGACATAAAATTCCATAAAAATGGTAAAAAATATATGTTAAAATAAGCCCCTAAACAATGGTGGCCACAAGATCATCCCACATACTACCCCTCGGAGCCCGTCAGGTAATGATGTATTACCCTGTGTCAAAAACAGATCTTAGGGATTCCTCCTAAAGTCCTGGTTCCGGGCCTGGGGAAAAAAATGAGAAAACCTTACCACTTGGGGTCATAAAAAGATGTGCCAACGCGTTTCGGATAACAAATCCTTCCTCAGGGCATAATGTGGGACCAACTTAGTAGGTCTTATATACCCTACTACAGTCTCCCCTGACTTCCCAAACCAATCAGAATTCACAGCAGTCTAATCATCATCTAAACGGCATTCAATTCCCAAACTTCTATTGTGACTTTTACTTATATCAATCATGTACTCTATAGTGCATCAAAAATGTTGAATAAACATCTATAATTCATATAATAAATGCATTAACACATTAATTGGTGCAATCCAATATCCGGTCCAGATTAACGGATCTCAAAGTCCATATGGTTCTCTAGCGTAGGCCCGGTGCCGGATCCGGATTCATACATCCATATTTTCACCCTTCGTTCCACTAATGTTATAACCCACAGCTTCCGGTTACAGCATCACTTCCTTTGTGTGTGTCCGTGGCTTTTTTTAGTCCACTCGTGCCTTCACAGGGTTCCCGTCCACCTCGGAAATGTGACGTCCCCTGTTGTTAGCGGCTGTGATGTACTTCCTGTCTTTGACATGCAAACAGGAAGACCATTTGGAACGCAACGGTAAATCCTCATTATCACTGTGCCGGGACTCTCATGCAAGAGTATGTGAATAAATAAAGAACAATTCGTTAGGGAAAGATATTGCAAAAGGTTTCACGTTCCATTTCTTATATCCTTCCACAGTTTGATCACATATTCTCTTAAACAGGATGTATTAACAAGTTTAGAGATCTACGGGAGATGTCTAACCTATCATGCTTCATAGATCATATGCTACAACCCATGGTTAAGACCACCCGGTCCTATCTAAGGGACACCATTACCACCATTAACAAACTGATGACGGTGGACTGGAAGCCGGGTTATCTGCTGGTGACTGCTGACGTCACGTCTCTATATACGGTGATTGACCATCAGACAGGCTTAGAGGCTTTAGCATATTTCATGGAAAAAGAGGGTTTTTCATCCGAAAGGAGCAACTTTGTACTGGAAGGGACATCACTAATTCTATATAACAACTTTTTTTGGTTTAATGGGTCGTTTTATTTGCAGCTGAAGGGCACAGCCATGGGCACCAGGCTGGCGCCAAGCTATGCAAATTTGTTCATGGCACACTGGGAAGATCAAAAAGTGTGGAGTGGCCATGAGCTTGGCGCCAGCTTGGTGTCATGGAATCGTTATATTGACGACATACTTTTTGTGTGGAGTGGGGACCGTCCTTCATTGGATACCTTTTGTGAACATCTGAATGCCAATAATAACAATATACATTTAACTTTTAACATCAGTGAAGTAGAGGTAAATTTCCTAGACTTACGGATTTACATAGAAGAGGATAGAATTAAAACCAGTAATTATACAAAATTGACAGATTGCAATTCATTCATAGATTACTCCAGTAATCACCATCAAAACTGGTTACGCAGTATTCCAGCTAGTCAATTTCAAAGAGTCAGAAGGAATTGTACAGACATTGAGGTGTATTGGGAACAGGCACAGATCTTACAAGAACAATTTAAGGTTAAAGGATACGATCAAAAAACGGTCCAGATGGCTATGGAAACCACTGGTAATTATAATCATAACGACATGTTGAACAAAAATTCAGAATAAGGAGAGAAGTTGTTGGGGGAGGTACCTTTTATTACAGTATACAAAAGCCAATATAAACAGGTTGAGTGTATAATAAGAAGACATTGGTCTATTTTAGATAGGGACCCTGCTCTGAAAGGTTGTATAACAAAGACCCCTAAATTCATTTATAGGAGGGCTAAGAACCTAAAAGAGAACGTGGTGAGCAGCGTGGTAACGGCTCCAAGGATGCTTACCAGAAATGTATCCAAGGGCTTCTTTAGGTGTGGTCAGTGCATTATGTGTAAGGCATGCAAAAGCAAAGAGTAAAGTTACACAATACAGATCTACACAAACCAATAAGGTTTATAATATAAAAGACTTCATTACTTGTAACAGTAAGAACTGCATATACTTGCTAGAGTGTTCGTGTGGGTTGCAGTATGTGGGGAGAACCACACGGATGCTCAAAGTAAGAATGGCGGAACACGTCCGCAATATTAAAAAAGGACTCGAGTCCCACAATGTCTCATCCCATTTTTGTAAGACCCATGAATGTAATATTGGTCATTTAGTCAGGTTCTGTGGTATTAAAGTGGTAACACCTAGTTGGAGAATAAAAAATGGGGAGGCAAACTTGGCTAGGACGGAGATGAGAACCATATATGAATTGGGAACCTTGGCCCCAAAAGGGCTGAATATAGATTTCGAGATTAAGTGGTTCCTTTGAATGGTAAAAATTAGTATAGGGGGAGATGGATTCCATTACTGCTAGATCCAATGGATGTGAGGTCTCTAATAATATAGTGTCATCTAAAGGTCTGTTTGCATGTTAAGTTCATTTACAAATAGAGCTGTAGTCAAGGAAATATGATATATATTGAAGGAGAGGTGTGGTAGAGCAAGACACATAACAGATAAAATATATTGGGGCGCCATCTCCCGTAGATCTCTAAACTTGTTAATACATCCTGTTTAAGAGAATATGTGATCAAACTGTGGAAGGATATAAGAAATAGAACGTGAAACCTTTTGCAATATCTTTCCCTAACGAATTGTTCTTTATTTATTCACATACTCTTGCATGAGAGTCCTGGCACAGTGATAATGAGGATTTACCGTTGCGTTCCAAATGGTCTTCCTGTTTGCGTGTCAAAGACAGGAAGTACATCACAGCCGCTAACAACAGGGGACGTCACATTTCCGAGGTGGACGGGAACCCTGTGAAGGCACGAGGGGACTAAAAAAAGCCACGGACACACACAAAGGAAGTGATGCTGTAACCGGAAGCTGTGGGTTATAACATTAGTGGAACGAAGGGTGAAAATATGGATGTATGAATCCGGATCCGGCACCGGGCCTACGCTAGAGAACCATATGGACTTTGAGATCCGTTAATCTGGACCGGATATTGGATTGCACCAATTAATGTGTTAATGCATTTATTATATGAATTATAGATGTTTATTCAACATTTTTGATGCACTATAGAGTACAATCCCAGGGACCAGATGCTCTGAGGGGTACTGAAAAGAAACCTTTTGAGGAACATCCCCCATTGAGAGGAGGTCAGTCCAGAGGTGCGAATAGCAAGAAGGAATTTATCTAACACCTGGAGGACTCTTAACCTCCAAAAGAAAAGATCCTCATACACATATATACATTAATTTGTCTGTAATGTGCTTAGTTTGATGTTGGTAGCGCTTGTGGACTACTCAGAATCTATAGTTGTGAATGCTAACACAAACAAACTGAGACTTCCAGACGAAATTTTTACAGGAATTAACAAGGAATCATTTGAGGAGATTAACTGCAGACCCAAGTCAACCCCCTCACAATTCACTTGGTCAGAGCGTTTCCCTACTTATTTGGACAGTTACTAGCCACGTGTCCCTTACCACCACAATATAAGCAGAGTCCCGACTTTAGCCTTCTGGCTCTTTCTTCTGGAGACAGCCGGGAGAGACCCACTTGCATAGGCTCCTTGACGTCCTCAGGGAAAGCATATACACCTGGACAAGACCTGAAACTAGCCCCTCTTTCAGCCCTCCGTTCTCGGAGACGACGGTCAATCTTAATAGCAAGCTCCATGAGCTTATCTAAAGTCTCCGGAGCTGGATACTGAAGAAGGCTATCCTTAATAACTTCAGACAAACCGAGGCGAAACTGACTGCGCAGGTCAGGATCGTTCCAGCCACAGTTGTTCGACCAACGGCGAAATTCCGTACAACAGGCCTCGGCGGGACTTTTACCCTGTTTAAGTGCACGTAAGTGGCTTTTGGCCGATGCTTCCCTATCTGGATCATCATACAATAAGCCTAACGATTTAAAGAAGGCATCTACTGTTTGTAAGGCTGCATCATCAGATTTTAACCCAAAAGCCCAGGTTTGGGGATTGCCTCGAAGAAAAGACATCACAATGCCCACCCGCTGAGACTCTGAACCTGAAGACCGGGGCCTTAACCGAAAATACAGTTTACAGGCTTCCTTAAAGATAAAGAAATCTTTTCGGTTACCTGAAAAGCGATCAGGAAGGTGCATTTTTTGGTTCAGGAGTCACACCTGGGGAAGCCCGCAGGAGATCTTCCTGCGACCTTACCCGAAGGGTAAGATCCTGCACCATCTGAGTGAGTTCCTGAATCTGATTGGCCAAAAGCTGATTGGGATTCATGAGGACAGAACTCCAACACCTCCCCAGTTAGAATATTGGATTCATTTTGCTTATGTAAAGTTTTTTTTTTTTTTTATGGCCGGTGATAATGTTACGTTCTTTGTGCTCTGAACGAAAAGATATGGGCCCTCATTCCGAGTTGTTTGCAGCAGTTCATCGCATCGCAAATGGCAAAAAAATCTCAAACTGCGCATGCGCAAAAGCGGAAATACGCATGCGCAAAGCGAGCGATACGACGCTTGTGCTAAACTACTAAACGAAAATCTGCTCGTAATACATAACCGAAAACAGGGAGTGACGGAGGCGTGGCAGAGGCACGGCTTCGCAATCCAACGAAATGGGCGTGAAAGTGGGCAGCTAGTGTGGGAGTATGTAACCAGCAGTAGGCGTGTTTTTGCCAAAAATGCATATCTTATGGTAAAAGTACATAACAAATGTTCGCTATCTTGACGCAGCCGAAGAGTAAGTCTGCAGCTACTCAGCACTTGCGAAGTACTGTTACAAGTGTGTGTCTGCTCTAATTAGCAATTAATTAGCAACTGAATTCACCTGTTGAGCAATTACTCGCCAAACACTGCTCTTACAAAATATTACAAACAGCAATTATATGGCCACTTAACATTTGTATTGTTACCACAAATAAATCTGACACACTCACAAATAATGCACTGTATTTTTGGGACAAATATAAATGCTTTGATGTTAAATGCATGTTTTAATTATTTGTTTAATAATATCAAATGTGACTAAACCAACTTATAAACTACATCAGCTAAATCTTCTCGACAGTCATATTCCTTTGTACATACCAAATAACATGAGCAACATAATGCAGCCTACATTTAATGTGACTTAATATGTTTTTTTTTTTTTTTTTTTGTGGGAATATGTGTCCATATCTAATACTATGGCATGTTGCCCCTAGTAACCCAAGTTCCTAATTATTTTTGTTTTTTTATATGGCCAATTAAGTGTTGTGCTAGGCATACAGATTTTAAATTAGAATATGCAATGTTTGTCTCAATATTCTGATTGTTCCCTTGTTCCACAAATGTCAATATGCCATGTTCAAGTTTACAGGGCACAGTTTTCCTCAGTGCATAACCTTTAATAAAACACACAAACAATTGTAATGTAATTTTTTTTTTACTTAAAAAAATAATACTACAAAATCACCAACACAACATGGCTACAAATGAGCATCACATACAGAGATGGACATAGCAGCAAGCAGATGGCAGTGGCAAAATGCACATAGCAGAACCCAGTACTATGGTAACCCCATCTTCTGACAAAATATGATGTTTTAAATTAACTAAGTGAACCCCCAGCCAGACTAAACTTTTAGGGGAACTGAGGTAGATTCCGGAACCAACACACAAACATACACAGCACGCTAGGAAGAGGAAGATGGCTCAGGTGTAGGCCAAAATAACTCATAGGCTACAATTTAAAGAAAACCTTTCACTTTGAGGGAGTTGTACATTCTGGCCACACAAGCCAAAATTAAAAAATACATCGAGGCAACATGTAAAACATGGGTGCTGCCCATCTGGAGAGACATCGCTTTCTCTTTTTTCCCCCCGCCTGATGTAGTTCTTCACGGCTCGGTCTGCGGAGTGACCTTCGAGGGCCCTGCCCAGTGGGATGTTCTTCCTGGGCAGGGGGAGGGGAGGGAGCCGATGTGGCTGGCTCTCTGCCACTGTGGGCAAGGGAGACAGCGATGTCCTGGAGCCCTTGCCGAATGGAATTGGCAAGTTGTTGGAAGGAGGAGGCGAGTTGATCTTGGCCCTGCCTGATCTCTGCCAGACCTTGGCAGAGTTGAGCTACACCTTGCTCCACACTGTTTCTGTGCTCAGTGAGCCGGACAGGTATCTGGCTTACCTCCCGGAGCATCCTGTCCTGAAAAGCATCCTGTCCTGAAAAGCATTCGGGATAGCAGAGGGTTGGGTGGGGGGGCCAGTTGGTATCTGGACAGATGGAATGTGTGGTCCCACACTGGCACAGACACTAGGTCCCCCCACCTCAGCTTCAGCCACATAACCCTCCTGTGACTCTACCTGCTCAACCACCTGTGCTGTGTTATGTTCAAAGCAAATAGAAGAATGAGTGGAAAAAGAGTAGAAAAAAACAATATGAGACTTTTGGAACCAAAAAAATATTTCTTTAGGAATATGTGTGTAAACTTACCTGGCAAGTCATGTGCATGGAGTATTTCAGGCAGGTCCGTGTCCATATGAGACACCCCAACCCCCTCCTCGTAGCTCACACAGTCCATCGCCATCTCCTCAAGATCTGTGTATTCCACAGTGGCAGCTGGACCTCACCCTGTTGCCCTCGAGGCATTCCACTCCGCAGACCTCTTGCCCTTCAGGCGGGATTTGAAGTTGGGCCAACTACATATGTGGGGAAAAATAGGGGCAAGGTAGAGAAAAAATAAGATTTTACTCACCGGTAAATCTATTTCTCGTAGTCCGTAGTGGATGCTGGGGACTTCGTAAGGACCATTGGGGAATAGACGGGCTCCACAGGAGACTGGGCACTCTAAAGAAAGATTTAGTACTACCTGGTGTGCACTGGCTCCTCCCTCTATGCCCCTCCTCCAGACCTCAGTTAAGGAAACTGTGCCCGGAAGAGCTGACATTATAAGGAAAGGATTTTGGAATCCAGGGTAAGACTCATACCAGCCACACCAATCACACCGTACAACTCGTGATAAACTTACCCAGTTAACAGTATGAACAACAACTGAGCATCAACCAATGGATGCCAACATAACATAACCCTTTATTAAGCAATAACTATATACACGTATTGCAGAAAGTCCGCACTTGGGACGGGCGCTCAGCATCCACTACGGACTACGAGAAATAGATTTACCGGTGAGTAAAATCTTATTTTCTCTAACGTCCTAGTGGATGCTGGGGACTCCGTAAGGACCATGGGGATTATATCAAAGCCTCCAAATGGGCGGGAGAGTGCGGATGACTCTGCAGCACCGAATGGGAAAACACAAGGTCCTCCTCAGCCAGGGTATCAAACCTGTAGAATTTTGCAAACGTGTTTGAACCCGACCAAGTAGCAGCTCGGCAAAGCTGTAATGCCGAGACCCCTCGGGCAGCCGCCCAAGAAGAACCCACCTTCCTTGTGGAGTGGGCTTTCACTGATTTTGGATGCGGCAATGCTGCCGCAGAATGAGCCTGCTGAATCGTGTTACAGATCCAGCGCGCAATAGTTTGCTTTGAAGCAGGAGCACCCAGCTTGTTAGATGCATACAGGATAAACAGCGAGTCAGTCTTCCTGACTCCAGCCGTTCTGTTAACATAAATCTTCAAAGCCCGGACCACGTCCAGCAACTTGGAATCCTCCAAGTCACGAGTAGCCACAGGCACCACAATAGATTGGTTCAAATGAAACGAAGACACAACCTTTGGTAGAAATCCGCAATTCTGCCCTGTCCATATGGAAAACCAGATAGGGGCTTTTACATGACAAAGCCGCCAATTCTGACACTCGCCTAGCCGAAGCTACGGCCAACAGCATGACCACTTTCCACGTGAGATACTTTAGCTCCACGGTCTTAAGTGGCTCAAACCAGTGGGATTTCAGGAAACCCAACACCACGTTGAGATCCCAAGGTGCCACTGGTGGCACAAAAAGGGGGCTGAATACGCAGCACTCCCTTAACAAAAGTCTGAACCTCAGGCAGTGAAGCCAGTTCCTTCTGAAAGAAAATAGATAGGGCAGAAATCTGGACCTTTATGGATCCTAATTTTAGGCCCATAGTCACTCCTGCCTGTAGGAAGTGCAGGAATCGACCCAGCTGGAATTCCTCTGTAGGGGCCCTCCTGGCCTCACACCAAGCAACATATTTTCGCCATATACGGTGATAATGCTTTGCTGTCACGTCCTTCCTAGCCTTTATCAGCATAGGAATAACTTCATCCGGAATGCCCTTTTCCGCTAGGATCCGGCGTTCAACCGCCATGCCGTCAAACGCAGCTGCGGTAAGTCTTGGAACAGACAGGGTCCTTGTTGTAACAGGTCCCGAGAGGGAGAGGCCATGGATCCTCTGTGAGCATTTCTTGCAATTCCGGGTACCAAGTCCTTCTTGGCCAATCCGGAGCGATGAATATTGTTCTCACTCTTCTTTTTCTTACAATTCTCAGGACCTTTGGTATGAGAGGAAGAGGAGGAAACACATAGACCGACTGGAACACCCACGGTGATACTAGTGCGTCCACAGCTATCGCCTGAGGGTCCCTTGACCTGGCGCAATACCTGTTTAGCTTTTTGTTGAGGCGTGACGCCATCATGTCCACCTGTGGGAGTTCCCATTGATTTGCCAGTAGCGTGAAGACTTCCTGATGAAGTCCCCACTCTCCCGGATGGAGGTCGTGTCTGCTGAAGAAGTCTGCTTCCAGTTATCGACCCCCGGAATGAACACTGCTGACAGTGCTTGCACGTGATTCTCCGCCCACCGAAGAATCCTGGTGGCTTTTGCCATCGCCACCCTGCTTCTTGTGCCGCCCTGTCGGTTGACATGGGCCACTGCAGTGATGTTGTCTGACTGAATCAGCACTGGTTGGTTTCGAAGCAGAGGCTCCGCTTGGCTTAGGGCGTTGTATATGGCCCTTAGTTCTAGGATATTTATGTGCAGACAAGTCTCCTGACTTGACCACAACCCTTGGAAGTTTCTTCCCTGAGTGACTGCTCCCCATCCGCGGAGGCTTGCATCCGTGGTCACCAGGACCCAGTCCTGTATGCCGAACCTGCGGGCCTCGAGGAGGTGAGCACTCTGCAGCCACCACAGAAGAGACACCCTGGCCCTGGGGGACAGGGTGATCAGCCGATGCATCTGAAGATGCGATCCGGACCACTTGTCCAACAGATCCCACTGAAAGATCCTGGCATGGAACCTGTCGAAGGGAATGGCTTTGTATGACACCACCATCTTTCCCAGGACTCGCGTGCAGTGATGCACCGACACCTGTCTTGGTTTCTGGAGGCCCCTGACTAAAGTCACAAGCTCCTGAGCCTTCTCCTCCATGAGAAATACCTTCTTCTGGTCTGTATCCAGAATCATGCCCAGGAAGGGTAGACGCGTCGTAGGGATCAGCTGCGACTTTGGAATATTCAGAATCCAGCCGTGCTGCCGCAACACTTCCTGAGAGTGTGCTACGCTGATCAGTAACTGCTCCCTGGACCTCGCCTTTATGAGGAGATCGTCCAAGTATGGGATAATTGTAACTCCTTGCTTCCGAAGGAGCACCATAATCTCCGCCATCACCTTGGTAAATATTCTCGGTGCCGTGGACAGGCCAAACGGCAGCGTCTGGAATTGGTAATGACAGTCCTGTACCACAAACCTGAGGTACTCTTGATGAGGCGGATAAATGGGGACATGCAAGTAAGCATCCTTGATGTCCAGCGACACCATGAAATCCCCCTCTTCCAGGCTTGCAATGACCGCTCTGAGCGATTCCATTTTGAACTTGAACTTCTTCTGATAAATGTTCAGGGATTTTAAATTCAACATGGGCCTGACCGAACCGTCCGGTTTCGGTACCACAAACACAGTGGAATAGTAACCCCTTCCCTGTTGAATGAGGGGAACCTTTACCACCACTTGCTGGAGATATAGTTTGTGAATTGCCGCTAACACTACTTCCCTTTCTATGGGGGAAGCTGGCAGGGCCGATTTGAGGTAGCGGTGAGGGGGCATCACTTCGAATTCCAGCTTGTATCCCTGAGACACAATCTGTATAGCCCAGGGATCCACCTGTGAGCGAACCCACTGGTGGCTGAAATGTCGTAGACGCGCCCCCACCGCTCCTGGCTCCACCAGTGGAGCCCCAGCGTCATGCGGTGGATTTAGTGGAAGCCGGGGAGGACTTCTGTTCCTGGGAACTAGCTGTAAGGTGCAGCTTTTTTCCTCTACCCCTGCCTCTGGCAAGAAAGGACGCACCTCTGACCTTCTTGCTTCTTTGTGAGCGAAAGGACTGCATTTGGTAATACGGTGCTTTCTTAGGTTGTGAGGGAATATATGGCAAAAAGTTTGACTTCCCAGCAGTCGCTGTGGAAACCAGGTCCGAGAGACCGTCCCCAAACAATTCCTCACCCTTATAAGGTAACACCTCCATGTGTTTTTTGGAGTCGGATTCACCTGTCCACTGCCGAGTCCACAGGACCCTCCTGGTAGAAATTGACATTGCATTAATTCTAGAGCCCAGTAGGCAAATGTCCCTCTGGGCATCCCTCATATATAGGACAGTGTCTTTTATATGCCCCAGGGTCAGCATAATGGTATCCCTGTCTAAGGTATCCATTTCCTCAGACAGATTATCTGTCCACGCTGCTACAGCACTACACATCCAAGCCGACGCAATTGCCGGCCTCAGTAGAGTACCTGAATGTGTATAAACAGATTTCAGGATACTTTCCTGCTATCTATCTGCAGGATCCTTTAGGGCGGCCGTATCCTGTGACGGCAGGGCCACCTTCTTAGATAAGCGTGTGAGAGCTTTATCTACCCTAGGGGAGGATTCCCAGTGCATCCTGTCCGCTGGCGGGAAAGGGTACGCCATAAGTAACCTTTTGGAAATCAGCACTTTCTTATCGGGGGAATCCCACGCTCTTTCACATAATTCATTCAACTCATGTGAAGGGGGAAAAGTCACCTCTTGCTTTTTCTCCCCATACATATAAACCCTCTTGTCAGGGACAGGGTTTACCTCTGATATGTGCAAAACATCCTTCATTGCTATAATCATTTAGCGGATGGCTTTAGTCATTTTAGGTTGCAATTTTGCATCATCGTCATCGACACTGGAGTCAGAATCCGTGTCGATATCTGTGTCAACCATTTTGGATAGTGGGCGCTTTTGAGACCCTGAGGGCCTCTGCGCTGTAGGATCAGGCATGGGTTGAGACCCTGACTGGCCCAAGGTATCAGCTTTATCCAACCTTTTATGTAAGGAGTTTACATTATCATTTAACACCTTCCACATATCCATCCAATCAGGTGTCGGCACCGTCGGTGGCGAAACGTCATTCATCTGCACTTGCTCTGCCTCCAGATAGCCCTCTTCGTCAAACATGTCGACACACGCGTACCGACACACCACACACACAGGGGAAGCTCTAAATGAGGACAGGACCCCCACAAGGCCTTTTGGAGAGACAGAGAGAGAGTATGCCAGCACACACCCCAGCGCTATATGACCCAGGAATCACACAGTAACTTAGTGTTTACCCAGTAGCTGCTGTATTATGATTAATGCGCCTAAATTTATGTGCCCCCCCCTCTCTTTTTTACCCTCTTTCTACCGTGAATCTGCAGGGGAGAGCCTGGGGAGCTTCCTCTCAGCGGAGCTGTGGAGAGAAAATGGCGCTGGTGAGTGCTGAGGAAGAAGGCCCCGCCCCCTCAGCGGCGGGCTTCTGTCCCGCGATTTTGTGTAAAAGTAATGGCGGGGGCTCATGCATATAACAGTGTCCAACTGTATATATGCTGCTTTTGCCAGGAGGTACGCAATTGCTGCCCAGGGCGCCCCCCCCCTGCGCCCTGCACCCTACAGTGACCGGAGTGTGTGGGTTAGTGTGGGCGCAATGGCGCACAGTTGCAGTGCTGTGCGCTACCTCATATGAAGACAGGAGTCTTCTGACACCGATTTGGACGTCTTCTTGCTTCAACCCGCCGGCTTCTGGCTCTGCGAGGGGGACGGCGGAGCGGCTCCGGGAACAGACGACAAGGTCAGGTCCTGTGTTCGATCCCTCTGGAGCTAATGGTGTCCAGTAGCCTAAGAAGCGCAACCTAGCCGCAGTTAGAAGGTTTGCTTCTCTCCCTTCAGTCCCACGTAGCAGAGAGTCTGTTGCCAGCAGAAGCTCTCTGAAAATAAAAAACCTAACTAAAATACTTTCTTATTAGCAAGCTCAGGAGAGCTCACTAAAAGCACCCAGCTCTGTCCGGGCACAGATTCTAACTGAGGTCTGGAGGAGGGGCATAGAGGGAGGAGCCAGTGCACACCAGGTAGTACTAAATCTTTGTTTAGAGTGCCCAGTCTCCTGCGGAGTCCGTCTATTCCCCATGGTCCTTACGGAGTCCCCAGCATCCACTAGGACGTTAGAGAATCTACACGTAGTAACCGTATGATCTTTTCTACTCAATTCGATAGTTCTTCGGATGTAACTAGAAAAGCATTACGAAAACATTGGCCAATTGTAGCATCTGACACTAATCTACCTTTTTTAAAGACTCCAGCACCAATGGTGGCATGTAGACGGGGAGCCAATTTGAAACAATTGCTAATGAGACCCACTTTATTTCCCGATCAGAGGAAGTCTAATATCCAGCTTATGCAGGAAAAATAAGATTTTACTTACCGATAAATCTATTTCTCGAAGTCCGTAGTGGATGCTGGGAACTCCGTAAGGACCATGGGGAATAGCGGCTCCGCAGGAGACTGGGCACATCTAAAGAAAGCTTTAGGACTAGCTGGTGTGCACTGGCTCCTCCCCCTATGACCCTCCTCCAAGCCTCAGTTAGGATACTGTGCCCGGACGAGCGTACATAATAAGGAAGGATATTGAATCCCGGGTAAGACTCATACCAGCCACACCAATCACACCGTACAACTTGTGATCTGAACCCAGTTAACAGTATGATAACAATGAAGGAGCCTCTGAAAAGATGGCTCACAACAACAATAACCCGATTTAGTTAACAATAACTATGTACAAGTATTGCAGACAATCCGCACTTGGGATGGGCGCCCAGCATCCACTACGGACTACGAGAAATAGATTTATCGGTAAGTAAAATCTTATTTTCTCTGACGTCCTAGTGGATGCTGGGAACTCCGTAAGGACCATGGGGATTATACCAAAGCTCCCAAACGGGCGGGAGAGTGCGGATGACTCTGCAGCACCGAATGAGAGAACTCCAGGTCCTCCTCAGCCAGGGTATCAAATTTGTAGAATTTAGCAAACGTGTTTGCCCCTGACCAAATAGCTGCTCGGCAAAGTTGTAAAGCCGAGACCCCTCGGGCAGCCGCCCAAGATGAGCCCACTTTCCTTGTGGAATGGGCTTTTACAGATTTTGGCTGTGGCAGGCCTGCCACAGAATGTGCAAGCTGAATTGTACTACAAATCCAACGAGCAATAGTCTGCTTAGAAGCAGGAGCACCCAGCTTGTTGGGTGCATACAGGATAAACAGCGAGTCAGATTTTCTGACTCCAGCCGTCCTGGAAACATATATTTTCAGGGCCCTGACAACGTCAAGTAACTTGGAGTCCTCCAAGTCCCTAGTAGCCGCAGGCACCACAACAGGTTGGTTCATGTGAAAAGCAGAAACCACCTTAGGGAGAAATTGAGGACGAGTCCTCAATTCTGCCCTGTCAGAATGAAAAATTAAGTAAGGGCTTTTATATGATAAAAGCCGCCAATTCTGACACACGCCTGGTTGAAGCCAGGGCTAACAGCATCGTCACCTTCCATGTGAGATGATATTTTAAGTCCACAGTGGTGAGTGGTTCAACCAATGTGACTTAAGGAACCTCAAAACAACATTGAGATCCCAAGGTGCCACTGGAGGCACAAAAGGAGGTTGTATATGCAGTACCCCTTTTACAATGTCTGAACTTCAGGTACTGAAGCCAGTTCTTTCTGGAAGAAAATCGACAGGGCCGAAATTTGAACCTTAATGGACCCTAATTTTAGGCCCATAGACAGTCCTGTCTGCAGGAAATGGAGGAAACGACCTAGTTGAAATTCCTCTGTAGGGGCCTTCTTGGCCTCACATCACGCAACATATTTTCGCCAAATGCGGTGATAATGTTTTGCGCTTACATCCTTCCTGGCTTTGACCAGGGTAGGGATGACTTCATCTGGAATGCCTTTTTCCTTCAGGATCCGGCGTTCAACCGCCATGCCGTCAAACGCAGCCGCGGTAAGTCTTGGAACAGACAAGGCCCCTGCTGGAGCAGGTCCTTTCTTAGAGGTAGAGGCCACGGGTCTTCCGTGAGCATCTCTTGAAGTTCCGGGTACCAAGTCCTTCTTGGCCAATCCGGAACCACGAGTATCGTTCTTACTCCTCTCCTTCTTATGATTCTCAGTACTTTTGGTATGAGAGGCAGAGGAAGGAACACATACACTGACTGGTACACCCACGGTGACACCAGAGCGTCCACCGCTATTGCCTGAGGGTCCCTTGACCTTGCGCAATATCTGTCCAGTTTCTTGTTAAGACGGGACGCCATCATGTCCACCTTTGGTTTTTCCCAACGATTTACAATCAGTTGGAAGACTTCTAGGTGAAGTCCCCACTCCCCCGGGTGGAGGTCGTGTCTGCTGAGGAAGTCTGCTTCCCAGTTGTCCACTCCCGGAATGAACACTGCTGACAGTGCTATCACATGATTTTCCGCCCAGCAGAGAATCCTTGCAGCTTCTGCCATTGCCCTCCTGCTTCTTGTGCCGCCCTGTCTGTTTACGTGGGCGACAGCCGTGATGTTGTCCGACTGGATCAATACCGGTTGACCCTGAAGCAGAGGTTTTGCTTGACTTAGGGCATTGTAAATGGCCCTTAGTTCCAGGATATTTTTGTCTCCAGGCTTGACCATAAGCCCTGGATATTTCTTCCCTGTGTGACTGCTCCCCAGCCTCGCAGGCTGGCATCCGTGGTCACCAGGACCCAGTCCTGAATGCCGAATCTGCGGCCCTCTAGAAGATGAGCACTCTGCAACCACCACAGGAGGGACACCCTTGTCCTTGGTGACAGGGTTATCCGCTGATGCATCTGAAGATGCGACCCGGAC
Source organism: Pseudophryne corroboree (assembly GCF_028390025.1). Classification (NCBI taxonomy): domain Eukaryota; kingdom Metazoa; phylum Chordata; class Amphibia; order Anura; family Myobatrachidae; genus Pseudophryne; species Pseudophryne corroboree. The sequence continues at coordinate 553,082,566 of NC_086445.1, forward strand.
CATTTTGTCCAGTAGGTTCCACTGGAAAGTTCTTGTGTGGAATCTGCCGAATGGGATTGCTTCGTAGGAAGCCACCATTTTTACCCAGAACCCTTGTGCATTGATGCACTGAAACTTGGTTCGGTTTTAGGAGGTTCCTGACTAGCTCGGATAACTCCCTGGCTTTCTCCTCCGGGAGAAACACCTTCTTTCTGGACTGTGTCCAGGATCATCCCTAGGAACAGAAGACAAGTCGTCGGAACCAGCTGCGATTTTGGAATATTGAGAATCCACTCGTGCTGCCGCAACACTACCTGCGATAGTGCTACACCGACCTCCAACTGTTCTCTGGATCTTACCCTTATCAGGGAATCGTCCAAGTAAAGGATAACTAAAATTCCCTTCCTTCGAATGAATATCATCATTTCGGTCATTACTTCAGTAAAGACCCGGGGTGCCGTGGACCATCCCTACGGCAGCGTCTGAACTGATAGTGACAGTTCTGTACCATAACCTGAGATACCTTTGGTGAGAAGGGTAAATTTTGACATGAAGGTAAGCATCCTTGATGTCCCGAGACATCATGTAGTCCCCTTCTTCCAGGTTTGCAATCACTGCTCTGAGTGACTCAATTTTGAATTTGAACCTCTGTATGTAAGTGTTCAAAGATTTTAGATTTTAAAATCGGTCTCACCGAGCCGTCTGGCTTCGGTACCACAATAGTGTGGAATAATACCCCGTTCCCTGTTGCAGGAGGGGTACCTTAATTATCACCTGCTGGGAATACAGCTTGTGAATGGCTTCCAAAACTGCCTCCCTGACAGCGGGAGACGTCGGTAAAACAGACTTTTTGGAAACGGCGAGGGGAATACGTCTCGAATTCCAATTTGTACCCCTGAAATATTAACTGAAGGATCCAGGGGTCTACTTGCGAGTGAGCCCACTGCGCACTGAAATTCACTGAGAACGGGCCCCCACCGTGCCTGAACTTGTAAAGCCCTAGCGTCATACTGAGGGCTTGGCAGCGGCGGAAAAGGGTTTCTGTTCCTGGGAACTGGCTGATCTCTGCAGCCATTTTCCTCTCCCTCTGTCACGAGCAGAAAAGAGGAACCCTTTTGTCCGCTTGCCAACCAGGACTGCGCCTGATAATACGGCGTCTTAATTTGAGAGGCGACCTAGGGTACATCCCCTTTTTTAAGGCAATTCCAAATGCCGTTTGGAATCCCTGACCACTTTACTGGTAGATACAAAGCACTTATACTTGATGCCAGTCGGCAAATATTCCGCTGTGCATCATGCATATATAGAAAAGCATCTTTTAATTGCTCTATAGGCAATAATATACTGTCCTTATCTAGGATATCAATATTTCCAGTCAGGGAATCCGACCACGCCACCCAGCACTGCCCATCCAGGCTGAGGCGATTGCTGGTCGCAGTATAACACCAGTATGTGTGTAAATACATTTTAGGATACCCTCCTGCTTTTTATCAGCAGGATCCTTAAGGGCGGCCATCTCAAGAGAGGGTAGAGCCCTTGTTCTTACAATCGTGTGAGCGCCTTATCCCCTGTAGGGGGTGTTTCCCAACGCACCCTAACCACTGGCGGGAAAAGGTATACTGCCAATAACTTTTTAGAATTATCAATTGTTATCGGAGGAAAACCCACGCATCATCACACACCTCATTTTATTTTTCAGATTCAGGAAAACTATAGGAAGTTTTTCCTCACCAAACATAATACCCCTTTTTTGGTGGTATTCATATTATCAGAAAAGTGTAAACATTTTCCATTGCCTCAATCATGCAATGTGTGGCCCTATTGGAAATCACGGTTGTCTCTTCACGTCGACACAGGAGCCAGTATCCGTGTCGGCGTCTGTATCTGAGGTAACGGGCGCTTTAGAGCCCCTGTATGAGACATCTGGACATGCACAAGCTGAGTAGCCGGCTGTCTCATGTCAACCACTGTCTTTTATACAAAGCTGACACTGTCACGCAATTTCAACAGTACATCCACTCAGGTGTCGACCCCCTAGGGGGTGACAACACTATTACAGACACTCTACTCCGTCTCCACATCATTTTTCTCCTCATACATGTCGACACAAAAGTACCGACACACAGCACACACACAGGGAATGCTCTGATAGAGGACAGGACCCACTAGCCCTTTGGGGAGACAGAGGGAGAGTTTGCCAGCACACACCAGAGTGCTATATATATATACAGGGATAACCTTATATAAGTGTTTTTCCCTTTATAGCTGCTGTATTGTTTATACTGCGCCTAATTTGTGCCCCCCTCTCTTTTTTAACCCCTTTCTGTAGTGTAGTGACTGCAGGGGAGAGCCAGGGAGCTTCCCTCCAACTGAGCTGTGAGGGAAAATGGCGCCAGTGTGCTGAGGAGATAGGCTCCGCCCCTTTCTCGGCGTCCTTATCATCCATTTTTCTATATGTTTTGGCAGGGGTTAAATGCATCCATATAGCCCAGGAGTTATATGTGATGCATTTATTTTAGCCATATAAGGTTTTATCGATTTATTGCGTCTCAGGGCGCTGCCCCCCCAGCGCCCTGCACCCTCAGTGACCGGAGTGTGAAGTGTGCTGAGAGCAATGGCGCACAGCTGCGGTGCTGTGCGCTACCTTATCTGAAGACAGGATCGTCTTCTGCCGCCGATTTCACCGGACCTCTTCGCTCTTCTGGCTCTGTAAGGGGGCCGGCGGCGCGGCTCCGGGACCCATCCAGGCTGAACCTGTGATCGTCCCTCTGGAGCTAATGTCCAGTAGCCTAAGAAACCCGATCCACTCTGCACGCAGGTGAGTCCGTTTCTTCTCCCCTTAGTCCCACGATGCAGTGAGCCTGTTGCCAGCAGGTCTCACTGAAAATAATAAACCTAAACTAAAACTTTCACAAAGAGCTCAGGAGAGCCCCTAGTGTGCACCCTTCTCGTCGGGCACAGAAATCTAACTGAGGCTTGGAGGAGGGTCATAGGGGGAGGAGCCAGTGCACACCAGCTAGTCCTAAAGCTTTCTTTAGATGTGCCCAGTCTCCTGCGGAGCCGCTATTCCCCATGGTCCTTACGGAGTTCCCAGCATCCACTAGGACGTCAGAGAAAACCTGGTAGCTTTTCTTGTGGGGGATGCACTACGTTGATAACTGGCTCCACCATATACCACCCACACACTGGTAGAAAGATATCCATTAGGTATCATCTTCATTGTCGATTGGACCACGTAATATACCTCGTAAAGTGTCCCTGCGGGTTGTGTTACGTCAGATTGACCACACGCCCTTCTCGTGATAGGATGGCCAACCATTGGTCTTCTATCCATTCGGCCTCACTCTCAGGCCAGTCTGACAAACCGGTGGCACGACATTTTGTGTCTGCTAGACATCAAGTAGCCGCTTTGAAATGTCAGCTTATTGATTGGGTTCCCCCGTCTCATTGTGAGGATGACCGTACATTACTGCTCAAACAGAGGGAAAGTTTCTGGATTCATAAACTTAGTACGGTGGCACCGAGGGGCCTCAATGAGGCTAATCCCCTTAACATCTTTTTATAAAGGGTATTTCCCTTTATTTTTGATTGTCCCCATGGTCCACTGATGACAGGGTGTGAAGGGTCTAATAGCACAAAAAATGTTTATGAACAGTCCTGAGTTTTGTCTATACTTTATTGTTATACTACAGTAACTCTTGTGAGTAATGAGTGTTTTGTGTATAATAATATGTATTTGTTTGTTTGTCTGTATGTTTCCCGGAGCTATCCCAGGTCCTTGACTAGCCATGAGGGTTAATAGAGTCAGTTATCTCACTACTCCGCATGCCCTAATTATTATTGTTTATCAGATTACTTCATAATATTTGTACTTTATTTGTTTTGCTTGGCAGGGTGTATTGTGATTTATACTACATTGGGTTAGTGAGATCATTGATTCTTAGGCTCTCTAGTGTTGTTTCCCTTATGTTTTGAGTAAACTAAGATTCCTCCTGTGATTGGCAGCCTCCTACACCTCTGGTATGTAGAGTTTGAGTTATGATGTCACTTCCGGTGGGGCGGAACCACGTTGCTACTATTAGCGTGATTTACACGTATTCTATGTTGAACTTAGAGTTTTGTATGTGTGCCCTTGGCAAGATTGCCCCCCGTTTGTTAGTTTCATCAACTAGTGTGTTCACATGCAGCAGTAGAAATGTTCGTCTTAATACCCTGGAGCGGGTGGAGGACGCCTCCCCTCCTTGTTCTAAAAAACGGGTAGAATCACTATTTCCATCAGTTGTGCTGTTGTGCGGCTGTTATTAGGGCCTGGGAGGCACTGGTGGTGATGGTGGAAATAATCCGTTTTTTTATGTACATTGATTTTAATTGTGTTTAATGTTTATTGTTTAGATGTTTTGAAGTGCCTATCTTGATAAAGGTCTATATGTAGACCGAAACGTTGATGAAAAATGGCAACATCATTGAACCTGATTAAAACAAGTTGATCCTACAAGTGATTTCAGAGACTGATTTCGGCACGAGTGCACCTTCCACTTTGGTGGTAGTTGCGGTGTATATATATATATATATATATATATATATCCATCCATATATAGACCCTTTTGTCAGGAACAGCCAGGGTCCTCAGTGACGTCCTTAATGTGCACTAATCATGTACTGAATGCTTTTTTTTTTTCTTAGTGGATCTAATCAGGAAACATTATGGTCGACACAGGAAACAGTATCCGTGTCGATATCAGGGAGTAGTAACTGGGCAAAATAACCTTTTTGCGACCCCGAGGGGTCTGAGGGAAATATAGCTATGAACATGACATCCTCCATAGATATTTCTACGTATGTGTTTGGGACACAGATTTATGCAACCTTACTATATATCTATGTATGAATATATATACACACATATATATATATATATATATACACATATATATACATAGATATATCCTTTCTGATATGCATCTCATTATCATGCAATTTTTTTTACCCAGTCAGATATTGGTGGTGCCTACATGGCCACCCACACACGTCTGTGTAATATAGTTTTCTTTTGGGAAAAACATTCAGCCACCGACGTGTCGACACACATGTAGCGCCCCCTCAATGGCATGCTTCAGTCCCGCATTTTTCAACTAAATATTTATACTGGCAGGGGTTAGGACAGTGCCTAGGCACCTATGTCCCCTCTTGACAGTCTTATTTTGAGGTTTATATGCTGCCCCGGATGCCCCCCCCCCCACGCCCTGCACCCTGTACTGCTGCTGTGTGTGGGAGCATGGCGCGCAGCGTACGATCGCTGTGCGGTACCTCATAAGCAGTCTTTTCTTCTTCTACTCACCTGTCTTCTGGCTCTGCAAAGGGGGTGACGGCCGGCTCTGGGAATGAGCATCTAGGCGTACCTAGCGATCAGACCCTCAGGAGCTAATGGTGTCCTGTAGCCAAGAAGCAGAGCCTTTTAACTCACTAGAAGTAGGTCTGACTTCTCTCCCCTAAGTCCCACGAAGCAGGGAGACTGTTGCCAGCAGTTTTCCCTGAAAATAAAAAACCTAACATAAGTCTTCACAGTAGAGCTCCTCAGAGTGCATCCAGTCTAAACTGGAGTCTGGAGGAGGGGCATAGAGGGAGGAGCCAGTTCACACCCTTTGAAAGTCTTAAAGTGCCCATGTCTCCTGCGGATCCCGTCTATATCCCATGGTTCTTGATGTGACCCCAGCATCCTCTAGGACGTATGAGAAAATACCATCAGTGGCCGGGCAGACGTAGTTGATCACGTCATAGGAGTGGAATCGATTACCAGTGCCTATAAAGACTACCTGATACAGAACAACAATAATCGTTTCTTTCATAGGTTGAGGGAGTAAGTCGCAGAAGCACATCTCCTCCCCTATTCATATACAGAGACTATATATGCTGGAGACTCTAAATTAGGACTATGGGACAAAAGTCTGGTTGCTCCGATTCATAATATATGTTATATGTTGGTTTGTTTTTTGTCAATGTTTACCGGTAATAGGCAGTCTCACAGTAGTACTTTTTAGGTGTTTTATACCATATAATATGTTTTGAGGTAAATCAAACTGATATACTACATATACCATTCAAATAAAGAATATATTTATATTTTAATTCCATTGCATTACTCTGTGTTTTTTGCGCTGGGGAAATCCTGTTCTTTGTTTATGCTCCATCATATCCCACTGTTATCCTGTGGATTTAGGAGAAATACTGTTATCAATGGTAAGTTCTTACCATAACGTATATATTTCATAGCTCTTTTATACCTAAATATATCAATTCCTAAAAAAAAAAAAAAAAACCCTATACCAGCAGATTAGACAATGGGTACCTCAGAGGAGGCATGAGAAGTGGCATTGAATGCTATACAATATATTTTGTATGGTCTTCTGTTACAAGTCATGGGTGGATTGTACATGCTCGACCGCACTTTGGGATGACGAAGACCCAGGGCAGAGGCGTGGAGTTTAACATGCCGGTGGTATTCACCAGGCCCTCTGTCTGGGTTCCCTCGTACAAGTGCCATTATACACTGGGGTAGAACTGGAAGTACGTTATGCAACGTACAGTGTGTAGTTAACAAGCCAAGGAGTGCCAAGGAGGACAAATCAGGTCACAAGGAAAGCCATGGTAAAACCAGTAATCGCCAAATGCAGTACCAAGGGATAAGGCAGAATCAAGTCACTAGGAATAGTTGACGTCAGGAACAGGTAGCCGATAACACAAGGGTCAGGTACACTGGACAAGATATGAGCCTGTACTGAAGCTGCTGGAGGAGAGAGCCACAGCAGTCTGTGCATTGAAGCTGCCAGAGGGAGCCAGAAGTGGAGACACCAGCAGCAGGCGCTAATGGACTTTTCGCCTGCTGCCCTTCGCCGGCCAGGACCCCAGCGCTACTGGACCCAGTAAGTGGGTTCTGGGTTTGGCCTCGCAATGACGCAGTCTTTCTTACAATACCGTCTGGATGAGGGATTAGAGCTTTCTTCTGTCACTCAGGTTTTCCAGTTTACCTATATATTACCAGCACAAGCTGGCAGATAACCAAGAAATTCATACGTCTTTCAGTGTGATTTAGACATCCATGCACATTATGTACTGTCTATAGCCATAATGTGGTATGCACTACTTTGCATTAGACTTCAATCAGTTAAGGTGAAATTGCTCCCTTGGATAGTTACCTTTTCGTTAGCCATCTCATGAGCAAGGACGGTTTTGAAGCGGTTAACTGTCTTATAACCTCTCTCATAGTCAAATTTAGAGCAGTTTTTCACACCAAGCACATCCAAACTTACAATTTCCAAGTTAAGATTAGAGATTGTAATAGTTGTATTTTTCACTAGATGAGGTTGTCCACTTTCATAATCTCTTGAATGCAGTGAGAGCCGTGAAAATGTAAGTGGATAGAAATACATCCTTGTGTAAGACTTCTACCAAGACCATGAGGGAGATTGGTTTACTTCAAATTAATCTATGTTGTGATAGATCATAGCCACCGCTCTCCAAGCCGATGAGAAAAAGTGGAGCTGACTTTTTGCGCTGTTTTATAAAACGATCTTTAAAAATAAGATTTTAATATCTACCGGTAAATCCTTTTCTCTTAGGCCGTAGAGGATGCTGTGGATGCTTCAAGAACCATGGGGTATAGACAGGATCCGCAGGAGACATGGGTGCTTTAAGACTTTAAATGGGTGTGAACTGGCTCCTCCCTCTATGCCCCTCCTCCAGACTCCAGTTATAGGAACTGTGCCCAGGGAGTCGGACATTTCGAGGAAAAGAATTAATTGTTAAACTAAGGGTGAGATACATACCAGCTCACACCACAAACACGCCGTACAACATGGCATTAGCAAAAAATCCAATGAACGGCATGAACAAAATCAGCAATAGGCTGATCATAATTGAAACACAACCTTTGTGTAACACGAGCAATAACTATTAAACAAGTACTACAGATAGTGTCCGCACAGGGACGGGCGCCCAGCATTCTCTACGGACTAATAGAAAAGGATTTACCGGTAGGTATTAAAATCTTATTTACTCATACGTCCTAGAGGATGCTGGGGATGCTTCAAGAACCATGGGGTTTATACCAAAGCTCTAGAACGGGCGGGAGAGTGCGGATGACTCTGCAGCACCGATTGACCAAACAAGAGGTCCTCCTCAGCCAGGGTATCAAACTTGTAAAACTTCGCAAAGGTGTTTGATCCCGACCAAGTAGCAGCTCGGCAAAGCTGTAATGCCGAGACCCCTCGGGCAGCCGCCCAGGATGAGCCCACCTTTCTGGTAGAATGGGCCTTCACCGATTTCGGTAACGGCAATCCTGCTGTAGAATGAGCCTGCTGAATCGTATTACAGATCCAGCGTGCAATAGTCTGCTTGGAAGCAGGAGCCCCAATCTTGTTGGGAGCCCACAGGACAAACAGAGCCTCTGTTTTCCTAATCTGAGCCGTTCTGGCGACATAGTTGCAAAGCTCTGACCACATCGAGAGACTTCGATTCCGCCAAGGCGTCAGTAGCCACTGGCACCACAATAGGCTGGTTTATGTGAAACGATGAAACCACTTTTGCCAGAAATTGCTGAAAAGTTCTCAACTCCGCTCTATCTGCATGGAAGATTAAATAGGGGCTTTTATGAGACAAAGCCGCCAATTCAAACACCCGCCTTGCGGATGCCAAGGCCAACAGCATGACTACTTTCCAAGAAAGGAATTTCAACTCAACCTTACGCAAAGGTTCAAACCAATGAGATTGCAGGAACTGCAACACCACATTAAGATCCCATGTTGCCACTGGGGGCACAAAGGGAGGTTGGATGTGCAGCACGCCCTTCATGAAGGTCTGAACTTTTGGAAGGGAAGCCAATTCTTTCTGAAAGAAAATAGATAAGGCCGAAATTTGTACTTTAATGGAGCCTAACTTTAGGCCCGCATCCACACCTGCTTGCAAAAAAAGGAGTAAACGCCCCAGCTGAAATTCTTCCGTAGGAGCCTTCTTGGATTCACACCAAGACACATATTTTCTCCAAATACGGTGGTAATGCTTCGCCGTTACCTCTTTTCTAGCCTGAAGTAGTGTGGGAATGACTGCACTGGGAAAACCCTTTCGGGCTAGGATTTGGCGTTCAACCGCCATGTCGTCAAACACAGCCGCGGTAAGTCTTGATACACGCACGGTCCTTGCTGTAACAGGTCCTCTCGTAGAGGAAGAGGCCAGGGATCTTCTATGAGTAATTCTTGAAGATCTGGATACCAAGCCCTCCTTGGCCAGTCCGAAACAATGAGGATCGCCTGAACCTTTGTTCTTCTTATGATCTTTATCACCTTCGGAATGAGCGGAGTGGAGGGAACACATAGACCGACTGAAACACCCACCTTAATTCCAGAATGTTTATGTGCAGACAAGCTTCCTGGCTTGACCATTTTCCCTGGAAATTTTTCCCCTGTGTGACTGCTCCCCAGCCTCGGAGACTTGCATCTGTGGTCAGCAGGATCCAATCCTGAATCCCGAACCTGCGCCCCTCTAGGAGGTGAGAACTGTGCAGCCACCACAGGAGAGAGATTCTGGTCCTGGAAGATAGGATTATTTTCCGGTGCATGTACAGGTGAGACCCGGACCACTTGTCCAACAGGTCCCACTGAAACACTCTGGCATGGAACCTGCCAAACTGAATGGCCTCGTAGGCCGCCACCATCTTCCCCAGCAACCGAGTGCATTGAAGAATCGACACTCTTGCCGGTTTCAGAATCTATTTTACCATGTTCTGTATTTCCAGAGCCTTTTTCACTGGAAGAAAAACTCTCCGTAAATTCTGTATCCAGAACCATACCCAAGAACGACAGTCGTGTCGCCGGAACAAACTGTGACTTTGGCAAGTTCAGGAGCCAACCATGTTGCTGCAGAATTGTCAGTGAGAGCATGACGCTTTTCAGTAATTGCTCCTTGGATCTCGCCTTTATCAGGAGATCGTCCAAGTACGGGATAATTGTGATTCCCTGCTTGCGCAGGAGATCCATAATTTCCGCCATAACCTTGGTGAAAATCCTCGGAGCCGTGGACAGGCCAAACGGCAACGTCTAAAATTGGTAATGACAATCCTGAAAAGCAAACCTCAGGTAAGCCTGATGTGGAGGATATATGGGAACGTGTAAGTAGGCATCCTTTATGTCGACCGACACCATAACATTCCCCTCCTCCAGACTGGAGATCACTGCTTGGAGAGATTCCCTCTTGAATTTTAATTTTTTTGATAGAAATTGAGGGATTTTAGGTTCAAAATCGGTCTGACTGAGCCATCCGGCTTCGGGACCACGAATAGGTTCGAATAAAAGCCTTCCCCCTGTTGTGACGGGGGTACCGTGACAATGACATGATTTTGACACGGCTTTAGTATTGCAGCGCATACTACCTCCCTTTCTGGAAGAGAAGCTGGCAAGGCCGATTTGAAAAATCGGTGAGGGGGGCACGTCTTGAAACTCCAATTTGTACCCTTGGGCTACTATTTCTAATACCCAAGGATCCAGGGCCGAGCGAACCCAGACCTGACCGAAGAATTGGAGACGTGCCCCCACCGGTGCAGACTCCCGCAGAGCAGCCCCAGCGTCATGCAGTGGATTTGGTAGAAGCCGAGGAGGACTTCTGCTCTTGGGAACTTGCCACAGCCTGTGACCTTTTCCCCTTTTCTCTTCCTCTCGTAGCAAGGAAGGAAGACCCTCGTCCTTTTTTGTATTTATTGGGCCGAAAGGACTGCATCTGATAGTGGGGCGTTTTCTTTTGTTGTGCAGGCACATAAGGTAGGAACGATGACTTACCCGCGGTAGCCGTAGATACCAGGTCAGTAAGGCCATCACCAAACAAGACACTACCGTTGAACGGCAGAGACTCCATAGTCTTCTTAGAGTCAGCATCAGCATTCCATTGATGAATACACAATGCCCTTCTAGCCGAGACAGCCAAGGCATTGGCCCTTGATCCCAAAAGGCCAATATCCCTCGCAGCTTCCTTTAGATAGGCTGCAGCGTCCCTGATATGACCCAGTGTCAAGAGCACGTTATCCCTGTCCAGGGAATCTCTCTCAGATGACAAGTTATCTGCCCACTTTTCAATAGCGCTACGCACCCATGCCGATGCAACGGCAGGTCTGAGCAGCGTACCTGTAGTGACATAAATGGATTTTAGTGTATTTTCCTGCTTCCGATCCGCAGGATCCTTCAGGGCTGCCGTGTCAGGAGACGGAAGCGTCACCTTTTTGGACAGCCTCGATAGAGCTTTGTCCACCGTGGGGGTCGACTCCCACTTATCCCTGTCCCCAGAGGGGAACGGATATGCCACCGGAATTCTCTTGGGAACCTGTACTTTTGTCAGGATTTTCCCAAGCTTTTTCAAAAAGTGCGTTCAGTTCATGAGGGAGGAAACGTTACCTCAGGGTTCTTTCCCTTAAACATGCAGACCCTAGTATCAGGAACAGCAGGGTCTTCCGTAATATGTAATACGTCTTTTATCGCCACAATCATGTACTGAATGCTTTTAGCCAGTTTAGGATTCAATCTGGCATCACTATAGTCGACACTGGAATCAGAGTCCGTGTCGGTATCTGTATCCGCTATCTGGGTAAATGAACGCCTCTGTGACCCCAAGGGGGTCTGTACTTGCGATAATGCATCCTCCATGGATTTCCTCCATGTCTGGTTCTAAGACTCAGATTTATTTAATCTCTTATTCAAGCGAGTCACGTTTACACTCAACATATTTACCCAGTCAGCCGTCGGCGGTGCCGACACGGTCACTCCCACAGTCTTCTCTGTCCCCCCTCCAGCCTCCTCCTGGGAAGAGCACTCAGCATCAGAGATGTCGACACACGCGTACAGACACCCACAACCACACTGGTGCTATAGGGGACAGACCCACAGCAAAGCCTGTTAGAGAAACGCAGAGGGAGTTTTGCCAGCTCACAACCCAGCGCCTATCCCGGTACTGAAAGTATTAAACAATGCCTCAGACCTGTTAGCGCTTTTACATATATATAAATCAGCACCAAAATACTGTGCCCCCCCCCCCCCCCCCCCGTTTTGCACCCGGTTACTTGTACAGCAGTGTAGGTCAGGACCAGCGTCTCTGCAGCTCTGTGAAGAGAAAATGGCGCTGATTAGAGCTGTGAGGGCTAAGCCACGCCACCTCGATGGCGCGCTTCAGCCCCGCTATTTTTCACATTTTTTATACTGGTGGAGGTATGGTTTTTAGTGCCCAGGCACTGTAAGCCTCTTTTGCCAGATTATTATTGAGGATTCATGCTGCCCAGGGCACCCTGCCGCTGCACCCTGTAGTGCCGCTGTGTGTGTGGGAGCATGGCGTGCTGTGCGGAACCTCAAAGCCGTCACTGAAGTCTTCTGACCTTCTTCTACTCACCTGTCTTCTGGCTCTGAAAGGGGGGTGACGGCGCGGCTCCGGGAACGAGCATCTAGGCATACCTAGCGATCAGACCCTCTCTGGAGCTAATGGTGTCCAGTAGCCTAAGAAGCAGAGCCTTGAAACTCACAGAAGTAGGTCTGCTTCTCTCCCCTCAGTCCCACGATGCAGGGAGCCTGTTGCCAGCAGGTCTCCCTGAAAATAATAAACCTAACATAAGTCTTTTTCTGAGAAACTCTGGAGAGCCTCTCAGTGTACATCCAGTCTCACTGGGCACAGAATCTAACTGGAGTCTGGAGGAGGGGCATAGAGGAAGGAGCCAGTTCACACCCATTTAAAGTCTTAAAGTGCCCAAGTCTCCTGCGGATCCCATCTATACCCCATGGTTCTTGAAGCATCCCCAGCATCCTCTAGGACGTATGAGAAAAGGAAACATAACTAAAAAGTTAATCGAATCTTGTTTGCTGGTTTTGTAACTCTGTTTGAAAAAGTTTGTGAGTTTCAAACCTCACCTCAATAAGAAAAAAAACCTGCTGGCATAATAGTTATCCCAATTCCCAGCAACTCCTTGGCCACCACTGCCAAATATTAGTATTCACACACCTGGGGAATCCTATCACCTAGTATTCTGACAATGACCATCTCCCAATCACTGTTATTAACTTATTACATGGTCATTTTTATGTTCGTAACTAATGGCGCATTTTATGTTTTTTTCTTTTAAATTTCTATATCCTTGCAATATGTTTTCTTTAGTTTGTGCAGCTACTTTGTTTGACCCAGCTGCTATTCTATGTAGCAGGATGCAACGCAAAGAGCTGGATTTATTTTTGTACGAGTAAATAACTGCCTTTATTGTGCTATTGTGTTATGGAGATTTTACCCTACCCCCTTCAAAATACATTTCATAAATGGAAAAAATGTTAATGGGGGAACATAGTGTTCAGAGTAGCTTGTACCATACGAGTGAAACACCAAACCTATTCCCTACTGTACTTACAAGGCTGAGTAGTTTTAGGCAGGATTCAGATTTTATACGTGTGAACTTCACTTCTGCATTGTATTGGTACATTACAGCACTGTAAGTTCAGCCTGTTCGTCTAGCTTCAGCAGAGAATGCCACCTCTAAAGCCTTTAGTGCAGTGGTTATTCTGTCTGGGCAAAGCCCTAAATTCGAACTTGTTCTTACTGCATGATTAACCATTATGTAAGAAATAAATAGATTTAAGAACAAAATGTATTTACAAATTGTTTATTAGCACATTAAATAAACTTTTCCTTAAGAAAAGTTCCTTAAAAGATCAACTTATAGGCTGAAAGTAATGGCAGAATTACAGACTCTTGAGATAATCAGATATTTGTGTCTGATAAAGGTAGCATGTCATTACCAACAGGTACTGTACTGAACTCAGCAGAACGATACAAATTTAGAAATGGCTATTAAAAATGTTGTTATGGAGGTGCAATAATTTCAAGTTAGATCCCTACTCATTCAGAAAAATAAGTAACTGTACAATAAACTCATGTTTAAAAATAAGATTTTACTCACCGGTAAATCTATTTCTCGTAGTCCGTAGTGGATGCTGGGACTCCGTAAGGACCATGGGGAATAGCGGCTCCGCAGGAGACTGGGCACAACTAAAGAAAGCTTTAGGACTACCTGGTGTGCACTGGCTCCTCCCACTATGACCCTCCTCCAGACCTCAGTTAGGATACTGTGCCCGGAAGAGCTGACACAATAAGGGAGGATTTTGAATCCCGGGTAAGACTCATACCAGCCACACCGTATAACTCGTGATACTATACCCAGTTAACAGTATGAAACAGAACTGAGCCTCTCAACAGATGGCTCAACAATAACCCTTTAGTTAACAATAACTATATACAAGTATTGCAGACAATCCGCACTTGGGATGGGCGCCCAGCATCCACTACGGACTACGAGAAATAGATTTACCGGTGAGTAAAATCTTATTTTCTCTGACGTCCTAAGTGGATGCTGGGACTCCGTAAGGACCATGGGGATTATACCAAAGCTCCCAAACGGGCGGGAGAGTGCGGATGACTCTGCAGCACCGAATGAGAGAACTCAAGGTCCTCCTCAGCCAGGGTATCAAATTTGTATAATTTTGCAAAAGTGTTAGACCCTGACCAAGTAGCAGCTCGGCAAAGTTGTAAAGCCGAGACCCCTCGGGCAGCTGCCCAAGAAGAGCTCACCTTCCTGGTGGAATGGGCTTTCACAGATTTAGGATGCGGCAGTCCAGCCGTAGAATGCGCAAGCTGAATTGTGCTACAGATCCAGCGAGCAATAGTCTGCTTTGATGCAGGAGCACCCATCTTGTTGGGTGCATACAGGATCAATAGCGAGTCAGTTTTCCTGACTCCAGCCGTCCTGGAAACATATTTTCAAGGCCCTGACTACGTCCAGTAACTTGGAATCCTCCAAGTCCCTAGTAGCCGCAGGCACCACAATAGGTTGGTTCACATGAAAAGCTGATACCACCTTAGGGAGAAACTGGGGACGAGTCCTCAATTCTGCCCTATCCATATGGAAGATCAGATAAGGGCTTTTACAAGACAAAGCCGCCAATTCTGACACCTGCCTGGCCGACGCCAATAGCATAACCACTTTCCACGTGAGATATTTTAAATCCACGGTTTTGAGTGGCTCAAACCAATGTGACTTTAGGAACTCCAACACCACGTTGAGATCCCAAGGTGCGACTGGAGGCACAAAAGGGGGCTGAATATGCAGCACTCCCTTAACAAATGTTTGAACTTCAGGCAGTGAAGCCAGTTCTTTCTGGAAGAAAATCGACAGAGCCGATATCTGTACCTTAATGGAACCCAATTTTAGGCCCATAGTCACCCCTGACTGTAGGAAGTGCAGAAAACGGCCTAGCTGAAATTTCTCCGTTGGGGCCTTCCTGGCCTCACACCACGCAACATATTTTCGCTATATGCGGTGATAATGGTTCGCGGTCACTTCTTTCCTAGCTTTAATCAGCGTAGGGATGACTTCCTCCGGAATGCCCTTTTCCTTTAGGATCCGGCGTTCAACCGCCATGCCGTCAAACGCAGCCGCGGTAAGTCTTGGAACAGACAGGGCCCCTGCTGCAGCAGGTCCTGTCTGAGCGGCAGAGGCCATGGGTCCTCTGAGATCATTTCTTGAAGTTCCGGGTACCAAGCTCTTCTTGGCCAATCCGGAACAATGAGTATAGTTCTTACTCCTCTTTTTCTTATTATCCTCAGTACCTTGGGTATGAGAGGAAGAGGAGGGAACACATAAACCGACTGGTACACCCACGGTGTCACTAGAGCGTCCACAGCTATTGCTTGAGGGTCTCTTGACCTGGCGCAATATCTTTCTAGCTTCTTGTTGAGGCGGGACGCCATCATGTCGACCTGTGGCCGTTCCCAACGGTTTACTATCAGCTGGAAGACTTCTGGATGAAGTCCCCACTCTCCCGGGTGGAGGTCGTGCCTGCTGAGGAAGTCTGCTTCCCAGTTGTCCACTCCCGGAATGAATACTGCCGACAGTGCTAGCACGTGATTCTCCGCCCATCGGAGAATCCTTGTGGCTTCTGCCATTGCCATCCTGCTTCTTGTGCCGCCCTGACGGTTCACGTGGGCGACTGCCGTGATGTTGTCTGACTGGATCAGCACCGGCTGGTTTTGAAGCAGGGGTCTTGCCTGACTTAGGGCATTGTAAATGGCCCTCAGTTCCAGAATATTTATGTGCAGGGAAGTTTCCTGGCTTGACCATAGTCCTTGGAAGTTTTTTCCCTGTGTGACTGCTCCCCAGCCTCGAAGGCTGGCATCCGTGGTCACCAGGACCCAGTCCTGTATGCCGAATCTGCGGCCCTTTTGAAGATGAGCACTCTGCAGCCACCACAGCAGAGACACCCTGGTCCTTGGAGACAGGGTTATCAGCCGATGCATCTGAAGATGCGATCCGGACCACTTGTCCAACAGGTCCCACTGAAAAGTTTTTGCTTGGAACCTGCCGAATGGGATTGCTTCGTAGGAAGCTATCATTTTTCCCAGGACTCACGTGCAATGATGCACCGATACCTGTTTTGGTTTTAGGAGGCCTCTGACTAGAGATGACAGCTCCTTGGCTTTCTCCCCCGGGAGAAACACTTTTTTCTGGTCTGTGTCCAGAACCATCCCTAGGAACAGTAGACGTGTCGTAGGGATCAGCTGCGATTTTGGAATATTCAGAATCCAACCGTCCTGTTGTAGCACCTCCTGAGATAGTGCTACCCCGACCAACAACTGCTCCCTTGATCTCGCCTTTATCAGGAGATCGTCCAAGTACGGGATAATTAAAACTCCCTGTTTTCGAAGGAGTATCATCATTTCGGCCATTACCTTGGTAAAAACCCTCGGTGCCGTGGACAGGCCGAACGGCAACATCTGGAATTGATAATGACAATCCTGTACCACAAATCTGAGGTACTCCTGGTGGGGATGGTAAATAGGGACATGCAGGTAAGCATTCTTGATGTCCAGTGATACCATGTAATCCCCCTCTTCCAGGCTTGCAATAACCGCCCTGAGCGATTCCATCTTGAACTTGAATTTTTTTATGTATGTGTTCAAGGATTTCAAACTTAAAATGGGTCTCACCGAACCGTCCGGTTTCGGTACCACAAACATTGTGGAATAGTAACCCCGTCCTTGTTGGAGGAGGGGCACCTTGACTATCACCTGCTGGTAATACAGCTTGTGAATTGCCTCTAGCACAGCCTCCCTGCCTGAGGGAGTTGTTGGCAAGGCAGACTTGAGGAAACGGCAGGGGGGGGGTGGGGGGGGGGGGGGGGGGACACGACGTCTCGAATTCCAGCTTGTACCCCTGAGATACCACCTGAAGGATCCAGGGATCTACTCGTGAGCGAGCCCACTGATTGCTGAAGTTTTTGAGACGGGCCCCCTGATAATACGGTGCTTTCTTTGGTTGTGAGGGAACATGTGGTAAAAATGCTGACTTCCCAGCTGTTGCTGTGGAAACTATGTCTGAGATACCATCCCCGAACAACTCCTCACCTTTATAAGGCAAAACTTCCATGTGCCTTTTAGAATCTGCATCACCTGTCCACTGCCCAGTCCATAACCCTCTCCTGGCAGAAATGGACAGTGCACTTATTTTAGATGCCAGCCAGCAAATATCCCTCTGTGCATCTCTCATGTATAAGATTGCGTCTTTAATATGCTCTATGGTTAGCAATATAGTGTCCCTGTCTAGGGTATCAATATTTTCTGACAGGGAATCTGACCACGCAGCTGCAGCACTGCACATCCATGCTGAAGCAATAGCTGGTCTCAGTATAATACCTGTGTGTGTATATACAGACTTCAGGATAGCCTCCTGCTTTCTATCAGCAGGTTCCTTTAGGGCGGCCGTATCCGAAGACGGTAGTGCCACCTTCTTTGATAAGCGTGTAAGCGCTTTATCCACCCTAGGGGGTGTTTCCCAACGTGACCTATCCTCTGGCGGGAAAGGGTACGTCATTAGTAACCTTTTAGAGATTACCAGTTTCTTATCGGGGGAAGCCCACGCTACTTCACACACTACATTTAACTCCTCAGATGGGGGAAAAACCACTGGTAGCTTTTTCTCCCCAAACATAATACCCTTTTTTGTGGTACCCTGGGTAACATCAGAAATGTGCAACACAGTTTTCATTTCCTCAATCATGTAACGAGTGGCCCTATTGGACATTACATTTGTCTCATCATCGTCGACACTGGTATCAGTATCCGTGTCGACATCTGTGTCTGCCATCTGAGGTAGCGGGCGTTTTAGAGCCCCTGATGGCCTTTGAGACGCCTGGGCAGGCACGAGCTGAGAAGCCGGCTGTCCCATATTTGTGTCGTCAAATTTTTTATGTAAGGAGTTGACACTTTCACGTAATTCCTTCCACAAGTCCATCCACTCAGGTGTCTGCCCCGCAGGGGGTGACATCACATTTATCGGCATCTGCTCCGCCTCCACATAAGCCTCCTCATCAAACATGTCGACACAGCCGTACCGACACACCGCACACACACAGGGAATGCTCTGACTGAGGACAGGACCCCACAAAGCCCTTTGGGGAGACAGAGTATGCCAGCACACACCAGAGCGCTATATAACACAGGGATCCCACTATAAATGAGTGTTTTTTTCCCCTTATAGCTGCTTATATTATATATACTGCGCCTAAATTTAGTGCCCCCCCTCTCTTTTTTACCCTTTTGTAGCTTGACACTGCAGGGGAGAGCCAGGGAGCGTCCTTCCAGCGGAGCTGTGAGGGAAAAATGGCGCCAGTGTGCTGAGGGAGATAGCCCCGCCCCTTTTTCGGCGGACTTCTCCCGCTTTTTCTGGAATTCTGGCAGGGGTATTTTTACACCTATATAGCCTTCCTGACTATATATGGTGTAGATTTGCCAGCCAAGGTGTATTATATTGCCCTCAGGGCGCCCCCCCCCCCCCCCCCAGCGCCCTGCACCCATCAGTGACCGGAGTGTGAGGTGTGCATGAGGAGCACTGCAGCTGTGCGCTACCTTGTTGAAGACAGAAGTCTTCTGCCGCCGATTTTCCGGAACACTTCTTGCTTCTGGCTCTGTAAGGGGGCCGGCGGCGCGGCTCTGGGACCGAACGATCGAGGTCGGGTCCTGTGTTCGATCCCTCTGGAGCTAATGGTGTCCAGTAGCCTAAGAAGCCCAAGCTATCTCCAGTCAGGTAGGTTCGCTTCTTCTCCCCTTAGTCCCGCGCTGCAGTGAGTCTGCTGCCAGCAGATCTCACTGTAAAATAAAAAAACTAAATATACTTTCTTTCTAGAAGCTCAGGAGAGCCCCTAGTGTGCATCCTGCTCAGCCGGGCACAAGATTCTAACTGAGGTCTGGAGGAGGGTCATAGTGGGAGGAGCCAGTGCACACCAGGTAGTCCTAAAGCTTTCTTTAGTTGTGCCCAGTCTCCTGCGGAGCCGCTATTCCCCATGGTCCTTACGGAGTCCCAGCATCCACTTAGGACGTCAGAGAAAAGTGTGGTTCCAAAGTATGATAACAGTTAATGTACAAATTGCATCCTTTTTGCTGTATATTGTGCTAACAGGTAGTAAAGCATATAAAGCTAGTCTGTATCACAAATCCAGAGCCATAAATGGGACGGAATGCGGTTAACATGCCGGCTGTCGGTATCCAGCAGTTGAAATACAGACACCGGCATGACGACAGGATCAGGAGACTGATGCCGGCATCCCAAATGTCAGTATAGTGGGCAGGTTAGGTTTAGGGCCAGGGAAGGGGTTAGGATTAGGCTGCGAGGGAAGGGTGGGGTTAGGTTTAAGCACCACCAAGGAGAGGGGAGGTTAAGGTTAGGCTATGGAAAGGTGAGGGCTAGGTGACAGGGGGGAACCTACATACCTCCCTTCTGTCGGGATTTCACACATCGGGATGCCAGCGTCTGTATTCTGACTACCGGCATCCTGACCAGTGGTCATTCATTCTGAACCCCAACAGAACATACAGTAGGAAGTAGCCTAAAGTCATGGATCACTGGATGAAGGCTGCTAGCTTTAGGTCCCGACAGGTGCACGTGATCTGTGCTGATCATTACAGCTAATAAATAGTGCAGTGTGCCCAGTCCATGATTACAAGATCATCCTACCAGCAACTGGAATCACACTGCTAGTTTATACCTGTGTACTGTGTCATGCAAATAACATACCCAACTGGGTGAGGCAATTCAAGGAGCAGTGATATTTTACAGTGGAATAGAAGACCATTAGTAGGTATAAGGTGGAGAGCACAATCGGAGAAGCAGGCACTATTTAGAGGAGATGTTCAGGTAAAAAAGGGGCACGGGTTGATTTATCAAGCAGTGAAAAGGGTGAAGTGAGCCAGTGGAGAAGTTGCCCATAGCAACCAGTCAGTTTCTACCTATCATTTTATATAGTGTACTTAATAGTGCTACCTGAAAGTTAATCGGTTGTTATCACTGCTTGACACATCAACGACACACAATTCTGTACTTGGTGTAATGAATCTGTGTAACAGATACATTACAGATATGGTTTGTCTTCTGGATCTCACCACAGAAATGGGATCATCTGGAAAGTTTCAGGAAATCACATACATAGCCCATGGGATAGCTGTGACTCATGTGGGGTTGCCATGCCATGCAGTTGGCACTACATAGTCGTAGGGCAAAGTGCCCTCAGCCCAATATAGTTTTCTTTCACAGACATTTTTTGGTAATTCCCAAACAGAATACTTACAAACCTTACTGAAAATGTTGCTCGCATTTTAATTAAAAAAAAAAGACAATCATACATGTACAAGCCACAATGATGACTAGGCTCCTGCAAACAAATAAAGTTGGAATTTAATACAGTTAAACCAGAATGGTACTTCTAGAAAGAGGGATTGCTATTAGAGGAGTCCTTGGCGTTTCAGATCTTCATACGTCTTCTTGTTCACAACGTTCCCACTTGAATCTTCATATTCCTCCTGTACAAAAAGATACATGGATTAATGATTATTTGTTACTGGACAATTCAATAGAACTATTAACATAAAACCCCTTCATTTCAACAGAGCCATGAAATCTAATGTATTAATAGATGATGCCCTCAGATACCACTTCTCCATATACTGAAGTATTGGTTAGGGTTTGAAACTCAATGTAAATGTATAGAAGCTATAACTTGAATATGTATTTTTCTTCCACCAGAAAACCATGGATTCTGCTGTAATTATGGGGTTTTCGGTACTTTATATCACCTGGTTGATGGTTTCCTATACTTTGCATTTAACATAAAGCATGTGCCAGCTTTTAAAACATAGTTAACACAATGATAAATGTAGACTATAAAGTAAAGCAATAGTTGTGTCCTCTGAATTAAGTTCTTACGTCACATTTTGTTCCCCAGTAACACACTGCGTTGACATCAGTTGCTGGGTTGCATGAGAGCTGAACACAGGAGACAAACCTGAACAACAGGGCTTGTGCCAAAAGACCAGCAAGCTATATACCTAGGAGGGTTGTGTCAAATCCCTGAAGGTTTTATTTCCTATAAACGACACTAAAAGTACTGAAGTGAAAGTAACTAGATTTAAGACTAACAAACTGTTTCGTTCCATCTCGCAAGTCTTCATTAATGGTCATGTCAGTATTCTTTATTTCTGACCAGACTGCTGTGTCATAGCTGGCTTACCTCAGTGTCAGGCTGCCACCTTTCTGATGCCTTCTGGTGCTTGAGTTTTGACCACACTATAAAGAAATAAAAACACGCAGGGCTTCACACAATAGTAATAGCATGTTTTCTATAGAAAACTTGAGCCAAGAAAATCACTGATGAGAAAGGAGTACTTTGCAACAGTCTACAGTGAAGACAACACAATCATGCAAAGGTATTATTGTCCTGGTGTTTTTATACAGAGGAACAATTTTTGTTTGGTCATGTATGAAATGTGTTCAGGTGTTAAGTTAGATAGCTCCTAACAAAACAGCAAACTATAATTACTGGTAATATCCTTTTCTTAGAACTATGGCATGGCAGCCCTTTCAATGGGTAGCTTCCCCTGCAAGTACCCTACATTTTAAAGAAAATTATTGGTTATTATACATTTGTTGTTTACTCCATCAATACTCCATTACAATTGGACATACCCAAGCAATAACTTGGGAGGGCTATACATAAACCAAGCCACACATACTGCATAAGGAAACGTAGTGGCTGTGTGGAGAACATGTCTCAGAGATAGATAATATAGCCAATTCTTACAGACTATATAGAAGGCTAATGCCTCTCAAAGCTCCGTTACGGAGACCTGAGAACTTTTGCCCAATAGACTGTCACCGCTCGATCTGAGTGAGTTTTAAGTATTTCTGGCACCTTATGCTCATTCTTCTTGTAGGACTGTATTACTACTTCTTAATCTATCTGGACATGGCTTGCTTGGAAAGGCATGACCTTTCTGTGGACACAATGGAATACATTTCTGTTCTGCATTTCTATGACCTATTTTTCTGAATGCAGAGCAATTGCTCTCACTGGATCTAGTGAATGCAACCATTTCTCTTTCCGACCTGTCATCTCTGGTTAGGAAACTGGTAACAAAACATTGTGGTTGATAAGAAACATAAGATACAACATCTGTCAAGAAAGCTGGATAGGCTCTTAAAATGACTTTAGTCACATAGGGATTTAAAAAGGATTTCTTGCACTACAGTGCTGGTAAAGTTGCCATGGCCAAACCAGAAGAATTGCTATAATTTATTCAATCTCTCTTAGCATTTGAAAAAGGAGAGGAAATGTTGGGAATTCGTTAAGTAGCTGAAAGTCCCACAGGACTGACAATTTGTCCACTCAAGTATCTGGAATTTTCTAGAGAAAAATAGCTTTTTAGTGTTCTGGTTTGTTGCCATAATAACCACTTGAGGAAGTATGTGTCTTTCTATCTGTAGCTATAAAACTTCCTGATGTAGATAGACCATTCTCCTATGGCTTTCCATTTTGAAGATAATTTATATGGGATGTTGTCAGAAGCCTGGCAGTCACAATCTAGACACAGACAATGCAAACAGATTCCCAAGGTGAGTATGAGGGTTAGGCACCAGGGGGAGGGTTAGTATTAAGTTGCATGGATGGGTGGAAGTTAAGGTTAGACTGCAGAGAAGTGTGGGTTATGGGGTAGGAGTAAAATACTTAGCTGGAAGCCGTTGGCATTCTCAGTGTTGGGATACTGACAGCCAGGATTTCATACCCAACCAATTTATATGTATGGAATCAGTTATCAAGAATATGTTACGCATACATAAAATAGGAATTTAAATACCTACCGGTAAATCCTTTTCTCGTAGGCCATAAGGGATATTGGGGACACATTAGTACGATGGGGATGTCCCAAAGTTTCCAGGAACATGCGGAGACATCTGCGGCACCGCCTGCCCAAACTGGGTATCCTCTTTGGCCAGGGTATCAAACTTGTAGAACTTCACAAAAGGTGTTCTTCCCCGACCGGGTAGGCACTCGGCACAGTTGCAGGGCCGAGACTTCACGGCCAGCCGCCCAAGAAGACCCCACAGATCTTGAAGAGTGGGCCTTCAGAGATTTAGGAACAGGTAAGGCTGCCAACACATAGACTTGCTGAATAGTGAGCCGAAGCCAACGAGAAATGGACTGCTTTGAAGCAGGGCAACCCTTTTTCTGTGCGTCATATAGCACGAACAAGGAATCCATCTTTCTGACCCGAGCAGTCCTCTTGACATAGATCTTCAAGGCTCGCACAGCATCCAATGCCTCCGGAGGGATAGAAGCGCCAGAACTTGATGGGATCACAATCGGTTGATTCAAGTGGAACGCAGAGACGACCTTCGGTAGGAAATGTTGCCTAGTCCTGAGCTCCGCTCTGTCCTCGTAAAAGACCAAATATGGACTTTTATACGATAAGGTCCCCAATTCTGAGACCCGTCGAGCAGAGGCCAGGGCCAGTAACATCACAGTCTTCCACGTGAATTTTTACCGTCATCAGTGGTTCAAACCAGGAGGACTGTAGAAATCGGAATACCACATCCAAATCCCAAGGTGTCATAGGCGGCACAAACTGAGGTTGGATGTGAAGCATCCCATGCAAGAAGGTCTGAACTTCAGGCAGTAGTGCCAACTTCTTTTGGAAGAAGATTGAAAGAGCCGAAATCTGAACTTTAATGGATCCCAGACGTAAGCCTTGATCCACTCCAGCCTGCAGGAAACTAAGAAATCTTCCCAAGTGAAATTCGGCAGCTGGATATGTGCGATCCTCGCACCAGGAGACATATCTCCGCCAGATATTATGACAGTGTTTTGACGACACAGGTTTCCTGGCTTGCACCATAGTGGCAATGACCTTTTTGGAAAGTCCCTTGTGAGCTAGGATGTTCTGTTCAACCACCATACCGTCAAATGAAGCCGCCGTAAGTTCAGGTAGACGAATGGTCCTTGTTGAAGAAGATCGCTTCTGAGTGGCAGAGGCCAAGGGTCTTCGACGGACATGTCCAGAAGATCCGCGTACCACGCTCCCCGGGGCAAGCAGAATTTCTTGTACTCCTTGATGCTGGATCCTCTTGAGCACCTTTGGGATCAATCGGATCGGAGGGAATATGTAGACCAGCTGGTAAGGCCAAGGCGATGTCAGTGTAACCACTGCGCACGCCTGAGGGTCTCTGGTTAATGAGCAACAGCAGCAAAGTTTCTTGTTGAGGCGAGACGCCATCATGTCGATCTGGAGGCAACCCCACTGGTCGATGATCTGTTGAAACACTTGAGGATGCAGGCCCCACTCCCCTGGGTGGAGATCGTGGCAACTCAGGACGTCTGCTTCCCAGTTGTCTACTTCCAGAACGAAGATTGCGGACAGTGCTATCGCATTTCTTTCTGCCAAGAAGAGTATTCTTGATACTTCAGGCCTTGCTTATTGTCCCTCCTTGTCGATTGATGTACGCCACAGCCGTGGCGTTGTCCGACTGGACCTGGATTGCCTGATCCCAGAGCAGAAGGGAGGCCTGAATCAGAGCATTGTAGATGGCCCGAAGTTCCAGGCTGTTAATCGGAAGGTGACAGCCCTCCACCCCCTCAGACTCGCATCTGTCGTGAGGAGGATCCAATCCTGAATCCCGAAGCGGACCTACCCGGAGATTGGAAGACTGCAGCCACCACAGGAGTGAAATCCTGGCCTGGGTGACAGATAAATCATCCGGTGCATCTGAAGATGGGAACTGGACCATTTGTTCAGGATGTCCAATTGAAAGGGTCTGGCATGGAACCTTCCATACTGAATGGCCTCGTACAAGGATACCATCTTTCCCAACAATCTTATGTAAATATGAATGGAAACTCGAGTCGGTCGGAGAACCATGCAAACCATTTCCTGGAGAGTTCTCACTTTGTCCTCTGGGTGGAACACTTTCTGCGCTACAGTATCCAGTATCATTTCTAGAAACAGGAGCCGCTGAGATGGCTCCAGGTGGGACTTCTGTAGATTGAGGATCCATCCGTGGTGTGACAGAAGTTGGATAGTGCAATCTATATGGAGTAGTAGGAGCTCCCTAGAATTCGACTTTATCAGGAGATAGTCCAGGTAAGGGACCACATTGACCCCCTGGACCCTGAGCTGGAACATAATTTCCGCCATCACCTTCGTGAACACCCTCGGAGCTGTAGAAAGGCCAAAGGCTAAAGCCTGGAACTGGTAGTGATCGTTCAGCAGAGCGAACCTCAGATAGGCCTGATGAGGAGGCCAAATTGGGATATGGAGGTAGGCGTCCTTGATATCCAGGGACACTAGGAGTTCCTAATGTTCCAGGCCTGCGATCACTACTCTCAAAGATTCCATCTTGAATTTGAAAAACTTTAAGTAAGGATTCAAGGACTTCAGATTCAAAATTGGCCTCACAGACCCGCCTGGTTTTGGCACAACGAACAGACTGGAGTAGTAACCTTGTCCTTGCTGTTGCAGGGGTACTGGAACAAGGACTTGGGACTGGACCAACTTTGTGATAGCCTGTAGTAGCGTAACATGCATATTTTCCAGAGCTGGTAAGCTTGATTTGAAAAATCGCTGGGGAGAACCCCCACGAACTCCAGCTTGTAACCCTGAGAAATAAGGTCCCTTACCCAAGCGTCCTGGCAGGAATTCTCGCAGATGTGGCTGAAGTGACGTAACCGGGCTCCCACCTCGAGATCCTCCCGTGGTGGGCGAGCACAGTCATGCTGAGGTTTTTGCGGAAGCTGAACTGGTGCTCTGTTCTTGAGAGCCGGTAATGGCTGGTTTCTTAGGTTTACCCCTGGTGCCTCTAGCTGCATTTGATGCACCCCTGGCCCTAGATTGAAGTCTGGTGGATCGAAAGGATTGAGTAGATGGCCCCGGGTAGGTACGTCTAGCAGGGAAGAAACGCGGATTTCCCAGCAGTAACGTTGGGAGATCCATGCATCCAATTCACCTCCGAAGAGCCATTCACCTGTAACGGGAAGAGATTCCACATTGCGTTTGGAGTCTGCAATCCACTGATGCAACCATATGGCTCTGCGTGCAGACACAGCCATAGCAGTGGTCCTAGCGTTAATGTTGCCAATCTCCTTTAGGGAATCGCAGAGGAGTCTTGCAGTGTCTTGAATGTGTTTTAGGAAAGTCACTGTAGTAACCAGGGGGTCATGTCACCTGAGACACTCTCCTGAATTTGAGTAGCCGGGAGTGAATTGCATGCGTCATCCAGCAACCTGCAATGACCGGTCTTTTAGATACACCTGCAGCAATGTAGACAGATTTCAATGTGGTCTCAATTTTTCTATCCCCCGGGTTCTTTACTGTAAAGGCACCCGGAGCCGGGAGCACTGCCTTCTTAGAGAGGCGAGAGACTGACGTCTACAAATGAAGATTCTTCCCAGAACTTTCTGTCCTCGGGGGCAAACGGGAATGTATTCAAAAAACGTGCTGTGGTTGCGACAGCAAAGGTGCAGTGCCCCGCTGAACAAACAACCTCTCAGGGCGGTAGTCCTGCAGCAGGGAAGCCGCTCTGCACCTCGCGAGGCCAGTGACAGCCGCCCCCCCCCCCCCCCCCCCAACGGTGCAGGTATGCTGTTGCATAAACAGCATACCGAAAAAAAATAAGAATTTACTCACCGGTAATTCTATTTCTCGTAGTCCGTAGTGGATGCTGGGAACTCCGTAAGGACCATGGGGAATAGCGGGCTCCGAAGGAGACTGGGCACTCTAAGAAAGAATTAGGACTACCTGGTGTGCACTGGCTCCTCCCTCTATGCCCCTCCTCCAGACCTCAGTTAGGGAAACTGTGCCCGGAAGAGCTGACACAATAAGGAAGGGATTTGGAATCCCGGGTAAGACTCATACCAGCCACACCAATCACACCGTACAACTCGTGATACTATACCCAGTTAACAGTATGAATAACAACTGAGCCTCACGAACAGATGGCTCAACAATAACCCTTTAGTTAAGCAATAACTATATACAAGTATTGCAGACAATCCGCACTTGGGATGGGCGCCCAGCATCCACTACGTACTACGAGAAATAGAATTACCGGTGAGTAAATTCTTATTTTCTCTGACGTCCTAGTGGATGCTGGGAACTCCGTAAGGACCATGGGGATTATACCAAAGCTCCCAAACGGGCGGGAGAGTGCGGATGACTCTGCAGCACCGAATGAGCAAACTCAAGGTCCTCCTCAGCCAGGGTATCAAACTTGTAAAATTTTGCAAATGTGTTTGAACCCGACCAAGTAGCAGCTCGGCAAAGTTGTAAAGCCGAGACCCCTCGGGCAGCCGCCCAAGAGCCCACTTTCCTCGTGGAATGGGCTTTTACAGATTTAGGATGCGGCAGTCCAGCCGCAGAATGTGCAAGTTGAATCGTGCTACAGATCCAGCGAGCAATAGTCTGCTTAGAAGCAGGAGCACCCAGCTTGTTGGGTGCATACAGGATAAATAGCGAGTCAGTTTTCCTGACTCCAGCCGTCCGGGAAATATATTTTCAGGGCCCTGACTACGTCCAGTAACTTGGAATCCTCCAAGTCCCGAGTAGCCGCAGGCACCACAATAGGTTGGTTCACATGAAAAGCTGAAACCACCTTAGGAAGGAATTGGGAACGAGTCCTCAATTCCGCCCTATCCATATGAAAAATCAGATAAGGGCTTTCACATGACAAAGCCGCCAATTCTGATACACGCCTGGCCGACGCCAAGGCCAACAGCATGACCACTTTCCACGTGAGGTATTTTAGCTCCACGGTTTAAAGTGGCTCAAACCAATGCGACTTTAGGAAATCCAACACCACGTTGAGATCCCATGGTGCCACTGGAGGCACAAAAGGGGGCTGAATATGCAGCACTCCTTTAACAAAAGTCTGAACATCAGGCAGTGAAGCCAGTTCTTTTTGGAAGAAAATCGACAGAGCCGAAATCTGGACCTTAATGGAACCCAATTTTAGGCCCATAGTCACTCCTGACTGTAGGAAGTGCAGAAATCGACAGAGCTGAAATTCCTCCGTTGGGGCCTTCCTGGCCTCACACCAAGCAACATATTTTCGCCATATGCGGTGATAATGTTTTGCGGTCACATCTTTCCTAGCTTTAATCAGCGTAGGAATGACTTCCTCCGGAATGCCCTTTTCTGTTAGGATCCGGTGTTCAACCGCCATGCCGTCAAACGCAGCCGCGGTAAGTCTTGGAACAGACAGGGCCCCTGCTGCAGCAGGTCCTGTCTGAGCGGCAGAGGCCATGGGTCCTCTGAGATCATTTCTTGAAGTTCTGGGTACCAAGCTCTTCTTGGCCAATCCGGAACCACGAGTATAGTTCTTACTCCTCTCCTTCTTATTATTCTCAGTACCTTGGGTATGAGAGGCAGAGGAGGGAACACATAAACCGACTGGTACACCCACGGTGTCACCAGAGCGTCCACAGCTATCGCCTGAGGGTCCCTTGACCTGGCGCAATATCTTTTTAGCTTTTTGTTGAGGCGGGACGCCATCATGTCCACCTGTGGCCTTTCCCAACGGTGTACAATCATTTGGAAGACTTCTGGATGAAGTCCCCACTCTCCCGGGTGGAGGTCGTGTCTGCTGAGGAAGTCTGCTTCCCAGTTGTCCACTCCCGGAATGAACACTGCTGACAGTGCTAACACATGATTTTCCGCCCATCGGAGAATCCTTGTGGCTTCTGCCATCGCCTTCCTGCTTCTTGTGCCGCCCTGTCGGTTTACATGGGTGACCGCCGTAATGTTGTCTGACTGGATCAGCACCGGCTGGTGTTGAAGCAGGGTCTTGCCTGACTTAGGGCATTGTAAATGGCCCTTAGTTCCAGAATATTTATGTGTAGGGAAGTCTCTTGACTCGACCATAGTCCTTGGAAGTTTCTTCCCTGTGTGACTGCCCCCCAACCTCGAAGGCTGGCATCCGTGGTCACCAGGACCCAGTCCTGTATGCCGAATCTGAGGCCCTCTAGAAGATGAGCACTCTGCAGCCACCACAACAGCGACACCCTGGCCCTTGGAGACAGGGTTATCAGCCGATGCATCTGAAGATGCGATCCGGACCACTTGTCCAACAGATCCCACTGAAAGATCCTTGCATGGAACCTGCCGAATGGAATTGCTTCGTAAGAAGCTACCATCTTTCCCAGGACTCGCGTGCAGTGGTGCACAGACACCTGTTTTGGTTTTAGGAGGTCTCTGACTAGAGATGACAACTCCTTGGCCTTCACCTCCGGGAGAAACACCTTTTTCTGTTCTGTGTCCAGAACCATCCCCAGGAACAGTAGACGCGTTGTAGGAACCAGCTGCGACTTTGGAATATTCAGGATCCAGCCGTGCTGTTGTAGCACTTCCCGAGCTAGTGCTACTCCGATCAACAACTGTTCCCTGGACCTCGCCTTTATAAGGAGATCGTCCAAGTACGGGATAATTATAACTCCCTTTTTTCGAAGGAGTATCATCATTTCGGCCATTACCTTGGTAAATACCCTCGGTGCCGTGGACAGACCAAAGGGCAACGTCTGGAATTGGTAATGACAGTCCTGTACCACAAATCTAAAGTACTCCTGGTGAGGAGGGTAAATGGGGACATGCAGGTAAGCATCCTTGATGTCCAGTGATACCATGTAATCCCCTTCGTCCAGGCTTGCAATAACCGCCCTGAGCGATTCCATTATGAACTTGAACCTTCTTATATAAGTGTTCAAGGATTTCAAATTTAAAATGAGTCTCACCGAACCGTCCGGTTTCGGTACCACAAACATTGTGGAATAGTAACCCCGTCCTTGTTGAAGGAGGGGTACTTTGGTTATCACCTGCTGGGACTACAGCTTGTGAATGGCCTCCAGCATCGCCTCCCTGTCTGGGGGAGTAGTTGGCAACGCTGATCTGAGGAAACGGCGAGGGGGAGACGTCTCGAATTCCAGCTTGTACCCCTGAGATACCACTTGTAGAATCCAGGGATCCACCCGTGAGCGAACCCACTGGTCGCTGAAGTTCCGGAGACGGGCCCCCACCGCACCTGGCTCCACCTGTGGAGCCCCAGCGTCATGCGGTGGACTTAGAGGAAGCGGGAGAGGGCTTTTGTTCCTGGGAACTGGCTGTATGGTGCAGCTTTTTCCCTCTACTACTGGGCAGAAAGGACGCGCCTTTAACCCGCTTGCCTTTCTGGGGCCGAAAGGACTGTACCTGATAATACGGTGCTTTCTTTGGCTGTGAGGGAACATGGGGTAAAAATGACGACTTCCCAGCCGTCGCTGTGGAAACGAGGTCCGAGAGACCATCCCCAAACAATTCCTCACCCATGTAAGGCAAAACCTCCATGTGCCTTTTAGAATCCGCATCACCTGTCCACTGCAGAGTCCATAATACTCTCCTGGCAGAAATGGACATTGCATTTATTCTAGATGCCAGCTGGCAAATATCCCTCTGTGCATCTCTCATGTATAAGACTACGTCTTTAATATGCTCTACAGTTAGCAATATAGTGTCCCTGTCAAGGGTATCCATGTTATCAGACAGGGAATCTGACCACGCAGCTGCAGCACTGCACATCCATGCTGAAGCAATAGCCGGTCTCAGTATAATACCTGAGTGTGTATATACAGACTTCAGGATAGCCTCCTGCTTTCTATCCGCAGGCTCCTTTAGGGCGGCTGTATCCGGAGACAGTAGTGCCACCTTCTTTGACAAGCGTGTGAGCGCTTTATCCACCCTAGGGGATGTCTCCCAACGTATCCTGTCCTCTGGCGGGAAAGGGTACGCCCTTAGTAACTTTTTAGAAATTACCAATTTATCGGGGGAAGCCCACGCTTCATCACACACTTCATTCAACTCATCAGATGGGGGAAAAACCACCGGTTGCTTTTTCTCCCCAAACATAATACCCTTTTTTGTGGTACCAGGGTTAATGTCAGAAATGTGCAACACATTTTTCATTGCCGTAATCATGTAACGGATGGCCCTATTGGAATGTACACTAGTCTCATCGTCATCGACACTGGAGTCAGTATCCGTGTCGACATCTGTGTCTGCCATCTGAGGTAGCGGGCGTTTTTGAGCCCCTGATGGCTTTTGAGACGCCTGGGCAGGCACGGGCTGAGAAGCCGGCTGTCCCACATCTGCTATGTCATCAAACCTTTTATGTAAGGAGTTGACACTGTCGCGTAATTCCTTTCACATATCCATCCACTCAGGTGTCGACCCCGCAGGGGGGGGTGACATCACATTTATCGGCACCTGCTCCGCCTCCACACAAGCCTCCTCATCAAACATGTCAAAACAGCCGTACCGACACACCGCACACACACAGGGAATGCTCTGACTGAGGACAGGACCCCACAAAGTCCTTTGGGGAGACAGAGAGAGTATGCCAGCACACACCACAGCGCTATATAATGCAGGGAGTTACACTACACAAAGTGATTTACCCTATAGCAGCTATAATACACAATATTTGCGCCTAAATTTAGTGCCCCCCCTCTCTTTTTTACCCTATTGAGCCTGGAAACTGCAGGGGAGAGCCTGGGGAGCGTCCTTCCAGCGGAGCTGTGAGAGGAAATGGCGCCAGTGTGCTGAGGGAGATAGCCCTGCCCCCTTCACGGCGGACTTCTCCCGCTTTTTTATGGATATAATGGCAGGGGATTTTACACATATATAGTCTTAATGACTATATTATGTGTGTTTTTTGCCAATATAAGGTAATCTAATTGCAGCCCCCCCCCCCCCCCCCCCCCCCAGCGCCCTGCACCCATCAGTGACCGGAGTGTGTGGTGTGCATGGGGAGCAATGGCGCACAGCTGCAGTGCTGTGCGCTACCTTAATGAAGACCGGAGTCTTCAGCCGCCGATTTCCTGGACGTTCTTCTTGCTTTTGGCTCTGCAAGGGGGACGGCGGCGCGGCTCCGGAACCGGACGACCAAGGCTGGGCCTGTGTTCGATCCCTCTGGAGCTAATGGTGTCCAGTAGCCTAGAAGCCCAAGCTAGCTGCAAGCAGGTAGGTTCGCTTCTCTCCCCTAAGTCCCTCGTAGCAGTGAGTCTGTTGCCAGCAGATCTCACTGAAAATAAAAAACCTAAATATACTTTCTTTTCTAGAAGCTCAGGAGAGCCCCTAGTGTGCATCCATCTCGAGCCGGGCACAGATTCTAACTGAGGTCTGGAGGAGTGGCATAGAGGGAGGAGCCAGTGCACACCAGGTAGTCCTAATTCTTTCTTAGAGTGCACAGTGTCCTTCGGAGCCCGCTATTCCCCATGGTCCTTACGGAGTTCCCAGCATCCACTAGGACGTCAGAGAAACAAATGTTTTAAAATAAACTGAAGAAAACTCTGCAGCTAGAAGGAGTGTGCATCCTCTCCTGAGGGCACTTTTTTCTAAACTGTCTGTGGGAGGGAGCATAGAGGGGAGGAGCCAGCACACCACCCAGTTGAAGAAATTTAAAGTGAACTGGCTCCTTTGGCCCCCGTTTATACCCGTCGTACTAATGTGTCCCCAATATCCCTTATGGATGCTAGAGAAAGGTTTTTATCCTAAATATTTGTGGAAAGCATGTTTATTTTACAGTCGCTTAAGTTTAAAAATGACCCATTCATCACAGTAACTCTGGCATACCTATTGTCATACTGTTTAGCAGCGCTCCTCAGCTGCTGTACGCATATCAATGTGGACAGCATTTTTACCTAACAGTGGCTATATATTTTGTTTTCTGAACCATTTATTTACAAATAACATCTTACACATTATGCTGGATGTATTTAAAAATGTTTCAAATAGCTTGTGAAGCAAACCTGTGACGTAAGTTAGCAAACACTGTTTAACAGCTTCTGTTAAATGCCATGTTAAGGATATATTGTATATTGAGAAAGAATAAGATATATCACTTACATGAAACAGCATCCTCAATCTGTGTGACATTGGCAAAGTGAGCAGTGTTTGGGATGCCTAGACACCGCATGCCGTGCGCATGTCTCCATTCCTGTTAAAGAGGACCAAAATAATGGTCATTTCTGAAGAACGGTTATCTATAAAAGATCTATGCATGAACATCCAGTTCTCACAAGTATTGTCCACACAATGACAGCAAAAGCATCAACACTAAACTATATTAAGATTACAGCAAGTAGATATGGATAAAACAAGCCACAATTTTCTCTCCAGTCAATGGATCAGATAACCAATTACTGGTCCTGGACCAAAAAACAAACTATTATATAGGAATACTTACTGCAAAGTGGCGTTGGAAAGCCTTAGGCCCTCGGTAAGTATAATTGCCGCATATTTCACAGTTGTAGTTTATGTTTAGTCCATGTAGCTTGTACAACCAGTATGGTATAGGCTGCAGATGAAAAAAAATAAAATGTAGATGTTGCCATGTATAATATACACTTCTGATCAGGTGGCAAAGTTGGTAGTCTACAACATAGGGGTCATGAACCTTCTATATCTGGTGTCTTCATTTTCTTCTTACTTATGTCCTACCACTATGTTGTTGTTGGTGCTATATACTGTACTCTTATTGGTACCTATCATAAGTTAATGACTATACCACACTTAATGTTTTCAAACTATGAGAAAACTGGACTGACAGCCCTAAGAATCCAGGGACTCTGAAATGTGGGTTTGGAAATCGTTACAGGCAAGAAGTACTGTAGGATTATCTGGTCTGTTCCTGTACACCTTCTGGTTTTAAAGGACTGCAAAAGAGGATTTCTGGTCTCTTATCATTTTCTCTGAGGCAGGCTGTGGGACACTTGACCATGGGATTGCAAGTTGGGATGGAGTTTGGCACTTAAACTACTGTAACTTTAAAATGTAAGCTCCTCCCCCCTGTAAAACCATCATGCCAGTACTTATTTAAGAGAGTCCGGTAAAGAGTAGCAGTAACCCAGTGAACTTCAGACTGCTTCGGATAAAAGCAATCAGTGGTAAGTAAGTAGAAATCCTCTTTTCTTTGTCAGCATGGCTGGTGGAACCCTGGACAATGGAACGTTCAAACGCCACCCCCACGGGAGGGAACGCTAAGGCTGCCTGACCGGAGAACTATACTCCTAAAGTGGGCATCGCCAGAGGTAAAAATAGGTAAACATGTGGACAGAGGACCAGGTAGATGCACGACAGACTTGGTCCACCGAAGCCCCATATCGCACTGCCCAGCAGGTCGCCACTGCCGCAGCGGAATGTGCCAACACCAGTTTTGGTACCACCCACCCCGCACTAGAATATGCTCGAGTGATGACCAAGCGGATCAAACACATAATGGCAAAAAAAGGAAAAGCAATTTATTACAGCGCACAGGAATTTTATAAATTATACAATTTAAAAAGATCAGTAAACAAGCAACCACCGGCCGTTTTTCACTTTCACAGTAAAGAAAGAAAATAGTAAAAGCAATTCTATACAGCACAATATTAATTTGGCAGAAGGTGCAACATATCTGGCAACAATTTATTTCTAGCTTGCTATTTTGTAGCCTGTTCATATATGTGAGGGCAATGTGTCCAATTAGTATCAATTTGCTTCACGCAAGCTGTTTTGAAAACTGCACGGCTTGTGTGTAAGAGACAAGGTTGCAGGTAAAGTCAGTGTCCTAATCACTGGATAATACCCATTACATTCAACGTCCGGTAGGGAATCCCATATAATAGGGCACTGAATTATCGGTTGATCTGGCCAGACAAGCTTAAAACAGGATTTTAATACCTACCGGTAAATCCTTTTCTCCTAGTCCGTAGAGGATGCTGGGGTGGGATCCACTTCAGTACCATGGGGTATAGACGGTTCCGCAGGAGTCATGAGCACTTTAAGACTTTTCAAGGGTGTGAACTTGCTCCTCCCTCTATGCCCCTCCTCCAGACCTCAGTATAGGAACTGTGCCCTGGGAGACGGACATTTCGAGGAAAGGATTTACTTTTAAGTTAATGGTGAGATTCATACCAGCTCACACTTCAACCATGCCGCACAACATGGCATTCAACAAAACACATGCCAACGAGCATGAACATTACAACAACCGTGCTGAACACATTTTTAACCAATTAACAACTGCAGGTAAAGTACGCATTGGGCTGGGTGCCCAGCATCCTCTACGGACTAGGAGAAAGGGATTTACCGGTAGGTATTAAAATCCTATTTTCTCATACGTCCTAGAGGATGCTGGGGTCCACTTCAGTACCATGGGTTTATACCAAAGCTCCAGTACGGGCGGGAGAGTGCGGATGCCCCTGCAGCACCGATTGACCAAACTTTAGGTCCTCATCGGCCAAGGTATCAAACGTGTAAAACTTATCAAACGTGTTTGTCCCTGACCAAGTAGCTGCTCGGCAAAGTTGTAATGCCGAGACCCCCCGGGCAGCCACCCAGGATGAGCCCACCTTTCTAGTAGAATGGGCATTCACCGAATTCGGTATAGGCAATCCTGCCATGGAATGAGCGTGCTGAATCGTACCTCTGATACAGCGCGCAATAGTCTGCTTAGAAGCAGCACACCCAATCTTGTTGGGAGCATACAGGACAAACAGAGCCTCTGTTTTCCGTATCTGAGCTGTTCTTGCGATATAAATTTTCAAAGCTCTGACCACATCCAGAGACTTTGACGCAGCTAAGGTGTCAGTAGCCACTGGCACCACAATAGGTTGGTTTATATGGAAAGAAGAAACCACCTTTGGAAGAAATTGCTGACGAGTTCTTAACTCAGCCCTATCTTCATGGAAGATCAAGTAAGGGCTCTTGTGAGACAAGGCCCCTAACTTAGACACCCTCCTTGCGGATACCAAGGCCAACAGCATGACCACTTTCCAAGTGAGAAACTTCAACTCTATCTCCTGTAGAGGTTCAAACCAATCCGACTGAAGGAACTGCAACACCATGTTAAGATCCCATGGAGCCACAAATGGAGGTTGGATGTGCAGAACCCCTTTCACGAACGTCTGAACTTCTGGAAGGGAGGCCAATTGTTTCTGAAAGAAAACGGACAAGGCCGAAATCTGGACCTTGTTGAACCCAATCGTAGGCCCACATCCACACCCGCCTGGAGAAAATGGAGAAAACGTCCTAACAAACTCTTCCGTTGGAGCCTTCTTGGATTCACACAAAGACACATTTTCTCCAAATATGGTGTTAATGTCTAGACGTTACTCTTTTCTTGGCCTGAATAAGAGTGGGAATGACTTCTTTGGGAATACCCTATCGGGCTAGGATCCGGCGCTCAACAGCCATGCCGTCAAACGTACCCGCGGTAAATCTTGATACACGCACGGCCGCTGCAGCAGCAGGTCCTCGCGAAGAGGAAGAGGCCGAGGATCTTCTATGAGCAACTCCTGAAGATCTGGATACCAAGCCCTCCTTGGCCAGTCTGGGACAATGAGATATCTCTGAAACTTCTTGTTGAGACGAGATGCCATCATGTCTACTTGAGGAACTCCCCAAAGACCTGTTACCTCTGCGAAGACTTCGTGGTGGAGGCCCCATTCTCCTGGATGGAGATCGTGTCTGCTGAGGAAGTCTGCTTCCCGGTTGTACACTCCTGGAATGAAAACTGCCAACAGAGCTCTTGCATGTCTTTCTGCCCAGAGGAGGATTTTTGTCACCTCTGCCATCACCGCTCTGCTTTTCATTCCGCCCTGACGGTTTATGTACGCAACTGCTGTTACATTGTCCGACTGCATCTGTACGGGTTGATCTTGAAGAAGATGCACCGCTTGTAGAAGGCCGTTGTAAATGGCTCTCAACTCCAGAACGTTTATGTGAAGACAAGTTTCTTGACTTGACCATCTTCCTTGGAAGCTTTCCCCTTGAGTGACTGCTCCCCAGCCTCGGAGACTCGCATCCGTGGTTACTAGGATCCAATCCTGAATCCCGAACCTGCGTCCCTCTAGGAGGTGCGAACTGTGTAGCCACCACAGGAGTGAAATTCTGGCTTTCCATGACAGGATTATCCTCTGGTGCATGTGTAGATGGGATCCGGACCACTTGTCCAATAGGTCCCACTGGAATATTCTGGCATGAAATCGGCCAAACTGTATGGCCTTGTAGGCCGCTACAAACTTCCCCAACAACCGAATGCATTGATGAATCGACACTCTCGTTGGTTTCAGAATTTGTTGACCATTCTCTGGATTTCCATAACCTTTTCTATTGGATGAAATACCCTTTGTACTTCTGTGTCCAGTATCATCCCCAGAAAAGACAATCTTGTCTTTGGTTCCAACTGTGACTTTGGAAAATGTATGATCCAACCGTGTTGTTGAAGTACTGTCAGGGAGAGTGCAATGTTCTGCACCAACCTTTCCCTGGACCTCGCTTTTATCAGGAGATCGTCCAGGTAATGAATTATATCGACTCCTTGCTGTCGAAGGAGAACCATCATCTCCGCCATCACCTTGGTGAACACCCTCGGTGCCATGGAGAGTCCGAACGGCAACGTCTGAAATTGGTAATGACAATCCTGTACTGCGAATCTCAGATAAGCTTGATGTGGAGGATAAATGGGAACATGTAAAGTAGGCATCTTTTATGTCCACTGACACCATGTAGTCCCCTTCCTCCAGACTGGAAATCACTGCCCTCAGAGATTCCATCTTGAACTTGAGCCTTTGCAGGTAGAGATTCAGTGTCTTCAGGTTTAGAATCGGTCTGACCGAGCCGTCCGGCTTCGGAACTACGAAGAGGCTTGAATAAAACCCTTCTCCTTGTTGTGACAATGGAACCAGGACAATGACTTGATCCTGACACAATTTTTGTATTGCTGCTGTCACCACTTCCCTGTCTGTGATAGAAACTGGTAAGGCTAATTTGAAAAATCGGCATGGGGGAATGTCTTGAAACTCAGTTTGTACCCGTGGGACACTATTTGTAAGACCCACGGGTCCAGGCCAGATTGAACCCAAATCTGACTGAAGAGTTTCAGACGTGCCCCCACCTGAGCGGACTCCCGCAAGGAAACCCCAGCGTCATGCTGAAGATTTGGCAGAAGCAGAGGTTGATTTCTGCTCCTGTGATCCTGGAGACGCAGTCGACTTTTTTCCTTTTCCCCTTCCTTTACCCGCAAAGAAAGGGGAATCTTTACCCTTTTTGTATTTATTGGGCCGAAAGGACTGCATCTGAGAGTGATGTGTCTTTTTCTCCGGCGCAGGAGCATTAGGCAAGAATGTCGACTTACCTGCAGTAGCCGCAGAAAATACGATTTTACTCACCGGTAAATCTATTTCTCGTAGTCCGTAGTGGATGCTGGGAACTCCGTAAGGACCATGGGGAATAGCGGCTCCGCAGGAGACTGGGCACAACTAAAGAAAGCTTTAGGACTACCTGGTGTGCACTGGCTCCTCCCTCTATGACCCTCCTCCAGACCTCAGTTAGGATACTGTGCCCGGAAGAGCTGACACAATAAGGAAAGGATTTGGAATCCCGGGTAAGACTCATACCAGCCACACCAATCACACCGTATAACTCGTGATACTATACCCAGTTAACAGTATGAAATATAACTGAGCCTCTCAACAGATGGCTCAACAAGAACCCTTTAGTTAACCAATAACTATATACAAGTATTGCAGACAACCCGCACTTGGGACGGGCGCCCAGCATCCACTACGGACTACGAGAAATAGATTTACCGGTGAGTAAAATCTTATTTTCTCGAACGTCCTAAGTGGATGCTGGGAACTCCGTAAGGACCATGGGGATTATACCAAAGGTCCCAAACGGGCGGGAGAGTGCGGATGACTCTGCAGCACCGAATGAGCGAACTCTAGGTCCTCCTCAGCCAGGGTATCAAACTTGCAGAATTTAGCAAATGTGTTTGACCCCGACCAAGTAGCTGCTCGGCAAAGTTGTAAAGCCGAGACCCCTCGGGCAGCCGCCCAAGAAGAGCCCACCTTCCTCGTGGAATGGGCTTTTACAGATTTAGGATGCGGCAGTCCAGCCGCAGAATGTGCAAGTTGAATCGTGCTACAGATCCAGCGAGCAATAGTCTGCTTTGACGCAGGCGCACCCAACTTGTTGGGTGCATGCAGGATAAATAGCGAGTCAGTCTTCCTGACTCCAGCTGTCCTGGAAACATAGATTTTTAGGGCCCAGACTACGTCCAGCAACTTAGAATCCTCCAAGTCACGAGTAGCCGCAGGCACCACAATAGGCTGGTTCAAATGAAAAGCTGAAACCACCTTTGGGAGAAATTGGGGACGAGTCCTCAATTCCACCCTATCCATATGGAAAATCAGATAAGGGCTTTCACATGATAAAGCCGCCAATTCTGACACACGCTTGGCCGAAGCCAAGGCCAACAGCATGACCACTTTCCACGTGAGATATTTTAGTTCCACGGTTTTAAGTGGCTCAAACCAATGCGACTTTAGGAAATCCAACACCACGTTGAGATCCCAAGGTGCCACTGGAGGCATAAAAGGGGGCTGAATATGCAGCACTCCTTTAACAAATCTCTGAACTTCAGGCAGTGAAGCCAGTTCTTTTTGGAAGAAAATCGACAGAGCCGAAATCTGGACCTTAATGGAACCCAATTTGAGGCCCATAGTCACCCCTGACTGTAGGAAGTGCAGAAATCGACCCAGCCGAAAATCCTCCGTTGGGGCCTTTCTGGCCTCACACCACGCAACATATTTTCGCCATATGCGGTGATAATGGTTTACGGTCACCTCCTTCCTAGCTTTAATCAGCGTAGGGATGACTTCCTCCGGAATGCCCTTTTCCTTCAGGATCCGGCGTTCAACCGCCCTGCCGTCAAACGCAGTCGCGGTAAGTCTTGGAACAGACAGGGCCCCTGCTGCAGCAGGTCCTGTCTGAGCGGCAGAGGCCATGGCTCCTCTGCGATCAACTCTTGAAGTTCTGGGTACCAAGCTCTTCTTGGCCAATCCGGAACAATGAGTATAGTTCTTACTCCTCTTTTTCTTATTATCCTCAGTACCTTGGGTATGAGAGGAAGAGGAGGGAACACAAACTGACTGGTACACCCACGGTGTCACTAGAGCGTCCACTGCTATTGCCTGAGGGTCTCTGGACCTGGCGCAATATCTTTTTAGCTTTTTGTTGAGGCGGGACGCCATCATGTCCACCTGTGGCCGTTCCCAACGGTTTACAATTAGCTGAAAGACTTCTGGATGAAGTCCCCACTCTCCCGGGTGGAGGTCGTGCCTGCTGAGGAAGTCTGCTTCCCAGTTGTCCATTCCCGGAATGAACACTGCTGACAGTGCTAACACGTGATTTTCCGCCCATCGGAGAATCCTTGTGGCTTCTGCCATCGCCATCCTGCTTCTTGTGCCGCCCTGTCGGTTTACATGGGCGACCGCCGTAATGTTGTCTGACTGGATCAGTACCGGCTGGTTCTGAAGCAGGGGTCTTGCCTGACTTAGGGCATTGTAGATGGCCCTTAGTTCCAGAATATTTATGTGTAGGGAAATCTCCTGGCTTGACCATAGTCCTTGGAAGGTTTTTCCCTGTGTGACTGCCCCCCAGCCTCGAAGGCTGGCATCCGTGGTCACCAGGACCCAGTCCTGTATGCCGAATCTGCGGCCCTCTAGAAGATGAGCACTCTGCAGCCACCACAGCAGAGACACCCTGGTCCTTGGAGACAGGGTTATCAGCCGATGCATCTGAAGATGCGATCCGGACCACTTGTCCAACAGATCCCACTGAAAGATTCTTGCATGGAACCTGCCGAATGGAATTGCTTCGTAGGAAGCTACCATTTTTCCCAGGACTCGCGTGCAGTGATGCACCGACACCTGTTTTGGTTTCAGGAGATCTCTGACTAGAGATGACAACTCCTTGGCTTTCTCCTCCGGGAGAAACACCCTTTTCTGGTCTGTGTCCAGAACCATCCCCAGGAACAGTAGACGTGTCGTGGGAACCAGCTGTGACTTTGGAAAATTCAGAATCCAACCGTGCTGTTGTAGCACCTCCCGAGATAGTGCTACCCCGACCAACAACTGCTCCCTGGACCTCGCCTTTATAAGGAGATCGTCCAAGTACGGGATAATTAAAACTCCCTTTTTTCGAAGGAGTATCATCATTTCGGCCATTACCTTGGTAAATATCCTCGGTGCCGTGGACAGACCAAACGGCAACGTCTGGAATTGGTAATGACAGTCCTGTACCACAAATCTGAGGTACTCATGGTGAGGAGGGTAAATGGGGACATGTAGGCAAGCATCCTTGATGTCCAGTGATACCATATAATCCCCTTCCTCCAGGCTTGAAATAACCGCCCTGAGCGATTCCATCTTGAACTTGAACCTTTTTATATAGGTGTTCAATGATCTCAAATTTAAAATGGGTCTCACCGAACCGTCCGGTTTTGGTACCACAAACATTGTGGAATAGTAACCCCTTCCTTGTTGAAGGAGGGGCACCTTGACTATCACCTGCTGCGAATACAGCTTGTGAATTGCCTCCTGCACTGCCTCCCTGTCCGGGACAACTGTTGGCAAGGCAGATTTGAGGAAACGGCGAGGAGGAGACGTCTCGAATTCCAGCTTGTACCCCTGAGATACTACTTGTAGAATCCAGGGATCCACCCGTGAGCGAGCCCACTGGTCGCTGAAGTACTTGAGACGGGCCCCCATCGTACCTGGCTCCGCCTGTGGAGCCCCAGCGTCATGCGGTGGACTTAGAGGAAGCGGGGGAGGGCTTTTGTTCCTGGGAACTGGCTGTTTGCTGCAGCTTTTTCCCCCTACCTGATAATACGGTGCTTTCTTTGGCTGTGAGGGAACATGGGGTAAAAATGCTGACTTCCCAGCTGTCGCTGTGGAAACGAGGTCCGAGAAACCATCCCCAAACAACTCCTCACCCTTGTAAGGCAAAACTTCCATGTGCCTTTTAGAATCTGCATCCCCTGTCCACTGCCGAGTCCATAAACCCCTCCTGGCAGAAATGGACATTGCACTTATTTTAGATGCCAGCCGGCAAATATCCCTCTGTGCATCTCTCATGTATAAGACTGCGTCTTTAATATGCTCTATGGTTAGCAATATAGTGTCCCTGTCTAAGGTATCAATATTTTCTGACAGGGAATCTGACCACGCAGCTGCAGCACTGCACATCCATGCTGAAGCGATAGCTGGTCTCAGTATAATACCTGAGTGTGTATAAACAGCCTTCAGGATAGCCTCCTGCTTCCTATCAGCAGGCTCCTTTAGGGCGGCCGTATCCGGAGACGGTAGTGCCACCTTCTTTGACAGGCGTGTGAGCGCTTTATCTACCCTAGGGGATGTCTCCCAACGTGACCTATCCTCTGGCGGGAAAGGGTACGCCATTAGTAACTTTTTAGAAATTACTAGTTTCTTATCGGGGGAAGCCCACGCTTCTTCACACACCTCCTTTAATTCATCAGAAGGGGGAAAAACCACTGGTAGTTTTTTCTCCCCAAACATAATACCCCTTTTTTGTGGTACCTGGGGTAATATCAGAAATGTGCAACACATTTTTCATTGCCGTAATCATGTAACGTGTGGCTCTATTGGAATGTACACTAGTCTCATCATCGTCGGCACTGGAGTCAGTATCTGTGTCGACATCTGTGTCTGCCATCTGTGGTAGCGGGCGTTTTAGAGCCCCTGATGGCTTTTGGGACGTCTGGGCAGGCACGGGCTGAGAAGCCGGCTGTCCCACATCTGATATGTCGTCAAACCTTTTATGTAAGGAGTTGACACTGTCGCGTAATTCCTTCCACGTATCCATCCACTCAGGTGTCGACCCCGGAGGGGGTGACATCACATTTATCGGCACCTGCTCCGCCTCCACATAAGCCTCCTCATCAAACATGTCGACACAGCCGTACCGACACACCGCACACACACAGGGAATGCTCTGACTGAGGACAGGACCCCACAAAGCCCTTTGGGGAGACAGAGAGAGTATGCCAGCACACACCAGAGCGCTATATAAAACAGGGATACACACTACACAGTGATTTTACCCCTTATAGCTGCTGATATATCACAGATTGCGCCTAAATTTAGTGCCCCCCCCTCTTTTTTTTACCCTATGTAGTCTGGAACTGCAGGGGACAGCCTGGGGAGTGATCCTTCCAGCGGAGCTGTGAGGGAAAATGGCGCCAGTGTGCTGAGGGAGATAGCCCCGCCCCTTTCTCGGCGGGCTTCTCCCGCTTTTTTATGGAATATATGGCAGGGGATTTTACACATATATAGTCTTAATGACTATATTATGTGCTATTTTGTCAGTAAGGTACTCTTATTGCAGCCCCAGGGCGGGCGCCCCCGCCCCCCCCCAGCGCCCTGCACCCATCAGTGACCGGAGTGTGTGGTGTGCATGGGGAGCAATGGCGCACAGCTGCAGTGCTGTGCGCTACCTTAATGAAGACCGAAGTCTTCTGCCGCCAATTTTCAGGAACATCTTCTTGCTTCTGGCTCTGCAAGGGGGACAGCGGCGCGGCTCCGGGAACGGACGACCGAGGCTGGGCCTGTGTTCGATCCCTCTGGAGCTAATGGTGTCCAGTAGCCTAAGCTAGCTGCAAGCAGGTAGGTCCGCTTCTCTCCCCTAAGTCCCTCGTAGCAGTGAGTCTGTTGCCAGCAGATCTCACTGAAAATAAAAAACCTAAATATAACTTTCTTTTCTAAGAGCTCAGGAGAGCCCCTAGTGTGCATCCAGCTCGGCCGGGCACAAAATTCTAACTGAGGTCTGGAGGAGGGTCATAGAGGGAGGAGCCAGTGCACACCAGGTAGTCCTAAAGCTTTCTTTAGTTGTGCCCAGTCTCCTGCGGAGCCGCTATTCCCCATGGTCCTTACGGAGTTCCCAGCATCCACTTAGGACGTTAGAGAAACTAAAGCATCCAGCCCATCTCCAAACAAGGCCTCGCCTTTATACGGGAGAGCCTCCATATTCCTTTTGGAATCTGCGTCAGCATTCCATTGGCAAATCCACAACACCCTCCGTGCTGAGATTGCCATGGTAGCGGCTCTTGATCCCACGAGACCAATATCTTTTATGGCTTCTAGCATGAACGCACTAGCGTCTTTGATATGACCCAACGTTAGGAGTATCTCGTCTCTATCTATAGTGTCAATGTCTGATGACAAGTTTTCTGACCACTTTTCTATAGCACTACTCACCCACGCACAGGCAATGGTAGGCCCGAGTAGTGTCCCATTGGCCACATAAATAGATTTCAACATATTCTCTAACTTGCGGTCAATCACCTTTTTTGTTAACCGTGACAGGGCACTGTCTAAAATGGGGGGTGACTCCCATCTTTTCCTGTCCTCTGCAGGGATAGGGTAAGCTACCTGAATTCTTTTGGGAATCTGGAATTTCTTTTCATGATTTGTCCAGACTCCCTCAAAGAGACTGTTCAG
Source organism: Pseudophryne corroboree (assembly GCF_028390025.1). Taxonomy (NCBI): domain Eukaryota; kingdom Metazoa; phylum Chordata; class Amphibia; order Anura; family Myobatrachidae; genus Pseudophryne; species Pseudophryne corroboree. Next base: position 553,127,292 of record NC_086445.1, read on the forward strand.
CTCATGAGATGGAGGAAAAGTTACATTAATTTTCTTAACAAAAGTAAGCCTTCTCCTGTGGTAAAGGAGGGGCCTACGTAACTTTTAACACCTCCTTTATAGCAACAATCATGTAGTGAATGTTTTTTGCTAACTTTGGAGCTATTCCCCTGGAATCACTAGTGTCGACACAGGAATCAGAGTCCGTGTCGGTATCAGTTTGTACAACTTGCGTAAAATGACCTTTTATGTGACCCAGAGGGGTCCCCTGTGGATGAAAAGGCAGAACTATTAAAAACCACATCTTCGACAGATTTTCTCCAGTTTTCTGCATGAGACTCAGACTTATCCAATCTCTTACTGATATGATTCACACTATCACGTAATTCTTTCACCCATTCAGGCTCGTGGTGTGCTGGCAGCGCCACCACATTACAACTCTGTGTCCCTAAAATGGCTCCCTCAGGGGAAGAGCTCCCTGCCCCAGACATGTCACACGCGTGCACAATCACACCACAGACACTCCGGGGTTTAATATTGGGGACAGACCCACAGTAAAGTCTGTCAGAAGGACACAGAAAAGAATTGCCAGTCCACAACTCAGCGCCAAAAGAAAAAAATCCCTGTGACGCGTACTTTGTACACAGAAACCTCAAGCGCTTTATATTACTAATAGGTTTAGCACCGAATATTACACCCCCCCCCCCCTTTTTGCACCCTGATACTTGATTCAGAAGTGGAGAGGAGGATCAGCGTTTCTTGCCCTGCAGCTGCTGGGAGAAAATGGTGCTGAGCAGTGTGCTGGCTGCCTGAGGAAGAATTCCCGCCCCCTGTAATGGCGCGTTTTTCCTCAGCTTTTAGAATAGATATTTATACTGGCGGGGGTGTAGGACAGTGTAACCACAAAGTATGCTACCTTTTACCAGTGAGAGTAGGTTTCATGCTACCCAGGGCGCGCCCCGCGCCCTGCTGTGCACTGTGTTATGGATAGCATGTTTGCGCAGCGTTCCCGCTCGCTGCGCGGTACTTTAAGCCATCACGATGACCGGAGATCCCTCTCTGCAGATCTCCGGTAATACTACTCACCAGTCTTCTGGCTCTGTTAGGGGGGTGACGGCGTGCTGTGGGAGTGAGCGCATAGCCGCAGCTAGTGTTCAGTACCCTTCAGGAGCTAATGGTGTCCTGTCAGCCAGAAGTAGAGCCATGAAACTCTTTACGAAGTTGGTTCCTACTTCTTCCCCCTAAGTCCCACGAAGCAGGGAGACTGTTGCCAGCAGTCTCCCTGAAAATAAAAAACCTAACAAAGTCTTTCAGTGAAACTCAGTAGAGCTCCACTGGAGTTCGACCAGTCTGCCTAGGCACATTTTCTAAACTGAGGTCTGGAGGAGGGGCATAGAGGGAGGAGCCAGTTCACACTCTGAAAAAGTCTTAAAGTGCCCATGGCTCCTGCAGAACCGTCTATACCCCCATGGTACTGAAGTGGACCCCAGCATCCTCTAGGACGTATGAGAAAATATAGCAGTGGTCTCACTACTCTCCGTACTTTTCTACTGCAAATGATCCTCCACGGCTACTGGTGCTTTAACCTTTCATTGCAGTCATCTCTGGGGGACAGCTGGTGAAAAGTTCCAGTGCTAATATGCTGCAGAATACTGTGTAGTGTTTCTGATCAAATGGTGCAAATCCTGCCTCCTTACGTCATCAGTGACTTTCCAACTTCTGAGGAAGCCGCTGATGCCGTAAGAAGGCAGGGAAACGCATCATGCTTTTATTCTATCGGATCTGTACCACCTAATCGGAAACCCTACACAGTATACTGAATTAGTATATGCGATTCCCTACTGTATGTTGAAACTAATAGGGAATATCTGGTGACTATGACACTGACTTTACCAGCAGCCTTGTCTCTTACACACTAGCAGTGCAGTTTTTAAAATAGCTTGTGTAAAGCAAATTGATACTAACTGGACACATTGCCCTCACATATATGAACAGGCTACAAAATAGCAAGCTAGAAAGAAACTGTTACATAGAATTTGAAACATGAAATTTGACGGCAGATAAGAACCACTTGGCCCATCTAGTCTGCCCTTTTACTATATATATATATATATATCTCTATCTGATGAAGTCCTGGTGACGAAACCGGTAGGGGCGTGGCTTATGGATGGACGCTGATCAAGGCAACATGCAGTGGTGAATCCATCTTGTATCTTTGATTTTAAAACGAATGTATCAGCGGTGATTATACCGCCATCTTTGGTATGCTTACATTTTTAGACTCGTTTTATGATGTGTCAATAAATTGTCATCTTTTAATGCACTATTGGCGCCCCCCATTATTCTATCTTCTCTAGACATATATAGATTATTATTATTATTATTATTTTTTTTAAATCTCAAACCTTATTTGATCCTCATTTCTTTGAAAGGATATACTTATGTCTACCCCATGCATGTTTAAATTGCTCTACTGTCTTAGCCTCTACCACCTCTGATGGGAGGCTATTCCACTTGTCCACTACCCTTTCTGTGAATTTTTCCTCATATTTCCCCTGAACCTCTCCTCCCTCCAGTCTCCGTGCATGTCCTCATGTCCTATTGCTTACCTTCATTTGTAGAATGTTCCCCTCCTGGACTTTGTAAAACCTTTGATATATTTGTTCCCCCCTTTCCCTTCTCTGCCCCACACTATACATATTGAGATTTCTTAGTCTTTCTGTGTATGTTTTGTGGTGTAGGCCAAGCACCATTTTAGTTGCCCTTCTTTGTACAGTCTCTAATGTATTAATATCCTTTTGAAGATATGGCCTCCAGAATTGAACACCGTATTCTAGATGAGGCCGTACCAATGACCTATACAGTGGCATTACCTCTTTCTTGCTGCTATTGATTCCTCTCCCAGTGCAGCTAAGACTCTGATTAGCCTTCCAAATTGCTTGTTACATTGCTTACATGTCTTTAAGTCACCTGAAATAGTGACTCCTAGATCCCTTTCCTCCTCAGTAGTTTCCAGTATAGTGCCATTAATAAGTAGATTTATGGTAAGAACTAACCTTTGTTAAATCTTTCTGCAGGGTACACAGGGTTCCACAGGGATAACATTGGGGTGTACAGTTGGATCTTGATCCGAGGCACCAACAGGCTAAAAGCTATGACTGTTCCCAGGATGCAGAGCGCCGCCTCCTCTATAACCCCTCCTCTGTGCACAGGAGTTCAGTTTTGTGAACGAGTCCAATGCAGTAGCAGGTAAAAGACGACAACCGTTAGTAGCCAAATTCACCACATTCTCACGACAGGAGAAGTTATCAGCGGCTAATGCCATACAAACCCAAAGAAGCTAAATGGGCGCCCTGTGGAACCCAGTGTACTACCTCGCAGAAAGATTTAACAAAGGTAAGTTCTTACCATAAATCTCCTTTTCTGCAGTGGGGTACACTGGGGTTCCATGTGTCCTAAAGCAGTTCCTCATGGGAGGGGACGTACTGTAGCGGGCACAAGAACCCGGCGTCCAAAGGAGGCATCCTGGGAGGCAGAAGTATCAAAGGCATAGAACCTTATGAACGTGTTTACTGAGGACCAGGTAGCCGCCTTGCACAATTGTTAAAGGGTCGCACTACGGCCGCCCAAGAAGGTCCAACAGACCAAGTAAAATGGGATTTGATGGTAGCAGGAGCTGGAAGGCCAGCCTGTACATAAGCATGTGCAATCACCATTCTAATCCATCTGGCCAGGGTCTGCTTATTAGCAGGGCAGCCACGTTTGTGAAAACCAAAAAGGAGAGAGAGAATTAGATCTCCTAAGGGAAGCAGTTCTCTTCACATAAATACGGTGAGCCCGTACCACATCCAAAGACCGCTCTTTGGAGGACAAACCTGGAGAGGTAAAGGCGGGAACCACAATATCTTGGTTAAGATGGAACAATGACACCACCTTAGGTAGATAACAGGGCGAGTTCTAAGAACCGCCCGGTCACAGTGAAAAATCAGAAAGGGTGACCGACTGGACAAGGCAGCCAAGTCTGAAACCTGTCTAGCAGAGGCAATAGCCAGCAGAAACAAGACCTTAAGAGTAAGCCACTTAAGGTCCACAGACTCGAGAGGTTCAAACAGACTCTTGTAAGGCCTCCAGAACAACCGACAAATCCCAAGGAGCCACAGGCGGGACATAGGGAGGTTGAATCCGTAAAACACCCTGAGTGAATGTATGAACATCGGGGGTAATTCCAAGTTGATCGCAGCAGGATTTTTGATAGCAATTGGGCAAAACCATGTGCACTGCAGGGGAGGCAGATATAACATGTGCAGAAAGAGTTAGATTTGGGTGGGTTATTTTATTTCTGTGCAGGGTAAATACTGGCTGCTTTATTTTTACACTGCAAATTAGATTGCAGATTGAACACACCCCACCCAAATCTAACTCTCTCTGCACATGTTATATCTGCCTCCCCTGCAGTGCACATGGTTTTGCCCAATTGCTATCAAAAATCCTGCTGCGATCAACTTGGAATTACCCCCATCAGGTAGAGTCTCCATTTTTCTCTGAAACCATATCGACAAGGCAGAAATAGGCACCTTGAGGGAGGCCAGACGAAGGCCTAAGTCCAGGCCCTTTTGCATGAAGGCCAAAAGTTTGGCAGTACTGAACTTGTATACGTCATAATTGTTAGTCGCACACCAGGCAAGTTTGAATGACTGCCTTTGGCCCTCAGGACAAAAGCTTCAAGAGCCACGCCGTCAAAGCCAGCCGGGCCAAATCCAGGTAGACACACGGGCCCTGAACGAGGAGGTCTGGGCACTGCGGAAGCAGAAGAGGACGCTCTATACAGAGACCCTATAGGTCTGAGAACCAATGCCGTCTGGGCCACTCCGGAGAGATAGAAGTAGTATTCCTCCTTCTTGCTTGAACTTCCTTATCACCCTGGGCAGAAGTGACACCGGAGGGAACACGTACGGCAGTCGAGAGTTCCATGGAATTGCCAGTGCATCCACGAACGCTGCTTGAGGATCCCTTGTCCTTGCTCCGAAGACCGGAACCTTGTGATTTTGTAGAGACGCCATCAGGTCTACATCTGGTAGGCCCCACTTGTCCACTAGGAGTTGAAAGACTTCTGGATGAAGACTCCACTCTCCGGCGTGTACGTCCTGATGACTGAAGAAGTCCGCTTTCCAGTTGAGGACTCCCAGAATGAACACTGCCGACAGGGCTGGCAGATGGCGTTCCGCCCAACTAAGGATTTTTGATACTTCCATCATTGCCATGCGGCTTCGAGTGCCGCCTTGATAATTTATGTAGGCCACCGTGGTGGCGTTGTCCGACTGTACTTGAACAGGCCTGTTCTTTACCGGAGGCAGGGCTAGAGTCAACGCATTGAACACTGCCCGCAATTCCAGAATGTTTAATCGGGAGGAAAGATTCCTCCCTGGTCCATCGACCCTGAAGAGTGTGTTGCTCCAACACCGCGCCCCAGTATCGCAGACTGGCATCCGTCGTTAAAAGGACCCAGTTGGAGATCCAGAAGGGACAACCCCTGCTCAGTTGCTGGTCTTGTAGCCACCAGGTCAGTGACAAGCGGACCTCCGGAGTCAAAGAGATCATTTGAGTCCTGATCCGGTGAGGTAGGCCGTCCCACTTGGAGAGTATTAACCTCTGCAGAGGGCGTGAATGAAATTGAGCACACTCGACCATGTCGAAAGCAGACACCATGATGCCTAGTACTTGCATCGCCGAGTGTATCGACACACATGGGCGAGAGAGGAAGCATCTTATGTCCTGAAGTTTCAGGACCTTCTCCTGAGACAAAAACAACTGCTTGTTGTGGGTGTCCAATAGCGCTCCCAGGTGCACCATGCTCTGAGCAGGGCCCAGGGAAGACTTCTTCCAGTTGATGAGCCACCCGTGGGCTTGCAGGAATTGGACAGTCAGTTCCAGATAACTAAGGAGAACCTCTGGAGAGTTCGCCAGGATCAACAAACCGTCCAGATACGGCAGGATCCAGATACCCTGACGGTGGAGTAGAGCAGTCATGACCTTGGTGAAGATCATAGGGGCCGTGGTCAGACCAAAAGGTAAGGCCTTGAATTGAAAATGTAGGTTGCCAATAGTAAACCGCAGGTATTGCTGATGCGACACTGCAATAGGTAAATGCAGGTAAGAATCCTGAATGTCCAGGGATACCATATAGTCCTTGGGCTCCAAAGCCAGAACAACAGAGCGAAGAGTTTCCATACAGAATTTTGAAACACTCAAATTTGTTCAAAGACTTGAGGTTGAGAATGGGTCGGGAAGATCCATTCGGCTTTGGAACTAGCAACAGCGTTGAATAGTACCCCCTGCCTCTGAGTTAGAGGCACTATCCCTCCCGTGTCCAGGAGAGATTGTGCCACCAGATGGAGAGTTTTTGCTTCTACTGGGTCTGAAGGGACGTTTGTTGAGCAAAACTGGCAAGGGGAACGTTTCTTGAAAGAGATGGTGTATCCGTGAGTGATGACTTCCCTTACCCAGGCGTCTGAAGTGGTCTGTAACCATACCTGAACAAACCGTAGCAGTCGGCCTACCACCCTGGGTTCCCCCAAGGGGAGGCCCGCCCTGTCATGCAGCAGGCTTGTCTGTTTTGGAAGCAGGCTGACGGGCAGCCCAGGCACGTTTAGGTTTGGGCTTAGTGGATTTGGAAGTGCCAGCCTGTTTCGGGCACGCCTGACCCTTTGCTTTACCTGGAGGTCGAAAGGAACAAAAGGAAGTACTCTCAGCCTTCAGAGCTAGCTAATCATGCAGTCTTAGCAGATGCTAAGTCATCAACAATCTTATTGAGGTCTTCCCCAAAAAGAATGTTTCCCTTACAAGGTCTTCTTAGAGTCCAGATCTACAGACCAGGACCGCAACCAGAGGATCTGGCGAGCCAGAATAGACGTAGTAGACGCTTTGGCCACCAGGAAACCTGCATCAGATGCCGCCTCCTGTATATAATGAGAGGCTGTAATAATGTATGAAAGACACTGTCTAGCATTATCAGGAAAATTAGACCATAGTTCTGCTTCAACTTCCTGAACCAAGGCCTCTACAGCTTTAGCAGCCCAAGAGGCCGCAATAGTAGGCCTATGCACAGCTCCAGCAAGAGAGTGTAAATAGATTTCAAGCAACCTTCCACTCGTTTATCCATCGGATCCTTCAGAGAGGTGACGGTAGTGACAGGCAGAGCAGATGATACCACCAGATGCGCGACTTGTGAGTCCAACGCCGGCGGTGTTTCCCAATTTATACTTAACTTGGCAGCGAGGGGATAACGAGCTAGCATCTTCTTAGACAGGGAAAATTTCTTTCCTGGATATTCCCAGGATTCCTGATGTATGTCAACTAAGTGGTCAGAATGAGGTAAAACTAATTTAGTAACCTTCTGACGCTTAAACATATCTGGTTTCTTAGAGGTAGTTGGTGGTTTTTCGTCATCATCAATTTGAAGAATCAAAAAACACAAGAATTGAGGAACTTATTGGGCGCTGAAAAAGATATGAGCAGATTTGGCTACACACAGAAGGGGTTCCCTTAAAGGCCCCTAAAAGATTCCTAGAGATTTGTAGTGGTGTAGCCTGGGCGCACACTTTAAATGGCAGGTGGGAAAATGCGAAAATCAAAACAATGGTTCTCTCTATTGATATGTATATAAAACATAAAACAATAACAATTCATAAAAAGTCAATTTAATACATAAGTAGACAGTGTTATCTTTGATGGCCTATAGCATAACACAACTATATTAAAATTTATGGGTATAATGTAGCATGACCCAAAAAGCAAATAATATGCAAATCGTACTAAAAAGGAAGCAAAGAAGCTGCAGGTGGAATAAATGGCAGGGTGCTCCAAACTTCACCCTGCTCTGGCTCCTAAGCTTACCAAGGAAGTCCAACTCGGAATTGAGTCCCAAATGGTCCTAGTTGGATAAACGATTGTGGTCCCAAACTGTAGGTACCCAACGCGTTTCGAGATGTAGAATCTCTTCCTCAGGGCTTGATAGTTCTGCTGTGTCCTGGAGATGTTTGTGTAGTCATGATGATCAATATGCAAGTACTTCCGGTCCGGAGTTCGCCGGAACCGGAAGTGCGGGATCGTGAGAGACGGAAGGTAAATATAGGCGATTTACACTTAAAGGTATAATGGTAGTATTGTTAAGTGATTTACTTAAGTTATTGTGAGCCCAACTAGTAGTTTTTCAGTATGTTGTGTTTTAAATAAACTGCCGCTTTCCTCGTAACGGATGATACCCGGAAGTGACTCGACCGGAAGTGGGGCACCCGCGGCTTTCCTAACAATATTTCAATACCGGAAGTGGGGCATGGTTGTAGTCTGAGGAAGGACATCAATAGTTTTCCTCTCAATGTTTTTAGAGCTGGAGGCGGAGCATAATTGTAGTCTTAAGATACATAGTATTACATCCAGACTAAAGTGAAGCAAATGCTATAATTTCTTTAAAGTAGATAAGTGTACATCATACATGGGAATTAAAATGAGCTTCTTCACGTTAATTGACGTTCATTGGACAGTCCATTTATAATCCACAATGAGGCTGTTCCCAGTGAGAGACTACTCGTGAGTAAAAGAGAAGCAGAAAAAGGAGAAAATAATTACAAAAATAATATATTAAAAAAAATAAGAATTTACTCACCGGTAATTCTATTTCTCGTAGTCCGTAGTGGATGCTGGGGACTCCGTAAGGACCATGGGGAATAGACGGCTCCGCAGGAGACTGGGCACATCTAAAGAAAGATTTAGGACTATCTGGTGTGCACTGGCTCCTCCCCCTATGACCCTCCTCCAAGCCTCAGTTAGGAACGGTGCCCGGAAGAGCTGACACAATAAGGAAGGATTTTTGAATCCCGGGTAAGACTCATACCAGCCACACCAATCACACCATATAACACGTGATAGGAACCCCGGTTAACAGTATGATAACAAATGGAGCCTCTGAAGAGATGGCTCACAACAAAACCCGATTTTTGTAACAATAACTATGTACAGGTATTGCAGACAATCCGCACTTGGGATGGGCGCCCAGCATCCACTACGGACTACGAGAAATAGAATTACCGGTGAGTAAATTCTTATTTTCTCTAACGTCCTAGTGGATGCTGGGGACTCCGTAAGGACCATGGGGATTATACCAAAGCTCCCAAACGGGCGGGAGAGTGCGGATGACTCTGCAGCACCGAATGAGAGAACTCCAGGTCCTCCTCAGCCAGGGTATCAAATTTGTAGAATTTTGCAAACGTGTTTGCCCCCGACCAAGTAGCTGCTCGGCAAAGTTTTAAAGCCGAGACCCCTCGGGCAGCCGCCCAAGATGAGCCCACCTTCCGTGTGGAATGGGCTTTTACAGATTTAGGCTGCGGTAAGCCTACCGCAGAATGCGCCAGCTGAATAGTGCTACAAATCCAGCGCGCAATAGACTGCTTAGAAGCAGGAGCACCCAGCTTGGTGGGTGCATACAGGATAAACAGCGAGTCAGTTTTCTGACTCCAGCCGTCCTGGAAATATAAATTTTTAGGGCCCTGACTACGTCCAGCAACTTGGAATCCTCCAAGTCCCTAATAGCCGCAGGCACCACAATAGGTTGGTTCAAGTGAAAAGCTGAGACCACCTTTGGGAGAAACTGAGGACGAGTCGTCAAATCTGCCCTATCCATATTGAGATATTTTAAATCAACAGTCTTAAGTGGTTCGAACCAATGTGATTTCAGGAATGCCAAAACCACATTGAGATCCCAAGGTGCCACTGGGGGCACAAAAGGAGGCTGAATATGCAGTACTCCTTTGACAAAAGTCTGAACTTCGGGCAGTGAAGCCAGTTCTTTTTGGAAGAAAATCGACAGAGCCGAAATCTGGACCTTTATGGACCCCAATTTGAGGCCCAACGTCACCCCTGCTTGCAGGAAGTGCAGGAATCGACCCAGTTGAAATTCCTCCGTCAGGGCCTTCATGGCCTCACACCAAGCAACATATTTTCGCCAAATGCGGTGATAATGTCTTGCGGTGACATCCTTCCTGGCTTTGATCAGGGTAGGGATGACTTCCTCCGGAATACCCTTTTCCTTCAGGATCCGGTGTTCAACCGCCATGCCGTCAAACGCAGCCGCGGTAAGTCTTGGAACAGACAGGGTCCCTGCTGCAGCAGGTCTTGTCTGAGCGGCAGAGGCCAAGGGTCCTCTGTAAGCATCTCTTGAAGTTCCGGGTACCAAGCTCTTCTTGGCCAATCCGGAACCACGAGTATGGTTTTCACTCCTCGCCTTCTTATTATTCTCAGTACCTTGGGTATGAAAGGTAGAGGAGGAAACACATAAACCGACTGGTACACCCATGGTGTCACTAGAGCGTCCACCGCTATCGCCTGAGGGTCTCTTGACCGGGCGCAATATCTTTTCAACTTCTTGTTGAGGCGGGACGCCATCATGTCTACCTGTGGTTTTTCCCACCGGTTGACCAGCATTTGGAAGACTTCTGGATGAAGTCCCCATTCTCCCGGGTGGAGGTCGTGCCTGCTTAGGAAGTCTGCTTCCCAGTTGTCCACTCCCGGAATGAACACTGCCGTCAGTGCTAACACATGATTCTCTGCCCATCTGAGAATCCTTGTGGCTTCTGCCATCGCCATCCTGCTTCTCGTGCCGCCCTGTCTGTTTACATGGGCGACCGCCGTGATGTTGTCTGACTGGATCAGTACCGGCTGGTTTTGAAGCAGGGGTCTTGCCTGGCTTAGGGCATTGTAAATGGCCCTTAGCTCCAGGATATTTATGTGAAGAGAAATCTCCTGATTTGACCACAGTCCTTGGAAATTTCTTCCCTTTGTGACTGCCCCCCAGCCCCGAAGGCTGGCATCCGTGGTCACCAGGACCCAGTCCTGTATTCCGAATCTGCGGCCCTCTAGTAGATGAGCCCTCTGCAGCCACCACAGCAGCGACACCCTGGTTCTGGCCGATAGGGTTATCCGCTGTTGCATCTGGAGATGGGACCCGGACCATTTGTCCAACAGGTCCCACTGGAACGTCCTTGCGTGGAACCTTCCGAATGGAATTGCTTCGTACGAAGCTACCATTTTTCCCAGGACTCGTGTGCATTGATGTACCGACACTTTTCCTGGTTTTAGGATGTCTCTGACCAGAGATGACAATTCCTCGGCTTTTTCCAGTGGAAAAAACACTCTTTTCTGGTCTGTGTCCAGAATCATTCCCAGGAACAGAAGACGTGTCGTCGGGACCAGCTGTGACTTTGGAATGTTTAGAATCCAGCCGTGCTGTTGTAGCACTTCCTGAGAAAGTGCCGCCCCCACTATCAACTGTTCTTTGGACCTCGCCTTTATCAGGAGATCGTCCAAGTACGGGATAATTAAAACTCCCTTCTTGCGAAGGAGTATCATCTTTTCGGCCATTACCTTGGTAAAGACCCTCGGTGCCGTGGATAACCCGAACGGCAGCGTCTGGAACTGATAGTGACAGTCCTGTACCACAAATCTGAGGTACTCCTGGTGCGGAGGGTAAATGGGGACATGCAGGTACGCATCCTTGATGTCCAGGGATACCATGTAATCCCCCTCCTCCAGGCTCGCAATAACCGCCCTGAGCGATTCCATCTTGAACTTGAACCTTTTGATATAAGTGTTCAAGGTTTTTAAATTTAAGATGGGTCTCACCGAACCGTCCGGTTTCGGTACCACAAACATTGTGGAGTAGTAACCCTTTCCTTGCTGAAGGAGGGGTACCTTGACGATCACTTTCTGTGAATACAGTTTTTGAATAGCCACCAACACTGCCTCCCTGGCAGAGGGAGTTGCCGGCAAGGCAGATTTTAGGAAACGGCGGGGGGGAGACGTCTCGAATTCCAGCCTGTACCCCTGAGATACTACTTGAAGGACCCAGGGATCCACTTGTGAGAGAGCCCACTGTGTGCTGAAAAACCTGAGACGTGCCCCCACCGTTCCCGATTCCGCCTGAGCAGCCCCAGCGTCATGCTGTGGACTTACCGGACGCAGGGGAGGACTTCTGCTCCTGGGAACTAGCTGTGTGCTGCAGCTTTTTCCCCCTTCCTCTGCCCCTCGGCAGAAAGGATGAGCCTCTAGCCCGCTTATTTTTCTGGGGCCGAAAGGACTGTACCTGATAATACGGTGCTTTCTTTTGCTGTGGGGTAGCCTGTGGCAAAAAAGTCGATTTCCCAGCAGTAGCTGTGGAAACGAGGTCTGAAAGACCTTCCCCAAAAAGTTCCACCCCTTTATAGGGTAAAACTTCCATGTGCCGCTTGGAGTCGGCATCACCTGACCATTGCCTAGTCCATAACCCCCGTCTGGCGGCAATGGACATAGCGCTTATTTTTGATGCCAGCCGGCAAATATCCCTCTGTGCATCACGCATGTATAAGACCGCGTTTTTTATATGGTCAATCGTTAGCAAAATATTGTCCCTATCCATGGTATCAATGTTTTCAGACAGGGAGTCTGACCACGCAGCAGCAGCACTGCACATCCAAGCTGATGCAATAGCGGGTCTCAATATAATGCCAGTGTGTGTGTATATAGCTTTTAGGGTACTTTCCAGCTTTCTATCAGCAGGTTCTTTTAGGGCGGCAGTATCCGGAGACGGTAGTGCCACCTTCTTTGATAAGCGTGTCAATGCTTTATCTACCCTAGGGGGTGTTTCCCAGCGTGACCTATCCTCTGGCGGGAAAGGGTACGCAGCCATTAACCGTTTAGAAATGATCAATTTCTTATCTGGGGAAGTCCACGCTTCCTCACACACCTCATTTAATTCGTCAGATGCAGGAAAAACTACTGGTAGTTTTTTCTCACCAAACATAATACCCTTTTTTGTGGTACCTGGGGTATCATCAGAAATGTGTAAAACATTTTTCATAGCCTCAATCATATAACGGGTGGATCTATTGGAGGGTACACTCGTCTCATCATCGTCGACACTGGAGTCGGTATCCGTGTCGACATCTGTATCTGTCATCTGAGGTAGCGGGCGTTTTATAGCCCCTGATGACATTTGAGACGCTTGGACAGGCACAAGCTGAGTAGCCGGCTGTCCTATGTCGTCAAACCTTTTATGTAAGGAGCTGACACTGTCACGTAATTCCTTCCATAAGTCCATCCACACTGGTGTCGACCCCGCAGGGGGTGACATCACATTCACAGGCATTTGCTCCGCCTCCACATCATTATCCTCATCATACATGTCGACACAGCAGTACCGACACACAGCAGACACACAGGGAATGCTCTTACAGAGGACAGGACCCCACAAAGCCCTTTGGGGAGACAGAGGGAGAGTATGCCAGCACACACCAGGGCGCTATATAACACAGGGATATCACTATACAGAGTGTTTTCCCCTATAGCTGCCTATAATATATATATATATATATATATATATACTGCGCCTAAATTGTGCCCCCCCTCTCTTTTTTACCCTTTCTGTAGTGCAGGACTGCAGGGGAGAGCCAGGGAGCTTCCTTCCAGCGAAGCTGTGAGGGAATAATGGCGCCAGTGTGCTGAGGGAGTTGGCTCCGCCCCTTTTTCGGCGGGCTTTCTCCCGCTATTTTATCGTTTCTGGCAGGGGTTAATATACACCTATATAGCCTCTGGGGCTATATATGGTGTTAGTTTTGCCAGCCAAGGTGTTATTAGTGCTGCTCAGGGCGCCCCCCCCCCAGCGCCCTGCACCCATCAGTGACCGCAGTGTGTGGTGTGCATGAGGAGCAATGGCGCACAGCTGCAGTGCTGTGCGCTACCTTGGAGAAGACAGAAGTCTTCAGCCGCCGATTTTCCGGACCACCTTGTTTCTGGCTCTGCAAGGGGGACGGCGGCGCGGCTCCGGACGACGAGGTCGGGTCCTGTGTTCGATCCCTCTGGAGCTAATGGTGTCCAGTAGCCTAAGAAGCCCAAGCTACCACCACTTAGGTAGGTTCGCTTCTTCTCCCCTTAGTCCCTCGTTGCAGTGAGCCTGTTGCCAGCAGGTCTCACTGAAAATAAAAAACCTAAACTATACTTTCTTCTAGGAGCTCAGGAGAGCCCCTAGTGTGCATCCAGCTCAGCCGGGCACAGAAATCTAACTGAGGCTTGGAGGAGGGTCATAGGGGGAGGAGCCAGTGCACACCAGATAGTCCTAAATCTTTCTTTAGATGTGCCCAGTCTCCTGCGGAGCCGTCTATTCCCCATGGTCCTTACGGAGTCCCCAGCATCCACTAGGACGTCAGAGAAATACAAATGCAGTTAAACAAAAGATTGGAACAAATTATAAAAACTATTTAAGTTCGAAATCTTTATTTAATCCCTTTGGGCATAGGGACTGGAGTTTATATATAAATGTCATCTCTGCTTTGGCCAGATTTTTTTCAATACTCCTGTCTCGCCAGGTTGATTTGATATGTTGGATGCTCACAAATTTTCTAATAAATTTAAAAGAACAGTTATGTTCTGTCTTGAAATGCTCTGATAAATTGTGAGTAAGGAGACCATACTTTATATTTCGCAGATGTTCCCCCAATCTTGCTTTTAGGGATCTTGATGTTCGTCCAATATAATTTTTTCCACATGTGCACTTGACAAGGTAGACGACATTACTGGTGTGGCACGTGATAAAGTCTTATCTTGAAATTGACTCCATTTGTGGTTACTTCTCTGAATTTTGATGTTTCTGACCCAATTTGTCTACACGGTAGGCAAAGTCCGCACCTATGGAACCCACTTGTTCTAATGGGGTTAATGGTTTTCTGCGGTAAAGCACTACGTATCAATTTATCCTCTACATTGGATGCCTTATGGTAAATAATTTTTATTTTAGGGATGATATTTCCTTAATGTATTGTTTTGGTTTTCGCATTTTCCCACCTGCCATTAAAGCCTGATAGCCTCCAAAAGGTCAGGAACATCCACCTGTGTAGTAGACTCCCCATCAGAAGCATCTGCATCAGTGTCTGAGGGGTCAGTATATGCGCGGTCAAAGTCGAATAATATTGCAGTACACACATCACGTACAAACTACACACAGATGGCCTCTGCGCGTGTACTTGTTCTGTCATGCGTGCACATACTCGCAATTTGCGTATGGTCGCTCCCGCGGTCCTGTGCGTGTTATGGGTATTTACGGTAGAGTTTGTGAACGCATGGAGAGCTATCAAAAACATTACATATTTAATCCAAATAGTGCACATTGTACACATAGTCCCCCTGCACCACACCAGAAAGTAACAACAGTTTAAATGATTCCAGAACAAAGGGATTCACCTTTACAGGATAAGAGGGGACAGACTAAGGTTATAAGGTGGTGTTTGGTATCCAGCTGTAGGATATTTTAAGGGTAACATTCCGGTGTTGGTCTGCGGAAGATCGCATGTTCCAGCGGATAGTTATGTGCAGAAGCAGAATATAGATATAAACTGTATTTACTGTATATTATGTATGCGGCGGGAATCCAGAGGAGACCACCCCCAAGAGCAGTTGGGAAAGACATCGCCTACCTATTCAAACCGACCTATGACCTCTCCTATACTGTAAATGTGCATTCCTGTGTCCAATGGACAAAGGGATTACAGTATCCATTGTATTGCTTTTGGAAGAATTGTATAAATAAAGCCTGCTGCAGCCTGGCCCAAGACTCACAACGTTATCTATTAGATGACGGAGGACCGGACCGGGAAGCGCACGCGAATATACTCACGTATGTACATTGACTGTAGCCATTTACTGTTATATTGTAGTGTATTATTTGTATTGTAAACCCCCTTTCAGCAATAATCCACTGTGGTGTCGGAACCCAGCGGTAAAATCACAATTGGTGTCGTGTCCTCATTGCCCTGCTAAGGTTTAAAGTGTTTTATCATTGCATTACATTACTGCTAAGGTTTAAAGTGTTTTATCATTGCATTGCATTACTGTAAAGGGTTAAAGTATATCTCTGGGTGTGCGCGCGCTGTGTGTACTTTGTACCCCCAGCGCGGCATTTGTACGCAAAGTCCGTACAGTGATACGGGACTCCGTATGCAAACAGTGTATAAAGTATGTAGCGTGTTTACTAAGTTTAGCGGCCGCAGTGGTAAAGTGTATTCTAAGTGTGTGTAAGGTATAGCTTTCATTCCTGTAAGATAATCATTATCAGCGCCATCTTCATCACTTCATCAGATTAAGTATCTGAAACATGAGTGGATTGTGAGGAAGTAATGGCCCGTTTTGACGACCCCTTGGTCTTAGGCGGGCGAGGGTTAGGATTTTGCTTGGCCAAAGACTGATTTAATTGCTGTAACTGAGAGGACAGAGTATCTGCCCATGGCAGATTAACAAACAGCAAGGACAATATGTGGCTGTAATGGCACAGGATGTCCCATAGGGGGCGCTAGTCTAGTTACAAGCGTAGTCAGTAAATTAGAAAATGTAGCCCATGGCGGGTCATGATTAGTCCCTGTTGCTGTGGACTGACTGAGGGGTATAAAACCCCGTACCTGAACCCTCAGCTGCAATATTTTCCTCAGAGACATCTATGGCATGAGCACTGCAGGGTGCAGGGTTAGCCATAGAATTATCACCCTGTGTAGCGGACATATGAAAGCATAACCATAGGGCGAAATACTACAATATAAGCAGACAAAATACCTGACAAAAATCCCCCTGTATAGTGTGACTACAAGCAGAGCACACACAGAAAATTTAAGAGGTATATGGTGACTGTAAAACAGAGAGAAAAATACCAAAGGAGTATATCCTGTGTAACACTATTACATGAAAACCCTAATGCACTTAGCCCCCTTCAGGGTACAGAATATAGGGATAGCAGTATATGTGAGATACACGCAATGGAAATCACACAGCAGCTATTGGCACACACAGTCACATGTACAATGCAGAAATATAACAAATAAAAAAAACTGCACTGGACTAGCAATACTAAGTAACTGCACTACTAAGTAAAAGCTATGTATAAATATAGATATAACAATGCACAGTAAAGACTGGATGTATATCACAGGGTACTTGTACTAAATAACCCTGAATGTATGCACTTGTTCTTAACTAACACTGTCTAAATGACATGTAGAATACTTAAGTATCCTGTAAATGCACAGCGCTGATGATGCAGGCGGCTTTACAGAGGAGACAGTGCCCAGCAGTAGTCAGCTCAGCATGTGTGTAATGGCGCCCAAACGCTGACAGAGTGAGGGAGGCAGAGAGAAGCAGCTCCAGGGCGGGAACATTAGCAGTAAATGGCACCTGGGGCTGGGGGAGGGGCTACAGGTCAGAGCCTTATCCCCTTGCTGGACTTCACCACCGGGTACTGTGAGCCTTAGTAAAACGGATTATGAGATAATCCGACTTGCGCCCTTGCCCTGGTGGTCTAGTGGGGTCCCTGTACGTCCACAGTTTCAACGCCAGCGCGCGTGGTCCGTCTCTTAAAGACTGCGCTGGATCGCGATTTCCAGCTGGTCCCATAAGGGGGACCCTCTTACCTCATCCCTTGATGCGGCCACGTGATCCCGGAGAGCTGCGGCAGGTATGTGTGCCCTAGTTGAAGAACCGGAGCCCTCCACTGTAAGTACCCGGCAACCAGGGTGCGGGAGTATACAGCGCCGCCGGGGGAGGTGAGGGTGCCTATGCTGCGGCTCTTAAAGTTTTCTATCTTCATAAAAGCTCTTTTCAGGGCTGCTCCCTGTAAGCTGCCTGCACTGCAGGTACCAATTTACAAACTGAGCTCCTGTGCACAGAGGCGGGGTTACAGAGGAGGCGGCGCTATGCATCCTGGGAACAGTCAAAGCTTTTAGCCTGTTGGTGGCTCGGATCAAGATACAACTCTACACCCCGATGTTATCCCCGTGGAATCCCAGTGTACCTCGCTGCAGAAACTATATTTAGCCTTTGGATTTTTTAAACCCAAGTGCATGATTTAAATTTTGTTGTCAATTACAGTTTTTAATGCCACACTCTTGGACCATTCCTCTAGTCTACCTAGATCCTCAATCATTTGTTTTACACCCCCTGGTGTGTCTACCCTGTTGCATACCTTTGCGTCATCTGCAAAAGGCATACTTTCCCTTTAATGCCATTTGCAATGTCACCAATAAAGATATTAAAAAGCCCTGGTCCAAGTACAGATCCCTGGGGTACTCCACTGGTAACAGTTCCCTCGTGTGAATGAACTCCATTTACCACAACTCTGTTTTCTATCCTGCAACCAAGATCTTATCCATTCAATAATCCTAGTATCCAATCCCAAACTATCAAGTTTATTTAGCAGACTGCGATGTGGAACAGTGTCAAAAGCCTTACTAAAGTCTAGATAAGCTATATCCACGGCTCCACCTTTATCCATCACTTTAGTCACACAGTCAAAAAAAGTCAATAAGATTTGTTTGACATGATCTCCCCACCAGTGAATCCATGCTGTTTGGGATCCTGTAAACTGCTGGATTTGAGATAATCTACATTTCTTTCTTTTAAGAGTTTTTCCATCAATTTCCCTAGTACTGATGTAAGACTCACTGGTCTGTAGTTGTTTGCCTCTTCCTTGATTCCACTTTTGTGCAGTGGGACTACGTTCGCTCTTTTCTAGTCCTCTAGAATTACTCCTGTAGCTAATGACTGGTTGAATAATTCTGTCAATGGTGCTACCAGCACCTCTAAGTTCTTTTAGTATCCTTGGATGTATCCCATCTGGCCCCATAGATTTGTCCACTTTCATTTTTCAGGGTTCTGTTAGGACCTTCTCCTCTGTAAATGTACTTGTTTAATTTTCCTGAATATCCCTGCAACTTAACTGTGGCCCCTTCCCCTCTCTTTCAGTGAATACTGAGCAAAAATAATTAAGGATGATCTGCTATTACATTGTCTCCCTCAACAAGACCCCCAGTCTCTGTCTTTAGTTTTATTATTCCGCCTTTTGTTTTTCTCCTTTCGCTTATATACCTAAAAAAAAGTTTTGCCTCCTTTACCCACTGACTGGGCTATTTTCTCCCCTGCTTGTGCACATCTGATTACCTTTTTAGTCTCCTTCTGTCTAACGAGATATATCTCTTTGCCTCCATTATTGTGTGTCTGCTTATATTTCCTAAAAGCCATCCTTTTTGCTTTCACAATATTTGCTACTTCTTTTCGCAGACCACACTGGCTTCCTTTTCCTTGTGTTTTTCCTAACACTTTTGATACAAAAGGTCTGTTGTCTTTAATATTGCACTTTTTTATGTTTCCCACCTCTCCTGCATTGCTTCCAAGTTCCTCCACTTTGCCAAAGAATCGCTTACATATTTACCCATCCCTACAAAATAAGCCTTCCTAAAATCCAACACCTTTGTTTTTGTATGGGGTGAGTCAGTCTCTGTCTTTATGCTGAACCATACTGCTTGATGATCACTGGTTCCCAGGTTTTCACACACTTTTACATCCGATATTCTGTCTCCATTTGTAAGTATTAGGTCTAATATTGCGTCTTTCCGAGTGGGCTCCCTCACCAATTGGTGGAGGGATGCTCCCCTGAAGGGAATTTAAAATGTCTCTACTTCTAGTGGAACTAGCAACAGATACCTACCAGTTTACATCAGGAAGATTAAAGTCTCCCATGATTATTACCTCTCCTTTTAATGCCATTTAAAGTTATGTCCTGCAATAGGTTCTTGTCCAGTTCCTCTTCCTAGCCTGGTGGCCTGTATATCACACCAATACGAATAATAGACTTCTCCCCTGTTTCTATGGTCACCCAAAGGGCCTCCGTTTTTTCTTCAATACTTTGTATTCAGGTAGTATTTGTGCCTTTTTTTTTTCCTACATACATTGCTACCTCTCCTCCGATTTTTCCAATTTTGTCCTTCCTTAATAAAGTATATCACGGTATAGCTATGTCCCAGACATGATTTTCATTGACTCTGTAATTGCCACAATATCCCTTGTCATTATTGCAATTAGTTCTGGGATTTTATTTCATAAGTTCCTAGCATTTGCACACATAGCTTGTTTTGTTTGTGCTTTCTCTGTTCCTAGCTATGTTTTTCTCTTTGCCTATGTTTATTTGGTTTTGATCTGAATTATCTTCTGTGGCTGTGGATATGCTTTCTACTCCCTTTGCCTGCAGAAACAATACCTCTGTGTTGGGGGAGCAGATTGCTTTATCTTTATTTGGTTCACTGCCCCCTCTGTTATTTTAAATAGTTCTTGATGAAGCTTCCAAACTGTTCAGTTAGTATTCTCGTTCCCCCTGAAGACGGGTGCAGGCAGTCACTTTTGTTTAAGCTCCTATATTGTCAGATGGTGTGACTATGGCCTATAAATCCAAATCTCTCCTCATGGCACCATGTTCTTAGCCAAACATTGACGTTTCTGATTTAATAAGTACTGTCTTCCCCTCTGTGTACTGGCAATACTTCTGAAAAAAGTTACAGTGGTTGCTACCTGCTTCAGAGCAGTCCCTAACTACCTAAATTCATCTTTTACGGCCATGAGTTTAGCATTTGAAAGGTCATTTGTCCCTAGGTGGACAATGACATCCACCTCCCCATCTTTTCTTGCTGCCTTCACAATTCTTAGAATGCACTCTTTATCCCTTGGAGCTTTGGCTCCAGGCAAGCACCTTACTTGTTTCTCTACTTCTTTCATTTCCCAAGATGTACAGTATATAATGGAATCTCCCAATAGAAGTGTAGTCCTTTTTGGAGATGCAATTTTCCTGTTCCTTTTCCTATAGTTAGTAGAAGTCCCTATATCCTCCTGTTCTGTAGTGCATCTATTAGTTGTATTTTCCAGCCCTGCAAGAGTAGCATATGAGTTTTGCAGTGTCACAGCTTGCGGGAGGTGTCTGTGTCCCTGTGGAAATCTCTGCCCTTGAGAGCCCACAGTAGTCCAAGCAAATGTCTTCTGGTGGCTATCTGAGGCAGTGGAGTCCTCAAAGACAGACATCCTATGAATCTCAGCATGTAGTTTAGCTATCCCCTCCTTCAGCAGAGAAAATTGCTCACAGGTTGGATAGCAGCTGAGTCTCCACAATGCATTACATCCATTGCACTGCACTAGCCCAAACATTGTATCAGATGTTAATGGTATTGCAAATCTTTGTGTTCTTGTTTGTGTATTATAAAACTCTCCTTTTTCTGTATTTTAATGGTGTGCACACACGGTGAGATATTTTCTTACGATTTTGACTATACAGATGGGTCCACGTTTATCTTGACCTTTAATAGGATTAACTGAGACTGGCCAGTTGGACTTAATTCCCTGCTGTATTGTTCTCTGTATTGTATTGCAGCTGAGAACAATAGATGAAGGGTTTATGCCAGAGGTTCTCAAACTCGGTCCTCAGGACCCCAACACAGTGCATGTTTTGCAGGTCTCCTCACAGAATCACAAGTGAAATAAAGCTCCACCTGTGGACCTTTTAAAATGTGTCAGTGAGTAATTAATACACCTGTGCACTTGCTGGGTTACCTGCAAAACATGCACTGTGTGGGGTCCCGAGGACCGAGTTTGAGAACCCCTGGTTTATGCTAAAAAGTCATGTAATGCCTAGGCGCAGAAAACTAGTCAAGATAACCGTGGACCCATCTGTATAGTCGAAACCGTAAGAATAGGGGAGACCGCAAGGTGAAAGTCACCTTGCGATCCCGATTCGATGTGTGGTCGGCATCGCAAGCCTAGATAGACTGTGCAGGCAAGTCAATTCTGACAGTCTATAGAAGAGATAGCCAAAATCGCACAGTCAGCATCTCAAACATTATGGGGTATATGCAATTAGCGGCGAATCGCGGCAAATTATCGCCGTTTTTTAATTCGACACAATTCGACAGGTGAATTCCGGCAGGTGGCTGCCGGAATTCACCATATTCAATGAAAAACGGATTCGACAGTCCCGCGGGCGAAAAACGGCCGATTTGCCGGATTTTGCAGCGATTTTAAAAAACGGGGAAAAACGGGAAAAAAACGAAAAAAAAATGGCGTGGGGTCCCCCCTCCAAAGCATAACCAGCCTCGGGCTCTTCGAGCTGGTCCTGGTTCTAAAAATGCGGGGACAAAATTGACATGGGATCCCCCCGTATTTTTAAAACCAGCACCGGGCTCTGCGCCTGGTGCAAAAAATACAGGGGACAAAAAGAGTAGGGGTCCCCCGTATTTTTTACACCAGCATCGGGCTCCACTAGCTGGACAGATAATGCCACAGCCGGGGGTCACTTTTATACAGTGCCTTGCGGCCGTGGCATTAAATATCCAACTAGTCACCCCTGGCCGGGGTACCCTGGGGGAGTGGGGACCCCTTCAATCAAGGGGTCCCCCCCCCCCAGCCACCCAAGGGCCAGGGGTGAAGCCCGAGGCTGTCCCCCCCATCCAAGGGCTGCGGATGGGGGGCTGATAGCCTTGTCAAAATTGAAAGAATATTGTTTTTTCCAGTAGTACTACAAGTCCCAGCAAGCCTCCCCCGCAAGCTGGTACTTGGAGAACCACAAGTACCAGCATGCGGGAGAAAAACGGGCCCGCTGGTACCTGTAGTACTACTGGCAAAAAAATACCCAAATAAAAACTGGAGACACACACCGTGACAAGTACAACTTTATTACACACTGCCGACACACACATACTTACCTATGTTGACACGCCAACTGCCACAGTCTCCGACGATCCGAGGGTACCTGTGAAAAAAATTATACTCACCTGCCAGTGTCCAGAGATAAATCCACGTCCAGAGATAAAATCCTCGTACTTGTCAAAATAAAAACACGCACACCCGAACCACCGGACTGAAAGGGATCCCATGTTGACACATGGGACCCCTTTCCACGAATGCCGGGACCCCACGTGACTACTGTCACTGAGGTCCCTTCAGCCAATCAGGAAGCGCTACTTCGTGGCGCTCACCTGATTGGCTGTCTCGCGTCTGAGGTCAGACAGCGCATCGCAAAGCCTCTCCATTACTTTCAATGGTGGGAACTTTGCCGTCAGCGGTGGGGTTACCCGCGGTCAGCCGCTGACCGCGGGTGACCCCACCACTAGCCGCAAAGTTCCCACCATTGAATATAATGGAGAGGCTTTGCGAGGCGCTGTCTGACAGCTCAGAAGCGCAGCCAATCAGCAGAGTGCAAGGACGTTGCGCTCGCTGATTGGCTTAAGAGACCTTTCAGTGACAGCAGTCACGGGGGGGTCTCTCTGCATTCGTGGAAAGGGGTCCCATGTGTCAACATGGGACCCCTTTCAGTCCGCTGGTACGGGTGTGCGTGTTTTTATTTTGCCAAGTACGAGGATTTTATCTCTGGACGTGGATTTATCTCTGGACACTGGCAGGTGAGTATAATTTTTTTCACAGGTACCCTCGGATCGTCGGAGACTGTGGCAGTCGGCGTGTCAACATAGGTAAGTATGTGTGTGTCGGCAGTGTGTAATAAAGTTGTACTTGTCACGGTGTGTGTCTGCTGTTTTTATTTGGGTATTTTTTCCCCAGTAGTACTACAGGTACCAGCGGGCCCGTTTTTCTCCCGCATGCTGGTACTTGTGGTTCTCCAAGTACCAGCTTGCGGGGGAGGCTTGCTGGGACTTGTAGTACTACTGGAAAAAACAATATTCTTTCAATTTTGACAAGGCTATCAGCCCCCCATCCGCAGCCCTTGGATGGGGGGGGGGGACAGCCTCGGGCTTCACCCCTGGCCCTTGGGTGGCTGGGGGGGGGGGGGGGGGACGACGGACCCCTTGATTGAAGGGGTCCCCACTCCCCCAGGGTACCCCGGCCAGGGGTGACTAGTTGGATATTTAATGCCACGGCAGCAAGGCACTGTATAAAAGTGACCCCCGGCTGTGGCATTATCTGTCCAGCTAGTGGAGCCCGATGCTGGTGTAAAAAATACGGGGGACCCCTACTCTTTTTGTCCCCTGTATTTTTTGCACCAGGCGCAGAGCCCGGTGCTGGTTTTAAAAATACGGGGGGATCCCATGTCAATTTTGTCCCCGCATTTTTAGAACCAGGACCAGCTCGATGAGCCCGAGGCTGGTTATGCTTTGGAGGGGGGACCCCACGCCATTTTTTTCCGGGATTTTACCATTCCATCTAAAAAAATAAAAATAAATAAATATTTTAAAAAATATATAAATACTTGTGCCTCCAAAAAAGACAAACCAAGTACCTAATCCCTTCTAATATAAATAGATATGCTATTATCAATAAAAAAAACACCAAAAAAAACATGTTTTAAATTTTTTTTATTAGTTTCACCCACCAAAGTGTGGCGGATTGAAAATGACGAATTTACTGTCTAAAAGCACTGTTGTCGAATTTCCAAACTTCAATTGAATATACTTTGGTCGAATTGCAGCACTTGTATCATTGCAGAAAAGTCGAATTTGGCAAAAGTCGAATTTCAAAAAGTCGAATCTTGAAAGTCCGTTTTGTCGAAAAGTACTGAATTGCATTGTCGATTTTTTTTTGGCGAAAAAGTCCCGTTTTTCGACAATTTCGGGAATTCCACCGCAATTGCATATATGCATATACCCCTATGTGCTTGCGATGCCGACCTAACCCCTGTCGCATAGTGAGAATCGGGCATAGCCCGAATCTCACCGTGTATGCACCTTAACTCACCTACTGCTGTTTCAAACTCACAATTTACTTAAAAAGCCAAGCTTCACTTTAGAATGCAAGCTTCTCACAATGAGCAAGCTCAAATGAGTCTGGTCACTGTTTAAATAGTATGTCAGGCAGCTGTTAGATTCAGACCCTCCTCCTAATCTCTTCTCACCTAGATATAGCCCCTCCTCCTGGTTTCTCTTCACATCCTTAAAGAAAGCACAGCACAGATACAAACAACTAAATTCACACTCAGTTTCTCCAACAATATGCCAATCCCTACATGGATAGACAGAAAATACTCAGAATACTCACTTGCTGCTGTTTCAAACTCACAATCCACTTAAAAAGCCAAGCTTCACTTTAGAATGCAAGTATGTTGCACCTGATGCTAGACTAATATTGTGCTGTATTTAAATGATTTTACGATTTTCTTTCTTTACTGTGAAAGTGAAAACCGGCCAGTGCTTGTTTACTGATCTTTTTATAGGTTTTAAATAAACTGTATACTGAGGCAATAGCCATAAGGAAGACCAGCTTGCAAGTAATGAACTAAAGATCCGCCGCAGCTAAGGGTCAAATGGAGCCTGTTTAGGAGCTGATGGGGCCAGATTAAGATCCCATGGTGCTACCGATGGATGAAAGGGTGGTTGAAGCTGGACCATGCCCTGTAAAAAGGTTTAGACCTCTGGCAGAAGGACAGCTGGAAATAAATGAACAGTGCTGAAATCTGTACTTTCAAAGAACAAATCTTTAAAATGGATTCCAAACCCCCCTGAAGGAAGGGCCACAAATTAGAGGCGAAACTTGGATGTATGAACCCGTCTCTTTCCACACCACAAGATGTAGAGTTTCCATTCTGTGTAGAAACTGTGCGATAAAACCAGTTTCCAGGCTCACAGCATAGTATGGACTACTGAGGGAGAAAAACTTAAACTTTCAAAAACTCAGTCCCAAAAGCCAGTTCATTAAAGCCAACCAAGGAAGGTCCTAATTGTAGCAGGTCTGGACAAAGTCAAAGACGCCACCTGGACCTGCCAATATCTTGAGAATGTCAGCGAACAACAACATGCGTGACCACTCTGGAGTCGCTAGGATTACCGTTACCATATGATGCTTGATATGCTCGAGTACAAGAGGCAACAGATACGCTAGATGAAAACCCCAATGGACTGTCAGGGCATCCACTGCAAAAGCCAGCAGGTCCCAGGATCTCACACAAACCTGTGGAACCCTGAAGTTGTGTTTAAAGGCCATGATATCCACTTGTGGAAGGCCCCACTTCCATACTAACTGTTGGAAAACCTCCTGGTTGAGAGAAAACACCCAAAGGAGAAACGTAGTTCTGCTGCAGAAGTCTGCTTCCCAATTTTTTACTTACTACACTGATGAGAGAGTGTCGGAACAAAGCTCTCTGACCAGGAAAGGATTTTGGCTGCCTCAGCCATCGCTGCAGTGCTCTTTGTGCATCCCTGATGATTTGAGTACTAGCTGCTGCCTGGCACCTTCTAAAAGTGTGAGTGCGCGCATTGTTCCCAGGTTCAGGCGGTCTGCACAGAAACCAGAGCACTGCACTCAAACTGTGCACTACAACAAGCACCTAACTAGAAAGTAAATCAAAAGTTACAAATTAAAGAAAATAAAACTAGCATTGCAGCCTTCCAAAATGTACCCTACTGCTTGAGGCACTTAAAGAACACTGGCATAATGGGGTTGCAGGAGTGAGGTACTTACATTTTAAAATTACAGTAGTTTAAGTGCCAAACTCCAGCCCAACATGCAATCCCATGCTCCAGTGTCCAACTAGCCTTGCTGATAGAAATTTATGTGTAGTGTCATTACAATTAACAGTACTACACACAGACTACTAGCTTAGCAACAGCTAAAACGCAAAAGCAGAACTGTGATAGAAAGGTTTCTGTGGTATCCATGTCTCATCCTTCATCAGAACATGTAATTACATTCGAGTATCACACCACTTATGCAGTAAGCATGCGTAAAGGGGCCATATCTAAATTACAGATCAGAATCTCACTTACCTTGCCATCCCACCCAAGTGGAAGGTTTTTGGGGTTATAAATAATTTCATTTTCCTCATCATCGCTCTCACTTTCACTTATCTGTTCTTCTTCCTCCTCTTCTCTCTCCTCACCAGTTCTGGCCTGCTTTCGCTGCACATTTTCATGCGTCAGATGTCTTTGCTCCTGAAAGCACACAAAGCAGGTCATCCTCTTGACCGATTTAAGTCCTTTTTGCAACATTTTTGTAGCCTAGTTTTTGATATGATAGCCCTGCTTGCTAACATCTTAATGACTCAAAATATAGGATTTTAATTACCTAAATCCTTTTCTCGTAGTCCATAAGGGATATTGGGGAATCTAGTATGATGGGGTATAGACGGGGTCTAAAGGAGCCAGTGCACTTTAAGTTTCTTCAACTGGGTGTGCTGGCTCCTCCCCTCTATTCTTCCCCAACAAGGTAACAGCTCGGCAAAGTTGTAAGGCCGAGACTCCACAGGCAGCCGTCCAGGAAGAACCCACTGATCTTGTAGAGTGTGCCTTCAGAGATTTAGGAACAGGTAAGGCTGTCGACACATAGGCCTGTTGAATAGTAAGCCTAATCCAACGAGCAACGGACTGCTTGAAGGACAACCCTTTTTCTGTGCATCATAGAGCACGAATAAAGAATACATTTTTCTGATCCAAGCCGTTCAGGCAGTTATAGGTAAAAACATGCCCCGAAGGAGAAAGGACATATATGAGAAAAGGAAATATAACAGAGTGGTGAGATTTACATACCAGCACACCACTAACATATAAAAACCAGCAAAGGCTGGTAACAACAGCTGAACAGGTAACCATATAACCAGAACTTGCAGAAATGTCAACGCACTGAGGCGGGCGCCCATTATCCCTTATGGACTACGAGAAAAGGATTTACCGGTCGGTAATTCAAATCCTATTTTCTCTAGCATCCATAAGGGATATTGGGGAATCTAGTACGATGGGGACGTCCCAAAGCTTCCAGAATGGGCGGGAACGTGCGGAGACTACTGCAGCACTGCCTGCCCAAACTGGGTATCCTCTTTGGCCAGGGTATCAAAAACTTGCAGAACTTCACAAAAGTGTTCTTCCCTGACCAGGTAGCAGCTCGGCAAAGTTGTAAGGCCAAGACTCCACGGGCAGCAGTCCAGGAAGAAGCCACTGATCTTGTAGAGTGGGCCTTCAGAGATTTAGGAACAGGTAAGGCTACCGACACTTAGGTCTGTTGAATAGGAAGCCTAATCCAACGAGCAATGGACTGCTTTGAAGCAGGACAACCCTTTTTCTGTTCATCATAGAGCATGAACAAAGAATCCGTCTTTCTAATTCGAGCCGTTCTCTTGACATAGATTTTCAAGGCTCGCACATCATCCAATGCCCCCGGAGGCGCAGAAGCGCCAGAACTGGACGGAATCACAATAAGTTGATTCAAGTGCCTAGTGCAAAGCTCCGCTCTGTCCTCGTAAAAGACCAAGTATGGATTTTTACACGACAAGGCCCCCAGTTCTGAGACACGTTGAGCAGAAGCCAGGGCCAGTAACATCACAGTATTCCACGTGAGGTACTGGTCTTCTACCGTTATCAGAGGTTCAAACCAGGAGGACTGTAGAAATTCCAACACTACATTCAGATCCCAGGGTGCCGTAGGCGGCACAAAGGGAGGTTGGATGTGGAGTACCCCTTGCTAGAAAGTCTGAACCTCTGGCAACACTGCCAATTTCCTCTGAAAGAAAATGAAGAGGGCTGAAATCTGGACCTTAATGGAACCCAGACGTAAGCCCTTATCCACACCAGCCTGCAGGAAACGTAAAAAACATCCCAAGTGAAACTCAGCAGGCAGATACGTGCATTCCTCGCACCAAGAGACATATCTCTTCCAGATAGGATAGTGTTTTGACGTCACAGGTTTCCTGGCCTGAACCATGGTAGCAATAAACTTCTTGGAAAGGCCCTTGTGAGCTAGGATGTTCCGCTCAACCTCCATGCCGTAAAACAAAGTCGCCGTAAGTCTGGGTAGACAAACGGCCCTTGTTGAAGAAGATCTCTTCGTAGTGGTAGAGGCCAAGGGTCTTCAACGGACATGTCCAGAAGATCCGTGTACCACGCCCTCCGAGGCCAATCCGTGGCAATTAGAATTGCCTGGACTCCCAGATTTCTGATGCGCTTGAGCACCCTTGGAAGCAACGGAATCGGAGGAAACAGGTAGACCAGCCAGTAAGGCCAAGGAGACGTCCGTGCGTCTACTGCCCTCGCCTGAGGGTCCCTGGTTCGTGAGCAATACCAATGAAGCTTCTTGTTGAGCCGAGAAGCCATCATGTCTATTTGCGGGCAGCCTCACCGGTTAATGAGCTGCTGGAGGAGTCCCCACTCCCCCGGGTGGAGCTCGTGACGACTCAGGAAATCCGCTTCCTGGTTCTCCACACCCGGAATGAAGATTGCGGACATTGCTCTTGCATTTCTTTCCGCCCAGAGGAGTATCTTCGATACCTCTCGCATGCAGGCTCAGGTTTTTTGTCCCTCCTTGTTGATTGATGTAAGCCACTGCTGTGGCGTTGTCCGACTGCACCTGGATAGCGTGATCCTTGAGCAGAGGAGAGGCCTGAAGCAGAGCACTGTAGATCGCAAGTTCCAGAATGTTAATCGTAAGAAGGCTTTCGTGGGCTGACCACCTGCCCTGGAACTGTGCCCCTTGGGTGACAGCTCCCCATCCTCGTAGACTCGCATCTGTCGTGAGGAGGGTCCAATCCTGCATTCCAAAACTACAGCCCTCCAGTAGATTGGAGGACTGCAGCCACCACAAGAGGCAAATTCTGGCGACAGCTGTATCATCCGGTGCATCTGAAGATGTGAACCGGACCATTTGTTCAGGAGATCCAGCTGAAAAGTTCTGGCATGGAACCTGCCATATTGGATCGCCTCGTAGGAGGCGACCATCTTCCCCAACAAACTTATGCAAAGATGGATGGACACTTGAGCAGGTCGGAGTACCATGCGGACCATCTCCTGGAGTGTTCTTTCCTTGTCTTCTGGTAGGAACACCTTGCTGGGCCACAGTATCCAGCAACATCTCTAGGAACAGAAGCCTCTGATCTCCAGGTAGGACTTCTGTAAGTTGAGGATCCACCCATGGTCTGACAGAAGATGGATAGTGCGGTCAATATGCAGCAATAAAAGCTCCCTGGATCTTGCTTTTATCAGAAAATCATCCTGGTAAGGGACAACACTGACCCCAGAGTTGGAACATCATCTCCGCCATCACCTTCATGAATACCCTCGGGGCTGTGGACAGGGCGAAGGGCAGTGCCTGTAATTGGAAGTGATCGTCCAGCAGGGCAAATGGCAAGTACGCCTGATGAGGCGGCCACATTGGAATATGGAGGTAGGCGTCCTTGATAACCAAGGAGACCATGAATTCTTGTTCTTCCAGGCCTGCAATCGCTGCTCGCAGGGATTCCATTTTGAACTTTAACACCTTCAAATAAGGATTCAAGGATTTTAGGTTCAAAATATCTCTTACTGACCTGTCCGGCTTCGGCACCACAGATAGGTTGGAGTTAAACTCCTTGCTGCATTGCGGAATTGGTACTGGAACAATGACGTGGGACTGTAACAACTTTTGGATGGCCGGTTGCAATTTAACTTGTATATCCTTCAAAGCTGGTAAGCTTCATTCGAAAAATTGTTGGGCAGGAGTACTGTCGAACTCCAGCTTGTAGCCATGAGAAACGAGATTTCTGACCCAGGTATCCAGGCAGGAAGTCTCCCAGATGTGGCTGAAGTGACGCAGTCGAGCTCCCACCTCGATATCCCCTCGGGGTGGGTGGTCACCTTTATGCTGAGGCCTTAGCGGAAGCAGGGGTGTAGTATGGTATGCCGGCGGCCGGGCTCCCGGCGACCAGCATACCGGCGCCGGGAGCACGACCGCCGGCATACAGACAGCGTGGCGAGCGCAAATGAGCCCCTTGTGGGCTCGCTGCGCTCGCCATGCTGCGGCCACGGTGGCTATTTTATTCTCCCTCCAGGGGGGTCGTGGACCCACACGAGGGAGAAAAAAAAAAAAAAAAAAAGTGTCGGTATGCCAGCTGTCGGGATTCCGGCGCCGGTATACTGTGCGCCGGGATCCAGACAGTCAACATACTGAAGACCACCTCGGAAGCAAAACGGGTGGTCTTTTCTCGAGAGCTGGTGCTTGCAGGTTTACTGGAATTACCTCTGGTGCCCCTAGTCGCATTGGAGGCACCTCTGGACTTAGATCGAAATCTGTGAGACCGAAAGGACTGGACAGACGGCCCCGGATAGGAGCGTCTCGCCAGCGGGGCTTTAGAGGGGAAAAACGTGGATTTCCCAGCCGTAAATTTGGAAATCCAGGTATCCAATTCAACCCCAAAGAGCCATTCCCCAGAAAAGTGGAGGGATTCTACACTACATTTGGATTCTGTGTCGGCTACCCACTGACGCAACCACAAGGCCCTGCGCGCCGACACTGCCATGGCAGAAGTCCTACCATCAATGTTCCCCATCTCCTTGAGCGGGTCACAGAGGACATGTGTAGTGTTCTAAATGTGTTTTAGGAGGGTCACCATAGTGACCAAGGGCATATCCCCCAGAGAGGCCACCATGAATTTGAGTGGCCTAGGAATGAATGGAATGGGTTATCCAGCAACCCGCAATGACAGGCCTTTGTGAGACACCTGCTGCCATGTAAATAGATTTGAGTGTAGTCTCTATTTTCCTATTCCCCAGGATCCTTCATGGTAAAGGAGCCCGGGGCAAGCAGCACCGCCTTTTTGGACAGTCGAGAGACTGATACATCCACCCCAGGGGGTTCCTCCCAAAATTTCCTACCTTCAGGAGCAAATGGGAAAGTGCACAAAAATTTTTTGGACACTTGGAATTTTTTGTCTGGATTTTTCCAGGCCTGCTTGAATAGGTCATCTAACTCTGTAGAGTCAGGGAACGTGGCATTAGGCTTGTTTTGAATAAAGAAAAATGACTGCTGTGACACAGTGTACTCTAGAGGGAGCTTTAACACGTCCCGTATAGACAGAATTAGCAGCTCAATACCCTGAGCAGAATCAGGATCCCCAATAACAGGAACCAAGTCATCCCCATCCTCCTGTATATCATCTGTATCAGAGAGTAGATCAGGTAACGCACGCTTCTGTGGACCTGCATGAGAGAGGGGGGGCTGTACTGCATCTGCCCTAGCAGCTAAATCTGCAACAGCTTGTTGTAGTAGCTGCGTCTTCTGCACTTTAGCAGTGAGCTGGGATGACATATCTCACATCATAGTTTTAAGAGACCCTAACCAGTGGGGCTCTGGACCCTCTCCCCAAGCCGCTTCACTGATTTGTGAAGACTGGCTGCATTGTTCACAGGAAACAGATTCAGTAGACAATGAAGAGAATCTGGTGTGACATACACTGCACGCATTGTGTTTACCCATGTTTCACAGTAAGCACATACACATAGACCGTTATATTGCAAGCCTGCCCTTCTGTATATGAGAGAGAGAGAGAGAGAGAGAGAGAGAGAGAGAGAGAGAGAGAGAGAGAGAGAGAGAGAGAGAGAGAGAGAGAGAGAGAGAGAGAGGAGAGGGAGGAGGAGAGGGAGGAAAGACACCAGCACACCCCGAGCTGTACAGCCCCCAGTGAGGCTCAGAGCTCACTATATTACAGTAAATACTAACAATTCCTGTCCTAAAGAGGACCCAGATAGTGTACACAAGCGGCTCTCCCCCTTTCTACACCCTGTACTAGATATCCAGCGTGGCTGAGGAGTCAGGTAGCGCAGTGCGTGCTGAGAATGGCTGCAGTAAGCAAAGGGAGGAGACAAAACGCCTCAGGTCCCGCTCTGATGTAGCTCCGCCCCCTCCAATGGCACCGAAGCTACAGCTATATATTATACTGGCAAAGTTTCCTTACAGCTAAAAACATCACAAAAAGTTATAGTTCTAGTGGTTCTATGCCAGTCTACACGGGGGGATCTTAGCGAATCCCCCCGAGAGGGCCCCTTACGCCGCAACCGTGGCCAACCGTACTTGAACCGGGTGACACACTAGCGGGGCCCCTGGTGTGTACTGATCACCGATGTCACCTTCTGGCAGCGTTAGGGGTGTGCTGCGGCTGTGAAAGCCAAGGCGCAGTGCCCCGCTGAACAACAACAAGATATTGATATTGAAATATTGCTTTGATTTAGATTACTCTTCTGTTCATTCACTATGCATTTTTTCCACACCTACATAAAACTTTTGCACAGTATTGTATATATATTTGAACAAAAATAACTTACCCCTAGAATTTCAACATATTCGTAGATTTGTGCTTCGAGAAAAGCTATGTCCTTATTCTTTTCTGTGTCCCTGTAAAATATGATATGTACTTTATTATGAAAAGTCTGTATAGAAACAAAAACAGTGTACCAGACAAGAAAAAAAATTGGATTTTAATTACCTACCAGCAAATCTTTTTCTCACAGTCCATAAGGGATATTGGGGAATTTTGTACGATGGGGTATAGACTGGGTCCAAAGGAGCCGGTGCACTTTAAGTTTCTTCACTGGGTGTGCTGGCTCCTCCCCTCTATGCCCCCACCCACAGGCACTTCTAGGTAAAAATGTGCCCGAAGCAGAAAGGACATATATGAGAGAAGGAAACAGGACAACAAAGAGTGGTGAGATTTAATACCAGCACACCACGAACATATAACAACCAGCAACAGCTGGTAACAATAACAGCAACAGCTGAACGTGTAAGCAGATAACAGAGAACCTGCAGAAAAAGTCAACGCACTGAGGCGGGCACCCAATATCCCTTATGGACTACAAGAAAAGGATTTACCGGTAGGTAATTCAAATCCTATTTTCTCTAGCATCCATAACGGATATTGGGGAATAGAGTGTGATGGGGACGTCCCAAAGCTTCCAGAACGGGCGGGAACATGCGGAGACTGCTGCAGCGCTGCCTGCCCTAACTGGGTATCCTCTTTGGCCAGGGTATCAAATTTGGAGAACTTCACAAAGGTGTTCTTCCCCAACCAGGTAGCAGCTCGGTATAGTTGCAAGGCTGAGACTCCACGGGCAGCCGCCCAGGAAGAGCCCACGGATCTTGTAGAGTGGGCCCTCAGAAACTTAGCAACAGGCAAGGCTGCCGACACACAGGTCTGTTGGATAGTAAGCCTAATCCAACGAGCAATGAACTGCTTCGAAGCAGGGCAAACTTTTTTCTGCGCATCATAGAGCACGAACAAAGAATCCGTCTTTCTGATCCAAGCCGTTCGCTTGATATAGATTTTCAAGGCACGCACAGCATCCAATGTCGCCGGAGGAGCAGAAGTATCAGAAGCGGACGGAACCACAATAGGCCGATTCAGGCGAAACGCAGAAACCACCTTCGTCAGGAACTGCTGTCTAGTCCGGTGCTCCGCTCTGTCCTCGTAAAAGACCAAGTACGGACTTTTACACGACAAGGCCCCCAATTCTGAGATACGTCAAGCAGAAGCCAGGGCCAGTAACATCACAGTCTTCCACGTGAGGTACTTGTCTTCTACCGTCACCAGAGGTTCAAACCAGGAGGAATGTAAAAACTCCAACACCACATTCAGATCCCAAGGTGCTGTAGGCGGCACAAAAGGAGGTTGTATGATGAGTACCCCTTGCAAGAAGGTCTGAACCTCTGGCAACACTGCCAATTTCTTATGGAAGAAAATGGAGAGAGCTGAAATCTGGACCTTAATGGAACCCAGACGCAAGCCCTTATCCACACCAGCCTGCAGGAAATGTAAGAAACGTCCCAAGTGGAACTCCGCAGGCGGATCCGTGCATTCCTCGCACCAAGAGACACATCTCCTCCAGATATGACGATAGTGTTTTGACGTCACATGTTTTCTGACCTGAACCATGGTAGCAATAACCTTTTTGGAAAGGCCCTTGTGAGCTAGGATGTTCCGCTCAACTTCCATGCCATCAAGATCCAACTCTACACCCCGATGTTATTCCCTGTGGAAAGCAGTGTACCTCGCAGAAGTATCAAAGGCATAGAACCTGATGAACCGGTTCACTGAGGACCACGTAGCCGCCTTGCACAATTGTTCAGCAGACGAGCCACGGCAGGCCGCCCAAAAAGGTCCAACAGACAGAGTAGAATGGGCCTTGATAGCAGCAGGAGCTGGGAGTCCAGCCTGCGCATAAGCTTGTGCAATCACCATTCTAATCCAACTGGCCAAAGTCTGCTTATTCGCAGGCCAGCCACGTTTGTGAAAACCAGAAAGTACAAAGAGAGAGAATCTGATCTCCTGATAGAGGCAGTCTTTTCTACATATAGACAGTGAGCCCGTACCACGTCCAAAGACCGCTCTTTGGAGGACAAACCTGGAGAGATAAAAGGCCGGAATCACAATCTCTTGGTTAAGGTGGAAAAATGACACCTAAGGTGGAAAGATGACACCACCTTAGGTAGATAACCAGGGCGAGTTCTAAGAACTGCCCTGTCACGGTGAAAAATCAGAAAAGGTGGACGACAGGAAAAAGCGCCCAAGTCTGACACCCTCCCAGCAGAGGCAATAGCCAACAGAAAAGGCCTTTACGGTCCACAGACTCAAGAGGTTCAAACGGAGACTTTTGAAGGGCATTAACAAGAGACAGATTCCATGAAGCCACAGGAGGGACATAGGGAGGCTGAATCCGTAGTACGCTCTGAGTGAGTGAATGTTTGAACGTTAGGAATAGTTACAATTTTTCGCTGAAACCACACCGACAAGGCAGAAATGTGAACCTTGAGGGAGGCCAGACGAAGTCCTAAATCCAGGCCTTGTTGCAAAAAAGCTGTAAGTCTGGAAGTACTAAACTTGTATGCATCGTAAATCTTAGCAGCACACCAGGTGAAGTAAGAATTCAGAGACCCCATAATAAATCCGTGCAGAAGCCGGTTTGCGGGCCTTCAACATAGTTTGAACAACAGCCTCAGAAAATCCTTTGGCCCTCAAGAGTGAAGCTTAAAGAGCCACGCCGTCAAAGCCAGTCTTGCCAGGTCCTGGTAAACACAAGGGCCCTGAACAAGGAGGTCTGGGCGTTGAGGAAGTAGAAGAGGACGCTTTATCGAGAGACCAAGCAGGTCTGAGAAGCAATGCCAACTGGGCCACGCTGGAGCGACTAGAAGCAGTATTCTTCCTTGAACTTCCGTAGTACCCTGGGCAGTAGTGACACTGGAGGGAACACGTATGGCAGCAGAAAGTTCCATGGAATTGCCAGTGCGTCCACGAACGCTGCTTGAGGATTCCTTGTCCTTGCTCCGAAGACCGGAACCTTGTGATTGTGTCGAGACGCCATCAGGTCTACATCTGGTAGACCCCATTGTCCACAAGGAGTTGGAAGACCTCCGGATGAAAACTCCACCACTGGCATGTACGTCCTGACGACTGAGGAAGTCCGCTTCCCAGTCGAGCACCTCCGGAATGGACACTGCCGATATTGCTGGCAGATGGCGTTCCGCCCATCGAAGAATTTGACACTTCCATCATTGCCATGCGGCATCAAGTGCCGCCTTGATGATTTATGTATGCCACCATGGTGGCGTTGTCCGATTATACTTGAACAGGCCTGTTCTGTATGAAAGGCAGGGCCAGTGTCAACGCATTCAACACTGTCCGCAACTCCCTGGTCCACCGACCCTGGAGAGTGTGTTGCTCCAACACCGCGCCCCAACGCCGCAGACTGACATCCGTCATTAGGAGGACCCAGTTGGAGATCCAGAAGGGACGATCCCTGCTCAATTGTTGGTCCTGTAGCCACCAACTCAGTGACAGACGAACCTCCGGAGTCAAAAAGATCATTTGAGACCTGATCCGGTGAGGCAGGCCGTCCGACTTGAAAAAATTAACCTATGCAGAGGGCGGGAATGAAATCGAGCGTATTCTACCATGTCGAAAGCAGACACCATGAGGCCTAGTACTTGCATCGCCGAGTGTATCGACACTCTTTGAGCATCAGATTCTGTCCTGAAGTTTCAGGACCTTCTCTGAAGACAAGAACAAACATTGGTTGTGTGTGTTCAGTAATGCCCCCAGGTGCAACATGCTCTGAGCAGGGACCAGTGAGGATTTCTTCCAGTTGATGAGCCACCCGTGGGCTTGTAGGAATTGGACCGTCCGTTCCAGATGACGAAGGAGAACCTCTGGGGAGTTTGCCAGGATCAACAAATCGTCCAGATACGGCAGGATCCTGATGGTGGAGAAGGGCCGTAATGACCTTGGTAAAGATCTGAGGAGCCGTGGTCAGTCTGAAAGGCAAGGCTTGGAACTGATAAAGAATGTTGCCAATAGCAAACCGCAGATATTGCTGATGCGACATGACAATAGGTATTTATAGGTAAGCGTCCAGGGATATCAGTCCTTGGGTTCCAAAGCCAGTACAATAGAGTGCAGAGTTTACATACGGAATTTGGACACCCTCACAAATTTGTTCAAAGATATGAGGTTGAGTAAAGGCCGGGAGGATCCATTCGGCTTCGGAACTAAAAACCGCGTTGAATAGTATCCCCTGCCTGAGACAGAGGCACCGGCACTATCACTCCTGTATCCAGGAGAGATTGGACAACCAAATGTAGAGTTTGTGTTTTTAACGGATCCGAAGGGATAACCGCTGAGAAAAACTGTCGAAGGGGACGTCTCTTGAAAGTTAGTGCAGATCGCAAGGTGAAAGTCACCTTGCGATCCCGATGCGCGGTCCCGCAAGAAAAGATAGACTGTGCAGGCAAGTCAATCCTTGCTAGATCGGTGTACTATCTAGTTCATCTCACATAAGCCAAAATCGTAATCAAATATAGTCCATATCTCAAGAAAAGTTAGTCAAAATCTGTGCTTATCTGGGCTCCGGTGAGTTCAAGGGAAATCGCAAGTGAAAATCGGGCATAGCAAGGATCTCACCGTGTGTACACACCCTTAGAGTCCAGGTCCACCGGCCAGGACCGTAACCAAAGAATGCAGCTAGCTAGGAAAGACGTAGTAGATGCCTTGGCCGCCATAACGCCTGCATCAGAGGCCACCTCCTGAATATCTTGGGAGGCTGTAGTAATATATGACCGATATTGTCTGGCAGGGTCAGAAAAATTATTCAGAGGTAGCTCTTCCTCAATTGCTTGAAGCCATGCTTCAATGCCTTTTGCAGTCCAAGAGGCTGCCATAGTGGGTGTATGCACAGCACATGTAAGAGTGTAAATAGACTTCAAGCAACCCTCCACACGCTTATCCGTCGGTTCCTTCAAAGAGGTGACGGTGGTGACTTGCAGAATAGATGACACCACAAGACGGGCTACATGCGAGTCCACTGGTGGCGGGGTTTCCCACTTGTTACTCAACTTTGCAGAGATAGGATAACAAGCTAGCATCTTTTTAGACAGGGAAAATGTATTTCCTGGAGAAGACCAGGATTACTGACGTATGTCAATTAAATGGTCAGAATGTGGTAAGACTAACTGAGTAACCTTCTGACGTTTGAGCTTATCTGGCTTCTTAGACGTAGCAGGAGGGCCAATCTCATCATCAATCTGAAGAATCAGCTCCAGTAGGTCAGGAACATCATGGTGGATTAACTACAGGGACAATATGTGGCTGTAATGGCATAGGAGGTCGCACAGGGGGCACAAGTCGTGTTACAAGCATAGTCAGCATATTTGAAAATGCAGCCCAAGGTGGATCACGATTTGCCAGAGGTGCTGCGGGCTGAGTAGAGGGTGCAGAACGGTATCCGTTCACATGGTCGACCATGTTACGGTCGACAGTCATTAGGTCGACCACTATTGGTCGACATTGACATGGTCGACATGGACACACGGTCGACACCTGAAAATGGTCGCCATGAGTTTAACTTTTTTTTCTTTTGGGGAACTTTTCCATACTTTACGATCCACATGGACTACGATTGGAACGGTAATCTGTGCCGAGCGAAGCGGCAGCGGAGCGAAGGCACCATGCCCGAAGCATGGCGAGCGAACGCGGTGCACTAATTGGGGTTCCCAGTCACTTTACGCAAAAAACGACACCAAAAAAAGTAAAAAAATTCATGTCGACCTTTTCATGTGTCGACCATGTGTCCATGTCGACCATGTCAATGTCGACCAATAGTGGTCGACCTAATGACTGTCGACCATAACATGGTCGACCATTCATACCGGAACCGTGCAGAACACCCATTACCTGAACCATCAGCAGAAATCTTTTCCTCGGGTAAATCAGTGGCGCCAGCACTGCATGATGCAGGGAGCTTCTGCGGATTTCCCGCCCTGTGTAGCAGACATTATTGGGAATGTAGCCTTAGGGCGTATCAGTACAATATAGCCAGACAAACACAATACCTGACAAAAACCCCCTAAGATATGTGACCGCAATTGCAGAGCACAGACAGAGGATTTAAGTGGTAAGAGGTGACTGAAACACACAGTGAAAAATACAAAACAGTACATCATGTGGAACACTATATGGTATACGAGACCCTGACGCACTTAGACCGCCAGGGCACAGAATATAGTGATAGCAATATGTGCGATACACAGAATAGAATCCACACAGTAGATATAGGCACACACAGTCACAGGTACAATGCACTGGACTAGCAATACTACATAAAGATATGTATGTATACAGATATAACAATGCACAGTAGTAACCACTGGAGGTATATTACAGAATACTTGTACTAAATATTCATATAGTAGTGCATTTGTTCTTAACCAACGCTGTCTAAACGACATGTAGAATACTTAAGTGTCCTGTAAATGCACAGCGCTAATGAGGGAGGTGGCTTTACAGAGGAGACAGTGTCCAGCAGTACCAGGATAAGCACAGCTCTGTGAAATGGCTCCCGAACGCTGACAGGGAGTGAGGGGCAGAG
This sequence comes from Pseudophryne corroboree, assembly GCF_028390025.1. Classification (NCBI taxonomy): domain Eukaryota; kingdom Metazoa; phylum Chordata; class Amphibia; order Anura; family Myobatrachidae; genus Pseudophryne; species Pseudophryne corroboree. The sequence continues at coordinate 553,166,744 of NC_086445.1, forward strand.
AGAGAGAGAGAGATGCAGCTCCAGGGAGGGAACACAGCTGTAGATGGCGCCTGGAGCTGGTGGAGGGGCTACAGGTCTGCGCCTTACCCCCTCTGCTGGACTTCACCACCGGGTACTATGGAGCCTATAATAAACGGATTTTAGTAATTCCGACCTCTGCTCCCTGCCCTAGTGGATATAGTGGAATCCCTGCACGGCCACAGTGTCCACGCCAGCGGCGCGGTCCGTCTCCTGTGACTGCGATTTCGGTGGTTCCCACCTGGGGGACCCTCTTACCTCCTCCCTGAAGTGCGGCCACGCGATCCAGGAGAGTAGCAGAGGTGATGTGTGCCTGATGACCGGAGCGCCTCCGCTGCAAGTACCCGGCAACCAGGGCACAGGAGTATGCAGCACCGCTTGGGAAAGTGATGGAGCTGCAGCACAAATGTCAGCATGACATACACAGCATCTAGCGCCTGTGCTGCGGCCCTTGAAGTCTTCTTCTTAAAAAGCTCTTATTAGGGCTGCCTAGTGCAGCCCACAATTAGTGACCTGCACTGCAGGCACCAACTTAGAAACTGAGCTCCAGTGCCTGGAGGCGGAGATATAAAGGAGGTGCAGTGCATCCTGGGAACAGTCAAAGCTTTAGCCTGTTGGTGCCTCGGATCAAGATCCAACTCTACACCCCAATGTTATTCCCTGTAGAATACCAGTGTACCTCGCTGCAGAAAATATATTTTTAAAATATTTATGAAACAAAGTGAATACATAACAAACATTCTGTTTTAAAGTTTGAAATGTAGCCACTGTGGATGTGGATTTAAAAAGTAAGGTTAGGAGTTAATGCTGTTTTAGATGGGTCAGGACTTAATGGAAATCTAATTCAGAGGGGAAAAAAGGGTCAATTCAAACCGATAAAAAGCAAAAAGACTTCTGCATGGATAGGTGATCTCCGCTACTCACTCTGTTTACAGAATGTGGGACACTTCAACAAATTGAAGTTGTAGATGGAGTCTTCCAAATACAAAAAAATATTTACCTTCTGATACCCTTCGATTTTGGATTCTTTGTGAACAAAGATGAATCCAGGGCATCCAAAGATTTTCCTTTTGTACCAAAAAGTCTCTGGGATCTTTCTTCAAGAGTTCTAGAATAAAAATAAATAATAAAAAAATATGACTAAAGAAAGGAAGCAGCAGAAGCAAGTTACCCTAAAAATAAATGAACTATACATTTAAACTGAGAACATAATGGTTCCGGTATGAATGGTCGACCATGTTATGGTCAACAGTCATTAGGTCGACCACTATTGGTCGTCATAGGCATGGTCGACATGGACAAATAGTCGACACATGAAAAGGTCGACATGAGTTGTTGTTTTTTTGTTTTTTTTTTAGCGTTGTTTTCTGCGTAAAGGGACGAGGAACCTCAATCAGTGCACTGCGTCCCCTCGCATGGCTCGCCATGCTTCGGGCACAGATTACCGTTCCCAATCGTAGACCACGTGGATCGTAAAGTATGGAAAAGTTCCCCAAAAGAAATAAAAAATGGGGAAAACTCATGTCGACCTTTTCATGTCTTGACCATGTGTCCATAGTGGTTGACCTAATGACTGTCGACCATAACATGGTCGACCATCCAAACGGATACCAAACATAATATAATTGCCAATTACTTTGCGATTTATAGAACATGGGATAGCATAAGCGTTTTATTTTTCGTTTATGGAAATTTTAAACACATTTTAGATACAGCCTCATTGTATTTCATCTGGATGCTGGACTTTCTCCCAAGCTTCATCCAACAAACCACAGTGAGGTAATTCATATTTGATCACAGCAGCAAATCTGTTAGCCAATGGGCAAAACCATGTGCACTGCAGGTGGGGCAGATATAACATGTGCAGAGAGAGTAACAGTTGGGAGGGTTATATTGTTTCTGTGCAGGGTAAATACTGGCTGCTTTATTTTTACACTGCAATTTAAAATAAGAATTTACTTACCGATAATTCTATTTCTCGGAGTCCGTAGTGGATGCTGGGGTTCCTGAAAGGACCATGGGGAATAGCGGCTCCGCAGGAGACAGGGCACAAAAAGTAAAGCTTTAGGATCAGGTGGTGTGCACTGGCTCCTCCCCCTATGACCCTCCTCCAAGCCAGTTAGGTACTGTGCCCGGACGAGCGTACACAATAAGGGAGGAATTTTGAATCCCGGGTAAGACTCATACCAGCCACACCAATCACACCGTACAACTTGTGATCTAAACCCAGTTAACAGTATGATAACAGCGGAGCCTCTGAAAAGATGGCTCACAACAATAATAACCCGATTTTTGTAACTATGTACAAGTATTGCAGATAATCCGCACTTGGGATGGGCGCCCAGCATCCACTACGGACTCCGAGAAATAGAATTATCGGTAAGTAAATTCTTATTTTCTCTATCGTCCTAGTGGATGCTGGGGTTCCTGAAAGGACCATGGGGATTATACCAAAGCTCCCAAACGGGCGGGAGAGTGCGGATGACTCTGCAGCACCGAATGAGAGAACTCCAGGTCCTCTTTTGCCAGGATATCAAATTTGTAGAATTTTACAAACGTGTTCTCCCCTGACCACGTAGCTGCTCGGCAGAGTTGTAATGCCGAGACCTCTCGGGCAGCCGCCCAAGATGAGCCCACCTTCCTTGTGGAATGGGCCTTAACCGATTTAGACTGTGGCAGGCCTGCCTCAGAATGTGCAAGTTGAATTGTGTTACAAATCCAACGAGCAATCGACTGCTTAGAAGCAGGCGCACCCAACTTGTTGGGTGCATACAGTATAAACAGCGAGTCAGATTTTCTGACTCCATCTGTCCTGGAACATATTTTCAGGGCCCTGACAACTTCTAGCAACTTGGAGTCCTCCAAGTCCCTAGTAGGTGCAAGGCACCACAATAAGCTGGTTCAGGTGAAACACTGACACCACCTTAGGGAGAGAACTGGGGACGAGTCCGCAGCTCTGCCCTGTCCGAATGGACAAACAGATATGGGCTTTTTTGAGAAAAAACCACCAATTTGACACTCGCCTGGTCCAGGCCAGGGCCAAGAGCATGGTCACTTTTTATGTGAGATGCTTCAAATCCACATATTTGACTGGTTTTAAACCAATGTGATTTGAGGAATCCCAGAACTACGTTGAGATCCCACAGTGCCACTGGAGGCACAAAAAAAGGGGTTTGTATATGCAATACTCCCTTGACAAACTTCTGGACTTCAGGAACTGAAGCCAATTCTTTCTGGAAGAAAATTTACATGGCCGAATTTGAACCTTAATGGACCCCAATTTGAGGCCCATAGACACTCCTGTTTGCAGGAAATGCAGGAAACGACCGAGTTGAAATTTCTTTGTAGGGCCTTCCTGGCCTCACACCACGCAACATATTTTTGCCACACGTGGTGATAATGTTGTGCGGTCACCTCCTTTCTGGCTTTGACCAGGGTAGGAATGACCTCTTCCGGAATGCCTTTTTTTCCCTTAGGATCCGGCTTTCCATCGCCATGCCGACAAACGCAGCTGCGGTAAGTCTTGGAACAGACATGGTACTTGCTGAAGCAAGTCCCTTCTTAGCGGCAGAGGCCATAAGACCTCTGTAAGCATCTCTTGAAGTTCCGGGTACCAAGTCCTTCTTGGCCAATCCGGAGCCATGAGTATAGTTCTTACTCCTCTACGTCTTATAATTCTCAGCACCTTAGGTATGAGAAGCAGAGGAGGGAACACATACACCGACTGGTACACCCACGGTGTTACCAGAACGTCCACATCTATTGCCTGAGGGTCTCTTGACCTGGCGCAATACCTGTCCCGTTTTTTGTTCAGACGGGACGCCATCATGTCCACCTTTGGTATTTCCCAACGGTTTACAATCATGTGGAAAAAACTTCTCAATGAAGTTTCCACTTTCCCGGGTGGAGGTCGTGCTGAGGAAGTCTGCTTCCCAGTTTCCATTCCCGGGATGAAAAACTGCTGACAGTGTTATCACATGATTTTCCGCCCAGCGAAAAGTCCTTGCAGTTTCTGCCATTGCCCTCCTGCTTCTTGTGTCGCCCTGTCTGTTTACGTGGGCGACTGCCGTGATGTTTTTCCCACTGGATCAATACCGGCTGACCTTGAAGCAGAGGTCTTGCTAAGCTTAGAGCATTATAAATTTACCCTTAGCTCCAGTATATTTATGTGGAGAAAAGTCTCCATACTTGATCACACTCCCTGGAAATTTTTCCCTTGTGTGACTGCTCCCCAGCCTCTCAGGCTGGGCTCCGTGGTTACCAGCATCCAATCCTGAATGCCGAATCTGCGGCCCTCTAGAAGATGAGCACTCTATAACCACCACAGGAGAGACACCCTTGTCCTTGGATATTGGGTTATCCGCTGATGCATCTGAAGATGCGATCCGGACCATTTGTCCAGCAGATCCCACTGAAAAGTTCTTACGTGAAATCTGCCGAATGGAATTGCTTCGTAGGAAGCCACCATTTTTACCAGGACCCTTGTGCAATGATGCACTGTTTTTAGGAGGTTCCTGACTTGCTCGGATAACTCCCTGGCTTTCTCTTCCGGGAGAAACACCTTTTTCTGGACTGTGTCCAGAATCATCCCTAGGCACAGCAGACGTGTCGTCGGGATCAGCTGCGATTTTGGAATATTTAGAATCCACCCGTGCTGATTGTAGCAGTATCCGAGATAGTGCTACTCCGACCTCCAACTGTTCCCTGGACTATGCCCCTATCAGGAGATCGTCCAAGTAAGGGATAATTAAGACGCCTTTTCTTCGAAGAAGAATCATCAATTCGGCCATTACCTTGGTAAAGACCCCGGGGTGCCGTGGACAATCCAAACGGCAGCGTCTGAAACTGATAGTGACAGTTCTGCACCACGAACCTGAGGTACCCTTAGTGAGAAGGGCAAATTTGGGACATAGGAGGTAAGCATCCTTGATGTCCCGGGACACTATATAGTCCCCTTCTTCCTGGTTCGTTATCACTGCTCTGAGTGACTTCATCTTAATTTGAACCTTTGTAAGTGTTCAAAAAAAAATTTTTTTTTTTTTTAGAATAAGTCTCACCTAGCCTTCTGGCTTCAGTACCACAATATAGTGTGGAATAATACCCCTTTTCTGTAGTAGGAGGGGTAATTTAATTATCACCTGCTGGGAATACAGCTTGTGAATTTTTTCCCATACTACCTCCTTGTCGGAGGGAGACTTGGTAAAGCAGACTTCAGGAGCCTGCGAAGGGGAAACGTCTCGACATTCCCATCTGTACCCCCGGGATACTACTTGTAGGATCCAGGGGTCCTGTACGGTCTCAGCGCCATGCTGAGAACTTGTCAGACGCGGTGGAACGCTTCTGTTCCTGGGAATGGGCTGCCTGCTGCAGTCTTCTTCCCTTTCCTCTATCCCTGGGCAGATATGATCTTATAGGGACGAGAGGACTGAGGCTGAAAAGACGGTGTCTTTTTCTGCAGAGATGTGACTTAGGGTAAAAAACGGTGGATTTTCCAGCAGTTGCCGTGACCACCAGGTCCGATGGACCGACCCCAAACAAGTCCTCTTCCTTTATACGGCCATACTGTGCCGTTTGGAATCTGCATCACCTGACCACTGTCGTGTCCATAACATCTTCTGGCAGTTATGGACATCGCGTTTATTCATGATGCCAGAGTGCAAATATCCCTCTGTGCATCTCGCATATATATAAATGCTCTATAGTCAATAAAATACTGTCCCTGTCAAGGGTATCAATATTTTTAGTCAGGGAATCCGACCAAGCCACCCTAGCTCTGCACATCCAGGCTGAGGCGATCGCTGGCCGCAGTATAACACCAGTATGTGTGTATATACTTTTTATTATATTTTCCAGCCTTGTCAGCTGGTCCTTGAGGACGGCCCTATCTATAGACTGTACCGCCACTTGTTTTGATAAGCGTGTGAGCGCCTTATCCACCTTAAGGGGTGTTTCCCAACGCGCCCTAACTTCTGGCGGGAAAGGGTATACCGCCCATAATTTTCTATCGGGGGGAACCCACGCATCATCACACACTTTATTTAATTTATCTGATTCAGGAAAAACTATGGTAGTTTTTTCACATCCCACATAATACCCTCTTTTGTGGTACTTGTAGTATCAGAAATACGTAACACCTCCTTCATTGCCTTTAACGTGTGGCCCTAATAAGGAATACGTTTGTTTATTCACCGTCGACACTGGATTCAGTGTCCCTGTCTGTGTCTGTGTCGACCGACTAAAGTAAACGGGCGTTTTAAAACCCTTGACGGTGTTTTTGAGACGTCTGGACCGTACTAATTGTTTGTCGGCCGTCTCATGTCGTCAACCGACTTTGCAGCGTGTTGACATTATCACGTAATTTCCTAAATAAGCCATCCATTCCGGTGTCGACTCCCTAGAGAGTGACATCACCATTACAGGCAATTGCTCCGCCTCCTCACCAACATCGTCCTCCTACCTGTCGACACACACGTACCGACACACAGCACACACACAGGGAATGCTCTGATAGAGGACAGGACCCACTAGCCCTTTGGAGAGACAGAGGGAGAGTTTGCCAGCACACACCAAAAACGCTATAATTATATAGGGACAACCTTATATAAGTGTTTTCCCTTATAGCATTTTAATATATATATAAGCATATCGCCAAATTAGTGCCCCCCCTCTCTGTTTTAACCCTGTTTCTGTAGTGCAGTGCAGGGGAGAGCCTGGGAGCCTTCCCTCCAGCCTTTCTGTGAGGGAAAATGGCGCTGTGTGCTGAGGAGATAGGCCCCGCCCCTTTTTCGGCGGCCTCGTCTCCCGCTCTTAACGGATTCTGGCAGGGGTTAAATATCTCCATATAGCCTCCGGAGGCTATATGTGAGGTATTTTTAGCCAAAATAGGTATTCATTTGCCTCCCAGGGCGCCCCCCTCCCAGCGCCCTGCACCCTCAGTGACTGCCGTGTGAAGTGTGCTGAGAGGAAAATGGCGCACAGCTGCAGTGCTGTGCGCTACCTTTAGAAGACTGAGGAGTCTTCTGCCGCCGATTCTGGACCTCTTCTTACTTCAGCATCTGCAAGGGGGCCGGCGGCAAGGCTCCGGTGACCATCCAGGCTGTACCTGTGATCGTCCCTCTGGAGCTGATGTCCAGTAGCCAAGAAGCCAATCCATCCTGCACGCAGGTGAGTTCACTTCTTCTCCCCTAAGTCCCTCGTTGCAGTGATCCTGTTGCCAGCAGGACTCACTGTAAAATAAAAAACCTAAGCTAAACTTTCCTAAGCAGCTCTTTAGGAGAGCCACCTAGATTGCACCCTTCTCGGCCGGGCACAAAAATCTAACTGGCTTGGAGGAGGGTCATAGGGGGAGGAGCCAGTGCACACCACCTGATCCTAAAGCTTTACTTTTTGTGCCCTGTCTCCTGCGGAGCCGCTATTCCCCATGGTCCTTTCAGGAACCCCAGCATCCACTAGGACGATAGAGAAATTTCAGTTTGTACACACCCCACCCAAATCTAACTCTCGCTGCACGTTATATCTGCCCCCCCCCCCTCCCAGCCCTTGCAGTGCACATGGTTTTGCCCAACTGCTAACAAAGTTGCTGCTGCGATCAGATCTGAATTAGACCCAGTGTACCAAGCAGGGGCGTACCTAGAGAGGAGGCGGCCCGTGTGCAGACTCCATCTGGGCCCCCTCCTCCCTAGCTGGTGGCAGCGCTGTGACTCTGGGCCTAGCGCTCTCCCAGAGTCTAGAGTGCATGAGCAGATCTCCAGGAAAATGATGTGACAGCTATTTTCCTAGTGATTTTCTACTGCGCATGCACGAAACACCGGGATAATAGTGCCGCGCCATTTTCCCAGAACCAATGTGTAGTACAGGACACCACTCTCCTCTGTGAGTTTTGGGGGTACGCACCGCATTCAAATAGCCATTCATCTGTATTGATCTTAAGAAATTTTGGGATTGAAACAAATTCTTATGTGGAATACTACACATTGGTTCTTATGTTCTTTATTTTCATATTCCTCGTTGTGACATCTATATTGAACATCACCAATTCGGAGAACCTGAAAATCAAACACCTGATTCTACAGTCTCAAAACAGGGACGTACATATTCTATTTTGATTTTCTCTTGCTGTTTTTCCTGCTATATGCTCTTGCGCTATATGCACTAGGGAGGTTTATATTTCTTGTTTCAATTGTGTATGTGGAATGTGGTGACATTCATTTTAAACCTCTAAGTGCTACAGCAGCATTGCGCCATTCAGGTACACTATCCTTTTTCTCTTTTGTTATCTAGTTACACAATTCAGCTTACATCATGCCATAGTCACAGCAATTACAACACATACAACCAATAGGAGGTGAAAGGGGAAACAGTGGCTATTGTGTCTGTCAATTATTCCATGTAGCAGGGTGGTAATGCTGGCATCTATACTGTGTTCTGTACAATGTATGGTACACTAGATGTATCCTACCACATATTTTACCTTCTCTGTATAGAATGTCAAACAATCTGGTTACAAAAGTCATATTACCCTGTATTTACACAGTATTTAAATTACCAAAATATGTAGAACACACACAGGCTATGGCACTTACCCTCCACATTTAAGCCCCAGTGCCAGCAGGGCAGACTTCAATCTATCTAATCCAAGAGAGGCCAACTCCTGCCAGGAAGAAAGGAAAACAAATGCTGGAATGATTAAAAACATTTTATAAGAATTAAAAAAAAAAAAAACGAAAAACAACTGTTAATCAGATAAGGTTTGATACATTTTTTTTTTTTTAAATCTGTCAAGGAAAGATCAATACAGCTTTGCTTTCCTAACTTTTGCATAAATGAAAAAAAAAATAACAAAAAAACAAAAACATTTACTTTTTCATATTGTGATTTTACTTCGCTAGCATCACATGGTCAATAAAGTTACAGATTAATTGATGGATGGATAAATCCCACAAGAAATATTTCAATTGCCCATTGTAAGCTTAGGTGGTATTTCCAGTTATTTAACTAGTATCTCACCAAGTATGCCAACAACAGGATGAAGTACACTTTAGCAGTGGATTTCCCGCAGAGCAGCAGAAGCGGGTGCATAGACCCGGCAGATCCCCAGGGGCCCGCAGACAGCCTACAGCTGAAATGGAGGCTCTGCTTACTGCTGAATACCCAGGCGCCACCAGAAGTCAGTATTGTTCAGCACTTGATTCACTGGACAGCTCTCCAGCAGGCATGTGCCGCTCTATCTTGTGGTCTTCTCTCCATCTCCATTGCATGTGCACGTTGATGATCTGCTGCGTGTGACCTGCTACGTCACACAGAGAGGAGCCAAAAAGAAAAGGAGGAGCCAAAAAGAAAGGAAAAGCCTATGTACGTACAGCGCTCCCTCTATGTGGAAGGGGGTCCGGGGAGGAAGAGTGGTGATTGGCAGTGAGAGCTTCAGCTATTTGAATATGAGCTGGAAAAAATCTACAAGATGCCGGGTAATTTGGAAATCTGGGCAGGGGGTACAAGTCAGTATAGGATTTCCCACAAAGCTGGAAAATTCAGAATTCACCTGCAACATTCATCATCTGCAGTTTTCATGGGGGTGGTTAGGGTGACCTATCCATTTGTGAATCCTTACAAGTATATACTGATTCAGTCAGGTATGTTTTACCTAAAATACTGCTTAGGGACCTAGGAATATTAATGGTGTCATTTACATTGATATTAATGTGTTTCTACAAGTATTTTCCCATTTAAGATCACAGGAAGAGGAAGGTGGGAGTCTCCTTGTGCTGTGTGAATGCATGTTATTTCTGATCCCTCTGTTAATAATAGGATGAATGAAGGGGTGATATAGAAGATCTACAGTAATCAGATAGACAGCCATTATGTAGACCACATATGGTCGACAGGGTCAAAAGTAGGCATGTTCAAAATGTCAAGGTTTTTTTCCGGGTGTCATTTTGTATGTTTCATATTGTGACCACAATCAGTGTAAACATTACGCATGCCACACTTAGGACATGGTGACTCGCTGTGCTCGCACACAGATTACTATTCCTAATCATACTCCACATGGATAGCAAATCAAGGAAAATTTTGAACCCCCCAAACACTTGCGTCAAACATTGTCATGTCGACCTTAAGCGCCATCTACCTTTTACCTTCTGACTGTTGACCTAATACATGTCGAATACATGGTGTCAACCTTTTGACTGTCTAGCTAGATGCTGTCTATCTATAGATTTAATAAAACACAATCTACGTGCGCTCTGAATGTACTCTACTTATTTGAACGCACTGCAGGCAGTTATGGTAGACTTACCTTACTTAACTCTTTCTTCGAGGGCCATAGGGTCCACTGGGGAGACAATTGGGTGTAGGTGGTGGTAAATGACTAGGCACCAAACTGTTACGTTTTTTCGGTATCCCAAGATGCTCTGGTCATTCCCCCCTATGACCCGCCTCCATGCTCAGGCAGATCAGTTTTGTCAATGAGCCCAATGGAGGGGCAGGAAAGGAGAGAAGGAAGACATGGAACACACAAGAACACACTCTCACAGATCAGAGAAGGAAACCAGTGACCAAGAGAAGAAAACCCTATAGAAGCCAGATGCGTCAGGGTGGGTGCCTTGTAGTCCTCAAATAAAGAGCATTAACTAAAGCAAGTCTACCATAACTCTCCTTTACTTCTTCAGGTTCCATAGGCTCCACAGGGGAGACAATAGGGATGTCCCAAAACAAAATGTGTCAAAGGCATAGAACCTGAGAGAGGCGTGCTGCCCACGAAGTACCCACAGAGCAAGTAGAATGAGCAAAGACTGTAGCCGGCACAGGAAGGTCAGCCTGCATGTATGCCTGCAAGATAGTCATGTGAATCCACCTGGCCAAAGTTTGTTTGTCATTTGGCCAACCGCTCTTGTGGAATCCATAGCGGACAGAGATGGAATCAGATTTCCTGAGAGAAATTGTATGATCCACGTCGATCTAGAGAATGGACAACATCAAGGGAGGACTTCCCTGCCAAGAGATCCGGGGAGAGGAAAGCCGGTACCACAATTTTTTTGTTAATGTGGAAACGGGACAAACTCTTAGAAAGGTAACCAGGCTGAGTGCGAAGGACTGCCATGTACTGATGAAAAATCAGAAAGGGAGATCGACAAGAGAGCGCCCCCAAATCGGACACCTGCTTGGCAGATGCAATAGCCAGAAGGAATAGAGTCTTCGGTGTCATCAGGCGGAGTCAGAGATCCAATCCAACTTGAATAAAGGCAAGGATCAGGGAAACCTTAAATACCAGAGGGTTGTAGCGTCGGGCAGCACACCACTGGAAGTACGTATGCGACACCTGGTAATAGATATGGGTGGAGGCTGGCTTTCGTGCTCTGGATAAACTCAGCAACACGCCGGATAAACTCAGCAACAACTGAAAAAGTACTGAAACAGTAAAAAACACAGAACTTACCTAGGAACCAGGAAGTACTGAACTAAATAACCGCTGCAGGAAAACAAAGCGCTGGGCGGGCCCCCAGCATCCTCTACGGACTACGAGAAAAGGATTTACCGGTAGGTAACCAAAATCCTGTTTTCTCGTACGTCCTAGAGGATGCTGGGGTCCATATTGGTACCATGGGGATGTACCAAAGCTGCCAGAACGGGAGGGAGAGCGCGGAGGCTCCTGCAAAACTGCTTAACCAAACGTGAGGTCATCAGAGGCCAAAGTATCGAACTTGTAAAACTTAGCAAACGTGTTCGACCCAGACCAAGTAGCAGCTCGGCAAAGCTGTACAGCCGAGACACCCAGGGCAGCCGCCCAGGAAGAACCCACCTTACGAGTAGAGTGGGCCTTAACAGATTTTGGACACGGCAATCCTGCCGTGGAATACGCATGCTGGATGGTGAACCTGATCCAGCGTGAAATTGACTGCTTAGAAGCAGGACACCCAATTTTCTTGGGATCATAGAGGACAAACAGAGTCAGATTTTCTATGACGAGCTGTCCTCTTCACATAAATCTTCAAAGTCCTCACAACATCCAAGGCCTTTGAAGCAATTGAGGAATCAGTAGCCACTGGCACCACAATTGGTTGGTTGATATGAAAAGCTGACAACCTCAGGAAGGAACTGTGGACGAGTCCTGAGTTCCGCCGTATCTGCTTTTAGTGGATTTGCTTCAGCCTGATACAAATTTTATGGGACATACTACACTATGATGTGTTCTATTTATGTTTTATTTCATATCTTCATGAGATAATTGGTGGAGTGGAAGATTCATCTGTATCACTGCAGGAGGAGACATATCGAATCAAGACCACTTTTTCTTGACATCTATGGACATTAAGTATCATTTCATATGAAACTGCACTGAGCGCCTTTTTGCTTGAGTATTCTTTTCTGTACTCCCGGAATGAAGATTGCCGACATCACTACCGCGTGCCTTTCTGCCCAGAGGAGGATTCTTGTCACCTCTGACATTGCAGCCCTGCTCTTCGTTCTGCCTTGTCGGTTTACGTAGGCCACTGTGGTGACGTTGTCCGACTGCACCTGACCAGCCTGATCCTGCAGAAAGTGTGCTGCTTGAAGAAGGCCGTTGTATACGGCTCTTAGCTCCGATGTTTATCGGTAGAATGGATTCTTGACTTGACCACCTTACTTGAAAGGTTTCCCCCTGAGCGACTGCTCCCCAATCTCTTAGACATGCATCCGTGGTTAGAAGGATCCAGTCCTGTACTCCGAACCTTCGGCGCTCCAGAAGGTGTGGTAGTTGAAGCCACCAGAGGAGCACAATCCTGGCTTTCGGTGACAGACGTATCCTTTGGTGCATATGTAGGTGAGATTCCGACCACTGGTCCAAGAGATCCAGCTGAAAGGATCGAGCATGAAACCTTCCGTACTGCAGAGCCTCGTAGGAGGCAACTATCTTCCCCAGAAGGCGCATGCACTGATGAACCGATACCCGGGCAGGCTTCAAGACATCCTGGACCATTGTTTGAATCACCAACGCTCTCTCCACCGGTAGAAACACCCTCTGCACCTATGTGTCGAGGATCATCCCCAGGAAAGACAACCTCCTTGTCGGCTCCAGATTAGACTTCGGAAGGTTCAGGATCCAACTGTGCTCCTTGAGCAGATGTGTCGTGAGAGCAATGGATTTTTTTTTTTTATTTTTTTTTAAATTGTGTCATTTTTATAGGAAATGTAAAAAGTTACACCCAGACATTAAAGAGGCATAGGATTGGTAAGGCAAACATGAGGAATAATACGGGAAGGCATAATCAGTGTATAAATGACAAAATAAAGATCAGCCACCAAGCCATCGGACATGAGAAATGGAAAAATAGCAGGATATATTAAAAACAATGACATACAGAATACCCCAAATCAAACACTGATAGCTTAATTGCACCCGAAGGCGCCATTCGGGTGTACACATGAGAGAACCAGATTTATAATGGGGCATATAGGTGACATACCATAAAATAAGAATTTACTCACCGGTAATTCTATTTCTCGTAGTCCGTAGTGGATGCTGGGAACTCCGTAAGGACCATGGGGAATAGACGGCTCCGCAGGAGACTGGGCACATCTTAAGAAAGATTTAGGACTATCTGGTGTGCACTGGCTCCTCCCCCTATGACCCTCCTCCAAGCCTCAGTTAGGACACTGTGCCCGGAAGAGCTGACACAATAAGGAAGGATTTTTGAATCCCGGGTAAGACTCATACAAGCCACACCAATCACACGTATAACTCGTGATAGGAACCCCGGTTAACAGTATGATAACAAAAAGGAGCCTCTGAACAGATGGCTCGCAATAATAACCCGATTTGTGTAACAATAACTATTTACAAGTATTGCAGACAATCCGCACTTGGGATGGGCGCCCAGCATCCACTACGGACTACGAGAAATAGAATTACCGGTGAGTAAATTCTTATTTTCTCTGACGTCCTAGTGAATGCTGGGAACTCCGTAAGGACCATGGGGATTATACCAAAGCTCCCAAACGGGCGGGAGAGTGCGGACGACTCTGCAACACCGAATGAGAGAACTCCAGGTCCTCCTCAGCCAGGGTATCAAATTTGTAGAATTTTGCAAACGTGTTTGCCCCTGACCAAGTAGCAGCTCGGCAAAGTTGTAAAGCCGAGACCCCCCGGGCAGCCGCCCAAGATGAGCCCACCTTCCTTGTGGAATGGGCTTTTACAGATTCAGGCTGCGGTAGTCCCACCGCAGAATGCGCCAGCTGAATAGTGCTACAAACCCAGCGCGCAATAGACTGCTTAGAAGCAGGAGCACCCAGCTTGGTGGGTGCATACAGGATAAACAGCGAGTCAGTTTTTCTGACTCCAGCCGTCCTGGAAACATAAATTTTCAGGGCCTTGACTACGTCCAGTAACGTGGAATCCTCCAAGTCCCTAGTAGCCGCAGGCACAACAATAGGTTGGTTCAAGTGAAAAGCTGAGACCACCTTTGGGAGAAACTGAGGACGAGTCCTCAATTCTGCCCTATCCATATGGAAAATCATATAAGGGCTTTTACAAGACAAAGCCGCCAATTCTGAAACCCGCCTGGCCGACGCCAGGGCCAACAGCATGACCACTTTCCACGTGAGATATTTTAAATCCACAGTCTTAAGTGGTTCGAACCAATGTGATTTTAGGAATGCCAAAACCACATTGAGATCCCAAGGTGCCACTGGGGGCACAAAAGGAGGCTGAATATGCAGAACTCCTTTGTCAAAAGTCTGAACTTCAGGCAGTGAAGCCAGTTCTTTCTGGAAGAAAATCGACAGAGCCGAAATCTGGACCTTTATGGACCCCAATTTGAGGCCCAACGACACCCCTGCTTGCAGGAAGTGCAGGAATCGACCCAGTTGAAATTCCTCCGTCGGGGCCTTCATGGCCTCACACCAAGCAACATATTTCCGCCAAATGCGGTGATAATGTCATCCTTCCTGGCTTTGATCAGGGTAGGGATGACTTCCTCCGGAATACCCTTTTCCTTCAGGATCCGGTGTTCAACCGCCATGCCGTCAAACGCAGCCGCGGTAAGTCTTGGAACAGACAGGGTCCCTGCTGCAGCAGGTCTTGTCTGAGCGGCAGAGGCCAAGGGTCCTCTGCAAGCATCTCTTGAAGTCCCGGGTACCAAGCTCTTCTTAGCCAATCCGGAACCACGAGTATGGTTTTCACTCCTTGCCTTCTTATTATTCTCAGTACCTTTGGTATGAGAGGTAGAGGAGGAAACACATAAACCGACTGGTACACCCATGGTGTCACTAGAGCGTCCACCGCTATCGCCTGAGGGTCTCTTGACCGGGCGCAATATCTTTTCAACTTTTTGTTGAGGCGGGACGCCATCATGTCTACCTGTGGTTTTTCCCACCGGTTGACCAGCATTTGGAAGACTTCTGGATGAAGTCCCCATTCTCCCGGGTGGAGGTCGTGCCTGCTGAGGAAGTCTCCTTCCCAGTTGTCCACTCCCGGAATGAACACTGCTGTCAGTGCTAACACATGATTCTCTACCCATCTGAGAATCCTTGTGGCTTCTGCCATAGCCATCCTGCTTCTCGTGCCGCCCTGTCTGTTTACATGGGCGACCGCCGTGATGTTGTCTGACTGGATCAGTACCGGCTGGTTTTGAAGCAGGGGTCTTGCCTGGCTTAGGGCATTGTAAATGGCCCTTAGCTCCAGGATATTTATGT
This sequence comes from Pseudophryne corroboree, assembly GCF_028390025.1. Taxonomy (NCBI): domain Eukaryota; kingdom Metazoa; phylum Chordata; class Amphibia; order Anura; family Myobatrachidae; genus Pseudophryne; species Pseudophryne corroboree. Next base: position 553,182,431 of record NC_086445.1, read on the forward strand.
GAAGAGAAATCTCCTGATTTGACCACAGTCCTTGGAAATTTCTTCCCTTTGTAACTGCCCCCCAGCCCCGAAGGCTGGCATCCGTGGTCACCAGGACCCAGTCCTGTATTCCGAATCTGCGGCCCTCTAGTAGATGAGCCCTCTGCAGCCACCACAGCAGCGACACCCTGGTTCTGGCCGATAGGGTTATCCGCTGTTGCATCTGGAGATGGGACCCGGACCATTTGTCCAACAGGTCCCACTGGAACGTCCTAACGTGGAACCTTCCGAATGGAATTGCTTCGTATGAAGCTACCATTTTTCCCAGGACTCGTGTGCATTGATGTACCGACACTTTTCCTGGTTTTAGGATGTCTCTGACCAGAGATGACAATTCCTCGGCTTTTTCCAGTGGAAGAAACACTCTTTTCTGGTCTGTGTCCAGAATCATTCCCACGAACAGAAGACGTGTCGTCGGGACCAGCTGTGACTTTGGAATATTGAGAATCCAGCCGTGCTGTTGTAGCACTTCCCGAGAAAGTGCTACCCCCACTATCCACTGTTCTTTGGACCTCGCCTTTATCAGGAGATCGTCCAAGTACGGGATAATTAAAACTCCCTTCTTGCGAAGGAGTATCATCATTTCGGCTATTACCTTGGTAAAGACCCTCGGTGCCGTGGATAACCCAAACGGCAGCGTCTGGAACTGATAATGACAGTCTTGTACCACAAATCTGAGGTACTCCTGGTGCGGAGGGTAAATGGGGACATGCAGGTACGCATCCTTGATGTCCAGGGAGACCATGTAATCCCCCTCCTCCAGGCTCGCAATAACCGCCCTGAGCGATTCCATCTTGAACTTGAACCTTTTGATATAAGTGTTCAAGTCTTTTAAATTTAAGATAGGTCTCAACCGTCCGGTTTCGGTACCACAAACATTGTGGACTAGTAACCCTTTCCTTGCTGAAGGAGGGGTACCTTGACAATCACTTTCTGTGAATATAGTTTTTGAATAGCCACCAACACTGCCTCCCTGGCAGAGGGAGTTGCCGGCAAGGCAGATTTTAGGAAACGGCGGGGGGGGGGGGGGAGACGTCCCGAGTTCCAGCCTGTACCCCTGAGATACTACTTGAAGGACCCAGGGATCCACTTGTGAGAGAGCCCACTGTGTGCTGAAAAACCTGAGACGTGCCCCCACCGTTCCCGGTTCCGCCTGAGCAGCCCCAGCGTCATGCTGTGGACTTACCGGACGCAGGGGAGGACTTCTGCTCCTGGGAACTAGCTGTGTGCTGCAGCTTTTTCCCCCTTCCTCTGCCCCTCGGCAGAAGAATGAGCCTCTAGCCCGCTTATTTTTCTGGGGCCGAAAGGACTGTACCTGATAATACGGTGCTTTCTTTTGCTGTGGGGTAGCCTGTGGCAAAAAAGTCGATTTCCCAGCAGTAGCTGTGGAAACGAGGTCTGAAAGACCTTCCCCAAAAAGTTCCACCCCTTTATAGGGTAAAACTTCCATGTGCTGCTTGGAGTCGGCATCACCTGACCATTGCCTAGTCCATAACCCCCGTCTGGCGGCAATGGACATAGCGCTTATTTTTGATGCCAGCCGGCAGATATCCCTCTGTGCATCACGCATGTATAAGACCGCGTCTTTTATATGGTCAATCGTTAGCAAAATATTGTCCCTATCCATGGTATCAATGTTTTCCGACAGGGAGTCTGACCACGCAGCTGCAGCACTGCACATCCAAGCTGATGCAATAGCGGGTCTCAATATAATGCCAGTGTGTGTGTATATAGCTTTTAGGGTACTTTCCTGCTTTCTATCAGCAGGTTCTTTTAGGGCGGCCGTATCCGGAGACGGTAGTGCCACCTTCTTTGATAAGCGTGTCAGCGCTTTATCTACCCTAGGGGGTGTTTCCCAGCGTGACCTATCCTCTGGCGGGAAAGGGTACGCAGCCATTAACCGTTTAGAAATGATCAATTTCTTATCTGGGGAAGTCCACGCTTCCTTACACACCTCATTTAATTCGTCAGATGCAGGAAAAACTACTGGTAGTTTTTTCTCACCAAACATAATACCCTTTTTTGTGGTACCAGGGGTATCATCAGAAATGTGTAAAACATTTTTCATTGCCTCAATCATGTAACGGGTGGATCTATTGGAGGGTACACTCGTCTCATCATCGTCGACACTGGAGTCGGTATCCGTGTCGACATCTGTATCTGTCATCTGAGGTAGCGGGCGTTTTATAGCCCCTGATGACATTTGAGACGCTTGGACAGGCACAAGCTGAGTAGCCGGCTGTCCTATGTCGTCAAACCTTTTATGTAAGGAGCTGACACTGTCACGTAATTCCTTCCATAAGTCCATCCACACTGGTGTCGACCCCGCAGGGGGTGACATCACATTCACAGGCATTTGCTCCGCCTCCACATCATTATCCTCATCATACATGTCGACACAGCAGTACCGACACCCAGCAGACACACAGGGAATGCTCTTACAGAGGACAGGACCCCACAAAGCCCTTTGGGGAGACAGAGGGAGAGTATGCCAGCACACACCAGGGCGCTATATAACACAGGGATATCACCTATACAGTGTTTTCCCTTATAGCTGCCTATATAATATGTATACTGCGCCTAAATTGTGCCCCCCCTCTCTTTTTTACCCTTTCTGTAGTGCAGGACTGCAGGGGAGAGCCAGGGAGCTTCCTTCCAGCGGAGCTGTGAGGGAAAAATGGCGCCAGTGTGCTGAGGGAGATGGCTCCGCCCCTTTTTCGGCGGGCTTTCTCCCGCTATTTTATTGTTTATGGCAGGGGTTAATATACACCTATATAGCCCCTGAGGCTATATATGGTGTTAATTTTGCCAGCCAAGGTGTTAATATTGCTGCTCAGGGTGCCCCCCCCCAGCGCCCTGCACCCATCAGTGACCGCAGTGTGTGGTATGCATGAGGAGCAATGGCGCACAGCTGCAGTGCTGTGCGCTACCTTGGAGAAGACAGAAGTCTTCAGCCGCCGATTTTCCGGACCACCTTCTTGCCTCTCGCTCTGTAAGGGGGACGGCGGCGCGGCTCCGGGAACGGACGACGAGGTCGGGTCCTGTGTGCGATCCCTCTGGAGCTAATGGTGTCCAGTAGCCTAAGAAGCCCAAGCTACCACCACTTAGGTAGGTTCGCTTCTTCTCCCCTTAGTCCCTCAATGCAGTGAGCCTGTTGCCAGCAGGTCTCACTGAAAATAAAAAACCTAACATATACTTTCTTTCTAGGAGCTCAGGAGAGCCCCTAGTGTGCATCCAGCTCAGCCGGGCACAGAAATCTAACTGAGGCTTGGAGGAGGGTCATAGGGGGAGGAGCCAGTGCACACCAGATAGTCCTAAATCTTTCTTTAGATGTGCCCAGTCTCCTGCGGAGCCGTCTATTCCCCATGGTCCTTACGGAGTTCCCAGCATCCACTAGGACGTCAGAGAAATGAAAGTATAAAAAAAACTCATCAATCAGAATATCAAAACAAAAAGCCTCACATTCCCCCCCCACCCAATATGACCTAACCTGCAAACCAAACAAATACACAAAATAAAATAAAGAACCCCCCACCCTGTATAACCTAACCCCAACCTAGGCATAGCTGGATCCCCATAAGAACCCCATCCTTGACTACACTACACCTAAATGCCTAACATCCCCCCCACCCCATAACACAGGATAAGTATACCGTATAATTGACAGGGGCAGCTAAAATAAATGGCCATAAACCAAGTGGAGCAGATTATACTCACAGAATAGTAAAGTAGTATGCAAATACTGAGGTAGCTGAGCTTAAAGACAGGACGTAAATATAAATGGCTGTGGAACTAAAACAAGCGACCACAGACTAAATATGGCAAGCTTCTCCCACAAAATGGTAAAGTGCACACGTTCATAGATACAAAGAGCTGGTAAAGAGACATAATATCGATGTAACATTAAATAAATGGCCATACACCAGTTAGAACAGGATTCTCTCGGAAAGTGTTGCACGCAAATATTTAGCTATAATGAGCACGAGGATAGTAGAACAACAAAACTGTAGCTACAGGATAAAGCACACGATATACTGTAAATGACAGGGGTAATTAAATAAAAGACCATAAACTAAATAGAGCAGGTTATACCCATTGAATAGTAAAGTATTATGCAAATACCAAGATAACTGAGTGACATAACAGACATAATATAAATAGAAGTGGCTGCGGCATTAAAATAAATGACCGCAACCTATATATGGGAAGTTGCTCCTGCAAAATAGTGAAAAATGCACACACAGTAGGTTTAGATACACTGAGCCGGAAACAGACGGATATCTATATAAGTGACAATAACACTAAATAAATGGCCTTAAACATTAGAGCAGAATTCTCCTGGAAAATAATTAGTTGTATGCAAATAATTATCTAGAATGAGCACAAGAATAGCAGTATAACACAACCGGAGCTTTGAAAGGATGTACAAACAATATGAAATTACGCAGTAGCTAACGAGAATCAGTATACAGAACAGAGCACAGTAAGGGTCTCAGCAGCCAGTGAAATGGTTCCCAGTCCCAAGGTGAGCAAAATCAGTCCGGAGGATGAGTCCAACCTGGAACAAAGTAATCCAGCCAAACGACAGTCCCTCGAGAGTGGGCAGAAGGATAAACTGGGCCATCAGCTGTCACACACAGCTGTGTCAAAATAAATGTATAGGGACAAGTGGCAGCTGAAGAAAACCTGATTAGGGACAGAAACCTCCATTCGCGGGTTACACCGAACCACTGTTCCAAATAAATATTAGAGCGGAAAGCCATTCCCTCTCGCGGACTGCCAGCAAACTGGAGGATGTTACGCCATTCTCCCTCTTCATCGGATAAGTGACTGTGTGACTGCAGATTGAATCTTCACGTGGGACCATGGATTCACCACTAAAGAAACAGAGGCCGCTGGAGGATCCACACGCGCCATCACCAGCCGTAGTTCACGGTGAATATGCGTAAGGTCATCCCTCAGCTCCTCCAGTCTATTAGTAATTCGTTGCTCGGAAGTACCCACAGCGGTAAGTACCTGCTGTAGTGTAATAGGAAGTGGTGCAGATAAAGTCTCACTAAGGGTCCATGAGAGTTGCTGCACCGAATCAGAATAAAAGGACATAGAAGCAAAACCATCCTGCTTACCAGCTACAGAGTTGTGGTAGATTTCGCACATTATGACAAAGCTGGAGACAGGGCACAGAAATCCACAGGATACTGCCACCAAAACATCTGAGAGCACACTGGCCCCAGCAGCTGAGTGAGGGCAGAGCTGCAGCAGGAGCAACAGCCACACTGAGAGCAGAGTCTGTCACATGATCCAGTCACAGACTTTAGCAGCCAGTAAGTTAGGACTCTTGGCACCTAGGATCCCCAAATTCACACTGCAGGAGCAGAGGGGAGTACTGCACTATTGCAGACATTTTCACCCACACCAAGGAAACAGGAGATAGATCAGGATATTAGCAGGAGCTCTGGCAGAAAGCTGCCTACACCATGCTGTGTCAAGCCACGCCCCCGAGAGCAATGGATCTTAACAACTTCTCCCTGGACGATGCCTTGATCAGCAGATCGCCCGGATATGGAATTATGTTCACCCCCTGCTTGCGGAGGAGAACCATTATCTCTGCCATCACCTTGGTGAAGACCCTCGGTGCTGTGGAGAGACTAAACAGCAGTGCCTGAAACGGATAGTGATCGTCTAACAGTGCAAACCTGAGATAGGCCCGGTGCGGCGACCAAATGGGAATGTGGAGATATGCATCCTTGATGTCCAGGGACACCAGGAACTCCCACTCAGACAGTCCTGAGATAACTGCTCTAAGAGACTCCATCTTGAATTTGAAGTCCCCGAGATAAGGGTTCAAAGATTTCAAGTTCAGTATTGGCCTTACCGAACCATCCGGCTTCGGTACCACAAAAAGGTTCGAATAGTAGCCTTTGTTCAACTGATGAGGTGGAACTGGAACAATGACCTCGGACACTACCAATTTTCGGATAGCGTCCAGAAGAATAGCTCTGTCTGCCGGCAAAGCTGGCGAACCTGATTTGAAGAAACGGTGAGACAGGAGAGTTTGAAAGTCCAGCCTGTACCCCTTGGACACAATATCCTGTATCCAGGGGTCCAGTCCCGACGACACCCAGACGTGGCTGAAATGCCGGAGTCTCCCAGCTGACCTACCTCCAGGCTGTGCGGTCCACCATCATGCTGAGGACTTTGAGGCTACCAGATGCCGGCTTCTGGTCCTGGGAACCTGCGGGGCTGGCTTTTTGGATTTGGCACGACGACCTCCAAAGAAGGTGTGAGAAGGCTTGTTCTTTCTAGGCCTCGCGGGTCGAAAAGACTGACGTGTTGGGAGTAAAAGGCTTCTTTGGAGCCTGTGCAGCTGAGGGGAGAAAAGGAGACTTACCCGCGGGTAGCCTCCAGTGCCTCCCCAAACAGAGCCTGGGTAGGCTCTACATACTATTCCTGGATTCCACGTCCGCAGACCATTGGCGCAGCCAGAGACCCCTGCGAGCCGAGAGGGACATGGAGGAGACCCCCTCAGCCATAGAACCCAGGTCCTTCATGGATTCTACCAGGAACCCTGCAGAATCCTGTATGTTACGTAAAAACAAATTAACGTCACCGTTATCCATCGCAGTTAAATCCTCCAGCAGATCGATTGACCACTTGGCTATAGCTTTAGAAATCCATGCACAGGCAATAGTAGGCCGCAGTATAGCCCCTGAAGCCGTGTATATGGATTTGAGCGTAGCATCCACTTTGCGATCACCCGGATCCTTCAACGCGGTAGATCCCGGGACTGGCAATACCACCTGTTTTGACAGCCTGGAGACAGAGGCGTCAATTATAGGCGGGGACTCCCCATTTTTTTTCTATCGTCTTCCGGGAAGGGAAAAGCAACCAGGACCCTTTTAGGAATCTGGATTTTTTTCTCTGTGTTTTCCCAGGTTTTTTCAAATATAGCATTTAATTCCTTAGATGCCGGGAAGGTGAGGGGCTTTCTTACTGTCCGTGAAAAAAAGCCTCCTCAACCTGCTCAGGAGGGGTGTCAGAAATATGTAACATCCCGCATGGCCTAAATCATCAACTGCACCCCCTTAGCAAGTGATGCCATCCCCCTCGATACATCCCCATCACCGTCTGCTGTGTCAGAATCGGTATCCGTATCATCCTGCATAATTTGAGCAAGAGCACGTTTGCGAGAATGTACCGCAGGGGGCCCCCGAGGGAGCAGTATCAGACCATACTGCCATAGAGGATTGCAATACCAGAGTTGCATGCTCAGTCCTTGCACCCCGTTCAGAAATCTGAGAAATAGCCCCCCTAAGAGGTTAACCACTCCGGTTCTCTAGCTGGGATCTGCACTACAACACTGCAATCCTGATTACATGGGATGGGATCTTCCTGAGAAGATAAATCCTCTGCAGTATATGAGACAGAGTCTCTAGACATGTTTGCTTGTACACCCCACATACACACATAGGGGGTAATTCCAAGTTGATCGCAGCAGGACATTTTTTAGCAGTTGGGCAAAACCATGTGCACTGCAGGGGGGGCAGATATAACATGTGCAGAGAGTTAGATTTGGGTGTGGTGAGTTCAATCTGCAATCTAATTCGCAGTGTAAAAATAAAGCAGCCAGTATTTACCCTGCACAGAAACAAAATAACTCACCCAAATCTAACTCTCTCTGCACATTTTATATCTGCCTCCCCTGCAGTGCACATGGTTTTGACCAACTGCTAAAAAATTTCCTGCTGCGATCAACTTGGAATTACCCCCATAGTACAGGGCAGACAGTTTCCTCCCCAAGAATGGCAGAGAGACACGGACACTGGAGCCAACCCACACACAGCGCTATATAGGTATAGGGAGACCCTTAACCAGCGCTGACTGTGTCCCTTAATAGGTGACACAGTCTTACACAGCCTCCCCTCCCTTCTACAATCCCCTGGTACCGTACAGATAGCTGGAGTTGCTCTGGAGGGACAGCTCTTCCACTGGCAGCGTGTCTGCAGGCAGGAAAATGGTGCTGAACGCTGCTGGGTCCGCTCTGAGGAGAAGCTCCGCCCCCTTAATGGCGCTGTCATCCCGCTCTTCCAAGATTATACTAGCCTGAGGATTTTGTGCTGGCTGAGATCCGCAGACCCCTCACAGCGCCGCACTTAAGTACCGCTGAGCCTCCCCCGGAGCGCAGTTGGTACTGCAGTCCTACCCTGTAGCCGCCATCTTCACACCAGCCCCCCGCTTGCTAGGGGGGGTCGTGACTCGCTCGCCACAAACTTCAGCTCTGCAAGGGGGTGGCGGCATGCTGCTGGGGTGAGCGTTCCCCTGCGGTGGGGAGCGATCTAACCCCTCTAGAGCTCAGTATCCAGTTAGTGGAGACAGTGGCTCAGACCCCGCAGGGCGGACACTGCTCCCCCCATCCTCAGTCCCTCGCTGCAGGGAGGCTGTTGCCAGTAGCCTCCCTGTAAAATAAAAACTTTAAAATAAACTTTTACCAAGAAAGCTCTGTAGAGCTCCCCTAGCTGTGACGGTCTCCTCCGGACACATTTTCTAAGCCGAGTCTGGTAGGAGGGGCATAGAGGGAGGAGCCAGCCCACATTGTTAAACTCTTAAAGTGCCAATGGCTCCTGGTGGACCCGTCTATACCCCATGGTACGAACATGGACCACAGCATCCTCTAGGACATAAGAGAAAAGGATTTACCGGTAGGTAATTAAAATCCTATTTTCTCTTACATCCTATAGGACACTGGGAAACCATTTAGTCCTATGGGGAAGTACCAAAGCTCCCAAACCAGGTGGGAGAGTGCTGAGGTTCCTGCAGAACTGATTGACCAAACCGAAGGTCCACAGAGGCCAAAGTATTGAACTTGTAGAAATTAGCAAATGTATTCGAACATGACCAAGTAGCTGCTCGGCAGAGTTGTAAAGCAGAGACACCCCGGGTAGCCGCCCAAGAAGAACCCACCGACCTAGTAGAGTGGGCCTGTACAGATTTTGGAACCGGCAAGCCAGCTGTGGAATAAGCATGCTGGATAGTAAGCCTGATCCAGCGTGCAATGGACTGCTTTGAAGAAGGCCCCCATTATTATCTTATTGGGATCATAGAGAACAAACAGCGAGTCAGATTTCTCGTGGCGAGCTGTTCTCTTTACATACACCTTCAAAGCCCTCACAACATCCAAAAACTTTGAAGTAGCAGAGGTGTCCGTAACAGCCGGAACCACAATAGGTTGGTTGATGTGAAATGCAGACACCACCTTAGGAAGGAATTGCTGACGAGTTTGGAGTACAGCTCTGTTTACGTGGAAAATTAAGTAGGGCCTCTTGTGAGACAATGCCCCTTGCTCCAACACACGTCTCGCTGAAGCCAAGGCCAACAGTGTGACTGTCTTTCATGTAAGATATTTAATATCTACCTCCTGTAACGGTTCAAACCAGTCCGATTGGAGGAACTGCAGCACCAAATTGAGATCCCAAGGTGCCGTAGGAGGCACAAAGGGAGGTTGGATGTGCAGAATACCTTTCAAGAACATCTGGACATCAGGAAGAGAAGCCAATTGTTTCTGGGGAAAAAATTGACGAGGCCGAAATCTGGACTTTTATGGAGCCCAGACGTAGGCCCACATCCACACCCAACTGCAGAAAAAGCAGGAAACGCCCCAGATGAAATTCTACCGCAGAATATTTTCTGCTCTCGCACCAAGAGATGTATTTCTTCCAAATACGGTGGAAATGTTTAGACGTTACCCACTTCCTGGCTTGGATCATAGTCGGGATGACTTTGTCAGGGATGCCTCTCCTGGCAAGAATCAGCCGTTCAACTTCCATGCCATCAAACGTAGCCATGGTAATTCTTGATAGAAGAACGGGCCCTGTTGCAGAAGATACTCGCAAAGAGGTAGAGGCCACGGCTCTTCGAGGAGCATCTCCAGGCCCTTCTTGGCCAGTACGGAGCAATGAGAATTGCTTGAACCTTTTACCTTTTTATTCTTTTCAGAGTTCTTGGGATCAGAGGAAGTGGAGGAAACGCGTACCATCTGATATACCCATGGAGTCGGTAGAGCCTCCACTGCCACTGCCTGTGGCTCTTTCAACCTGGAACAATACCGCTTGAGCTTCTTGTTGAGATGAGAGGCCATCATGTCAATCTGTGGATATCCCCATAGACTTGTCAAGCACCTGAACACCTCCGGGTGAAGGCCCCACTGCCCCAGGTGCAGGTCGTGTCTGCTGGGGAAGTCTGCTTCCCAGTTGTCTACTCCCGGAATAAAGACCGCCGACAACGCCACAGCGTGTTTATCTGCCCAGAGAAGAATTCTTGACACCTCTGACACTGCTACTCTGCTTTTCGTTCCTCCCTGTCTGTTTATGTACGTCACTGCTGTCATATTGTACGACTGGACCTGAATGGCCCGATCTTGAAGAAGATATGAGGCCTGCAGAAGGGCGTTGTATATAGCCCTGAGTTCCAGAATGTTGATTGGAAGGATGACCATCTTCCTTGAAACTGCAACCCCTGGGTGACTGCTCCCAAACCCCTGAGGCTTGCATCCATGATTAGCAGAATCCAGTTTTGAATCCCGAACCGTCGGCCCTCGATCAGGTGAGAAGTCTGTAGCCACCACAGAAGGGAGATCCTGGCCTTTGGCGACAGACGGATCCTCTGGTGCATGTGAAGATGTGATCCGGACCATTTGTCCAACAGATCGAGCTGGAAGGGTCATGCATGAAACCTTCCATACTGAAAAGCCTTGTAAGAGGCCACCATTTTTCCCAGAAGGCGGATGCATAGGTGCACCGATATCCGTTTTGGCTTCAGGACATCCCGGACCATCGACTGGATTACCAATGCCTTTTCCTATGGAAGAAACACTTTCTGCGACTGTGTCCAGTATTCCTAGAAAAGGGGGCCTCCGAGTTGGCTCTAAGTGAGATTTCGGAAGATTCCTAATCCAGCCGTGATCCAGGAGTAGTTGGGTTGTAAGGCCAATGCTGTTCAACACCCTCTCCCTGGACGGAGCCTTTATCAAAAGATAGTCCAGGTAAGGAATTAGGTTTACTCCCTGCTTGCGAAGGAGAAACATAATCTCTGCTATCACCTAGGTGAACACCCTCGGTGCCGTGGAGAGACCAAATGGGAGGGCTGGAACTGATAGTGACAGTCCTGCAGTGCAAACCAAAGATAAGCCTGGTGAGGCGGCCATATCGGAATGTGAAGGTACGCATCCTTGATATCCAGAGACACTAGGAATTCCCCCCTCCTCCAGACCTGAGATCAACGCTCTCAGAGACTCCATCTTGAACTTGAACACTCGTACGTACGGGTTCAATGATTTTAGATTCAGAATCAGCCTTACCGAACCGTCCGGTTTCGGTACCACAAACAAACTGGAATAATACCCCTTGTATTGGAGATGAGGTGGATGACCTGCGTTTGTACTAGTTTTTTGAATGGCATCCTGTAAGGTTATACTTGTCTCCTGTGAAACTGGTAAGCCTGATTTGAAGAATCTGTGAGGTGGGAGTTCCCGAAACTCCAGTCTGTAGCCCTGGGAAATAAGATCTATGACCCAGGGATCCTGGCATGAAGTTATCCAGATGTGACAATTTTTTTAGTAGGGCTTCGACCTGCCAGTCATCTAGGCATCGCGGTCCACTGTCATGCTGAAGGCTTTGCGGAAGCAGAGCTGGCGCTCTGTTCCTGAGAACCGGCAGTTGCTGGTTTTCGTGGTTTACCTCTAGTGCCTGTAGAAAAACCTCTAGTTTTGCCCTTAAACTTGGCAGTCCGAAAGGACTGTAAATTAGGACCTTAGCAGGCCTTCCTTGCTGGGGGAGCTGCAGAATGAAGATACGTGGACTTATCCGCAGTAGCTTTAGAGATCCATTTGTCTAGTTCATCTCCAAATAAGGCCTTCCATGCTTTCCCTGCAATCCGCGTACGCAGTCCACTGGCGTAACCATAAGCCCCTGCGTGCTGACACTGCCATAGCTGTGGTGCTTGCATTAAGCAAACACTTCTTTTATGGCTTCCACCATAAAATTTGCAGATTCCTGTATATGTTACAGAAGTAAAACAATCTCCACCTGATGCAAGGTACCTAACCCCTCAATTAGGTTACCCGACCATTTGGAGATGGCCTTAGCAATCCACCCACATGCTATAGTGGGTCGCTGAGCCACCCCAGCAGCTATATACAAAGATTTGAGTGTATTCTCAATTCTACTATCAGCCGTATCTTTTAGAGAGGCTGCACCCAGGGACAGGCAACACTATTTTCCGCGACAGCCTGGATACTGATGCATCCACTATCATGGCTTTTCCAATTTTTTCCTATCCTCCGGAGGAAAAGATGAGATTAACCTTTTAGGGATCTCAAATTTCTTATCAGGATTAACCCACAGTTCCTCAAACAGTAGATTTAGTTCCTTTAACACAGGAATAGTGGCAGAGGATTTATTTTTTATATTAAAATAAGAGATTCCTCAGTCTCCTCTGTTACCCTATCAGGGATATGCAGAATCTCTCTAATAGGTTCTATGAGAGCCTCTATTCCCTGTGACAGAGTAGCCTCCCCCACCTCTGAGTCCACCTCCCCCTCCTCCATGGCTGGACCATCATCAGAGTCAGACTGCAGGATATGGGCCAAAGGACGTTTTTGCGGACAAATGGCAGGGGACTGTGATGCTGGTTTGGGTCACCGATTGTCTTAAGTATTGCGTCTCTTTCTCATTGCGGGACAATTTAGTGGAAATATTGGAGATCATTCCCCTAATAGAATCCAGCCAAGCTGGCTCTGCCCCGCTAGCTTGGGAGGGTACACTGCACCGAGTACACTGTAGTGAATCCCCCTGAAGAGGAACAGTGTGCTTAACATGAAACACACTCTTTGTATGACATACTGTGAAAGTGACAGCACACACACAGGAACAGGTTAAATGCACAATTAACCTACAAAGAGACCTTTCAGAGAGACACAGAGATAGCCTGCAGCCAGCACAGAGCGCCCTTACTGCTAATGCCAAGCTTAGACGGGTCGCAGACTAAGTACCCAGATTGGGGACCTAGTACACTAGTAAGCGCTCCGCCCCTGCTATGACCCCTAGTGCCGCTGAGGTAATATGGAGTCTCTACGGAGAAGCTGCGCGTCCCTGTCAGTCAGCATCTGTGTCCACTGCAGAGGGAAAATGGCGCTGGTGAGCTGCTGGATCCATTCACAGTGAAGCCCCGCCCCTCCAATGGCGCGCGGTCTTCCCACTTTTTTATACTGGCGGAGGTAATTTTAGTGCTTAAAATTAAGTCAGGTGCCTTTTAAGTCTGTAATGCCAGTCTGGGTACTGTGTACATTCGTAGTGTACTTAGACTCCGTTCACTCCCTCAGAAGTGGTGTGTCTGCACTGTGTACCTAGTCTGGAGAGACATCCACCCCCTGTAGAAGCCGTGCATCTCCGTACCCTAATGCCGCCATAATGGCCGGCGAACCGCTAATTGGGACGCCAGCTTAGTACTCACCACTCTATCTTCTGGCTCTGTTAGGGGTGGGGGTGTGCTGCGGGAATGTACGCTTGCCGTGGTGGGGCGTGCAAATAGTTCCCTCAGGAGCTGGTGTCCTGTCAGCTGGGAACGGGACCATTAACCCTTCAAGAGGTTGGGCCGTTCCTTCCTTTCTTCCCCCCCCCCCCACCAAGTCCCACAAAGCAGGCAGGCTGGTGTCATCCAGTCCTTCCTGAAAATAACAAATAGATAAAATAAATGCAGAAAACTCTTCAGGAGCTTTCAGCGACATGACCAGCTCCTCCGGGAACATTTTCTAAACCGAGTCTGGTAGGAGAGGCAGAGAGGGAGGAGCCAGCGCACACTATCAAATTCTTAAAATGCCCATGGTTCCTAGTGAACTATACCCCATGGTACTTAATGGTTTCCCAGTATCCTCTAGGACGTAAGAGAAAGAAAAAAAAATTCATGCCAGAGTTGTAATGAAAAAATGAATTGATAATGCAACATGCTTTACTTTTGTATTTCTACATACTATTCCCTACTAATTAATGTCAGAAAGATTCTAGATTTGTTTTTTCCTCCTATTAGTATTACAAAATGGGAAACATTTAATAAGTTGTACAATTATAGTAGACCTCACATTATTACCTTTCACCATGACCCACATAAGAAAAAAAATAATTTAATGATTCATAGTGGCAAAAGGAATCTTACCTCCCAGGATGAAAAGGCAGAGAGGTCCAAATGAGCCCCTGCATGTGTAAGGGCACTGCTAGTTTCTTTCTGTAAGTCACAAAAGCTAAAACGTTAGTAATAATAATAGTAAGAGTAATACTAATAATAATAATAATAATAATAATAATAGTAACAACAACTAAATATTTATCCCTCCAGAAATTCAATAATTTCAGAAATCTCCTCAAAATCACAATATATTAATAAACATTAATCTATTACCTGAACTGTCCATCTTTTAATGCGGGCATTAATAGTAATAATCATGCTTAAAATCAGTAACAATACACCAAATTTAACAGAACAGTACCACCTTGTGGTCATACTGAAATATAAGTATGGAATGAAGTATCCTATTACAAAGGATAACAACCCTTTATATATTGATCTTAACTTTGGAGAGATCAATTCAATTACAAGCGATATTGAGAAAAGGGAACTACCAGCTTATTCTCACAATGCAAGCACCCATAAGATGTAAAATTCAACGGTGGCACGTGGATATCGTGACAATTTAACTAAAAGAAGCAACCTAGAAGTGCATGAAAAAGTGGGGAAATTATCCTGAGACCACAACTAAGACAGCTTTAACCATATATAAGGCTGTTAGTGGCCATAAGCTAAGTATTAGAGTTTTTTTTAAAAGGTGTGTGTTGGTTTTTACATTTTTAATTGGTGGTGGAAAAAATATGACACCCAGCAAGTCTTTTTCAGAAAAAAAAAAAAAAAGAAGAAGGTCTATACAGTATGTTGACAAAAATTTTTTTTTTATATATATATATATATATATATATATATATATATATATATATTTATTTTTATTATTATTTTTTATTTTTTTTATTTTAATTAGGCTTTTCACGATTTTATAAAAGTTTGTAAATTTTAACTTCACTCCCACATCATTCAATATTTTTAATTTAAAAAATTACATCACTGGCCAATTTATACTAATTTAACCCCCTCCAAAGTTTTCATTATTCATTGGAATTTTTTTTTTACCAGAGGTTCTACCATGTGTCCTTTTTCCCTACCTTAAAATATTGTCTACCTTAGCACAGGAGGTGCAAAAATAAAAAATATAAAAAAGGAGGATTTTGGTACTTACCGATAAATCCATTTCTCTGAATCCACTCGGGGACACTGGAACTCTTCATACAGCTAGGGTGTGAAGTATATGTAGACCGGAGGTAGCACAATCTAAATGACAAATTTAGCCACAGCTGGCTCCTCCCCCTTCACGTCCCATAATCCTCAGTTTTAAAAAATTTACGGAGAGAAAAGGGAACATGAAATTTAAGGCCCAATAGAGAGGAACCAACCATAGTAACAAGTCAAACAGCAAGCAAGAACCAGTAACCTAATAATGAAAACCGTTTGGACTAAATTTAACCAGAACACGCAGGTTGACATCACCGAGGCAGGCGTCCAGTGTCCCAGAGTGGATTCAGAGAAATGGATTTAATCTGTAAGTAACAAAATCCTCTTTTCTCTTTCATCCACTAGGGGACGCTGGAACTCTTCATACAGCTGGGGACGTCCCAAAGATACTCCCATGGGTGGGAGTGCTGTCCAAAGCCTGCTGAAATCAAACGTTTAAACTTAGTATCCCTGGACGTAACATATCGAACTTGGAGAATTCAACGAACGTGTGTGTCGATGACCACGTTGCAGCTCTAGTGGAGGCGCCTTTCGCCACCGCCCAGGAAACACCCACTGATCTGGTGGCATAAGCACCTAGCCGAACTGGTAACCTCTTTCCACTAGAGATAGAAGTCTGTCCTATGGTGAATCGTATCCTATCTGGCTAGAGTCCGTTTAGAAGCCAGCAAACCCTTCTTGGGCCAATTAAACAGAACAACAAGGTGCCAGACTTTCTAAAAGAGGTCGTAACCTGTACCTAAACCATTAAGGCTCTAACTTCATCCAAAGCCAAGCCCCCTTTAGCAAATCCCTGGAAGGAAGTGACCACAATAGGCTGGTTAATGTGGAAACCTGAAGCCACCTTAGGGAGAAACTCCGCCTTTGTACAGAGCTCCGTTTTCTCCTCAAGCAAGGAAGGGACATTTTCACGATAGAGCTCCCAACTCACAGAGACCCTTCCTGCCGACACCAAAGCTAAGAGCAGGGTAACGTTCCAGGATATATATTTAAGACCCGTTTTCGCCAAAGGCTTGAAAACTGCAGATTTAAAAAATTAGAGCGCTCAATTTAGATCCCACGGAGCCATGGGAGGACAAAAAAAAAAAAAAAAAAAAAAAAAAAAAAAAAAAGGGTGGTTGTATCCTCAGCACACCTTGTAAAAATATCTGAAACTTCTGTAAAGGACGCCAGACGTTGCTGAAACCGAATAGATTGCAGAGACTTGTATCTTCAAGGATCCCAATTTCAACCCACCACCTAAATGTTTTTGGAGAATACCGCAAAACTCTATTAAGGCGGAACTCTGGAATTCCATCCTTTAGACTGACCACAGTTCATGTACTTCTTCCATATTCTGTAATAATGTGCCACAGTGACTGGCTTTCTTACAGCTAACATAGTGGGGATAGCCAATTTTTAGAATCCTTGTCTCAAGAACCACGCCGACAAACAGACTGTTCAGGTCTGGGTGAAGGAATGGGCCTTATGACAAAAGGTCTTCTCTCTGAGGAATCCTCCAAGGATTCTTCTACCATTGGTCCCCTCAGGTCAGAGTACCAACTTCTGCGAGGCCAATCTGGAGCCATTAAAATCCCCCATGCTCTTTCCTTTTTCCACCTTCTTTAACACTCTTGGTAAAAATAGGATTTTACTTACCGGTAAATCTATTTCTCGTAATCCGTAGAGGATGCTAGGGACTCCGTAAGGACCATGGGGATAGACTGGCTCCGCAGGAGACATGGGCACTTTAAGAAAGAATTTAGTTCCTGGTGTGCACTGGCTCCTCCCTCTATGCCCCTCCTCCAGACCTCAGTTAGAGAAACTGTGCCCAGAGGAGATGGACAATACGAGGAAAGGATTTTGTTAATCCAAGGGCAAGATTCATACCAGCCACACCAATCACACCGTATAACTTGTGATAACTACCCAGTTAACAGTATGAAAACAACATATCATCAGTTCAAGACCGATGCAACTATAACATAACCCTTATTGAAGCAATAACTATATACAAGTATTGCAGAAGAAGTCCGCACTTGGGACGGGCGCCCAGCATCCTCTACGGACTACGAGAAATAGATTTACCGGTAAGTAAAATCCTATTTTCTCTAACGTCCTAGAGGATGCTGGGGACTCCATAAGGACCATGGGGATTATACCAAGCTCCCAAAAGGACGTGCGATGCGGATGACTCTGCAGCACCGATTCAGCAAACATGAGGTCCTCCTCAGCCAGGGTATCAAACTTGTAGAATTTTGCAAAAGTGTTTGAACCCGACCAAGTAGCAGCTCGACACAGCTGTAGTGCCGAGACCCCCCGGGCAGCCGCCCAAGAAGAGCCCACCTTCCTAGTGGAATGGGCCTTGACCGATTTTGGTAACGGCAAACCAGCCGTAGATTGCGCTTGCTGAATCGTGTTACAAATCCAGCGAGCAATAGTTTGCTTTGAAGCAGGGGCACCAATGTTGTTGGATGCATACAGGACAAACAGCGCTTCAGTTTTCCTGACTCTAGCCGTTCTGGCTACGTAAATTTTCAAAGCCCTGACCACATCAAGTAACTCGGAATCCTCCAAGTCACGTGTAGCCATAGGCACCACAATAGGTTGGTTCATATGAAAAGAGGATTTTGGTACTTACCGATAAATCCATTTCTCTAAATCCTCTAGGGGACACTGGAGTCCTATACAGTAGGGGTGTGAAGCCTTGAACCGGAGGTGTGGCACAATCTTAAATTAGCATGGTCTGCACAGCCGGCTCCTCCCCCTTCACATCCCTCATCCCTCAGTTTGAAAAATTTGACTGAGAGAATAGGACATGACACTATAGCCGAACCGTACAACATATCAAACAGCGGCCAAGAACTCTTAACCGAATAACTAACGCTGTTTGCACGAACTGTTTAAACAAGAACTTTGAACACAGCAGGTTGACAGCACCGAGGTGGGCGTCCAGTGTCCCCTAGAGGATTCAGAGAAATGGATTTATTGGTAAGTACCAAAATCCTCTTTTCTCTTTCATCCACTAGGGGACACTGGAGTCCTATACAGTAGGGGACGTCCCAAAGTTTCCCCCCAGGGAGGGAGTGCTGTCGGTGGCCTGCAAAACTAAACGTCCGAACTTAGATTCTCCGGACGCAAAAGTATCAAACTTGTAAAATTTTGCGAACGTGTGGGCTGAAGACCACGTTGCCGCTCTGCAAAGTTGAGTAGTGGAAGCACCACTGGCAGCCGCCCACGAGGCACCCACTGATCGGGTAGTATGAGCACCCACCTGAACCGGCACCTGTTTTCCACAGGAAATATAAGCCTGCCGAATGGCAAGTCTAATCCATCTGGACAAAGTCTGCTTAGAGGCCGGCCAACCCTTCTTTGGCCCATCATAAAGAACAAACAAATGGTCCGACTTTCTGAAAGATGACGTAACCTGTACGTATACCCGTAAAGCTCGGACAATATCCAATGACACGTCCTCATCTGTGAGACCCTGGAAAGATGGGACCACTATTGGCTGGTTTAGATGAAACCCCGACACCACCTTCGGAAGGAAGTCTGCTCTTGTACGGAGTTCCGCCCTATCCTCATGAAAAACTAAGAAAGGACTCTTACAGGATAAGGCTCCCAACTCGGAAACCCGCCTAGCCGAAGCCAAGGCAAGTAATAACGTGACCTTCCAAAAAAGATATTTCAGGTCTGTACTAGTCAACGGCTCAAAGGTCGGTGACTTCAAATATTCTAACACCAAACCTAAGTCCCATGGTGCTGTGGGAGGACGAAAATGGGGTTGAATCCTCAGAACACCCTGTAAAAAGGTTTGAATCTCTGGCAAGGATGCTAGCCGCTGTTGAAAATGGATGGAGAGAGCCGAAATCTGAACCTTCAAAGAGCCCAATCTGAGTCCTCCCTCTAGACCGGCCTGAAGGAACAGTAGAAGTCGCGATAAATGGAAGTTTGATGAATTCCATCCCCGTTCCTGACACCAAGCCATGTACCGTCTCCAAATCCTGTAGTAGTGCCTGGCTGTGACCGGCTTCCTAGCGGCAATCATTGTAGGAATGGCCGTTCGTGGGATCCCTTTGTCTCTTAAGATCCGGGTTTCAATAGCCACGCCGTCAAACGCAGCCTGTTTAGGTCGGGGTGCAGGAACGGTCCCTGAGATAGAAGGTCCTCTCTCTGAGGTAACCTCCAAGGATCCTCCGCCAGTAACCCTCGCAGGTCGGTGTACCAACTCCTGCGGGGCCAATCTGGTGCGATTAGAATAACCCACACTCGTTCCCGCTTTACTCTTTTCAGAACCCTGGGTATGAGTGGGAATGGTGGAAATATGTAAACCTTTCTGTAACACCACGGAAGTGTCAATGCGTCCACTCCTTCTGCTGCTGGATCTCGAGTTCTTGACACATATCTGGGCAGTTGATGGTTTTGTCGAGACGCCATTAGGTCCACCTGAGGTAGACCCCATCTTCTCACAAGCATGTTGAAAATCCGTGGATGAAGGCACCACTCCCCCGGATGCATGTCCTGGCGACTGAGGTAATCTGCTTCCCAGTTCTCCACACCTGGAATGAACACTGCGGAGAGAATGATGTCTCGTCTTTCTGCCCACAACAAGATCTTTGTGGCTGCCTCTAACGCCATCCTGCTCTTTGTTCCTCCTTGACGGTTTATGTAAGCAGTCGTCGTGACATTGTCTGACTGAATCCTGATGTTTTGATTCATGACTAGGTCTTCTGCTAAGAGAAGGGCATTGTAGACTGCTCTTAGTTCGAGGATATTTATGGGTAATTTGTTTTCCTGTAGCGTCCATCGTCCCTGAAGCGGATGGTCGTCTAGGACGGCTCCCCAACCTCTGAGACTGGCGTCCGTCGTCAAGATCTTCCAATCCCAAATGCCGCATTTCTTGCCGGCTGTAAGGTTCTTGTGTAAAGACCACCATATCAAGGAGACCCTTACTTGTGGTTGAAGTCGAATTCTCCGATGGAGAAGCCAGTGTGAGCCTGCTCCCTGAGCAATGAGGTTCATTTGGAATGGTCGTGAATGAAGTCTGCCGTACTGGAGAGCTTCGAACGACGCCACCATCTTCCCGAGAAGTTGCACACAGAGGTGCAGAGAAACGGTCTGCGTCCTTAGTACCTGAGCCACTAATCTCTGTAGGTCCTGTACCTTGTTCTCTGGTAGGAACACACGTAATGGGACCGTGTCCAATATGAGACCGAGGAATTGAATCCGTTGAGTCGGTATGAGGTTGGACTTTTTGAAATTGACAATCCATCCATGTTGAATTAGAAATTGATGGGATGTCTGAACATCCTTGAGCAGTCGATTCTGAGATGGAGCTTTGATCAGTAAATCGTCCAGATAAGGTATAATCGTGACCCCCAACAGTCTTAGTCCTGCCACCATGATCTTTGTGAAAATTCTTGGGGCTGACGCTAGACCGAACGGCAAGGCCCGGAATTGGTAGTGCTCCGCCACCAGTGCGAACCGTAAGTAAGCCTGGTGAGGAGTCCAGATTGGGATATGCAGATATGCATCCTTTATGTCCATGGATACCATGAACTCGCTTGGTTCTAAGCCTGCAATAACTGATT
This sequence comes from Pseudophryne corroboree, assembly GCF_028390025.1. Lineage (NCBI taxonomy): Eukaryota > Metazoa > Chordata > Amphibia > Anura > Myobatrachidae > Pseudophryne > Pseudophryne corroboree. The sequence goes on from NC_086445.1 coordinate 553,203,427, forward strand.
GGATTGATTCCATCTTGAATCTGTAGACTCTTAAAAACTGGTTGAAAACTTTTAAATTGAGAATTGGTCTGACCGTCCCGTCTGGTTTTGGCACGACAAAAAGATTGGAATAGAACCCCGTTCCTCTCTGAGAAGCGGGAACCGGAATAATGACCTCTGCTTGTAGTAATTTTTGAATTGCTGCCCGTAGTGCCCTTGCTTTTTGAGGGCACTGAGGCAATCCTGTTGTAAAAAACTGACTGACGCCTCTGTTGAAATTCCAGTTTGTATCCCTGAGAGATTAAGTTGTTCACCCAAAGCTCTGGTGAGGTTTTGGCCCAGATGTCCTGAAAACCTTCCAGTCGGCCGCCCACCAAGGGGGACCCCAGGTGAGCTGGGAGGCCGTCATGCCACGGTCTTGTCAGCAGGTTTATCCTGCTTGCTGGTTGCTGCTTGCGAGCGACCTCTACCTCTGCCCCCACGTGCTTGTGTACCGAAACCCCTACCTCGGGCTCGAAAGGACTGTGATCTAAATGAAGTAAACGATGGTCCCGAATAACCTCTCCTAGTTTGTGGAGCGGTTCTCGTATAAGGAGTAGGCAGAAAAGTGGACTTCCCCGCTGTAGCCTGCGAAATCCACTTGTCCAACTCTGGTCCGAACAGCATTTCACCCCCAAAGGGAATGGATTCTACCGCCTTCTTGGTGTCAGAGTCTCCTTGCCATTCTCTGAGCCATAAAATCCTCCTAGCCGATATGGCCGATGCAGATATGCGCGATGCTATTCTGCTAATATCCTTAGAAGCTTGACACAAGTATGTAGCAGATTCTCGAATGTGTTCCGCCAACTGTGTAATCTCTTCTAAGCTATTTTCCTCCTCAATAGCTTGCACTATACGGCCGGACCATGCACCCATGGCCTTGTTGACCCAAGCACAGACGATCGCAGGTCTCTGCGCTGCACCTGCTGCTACAAATATTGATTTTAACGCAGTCTCAACTTTACGGTCGGACGCATCCTTTAAAGTAGTTACGTTAGGAATTGGCAAGATTGTCTTCTTTGACAACCTTCCTAGGGAAGCATCCACTACCGGCGGAGACTCCCACTTGTCCATTACACCCCTAGGTAGGGGGTAAGTTACCTGAAACCATTTCGGAAATTGAAAACGTTTGTCAGGTTGTTTCCAAGCCTCTTCCATCTGAGATTGGAGGGATTTAGGAATGGGGAACTCTGCTGAACGCGGCTTCTGGGATTCGAACAAATCGAATTCTTCCGGCTCCCGGATTTCCGCTTCCTTAAAGCTTAGGATGTCCTTTACTGCGTCAATTAAGGAATCCAGACCGAGGTCGCCGAGTCTTCTTCCGGAAAATCGGCGTCTAGGATGGGTTCAATTAACTCACCTTCTTCCGTATCCAGAAGAAAACCCTCTTCCTCCTCAGATTCTGGTATAATAGGAAGAGTTCTTTTAACAGCCTTGCGCACAGTCGTCTCAGCGTGTGCAGGCGGCGTTAACTTGATGAGAAATTCCTCCATTGTCTTTGAGAATCCCGCAGCCCATTCCGATTGCTGTTTGCGGGATTCTGCCATTTCCTTGGAGATTCTATTAGCAAGGTTGTCCTCCCATGCCTTAGTCAGAGCACTGCTCCCAGGTAGAGCGTCCTTGTCTAAGCAGGAGTCGCACACCCCGGAGCTGCCGACCCGCGTGCTCTTCTTGTTACATTTCGTACAAACATAGCAGGTCTTTGAGGTCTTGGTAGCCTTAGACATGTTGTTTTTGTTATTTTAAAACCCCTTATCAGGGTATTACGCAGCGCTTTCACCCTTTAAACTAGGAAGAGAAAGACTGGGAGATGACGGAAGCGAAGGTATTGGATTCGGCTGGAATTACCTGTCCCCTTTTATAAAAGGAACAATCCAAAAAAAAAAAAAAAAAAAAATTATAAATAAAACACCAGCCGACTCGCAACCCTCACACCCCAACTGTAAATCAGCTACGATGTTAGAGTTGGCTTGCTTCCGTGTATTTTCTCCGGGATCTTTGAACTAGACGTCCCTTGAAAATATAAATTTGTAAAGTCTGATTACTTTTCAGGAGATCCTCATATTGTATAATATACATTTCACCAGCAGAGGGAGCTGTTGCCTAACTCTCTCTACTATCTGAATGCCTGTTCTATCCAGGCCGTGCAGCAGGGGGAGTTTTTCCTTTATTAATAGCCTTCTTCCTATGTACCCTACTGGTGGGGGAGGACCCATCCCTCACCTCAGCCTGGCGCCAAAACGTAAAATGGCCTTTCTATAAAAAAAATAGAATATATGTGTGCCGCACTGTTGTTTAACATTTAGTGCTTGTTGCATTTACTGGTCCCCCTGTGGCCGTTACACAGCGCGCGACGGGTCCGTCTCCCGTAGCGGCGCCTGTGCTCTCTCTCTGTACTGTGTGCAGCGCGCCCTGGAGCCGCCGGCTGGCGCGCGCGACGGGTCCGTCTCCCGTAGCGGCGCCTGTGCTCCGCTCCGGCGATGGGTTTAAATACTTGCTGCTTTTCCCCTCCTGCCGACAGGGAAAGACAGGGTGAGTCACTGAGAGAGCTCCCGCGCCGCACTAGGGCTCCCACGTGCCGGCCATACTCTGTCTGCTCTGCCCTTCCCTAATTAGTCTCTATAAAAGGGGACTTAACAGCAAAGCTATAAGAGGAGGAAGAAAAAAAAAAAAAAAAAAAAAAAAAATTACTACTGAAAGACCCTAGCCTAATCTTATACGACCAGTACTCACTATTTTGGAGGATCTCCTGTGGAGAGATGCAGGTCCCTTCAATAGGGATCTTTGTCTCTCTGACCTGAGGTAGCTTTGTCCCCCCTTTATTAGGGTTACGCAGCTCCCCTCTTAGTTCTTTGTCAGGAGCTGAAGTGCTCCACGTATTGTGCCTCCAGCACAATTTTTCAAACTGAGGGATGAGGGATGTGAAGGGGGAGGAGCCGGCTGTGCAGACAATGCTAATTTAAGATTGTGCCACACCTCCGGTTCAAGGCTTCACACCCCTACTGTATAGGACTCCAGTGTCCCCTAGTGGATGAAAGAGAAAAGATGAAACCACTTTTGGCAGAAATTGCGAACGGGTCCGCAATTCTGCTCTATCCATATGGAAAACCAAATAGGGGCTTTTATGTGACAAAGCCGCTAATTCAGACACTCGCCTAGCCGAAGCCAAGGCTAATAACATGACCACCTTCCATGTGATATATTTCAACTCCACCGTTTTAAGTGGTTCAAACCAGTGTGACTTTAGGAAACTTACCACGTTAAGATCCCAAGGTGCCACCGGAGGCACAAACGGAGGCTGAATATGCAGCACTCCCTTTACAAAAGTCTGAACTTCTGGGAGAGAAGCCAATTCTTTTTGAAAGAAAATGGATAGGGCCGAAATCTGGACCTTAATGGAACCTAATTTAAGGCCCAAATTCACTCCAGTTTGTAGGAAGTGAAGGAAACGACCCAGATGGAATTCTTCCGTAGGAGCATTCTTGGTCTCACACCAAGAAACATATTTTCGCCATTTACGGTGATAATGTTTTGCTGTTACTTCCTTCCTAGCCTTTATCAGCGTAGGGATAACCTCAACCGGAATGCCTTTTTCTGCTAGGATCCGGCGTTCAACCGCCATGCCGTCAAACGCAGCCGCGGTAAGTCTTGGAACAGACAGGGTCCCTGTTGCAACAGGTCCTGTCTTAGAGGAAGAGGCCACGGATCTTCTGTGAGCAGTTCCTGCAGATCTGGATACCAGGTCCGTCTTGGCCAATCTGGAACAATGAGGATTGTTCTCACTCCTTTTCTTCTTACTATCCTCAACACCTTTGGTACGAGAGGAAGAAGAGGAGGAAATACATAGACTGACAGGAACACCCACGGTGTCACTAGGGCGTCTACCGCTACTGCCTGAGGGTCTCTTGACCTGCAGCAATACCTCTGTAGCTTTTTGTTGAGGTGGGACGCCATCATGTCTATCTGTGGCCGTTCCCACCGACTCACACTCTGTGCGAAGACTTCTGGATGAAGTCCCCACTCTCCCGGGTGGAGGTCGTGTCTGCTGAGGAAGTCTGCTTCCCAGTTGTCCACTCCCGGAATGAACACTGCTGACAGTGTGCTTACATGATTCTCCGCCCAGCGAAGAATTCTGGTGGCTTCTGCCATTGCCACTCTGCTCCTTGTGCCGCCTTGGCAGTTTACATGAGCCACTGCGGTGATGTTGTCTGACTGGATCAGAACTGGTCGGTCGCGAAGTAAGGTCTCCGCTTGACGTAGGGCGTTGTATATGGCCCTTAGCTCCAGGATGTTGATGTGAAGACAAGTCTCTTGACTTGACCAAAGACCCTGGAAATTTCTTCCCTGTGTGACTGCTCCCCAACCTCGGAGGCTTGCGTTCGTGGTCACCAGGATACAGTCTTGAATGCCGAATCTGCGGCCCTTGAGAAGGTGAGCACTCTGCAGCCACCACAGTAGTGACACCCTGGCCCTGGGGGACAGGGTGATCAACCGATGCATCTGAAGATGTGACCCGGACCACTTGTCCAGTAGGTCCCATTGGAAAGTCCTCGCATGGAATGGCCTCGTATGACGCCACCATCTTTCCCAGGACTCGAGTGCAATGATGCACTGACACCTGTTTTGGTTTCAATAGGTTCTTGACCAGAGTCATGAGTTCCTGGGCATTCTCTATCGGGAGATAAACCCTCTTCTGGTCCGTGTCCAGAATCATGCCCAAGAAGGGCAGACGAGTCGTAGGAACCAACTGCGACTTGGGAATATTGAGAATCCAGCCGTGTTGCTGTAACACTTTCAGTGAAAGAGATACGCTGTTCAGCAACTGCTCTCTTGATCTCGCTTTTATGAGGAGATCGTCCAAGTACGGGATAATTGTGACACCTTGCTTCCGCAGGAGCACCATCATTTCCGCCATTACCTTGGTGAAAATCCTCGGGGCCGTTGAGAGACCAAACGGCAACGTCTGAAATTGGTAATGACAATCCTGTACCGCAAATCTTAGGTACGCCTGATGAGGTGGATAAATGGGGACATGAAGGTACGCATCCTTTATGTCCAGTGACACCATAAAATCCCCCCCTTCCAGGCTTGCGATGACCGCTCTTAGCGATTCCATCTTGAACTTGAACCTTTTCAAGTATAGGTTCAGAGATTTTAAATTCAATATGGGTCTGACCGAACCGTCCGGTTTCGGGACTACAAACATGGTCGAATAATAACCCCTTCCCTGTTGAAGGAGGGGAACCTTGACCACCACCTGCTGAAGATACAAATTTTGTATTGCGTTTAACACTATTTCCCTCTCTTGGGGGGAAGATGGTAGGGCCGATTTGAAATACCGGCGAGGAGGCACCTCTTCGAATTCCAGCTTGTAACCCTGAGACAAAATTTCTATTGCCCAAGGATCCCCCTGGGAGTGAACCCACATGTGGCTGAAATTCCAAAGACGTGCCCCCACAGGGCCCGGCTCCGCCAGTGGAGCCCCAGCGTCATGCGGTGGATTTTGTAGAGGCCAGGGAGGACTTCTGTTCCTGGGAACTAGCTGCGTTGTGCAGCTTCTTTCCTCTGCCCCTACCTCTGGCAAGAAAGGACGCACCTCGGACTTTCTTGTTTCTTTGTGAACGAAAGGACTGCATTTGATAATGCAATGCTCTCTTAGGCTGTGAGGGAACATAAGGCAAAAAAATTTGACTTTCCAGCTGTAGCTGTGGAGACCAGGTCCGAGAGACCTTCCCCGAACAATTCCTCACCCTTGTAAGGTAAAACCTCCATATGCCTTTTTGAGTCGGCATCACCTGTCCATTGCAGAGTCTGCCCTTCTGGCAGAAATCGACATAGCGTTTATTCTAGAACCCAGTAGACTAATGTCTCTGAGCATCTCTCTCATCATAGGACAGCGTCTTTTATATGCCCTAGGGTCAATAATACAGTATCCTTATCTAGGGTATCCAATTCCTCAGATGAGGTATCCGTCCATGCCGCTAAAGCACTACACACCCAGGCCGACGCAATTGCCGGTCTTAGTAAGGTACCCGAATGTGTATAAATGGACTTCAGGGTAACCTCCTGTTTGCGATCAGCAGCATCTTTGAGGGTAGCCGTATCCTGGGACGGCAGGGCTACCTTTTTGGATAAGCGTGTTAAAGCTTTGTCCACCCTAGGGGAGGATTCCCATCGTAACCTATCCATTGGCGGGAAAGGATACGCCATAAGAATCCGTTTGGAAATCAGCAGTTTTTTATCTGGAGATTCCCAAGCTTTTTCCCATAACTCATTCAGTTCGTGTGAGGGGGGAAAAGTTACCTCAGGCTTCTTTCCCTTATATATACATATACATATACACCCTCGTGTCAGGGACAGGGGTTTCCTCTGTGATGTGCAAAACATCCTTTATTGCTATAATCATATATCGAAGGGATTTAGCCAATTTTGGCTGTAACTTTGCATCATCGTAATCGACACTGGAGTCAGAATCCATGTCGGTATCGGTGTCAACAATTTGGGATAGTGGGCGCTTTTGAGACCCTGACGGTCCCTGCGACATAGGGTCAGGCATGGGTTGAGACCCTGACTGCCCCAATGCATCAGCCTTGTCAAATCTTTTATGCAAGGAATTAACATTATCATTTAAAACCTTCCACATATCCATCCAATCAGGTGTCGGCGCCGTCGGCGGAGACACCACATTCATTTGCTCCCGCTCCTCTCCCACATAGCCTTCCTCATCAGACATGTCGACACAAGCGTACCGACACACCACACACACAGGGAATGTCCTGTCTGAAGACAGTTCCCCCACCAGGCCCTTTGGAGAGACAGAGAGAGAGAGAGAATGCCAGCACACACCCCAGCGCTATAATATCCCAGGAATAACACAGTAACTTAATGTTAACCAGGTAGCTGCTGTATGTTATAGTTTTTTGCGCCTAATTATGTGCCCCCCCTCTCTTTTCAACCCTCTACTACCATGGATCAGCAGGGGAGAGCCCGGGGAGCTTCCTCTCAGCGGTGCTCTGGAGAAAAAATGGCGCTGGTGAGTGCTGAGGGAGAAGCCCCGCCCCCTCGGCGGCAGGCTTCTGTCCCGCTTAAACAGTAATTTTGGCGGGGGCTCATACATATATACAGTGCCCAGCTGTATATATGTGTTCTTTTTGCCAATATGAGGTCCCAAATGCTGCCCAGGGCGCCCCAACCCCGCACCCTTACAGTGACCGGAGTATGTGAGGTGTGTGGAGCAATGGCGCACAGCTGCAGTGCTGTGCATTACCTCTAGTGAAGATCATGAAGTCTTCTGCCGCCTGTGATGTCTTCTTTTCTTTTCATACTCACCCGGCTTCTGTCTTCCGGCTCTGCGATGGGGACGGCGGCGCGGCTCTGGGACGGACGGCGAGGGTGAGATCCTGCGTACCAATCCCTCTGGAGCTAATGGTGTCCAGTAGCCTAAGAAGCAGGACCTAGCTTCAGAGAGTAGGGCTGCTTCTCTCCCCTCAGTCCCTCGATGCAGGGAGTCTGTTGCCAGCAGAGCTCCCTGAAAATAAAAAACCTAACAAAATACTTTCTATCAGTAAACTCAGGAGAGCTCACTGAAAAGCACCCAGCTCCTCTGGGCACAGTATCAAAATGAGGTCTGGAGGAGGGGCAAAGAGGGAGGAGCCAGTGCACACCAGGAACTAAATTCTTTCTTAAAGTGCCCATGTCTCCTGCGGAGCCCGTCTATCCCCATGGTCCTTACAGAGTCCCCAGCATCCTCTAGGATGTTAGAGAAAAGGGAAACAGCAGAAAGATGTACACCAGGTCGTATGACCAGGAAATCGCCAGTGCGTCCAGTGCTTCTGCTGCTGGGTCCCGCGCCCAGGCCACGTACCTCAGTAACTGATGGTTGTTTCGAGAGGCCATTAATATTTGTGGTAGTCCCCAACGTCATACTACCTTTTCGAAACCTTGTGGATGCAGACACCACTCCCCCTGGATGCATATCTTGGCAACTGAGATAGTCTGCCTCTCAATCTTCCACTCCTGGAATGAAGACTGCTGACAGGATTATGCTGCGCTTCTCTGTCCAAGACAGGATCCCTGTGGCCTCCCTTAAAGCCATACAGCTTCTTGTTCCTCCCTGATGGATTATGTATGCAGTTGCAGTCACATTGTCCGTCTGCACTTGAGTCATCCCAAGGTCTTCCATCAGAAAAAGTGTCTCTTAGTCCCAAACTATTCATTGGAAGGCTGCGCTCCTGCATCATCCTCTGAGACTGGCATCTGTTGTCAGAGTCCTCCAACTAACCATAAATAGGCTTGGTTTAGAGTGCAAATAGGAACTTGAAGGATGCCTCCTTTATGTCCATGGACACCACGAACTCTTGTTCCAGTCCAGCAATAACCGACTCATTGAATCTGTAAACTTTCAGGAACTTGCTTTAAAACCTTTAAATTGAGGGTTGTCCTGACAGATCCATCTGGTTCTGGCTCCTCAAAAAGAGTTGAATAAAATTCCGTTCCTCTTTGAGAAGTCGGGACAGGCATAATTACTTCTCTGAAGTAACTTTAGAATCGTCTAATGCCCTCGCTTCTGAGGACACAGAGGAAAGCCTGTTGTAAAAAACTGACTATGAGGCCACCTTGGAGCTGTTGTCTCCCTTTCAGTAGGTTGGACTTTGCTCCAGACCTTTCATTGAACATATTTATAAAAAAAAAAAAAAAACTTTGTCTGAAGTGGAGCAGAGGCTCCCTTCTGTGTGCTGCTTCTCCAGCACAATTTTTCAAACGGAAGGATTATGGTGCATGAAGGGGGAGGAGCCAGCAGTGGCTAAATTTGTAATTTAGATTGTGCCACCTCCGGTCTACATATACTTCACACCCCAGCTGTATGAAGAGTTCCAGTGTCCCCTAGTGGATGAAAGAGAAAACAGGGGGGCTCACAGGTGACACAGGGAATTGGGAAGGGGGTTTGTAAAACATCCCATGCCATATATTTAAAAAACAAACACAAAAAAACAAAACAAACAAACAAACATTTACTTATATTAAGAAGCCTTTTTAAACTTTAAATTGAAACACAAAAAAAAAAAAGACAATTTCTGAGCATTTGTTTAAAAAAAAAAAAAAAAAAAAAAATAGTCAGTTAAGTGGTTAATAGAACAGACCACCTACAGCTGGGCATACACTAAACAATTATCTGACAGATAATCTGTGGTTGGAATGAAAACCTTGTAATGGATGAGAGCAACGGACAATCGACCATTTGCTCCCAAACACTGGAAAATGGACAAAACCTGTCCGTTATTTAACAAATTTGTATAAACAGGTTTTTTTTTCAGGCCAAAAGTTTCTTAATTCAGATAGCCCCCTCACATGTGGTGTCGGGTATCTACAAGATTCTTCAACAGGGTTCCTTTCCTACGGTCCCTTCTTTTTGTGACGCCTGGGATAAAGATTTAATACATCGGGGAATCAAGATCCACTGGGACACACACTGCAGGGTTATGGCACAATGCTCCACTAGCCTGGACGTTGTGGAAATACAATATAAATTACTGACGAGATGGTATAGATGCCCGTCTCTTCTACATAAATTTTATTCCTCAGTTTCCCCTCTATGCTGGCGATGTAGTAAAGATACTGGTACGCTGATCCACATATGGTGGGACTGCCGTCAATTGTCCCATTTTGGAATACAATTATGGATCTATCAACAAAGATTTTGGGAGGCCCAGTTCCACCGGGTCCGGACTTTTGGCTATTATCACATTCAGATATACCCCTTTCCCGCTACAAGAAGTCCCTTCTTAAGCACTTAAATAATGCGGCAAGAGCTGTACTCCCGGTGCATTGGAGATCCACTAACCCACCGACAATATGGGAGTGGTTCCAACGCATTGACTTTTACATGCATATGGAAGATGTTTATTCTGCCGCCTTAGACAAATACTCAGACTATATAGCTACCTGGTTTCTTTGGATTGACTTTAAAACAACTAAGACCTATGCTGACTATGCGCACTGATACACACTGATGATGGAGGTTGTTAGGGACCCGCATTGCCCTCTAAATGTTTTACGTCTGTGGCCTATCTACTCCCCCCCCCACCCCATTCTTCTTCTCCCTTTTCCCTTCTTCCCCTTGTCCTCCTATCTTTGTTTGTTTCCAAAGGTTTAATACCTCACACTTTGTTTAAATACTGTGCTACTAAGCGATAATGTTACGGGGTTGCTCTTTATTTCAGATTCTGTAACTTCCGCCGAACGTTACACAGTTTAAGATAACATATGAATCTGTTAATCTCTCCTTTTCGCAACCACTTACTGATGTTTTATACTTACAGTTGATAAGATATGAGACTGCTGTCTACGTTCTATTTTTGATATGTATGTTGACATATTTGGAAAATGTTCTATATTGCAAAATGAAAAATAAAGAATTAAAAAAAAAAAAAGTTTGATTCAATATTTTTTTTCTAAATTACTCAATAAGTAAATAAATAGTGTGTATATGTCATCCTTAGGTTCCGTTATGTGGGGAAGGACACAAATCACTTCTGTCTTGCAGCTTACCAGCATTAGTTCTGCCTATCACATTGAACATAATTTGAATTGGCCCTGGACCACCAATCCAGGGCACCCCTGCAAGTGGGTTGCCACGGCACACAGTTTGAGAACCACTGCCATATTTCTTGTGATGTATGAAAGTAGCCATGTTTGTTCATTTATAACAGTAGGAACAATATGAAATTTATCAGGATGCTTTTTAATGTTGCACTAACTAGCATGAAAAGACAAAAAAAAAAAAAAAAAAATCAAAAAAATCAAAAGGGAATTGCTACTATTTGAAAGATGACCTCTATTTGATTCCACTTTGCTATTGATGCCAATTACTTACCGGCCAACCTGGAAAGCCTCCGGTCTCCCACTTCTTCTCAAAGTCATTCTGTATCTTACCGAACAGCTCATTCTGATCCAGCAATGGTTTCACTCGGTCTGTGTAATCTTGTAAGTATTCTAACAGCACTTCCAAATACCTGCAAGAATATCGTTACAGCACTTAATAGGCCATAGATATGGACACATGCAATGAAGTCTGGGATTTATGTATAAACAGATATTAAATATATAGGCCACATCTTGGAATACAGCAAATTTTTCTGCTTAAAGTAGGTTCTTAATTATTTTGACAGACAACTTTTCCAATTTAACTGAATGTGGTTTTCGTCAATAAATTTAACCTGAATACCTGCAGCGATAAAAACAGGCTTTCTCCCGAACAACAACCGCATACTCTAAGCCTGTTTCAGGCATTACAAATCTACTGTAGCCGGGTACAAGCTACTGAACTGCCACAGCTGTTACATTGTTCATTTTAAAAGTTGAAATAAAGCTGCCACATTCATTGCTAGTGTAGGCAACCGTCCATATAAGTGGGAATTGGTACAACCCCCCCCCCCCCCCCCAAAAAAAAACAAAAAAAAAAACAACAACCCAGTTATTACAAGGTTCATGTATCTTATAACTCAACTGAACCCCCCCCCTCCAAATAAATAGAAAAATTACTAATTTAGTTCATTAACATAATACTGTGACTTCATACATACCCTCATGGTTAAGGGACATATCGATGCAGAGGGATGTCCCATATTCCTACCAAATAAAGATGTACGCACCCCTGTTCAGGCATTTTAAACCAATGCTTTACAAATATTTGATACGGCAGCAAGTGCTAGGGGTAACTGGTTATCACCCCTACGGGACTAATGGTTGTGGTGTGGTATATTTTTCCCAGGAAACATTGTTAATGAATGGAATATTTAGTTCACAAATACACTAAAATCTACAGTAAATTTCAAATCACCAACCGTTTGTATTCTGCGTTCTTTCGTTCTTTGGGAATGTCGAAGAGTTGGTCAAAAGTTGATAAATATGTGATGTAGTCCAATTTCTGAAAAAAAGACAATACAGCAGTCAGCAATCTTGCCTGAATATTATTAGGGAACTAAAACTCATTGGTTTACACTAAACTACCACTTTATAGAGATATATCAAGTAAAGTGAATTCCTACTTCATAAAGTTTGTTGGTTGGTGGACCAAAGGTGGCGTCAAAGGTCCAGAAAGATGTTGAACGGTCAGATAAACTACATCTCTGTTCCGTCTAATATGCCATATGTACCACTATATTGTACAGACATGGAGATCTAGCAAATGGAATGCATTAGAAGTGTATAAAACCATTGGTGGATTTAAATTACTGGTGAAGCGCTCAATTGCAGGAGTACATTGCACACATTAAGGGACATGTGATTGGCAGCAGCGGAAGAAGGGAGACTGGGGTAAAGACGTATGGCAGACAGAAAGTCCGCCTCACGGCAAAAGCACCCACGAAAGCTGCTTCGGGGGTCTCTTGTCCTGGACCCGTACACATGAACCTTGTAGTTGTGTCGGGAGGCCATTAGGTCCACGTCTGGTTGGCCCCACTTGAAGACCAAGAGCTGGAAGACCTTTGGGTGTAAAAGCCACTCGCTGGCGTGTACGTCTTGAAGGCTGAGGTAGTCCAATTCCCAATTGAGTATCCCTAGTATGAATACCGCTGAGATGGCATTCAGCCCACCAGAGAATGTGAGCTGCCTCCTGCATCACCAACTGACTGCAAATTCCACCCTGATGGTTGAGGTGGGCCACTGCAGAGGTGTTGTAGGACTGAATCTGGACCAGTCTTCCCCCGGAGCAGGTCCTGCGCTAGATTGAAGGCTCTAGACAGCTCAGAGCTCCAGAACATTGATTGGTAAGCAGATTTCTGCGCGAGTTCATTAGCCCTGAAAAGAGCTGTCTGGTCACTGCGCCCTATAGGCGGAGTCTGACATCTGTGGTTAGAAGTACCCAATCTGAAAGGGTCATCCCTTGTCTAGACGAGCCGTCTGGAGCCACCAGGTTAGGGACAGTCGGACCTACGGGGAGAGGTAGGGACCTGATCAGGTGGGGTTGTCAATTCCTCCGGGACAGGATCAGGCCTTGTAGGGGTCTCGAGTGTACTCCATATCGAAAGTGGAGACTATGGAATCCAGGACTTGCATGGCCGAGTTGATGGACACTCAACGACTGTGCAGCAATTTGTGTACTCGTTGCTGAAATTGTATCTGCAAACAGGAAAAGCCTCTGGACCGAAGACTCTAGGAGAGCTCCCAGATGTAGCATCAGTTGTGAAGGTGTGACGGATGACTTTCCAGTTGAAGGGCCAGCCATGTTGATTTAGGAAGGAAATTGCTGGAGGAGAAGGCGTTGCAGTACATCTGGGGAGTGCGCCAGATGAAACAGATCGTACAGATAAGGGTGCAGTACGACTGTCGATGTAGCTGTGCCACCGTAACTGTCATGATTTTGGTAAAGAACCTTGGCGCAGAAGAAAGACCAAAGGGCAGTGTCCGAAATTGGTAACGTTGTTGAAGGATAACAAACCGTACGAATCGCTGATGAGTGGGTGCTATAGGGACATGCAGATAAGCATCCTGAATGTCCAGGGACTCCATAAAGTCCTCAGGCTCCATAGCTAGGACAATAGAGGAGAGGGTTCCATACAAAACCTGGGTACTCTGACAAACTTGTTGATATATTTAAGATTGATAGAGCGATTGAAGGAGGGATAGAATTGCCTTTTGGAGGACCAAAGCATTGCTGGGGAACAATGGGGGAACTGTGCACAATTATTGAGGGGGTCATCTCCTGAATGAGACTGCGTACCCGTGAGAGACCACTTCTTGCATCCAGGCGTCTGTAGTTGTTAGGCGTCATGCTTGTGTGAACTGAAGAAAAAGGCCCACCCACCCTGGGGTCCTCCAGGAGGAGGCCCGCCACATCAGGCAGAGGGCTTGTCGTCAGACTTGGTAGGTGGAGGTCTTGCAGCCCTGCTTGGACCTGGGTTTGGTAGCCTTTGTAGAAGTAGTTTGACTGACCTTTAGCTCTACCTTGTGGGTGAAAGGAGAAAAATGTGGGAGGTTCGAGCCAGTGAAGTAGAGGCCGAGGGCAGGAAAGCAGTCTTGGCTGCCGCCAGTGTAGCCACAATTTTGTCCACTCAAGACAGGATATCCACAGTGAAAGGTAGAATTCTAAGGCCTTCTTGGAATCCATGTCCACTTTCTGCGAGTGAAGCCAGAGGATGCGGCGGGTGACCACAGATGTAGCAGACACCTTGGAAGGCTTACGTGAAACATCTGAGTGAAGTCTTTCCTCCAAAGCGTCAGCCCAGTGTTCAACTGCATTGGCCACCCAGGCAGCGGCAAAGGTAGGTCTATTAATAGCACCTGTAAGGGAATATACAGACTTGAGACAAGCTCAATCCTCCTATCCATAGTCTCCTTTAGGGAAGAAGCTGAAGGGATAGGGAGGGTGGAGTATTTAACTAGACAGGCTACGCGGAAATCCACCAGTGGGGGAATCTCCCACTTGGCACAGTCAGCAGCTGGAACGTGGTAGAAAAAAAAAACAAGATTTTAAACCTACCGGTAAATTTTTCTCCTAGTCCGTAGAGGATGCTGGGGACTACGTAAGGACCATGGGGCATAGACGGGCTCCGCAGGAGACATGGGCACTATAAAGACTTTAGAATGGGTGTGCACTGGCTCCTCCCTCTATGCCCCTCCTACAGACCTCAGTTAAAGAACTGTGCCCAGAGGAGACGGACAGTACGAGGAAAGGATTTTTGTTAATCTAAGGGCAAGATTCATACCAGCCCACACCATCCACACCGAATAACATGGAATATAGGCAACTAGTTAACAGTATGAACAAAACAGCATCAGCCAAAGACTGATCTTAACTGTAACATAACCCTTATGTAAACAATAACTATATACAAGCCTTGCAGAAATATGTCCGCACTGGGACGGGCGCCCAGCATCCTCTACGGACTAGGAGAAAAAGATTTACCGGTAGGATTAAAATCTTATTTTCTCTTACGTCCTAGAGGATGCTGGGGACTCCGTAAGGACCATGGGGATTATACCAAAGCTCCAGACCGGGCGGGAGAGTGCGGATGACTCTGCAGCACAGATTGAGCAAACACGAGGTCCTCATCAGCCAGGGTATCAAACTTGTAGAATTTTGCAAAAAAGTGTTTGAACCCGACCAAGTAGCTGCTCGGCACAGCTGTAATGCCGAGGCGCCTCGGGCAGCCGCCCAAGAAGAGCCCACCTTCCTAGTGGAATGGGCCTTTACCGAATTTGGTAACTGCAACCCAGCCGTAGAATGAGCCTGCTGAATCGTGTTACAGATCCAGCGAGCAATAGTCTGCTTAGAAGCAGGAGCGCCAACCTTGTTGGCTGCATACAGGACAAACAGTGCCTCTGTTTTCCTAACCCGATCCGTCCTGATTACATAAATTTTTAAGGCCCTGACTACATCAAGGGACTTGGAATCCTCCAAGTCACCCGTAGCCACAGGTACCACAATAGGTTGGTTCATATGAAACGATGAAACCACCTTAGGCAAAAATTGAGGAAAAGTCCTCAACTCTGCTCTATCCACATGGAAAATCAGATAGGGGCTTTTGTGAGATAAAGCCGCCAATTCGGACACCCGCCTTGCAGATGCCAAGGCCAACAACATGACCACCTTCCAAGTGAGAAATTTTAATTCAACCGTTTGAAGAGGTTAAAATCAGTGAGATTTTAGGAACTGTAACACCACGTTAAGATCCCATGGTGCCACTGGGGGCACAAAAGGAGGCTGGATGTGCAGCATTCCCTTTACAAAAGTCTGGACTTCTGGAAGAGACGCCAATTCCTTCTGAAAGAAAATTGATAGGCTCCATTAAAGGTACAGATTTCGGCCCTAACTTTAGGCCCATATCCACTCCTGTCTGTAGAAACTGGAGAAAACGGCCCAGATGGAAATCTTCCGTAGGAGCATTCTTGGCTTCACACCAAGATACATACTTCCTCCAGAAACGGTGATAATGTTTCGCCGTCACCTCCTTCCTAGCCTTTATCAGAGTAGGGATGACTTCCTCCGGAATACCTTTCCCAGCTAGGATTTGGTGTTCAACCGCCATGCCGTCAAACATAACCGCGGTAAGTCTTGGAACACGCAGGGCCCCTACTGCAACAGGTCCTCCCTGAGAGGAAGAGGCCACGGATCTTCTGTGAGCATTTCCTGAAGATCTGAATACCCGGCCCTTCGAGGCCAATCTGGAACAATGAGTATTGTCTGTACTCTTTCGTTTTATGATTCTCAATATTTTTGAGATGAGTGGAAGAGGAGGGAACACATAGACCGACTAAAACAACCCATGGTGTCACCAGGGCGTCCACCGCTACTGCCTGAGGGTCCCTTAACCTGGCACAATACCTCCGAAGCTTCTTGTTGAGGCGAGACACCATCATGTCTATTTGAGGAAGTCCCCAATGACTTGTTATCTCTGCAAAAACTTCTTAATGAAGTCCCCACTCTCCTGAATGGAGATCGTGTCTGCTGAGGAAGTCTGCTTCCCAGTTGTCCACTCCCGGAATGAAGACAGCTGACAGAGCGCTTATGTGATTTTCCGCCCAGCGAAGAATCCTGGTGGCTTCCGCCATTGCCACTCTGCTCCTTGTCCCGCCTTGGCGGTTTACATGAGCCACGGCTGTGACGTTGTCTGATTGAATCAGAACCGGTAGGTCGCGAAGAAGATTCTCCGCTTGTCGTAGGCCGTTGTATATGGCCCTCAACTCCAGTACGTTGATGTGTAGACAAGCCTCCTGGCTTGACCATAGTCCCTGAAAATTTCTTCCTTGTGCGACTGCTCCCCATCCTCGGAGGCTCGCATCCGTGGTCATCAGAACCCAGTCTTGAATACCGAACCTGCGACCCTCGAGAAGGTGAGCACTCTGCAGCCACCACAGGAGAGAGACCCTGGCCCTGGGGGACAGGCTTATTTTCTGATGCAGTTGTAGATGGGACCCCGACCACTTGTCCAGAAGGTCCCACTGAAATGTCCTCGCATGGAACCTGACGAAGGGGATGGCCTCGTAGGCCGCCACCATTTTTCCCAGTACTCGAGTGCATTGATGGACTGACACTCTTTTTGGTTTTAGCAAGTCCATGACCATGTTCTGGAGTTCCTTGGCTTTTTCCACTGGGAGAAAAACACTCTTCTATTCAGTGTCCAGAATCATGCCTAAGAAAGATAGCAGAGTCGTTGGAATCAACTGTGACTTTGGTAGATTTAGAATACAGCCGTGCTGCTGCATCACTCTCAAGGAGAACATCACACGCTTTTCAGCAATTGATCTCTCGATCTCGCTTTTATCAGGAGATCATCCAAGTACGGAATAAATGTGACTCCCTGCCTGCGCAGGAGCACCATCATTTCCGCCATTACCTTGGTGAAAATCCTCGGGCCGTGGAAAGCCCAAATGGCAACGTCTGAAACTGGTAATGACAGTCCTGTACAGCGAATCTCAGGTACGCCTGATGAGGAGGATATATGGGGACATGAAGGTATGCGTCCTTTAGGTCTAGTGACACCATAAACCCCCCCCCCCCTTCCAGGCTGGAGATAACTGCCCGGAGCGATTCCATCTTGAATTTGAACTTTTTCAAGTACAGGTTTAGGGATTTTAGATTTAGAATGGGTCTGACCGAGCCATCCGGTTTCAGGACAACAAACAGGGTTGAATAGTACCCTTTCCCCTGTTGGACCAGGGGAACCTTGATAATCACTTGCTGTTGATACAGCTTTTGAATTGCAGGTAAAACTATTTCCCTCTCTGGGGGAGAAGCTGGCAAAGCCGACTTGAAAAATCGGCGAGGAGGCACCTCTTCGAATCGCAGTTTGTAGCCTTGGGATATAATTTCCATCGCCCAAGAATCCACGTCTGACAGAACCCAGACCTGGCTGAAGAGTCGAAGACGTGCCCCCACCGGCGCGGACTCCCTCAGTGGAGGGGTTTAGTAGAAGCCGGGGAGGACTTCTGCTCTTGGGAACTAGCCGTAGCAGGCATTCTTTTCCCTCTACCCTTACCTCTGGTGAGGAAGGAAGAACCCCGACCTCTTCTGGACTTATGCGACCGAAAAGGACTGCATCTGATATTGTGGTGTTTTCTTTTGCTGTAGGGGAACATAAGGCAAAAAAGAAGATTTACCCACGGTAGCCGTGGAAACCAAGTCCGCAAGATCCTCCCCAAATAAGACCTCACCCTTGTAAGGTAAAACTAACATATGTCTCTGAGTCGGCATCACCCATCCATTGGCGGGTCCACAGGGCTCGCCTAGCAGAAATAGGTTCAAGAGCCAACGCCATGGCTAACAGCCCGTCTCTCGCAGCGTCTCTCATATATAAGGCTGCGTCTTTAATGTGACCCAAGGTCAATAAAATGCTATCCCTATCTAGGGTGTCAATGTCAGATGACAAGTTATCTGCCCATGCTGCTACTGCGCTACATACCCATGCCGACGCTACTGCCGGTCTGATCAAGGCACCCGTATGCGTATAAATTGATTTTAAGGTAGTTTCCTGTCTGCGATCAGCAGGATCCTTGAGGGCTGCCGTGTCCGGAGATGGTAGCGCCACCTTTTTGGACAAGCGCGTTAAAGCCTTGTCCACCCTGGGCGAGGATTCCCACTGTAACCTGTCCTGCGCGGGGAAAGGGTACGCCATAAGAATTCTCTTGGGAATCTGCAGTTTCTGGTCTGGAGTTTCCCAAGCCTTTTCAAATAAAGCGTTCAGCTCATGAGACGGGGGAAAGGTTACCTCAGGTTTCTTTTCCTTAAACTTGCATACCCTCGTGTCAGGGACAGAGGGGTCATCTGTGATATGCAACACATCTTTTATAGCAATAATCATATAATGAATACTTTTGGCTAGCCTTGGGTGTAACCTCGCATCATCGTAATCGACACTGGAGTCAGAATCCGTGTCGGTATCAGTGTCTGCTACGTGGGACAGGGGACGTTTCCGAGACCCTGAAGGGCCCTGTGACACAGCCAAAGCCATGGATTGACTCCCTGTTTCTTCCCTGGACTCTGCTTTGTCCTATCTCTTATGTAATAAAGTCACATTTTCATTTAATACATTACACATATCCAACCAATCAGGTGTCGGCGTCGCCGACAGACACCACAATCATCTGCTCAACCTCCTCCTTAGATGAGCCTTCCGCTTCAGACATGCCGACACACGTACCGACACCCCCACACACTCAGGGATATATATCTATATGGAGACAGTCCCCCAATAAGGCCCTTAGGAGAGACAGAGAGAGTATGCCAGCACACACCCAGCGCCATCGGACCCTGGAATAAAATCCCAGTCAGTACAGTATTATATATATATATATATATATATATATATATATATATATATATATATATATATATATATATACATACATACATACATACATACACACACACACACACACACACACACAAATAAATGTGCCCCCTCCTCTTTTGCGCCCTCTGTACTTGTGTTCAGCAGGGGAGGGTCCGGGAAACCAGCTTCTCTGCAGCGTGCTGTGGAGAAAATGGCGCTGGTTAGTGCTGGAGGATCAAGCTCCGCCCCCTCAACGGCGGGCTTCGGTCCAACTCAAATGTTTATACTGGCGGGGGTTTCTGTAATATACTATACATACATACATACATACATTTATTTATATTTCTCTTTCATCCACTAGGAGACACTGTAGTCCTATACAGTAGGGGTGTGAAGCCTTGAACCGGAGGTGTGGCACAATCTTAAATTAGCATTGTCTGCACAGCCGGCTACTCCCCCTTCACATCCCTCCTCCCTCAGTTTGAAAAACTGTGCTGGAGGTACAGCACGTGGAGCACTGAGCTCCTGACTAAAATCTAACAGAGTGTGCTGCGTCCACCTAATAAAAGGGAGACAAAGCCACATATATATTGGAGTGACAAAGATCCCTATTGAAGGGACCTGCATCTCTCCACAGGAGATCCTCCAAGTCCTCCTAACAGTGAGTACTGGTCAAGGGAAAGAAGTAGCTTAGGCAGGGTCCTTCATGTAATTTTTTTTTTTTTTGGATGTCCTTCCTTATTTAATATCACCTAAACTATCACTGCTGCCTCCTGTAATAGATCCCCTCTTGCAGCTACAGCGGCGGGCGCGGGAGCAGAGTGCGGCGCAGGACTCAGCCTTTCCTCCCTGTGAGCAGGGAGCGACGGCAGAGAGGCGCACTACACAGCAACGAATCTGTCAGCCGAAGCGGAGCACAGGCGTCGCTACGGGAAACTGTCCTTCCGGCGCGCGCCGGCCAGCGGGTCCGGAGCGCGCCACATAGCGTACTCACCGAGCACCAGATAGTGGACTCGGCGCGTGCCAGCCAGCGGGCAGGGGCTAAAAAATAAAGGCAGCAAGTGCTTCCATACTATGATGAAATAGCAACTATATATGGGGCAGCGGCAAGTGTTTCCATACAGTATTACAGGACATTTAGTGGGGGCCATATTTAATGATTATGGCGCCAGACTGAGATAATGGATGGGTCCTCCCCCTCCCCCCAGTAAAGTACATAGGGGAAGGTTGTTTATTAAAGAATTAGCTCCCCCTGCTGCACTGCCTGCATAGTGCATAGTATAATATAGCAGAGAGATCGTTAGGTAACAGCTCCCTCTGCTGGTGTATAATATATATACAGTATATGAGGATCTCCTGAAAAGTAATCAAAAACTTTACAATTTATATTTTCAAGGGACTTCTGTTTCAAAGATCCTGCAGAAAATACACGGAAGCAAGCGAATACCAACTCTAACATCGTAGCTGATTTACAGTTGGGGTGTGAGGATTGCGAGTCGGCTGGTGTTTTTTTTATTTATTTTTTATTTTTTTATTTTTTTTAAATTAAAGATATTGGCCTGCTCCTTTTATATACGAAAAGGACAGGCAATTCCAGCCGGATCCAATACCTTCGCTTCCGTCATCTCCCAGTCTTTCTCTTCCTAGTTTAAAAGGGTGAAAGCGCAGCAGGCTACCCTGGTACAGGGTTTTCAAAACAACATGTCTAAGGCAACCAAGACCTCCGAGACCCGTTATGTTTGTACGAAATGTAACAAGAGCACGCGGGTTGGCAGCTCTGGGGTGTGCGACTCCTGCTTAGACAAGGACGCTCCACCTGGGAGCAGTGCTCTGGCTAAGGCATGGGAAGACAACCTTGCTAATAGAATCTCCATGGAGACGGCAGAATCGCGCAAGCAGCAATCAGAACGGGCTGCGGGATTCTCAAAGACGATGGAGGAATTTCTCATCAGGTTAACGCCGCCCGCACACGCAGAAACGAGTGTGCGCAAAGCTGTTAAAAGAACTCTCCCTATGATACCAGAATCAGAGGAGGAAGAGGGTTTTCTTCTTGATACGGAGGAAGGTGAGTTAATTGAACCTAACCTAGACGCCGACTTTCCAAAAGAGGACTCGGCAATCTCAGGTCTAGACTCCTTAATTGACGCGGCAAAAGAGATCCTAAGCTTTAAAGACGAGGAAATACGGAAGCCGGAAGATTTCGATTTGTTCGAATCCCAAAAGCCGCGTTCAGCAGTGTTTCCCATTCCTAAATCCCTCCAATCTCAGATAGAGGAGGCTTGGAAACAACCTGACAAACGGTTTCAATTTCCGAAACGGTTTCAGGTAACTTATCCCCTACCTAAGGGTGTAATGGACAAGTGGGAGACTCCGCCGGTAGTGGATGCTTCACTAGGAAGGTTGTCAAAAAAGACAATTTTTACCAATTCCTAACGTAACTACTTTAAAGGATGCGTCAGACCGTAAAGTTGACACTGCGTTAAAGTCAATTTTTGTTGCAGCTGGTGCAGCGCAGAGACCTGCGATCGTCTGTGCTTGGGTCAACAAGGCCATGGGTGCATGGTCCGGCCGTATTGTACAAGCTATTGAGGAGGAAAATAGCTTAGAAGAGATTACCCAACTGGCGGAACACATTCGGGAATCTGCATCGTACTTGTGTCAAGCTTCTAAGGATATTAGCAGAATAGCATCGCGCATATCTGCATCGGCCATATTGGCTAGAAGGATTTTATGGCTCAGAGAATGGCAGGGAGACTCAGACCAAAAAGGCGGTAGAATCCATCCCCTTTGGGGGCGAAATGCTGTACGGACCAGAATTAGACAAGTGGATTTCCCAGGCTACAGCGGGGAAGTCCACTTTTCTGCCTACTCCTTATACGAGAACCGCTCCACAAACTAGGAGAGGTTATTCGGGACCATCGTTTACTTCATTTCGATCACAGTCCTTTCGAGCCCGAGGAAGGGGTTTCGGTACACAAGCACGTGGGGGCAGAGGTAGAGGCCGCTCACAGGCAGCAACCAGAAAGCAGGATAAATCTACTGACAAGACCGTGGCATGACGGCCTCCCAGCTCACCTGGGGTCCCCCTTGGTGGGCGGCCGACTGGAAGGTTTTCAGGACATCTGGGCCAAAACCTCACCAGAGCTTTGGGTGAACAACTTAATCTCTCAGGGATACAAACTGGAATTTCAACAGAGGCCTCACAGTCAGTTTTTTACGACAGGATTGCCTCAGTGCCCTCAAAAAGCAAGGGCACTACGGGCAGCAATTCAAAAATTACTACAGGCAGAGGTCATTATTCCAGTTCCCGCTTCTCAGAGAGGAACGGGGTTCTATTCCAATCTTTTTGTCATGCCAAAGCCAGACGGGACGGTCAGACCAATACTCAATTTAAAAGTTTTCAACCAGTTCTTAAGGGTCTACAAATTCAAGATGGAATCAATCCAATCGGTCATTGCAGGCCTAGAACAGGGCGAGTTCATGGTATCCATGGACATAAAAGATGCATATCTGCATATTCCAATCTGGACTCCTCACCAGGCTTACTTAAGGTTCGCACTGCTGGCGGATCAATACCAATTCCGGGCCTTGCCGTTCGGTCTATCATCAGCCCCAAGAATCTTCACAAAGATCATGGCAATCATGGTTGCAGGACTGAGACTGTTGGGGGGTCACGATTATACCTTATCTGGACGATTTACTGATCAAGGCACCATCTCAAAATCGACTGCTCAAGGATGTTCAGACATCCCATCAATTTCTAATTCAACATGGATGGATTGTCAATTTCCAAAAGTCCAACCTCATACCGACTCAACGGATTCAATTCCTCGGTCTCATCTAGGACACGGTACTATTACGTGTGTTCCTGCCAGAGAACAAGGTCCAGGATCTACAGAGATTAGTGTCTCAGGTACTGAGGACGCAAACTGTTTCTCTGCACCTCTGTGTGCAACTTCTCGGGAAGATGGTGGCGTCGTTCGAAGCTCTCCAGTACGGCAGACTTCATTCCCGACCATTCCAAATAAACCTCATTGCTCAGGGAGCAGGCTCGCACTGGCTTCTCCATCGGAGAATCAGACTTCAACCGCAAGTACGAGTCTCCTTGATATGGTGGTCGTTACACAAGAACCTTGCAGCCGGCAAGAAATTCGGCATTTGGGATTGGAGGATTCTGACAACGGACGCCAGTCTCTAGAGGTTGGGGAGCCGTCCTAGAGGACCATCAGTTTCAAGGACGGTGGACGTTACAGGAGAGCAGACTACCCCATAAACATCCTCGAACTAAGAGCAGTTTACAATGCGCTTCTCTTTAGCAGAAGACAGTCATGAATCAACACATCAGGATTCAGTCGGACAATGTCACAACGGCTTACATAAACCGTCAAGGAGGGACAAAGAGCAGGATGGCGTTAAAGGAAGCCACAAAGATCTTGTTGTGGGCAGAAAGACGAAACATAATCCTCTCGGCAGTGTTCATCCCAGGTGTGGAGAACTGGGAAGCAGATTACCTTAGTCGCCAGGACATGCATCCGGGAGAGTGGTGCCTACATCCACGGATTTTCGACATGGTTGCGAGACGATGGGGTCTGCCTCAGGTGGACCTAATAGCGTCTCGGCAAAACCATCAGCTGCCCAGTTATGTGTCAAGGACTCGAGATCCAGCAGCAGAAGGAGTGGACGCATTAACGCTTCCTTGGCATTACAGGAGGGTTTACATATTTCCACCATTCCCACTCATACCCAGGGTTCTGAAAAGGGTAAAGCGGGAACGAGTGTGGGCGATTCTAATCGCACCAGATTGGCCCCGCAGGAGTTGGTACTCCGACCTGCGGGGGTTACTTGCGGAAGATCCTTGGAGGTTACCTCAGAGAGAGGACCTGCTATCTTAGGGACCGTTTCTACACCCCGACCTGAACAGGCTGCGTTTGACGGCGTGGCTATTGAAACCCGGATTTTAAGAAACAGAGGGATTCCAAAAACGGCCATTCCTACAATGATTGCCGCTAGGAAGCCGGTCACAGCCAGACACTACTACAGGATTTGGAGACGGTACATGGCTCGGTGTCAGGAACGGGGATGGAATTCAACGAACTTCCACTTATCTCGACTTTTACTTTTCCTTCAGGCCGGTCTAGAGGGAGGACTCAGACTGGGCTCTCTGAAGGTTCAAATTTCGGCTCTCTCCATCCTTTTTCAACAGCGGCTAGCATCCTTGCTAGAGATTCAAACCTTTTTACAGGGGGTTCTGAGGATTCAACCCCCTTTTCGTCCTCCCACGGCACCATGGGACTTAAATTTGGTGTTAGAATATTTGAAGTCACCGACTTTTGAGCCGTTGACAGGAACAGACCTGAAATATCTCTCTTGGAAGGTCACGTTATTATTTGCCTTGGCTTCGGCTAGGCGGGTTTCTGAGTTGGGAGCCTTATCCTGTAAGAGTCCTTTCTTAGTTTTTCATGAGGATAGGGCGGAACTCCGTACAAGAGCGGACTTCCTTCCGAAGGTGGTTTCGGGGTTTTATGTAAACCAGCCAATAGTGGTTCCATCTTTCCAGGGTCTCACAGATGAGGACGTGTCCTTGGATGTTGTCCGAGCTTTACGGGTATACGTACAGGTTACGTCGTCCTTCAGAAAGTCGGACCATTTGTTTGTTCTTTATGATGGGCCAAAGAAGGGTTGGCCAGCATCTAAGCAGTCTTTGGCTAGATAGATCAGACTTGCCATTCGGCAAAGCTTATGTTTCCTGTGGCAAACAGGTTCCGGTTCAGACGGGTGCTCATACTACCCATTCAGTGGGTGCCTCGTGGGCGGCTGCCAGGGGTGCTTCCACTACTCAACTTTGCAGAGTGGCGACGTGGTCTTCAGCCCACACGTTCGCAAAATTTTACAAGTTTGATACTTTTGCAGGCCACGGACAGCACTCCCTCCCTGGGGGTAAACTTTGGGACGTCCCCTACCGTATAGGACTCCAGTGTCCCCTAGTGGATGAAAGAGAAAAGAGGATTTTGGTACTTACCGATAAATCCATTTCTCTGAATCCTCTATGGGACACTGGACGCCCGCCTCGGTGCTGTCAACCTGCTGTGTTCTAAGTTCTTGTTTTAAACAGTTCGTATAAACAGCGTTCCTTATTCGGTTAAGAGTTCTTGGCCGCTGTTTGATATGTTGTACGGTTCGGTTCCTCGCCATTTGCTATAGTGTCATGTCCTATTCTCTCAGTCAAATTTTTCAAACTGAGGGAGGAGGGATGTGAAGGGGGAGGAGCCGGCTGTGCAGACAATGCTAATTTTAGATTGTGCCACACCTCCGGTTCAAGGCTTCACACCCCTACTGTATAGGACTCCAGTGTCCCCTAGAGGATTCAGAGAAATGGATTTATCGGTAAGTACCAAAATCCTCTTATCTATATCTATCTATGCCAGTGTCCCTAGAAGTTCATGATTGCTACCCAGGGCGGGCCGCCCATGCCCGCCCCCCCCCCCCCCCATACTGTGCCGTCAATGTGTGTGAAAGATCAGAAGTCTTCTGCTGCCTTTGAAGTCTTCTTTCTTCTTATACTCACCCGGCTTCTATCTTCCGGCTCTGTGAGGAGGACGGCGGCGCGGCTCCGGGACGAACAACGAGGGTGAGACCTGTATTCCGACCCTCTGGAGCTAATGGTATCCAGTAGCCTAAGAAGCAGAGCCTATCAGTTAAGTAGGTCTGCTTCTCTCCCCTCAGTCCCTCGATGCAGGGAGCCTGTTGCCAGCAGTGCTCCCTGAAAATAGAAAAACCTAACAAGTCTTTTTCAGAGAAACTCAGTAGAGCTCCCCTGCAGTGCATCCAGTCTCCTCTGGGCACAGGATCTAACTGAGGTCTGGAGGGGGGGCATAGAGGGAGGAGCCAGTGCACACCCATCTAAAGTCTTTAGAGTGCCCATGTCTCCTGCGGAGCCCGTCTATACCCCATGGTCCTTATGGAGTCCCCAGCATCCTCTACGACGTAAGAGAGAGAGAAAAAAAAAGTTAGTCGCTTAGAGAATGGAAACTTTTTACAAAGATTAATCCAGGCTTCACGTCAGAGGTCCATAAAATGTTTACACTAAGAAAATTCATCTTTGACTACCTTTTGGAGCTTAAACAGCAGAGACTTTTTAGATTCAGGAGTAGGCTCCTCTTCCTCTATTTGAAGGATATATTGGACAGCTCTCACAAGGACAGATACAGCCAGGTGAGTCTAACGTTCCTCCCCTCCTGAGGGGGACTCAGATTGAGAGGAGGGCTAGGGCCTTAGAAGGCAAGGGCCTGTCACCCTGTAACATTGTTGGAAAGCGGTGGAGGTTGGTGCCAGGCTTTGTATGGAGGTAGAGAGCAAATCCATCCAAGAGGGAGACATGGCTGGGACTAGTATTGCCGAAAGCATATCTGAGAGTGGTATGGCAGGATGCACCTGCTGAGGAAAAACTCAAATGCAGGGGTTGTCAGGCAGTCAGCTATCTGACCCAGTAACTGAAAAGGAAGTTCCTGCACAAGGGCTGGGAGTGGTGGATGAAGGGATGTATAACTAGCTGTACATAAATCATTCTGAATAACGTCCAAAGGGAATAAACCTACGGAACAGGACACAATATGGCTACAGGTAGCGTGCAACAATGACAATACTGTACAGCTCGTAGGGCTGTGAAGAATGCAGAACCCCTTAAACACCTGGATGAAGGAGTAGAAAACAAGGGACAGTTATACGCTGACAGTAATAGAAAGAACAGACAGCAGAGCTAGCAAAAGTCAGACAACGCAGAATGCAATTTAAATACACTGCAACGGATACTAAATCACCTACAAAAGGTAGGATATAGCACTGTATGGCCTGGCTCCTTGGAGAGGTATGCAGTGAGACTGGACCCAGCGTTCCCGGAGACCTGTAGCTGTACTTAAGAAGGCTGCTGTGGCTCTCTCAGGGGGAGGAGAAGCAGCTCAGCAGCGGGAAACCACAGTGGAACAGCCCCCCAAGCTGGGGGTGGGGCAGCAGGCAGAAGTTTGGCCTCCCCTATGCTGGCATTACCCACCAGTATTCTGGCCTCTAAACAGTTAACCTACTCCAGTAAAAAAGTCCTGGTGGTCTAGTGGAGTCCCCGGCAAACTGATGTCCACCCCAGCTCATCCGGCAGTCCTTGGGACCAGAGTAGAAGCTGTGCTCTGCCGGAAGTACGTCCCGCGGACGGAGTTTTCGAGCCGGCGGGGGGGTGATGGAGCAGCTGTGCTGGTATCCACAGTACAGCCTAGCACTGCTGCCCAGTTGTTGTAATAAAATTGAAATTAAATAAATCAGGACCAAGCTGCGCCAATGTCACAGTCACAATAATCACCAATGCACGAGTGCCCTGTCTCCCGACACCCTCACCAATGTGTTCTTGTTGGCGCTAGGCACATATGCTGACGGCGCCCCCGATGGGAAGATCATGTGACTGATGTTGGCACAGCTCAGCCATGTCACAGCAACATGATCCTCCCCACCACTCCATCTGGCATCTGTGTCAGCTGGCAACAAGGACATATTGGGGAGGGAGCAGGAAGACAGGGGACGCACGCATTGGGGGTGAGCGTGTCGGACGGCAGGGGGTTTGCTTGTTGGGCATATCGCCCCAAAAAAAAAAAAAAAAAACGTTTCAGGAGAACACTGTTACAGATATGCCATGGACAATCTTT
Organism: Pseudophryne corroboree; assembly: GCF_028390025.1. Lineage (NCBI taxonomy): Eukaryota > Metazoa > Chordata > Amphibia > Anura > Myobatrachidae > Pseudophryne > Pseudophryne corroboree. The sequence continues at coordinate 553,231,403 of NC_086445.1, forward strand.
CGACTAGACAGGACAAATATTCTTTCTAGGCACAAATATCGGGTGTTGTATGGGTGTACTCTATCCATGGGGGGAGGGGGGGGGGGGGTTTATATAAAAGACTTGGGCCAATGTGTATGTGTGTAATAACTACATGGGGTGAACATAAATGCTGAGCACTGTTTGCTTAAGTCTTTGTAGCTTCAGCAATGCAAATTATCCCTTCAAAATTCAAATGTGCCTTCCTCAGTGATCAGTTCCCTGCTCTACAAATTCCTACAGTAAGCACTACCATATATTTAGGGTTCTTGGACCAACACTATAAATTCCTACATATATTCTACAGTGTTTGAATTGTCTAGTTCCACAAATAAAGTATATTCAGATTAGTACAGCTGCTTCCTTTCTTTTTGTGTGTGACTTTTCCATTTAAAGTACAAACTCTTGTTCTCTTACCTCTGAAGACTTCAGGTTGATGTACTTCAAGTAACTGTCATGAAGGTCCAAGTACCGACCATAACCTTCTTCATCTGTGAACTCCACCAGATCTGTCACAAGCAAAGGAAAAGTCATTCACAATTTAAATATGCAAAATATAATAAATAATTTTTTATTATTATTATTATTATTATGTAAGCCAATTTTGACTGAACAAATCCATTAATACACCACGGAACACACAGAAACATGCAATGTCCTAAGCTAAAAGCTACACTGTCTAGCATGTGTTCTTAATATACAAACAAGATTAAACGAAGTAATTACTGAAAAAAACTAAGTGGTGCGCCATGTTCGATATTAAGTGCCAGCCAATTACTTACTTTGAGCTTCTTCGCTTGGATTTTCCCTGGACTTCAGCAGCTCATCAAATTCCACTGACATAGGGACACAGATCTTTAAAAAGAGAAAATAAAATAAAATAAATGTACATGTATTTTTTTTTTTAAAGCAAGACCTTCTACTACTACACAGTGTTAATCAGCACTCTGAAAGTTTCTCATGTGGGACTTCATAGTTGGGCAGAGTCTACAGTAATAAATATGTATCTAAGCTGGTTAGCCCTGCTATAACCGCACAAGTAAAGTTTTACTGCTATATTTTTGATCCTGTAAACAGAACTAGTCAGGTATTCAGAATCCTTCCCCAACAGAAATTCCCTAGTAACTCACCTCATTCGGATGCTTCCGGTGAAATTCTTTAATCAATTTGAGCCTGTTGTAGAATTCACCAAATTCATTTGGTCCAGAAATGGCATTCAGCTCTTCCTTTCTTAATCTGAAATATACACATAACCATCCATTTAAAAGGCACTGATATGCTTGTATTGTCAAATATGTTATGTCATTAATGCATGCATATGCTAAGCTCTTCAAAGCATCTCTTCGTCACACAAATATTTTAATAGGTCATCTTTCTCACCCATCTTTATCTTCATATAGATCCCTTGAGTTCGCGCTCACGTCCATATACCGCTACAAAATAAAAATACAAAAATCTGAAAGTAATTGCAAAACTAATTTGGTTCTGCTGAACTGCTCTTAAATAGAAAGAATCAGGACTTACATCTTGCATTGCTCGTGCTCTGTGGTCGGAATTTATCTGTTCACGCAACTAATGAGAGAAACATTCATATTCACAAATTATTTATTTATTTTGAAAGGTGCACAAAAAACACTGCAGCAATAGACAGTTACAAATCATATATAAGATAGAAAGGTATATACAAGGCTGACTAAAGAGGTGCCGACATGAGACAGGGACTTCTTCATAAAGTGTACAGTCTATAGGTGACAACTTAGAATGTTCTATTTCTCAACAAAAAACAAACTGTTATTCTACCATGAAAGTGATGACAATGCACAAGGAATGTTCTACGGTTTTATTACTTTTGTTATTTCATTTTTTTTAATTGTATTTAAAAACTATGGGGATAGATCTATGAGCACATAATATACATTTCAACCCACTTTAGCATGCAGTTTACTTTCTCCCCCAAAAAATACACAGGGGTGAAAACAAAGCATGTAAAAAGGGATCACCCTTTCTAATGAACCAAGCAGAACAGCAAATAGATCACTGAGACTTTATTGCCGTCAGTACATTGTAGGTTCAGAGATTATGGCACACACCCTTTTTGGCAAACTGCCCACAAGATCCAGGACAACAGCAGGCGGTATGTTTTGCCATTCCACCTCAAGTACAGTGACCAACTGTGACTTGAGGAAGGGTGAGTCGGCCTAGAACACACCCATCGCTCCAATTCATCCCAGAGGGGTTAAAATCTGGACTCTGAGCCGGCCAGTCCATCTGGGTTACCGAATTTTCTGTATACCAGTCCAGCATAAGCCTGAAAACGTGATATCACACAGCCTAGGATGATCCCCTTTTCAAACTGTTATCGCCTTCTGGCAAGTCATTTCATTAGCAAATGATCTAATCAGTGCCCCTATACCCGTATTATATAATTCATTTGGATGCTACATTTTAATAGTTGAACCAATGAGCTGTTAATGGGCATCAAACCACAGAGAAACATAGCGATAACAAACTCACTGTAGAGCAACTCTAAACAATGAAAACAAAATTTCATTAAAAAAAAAAAAAAGTGATTGCCTGTAACATCAACATAAATTTTATAAAAACAATACAGACAATACATATACAGATGGAGCCAGGTTAATCGTGGCTCATCTGCGCCCCCGCTGAGTCCCGACTAGGACTCTGGATGGGATGCGCATGCGTGCGAGACGCGCACGTGCCCCATTCACTACAATGGGAGCGTCTCTGTGCACTCCCATAGCGGGGCTAGACGCCGGATTGCCTAGTCCTGCCGGGAGTGCACGTTTGCGATGGAGCCGTACTAGGTAAGCGCGGCTCCATCTGTATTCACTATTAAATGAAAACAACATAACAGAGCTAAATAATACACAAGAATTCCAAGGAAATGTATGGAAAATGGTGTGCAGCAGGGGTTCTCAAACTCAGTCCTCAGGACCCCATACAGTATGTTTCCCAGGTCACCTGTGGATTTTTAAAACGTGGCAGATAGTAACACACCTGTGCGTATTGGGTACAAAATGTAGACAGTCATAAGGGGACATGTACTAAGCCTTGAAGAGCAGGAAAATCAGCTCCTAAGTAACATGTTACAAGCTGTATTTGAAATGACAGTAGCCGATTGGTTGGCAGTTTCTCTCTCTCTCTCCAAGGATTAAAACATCTGCTCATAATGTCAACATCCATCACATCGACATAGTCATGTTAATCATGTAGCCAGTAATGAAATGTTGCTGTTTCGTCCTGGTCACCCAGAGGGGACTTACCTGCTCCTAGTGGCTGCAGGGGCATCTTTCAGGTCCTACCAACCATGTGACTGGCACTTATAGGTCAACCTCCAATCCTCCAGCGTTCTAGTATTACTTGGCAATCTCTAAAACCCTCCCAAGTAGCCTAATCCTAGTTTACCCCAAACCGGTTGACATTTCATCTGTACACATTCTGAGAATGTTTACATCTCAACAGTCTCCCTTTTGCTTACACTCCACGTGTGCATCCTGCTAGTTGGTCTGGAATATATGAACTGGAGTACTATAGAGAAACACTGGAGTACACACACACACTTGCTCAGAAGGGAGAATGTACAATTGAAAGTCAGAGTATCGCCGGTAATGCAGATTATAGTGATAAATACCTAACCTTCCTTAAATTCCAGTGGGAAAGACCAGCGAAAGGCGCTCCGTGGTGTATGTACGGCGTGTATCCCACCAAAAGGAGCCCCGCACAGCCCACCACCCCCGGCAGTCCGGGATCTTACCGTGGCTTTCTTTGCCATCATTTCCTTGGTCATCACATCCATTAGCCGCTCTTTCTCCTCATGGTAACGCCGCTGCTGCTCTAGTATAGTCTCCATTTCAGGTGGCCGGATCCGGAAGCGATGGGTGTAAAACAATACTATATTCCGTCCGCCTCAGACTTAGGGAAACAAGAGTTTAGAAAAACACGGTTCCGCTCTCGGAAAAGAGTTCCAGCCGCAAATGATAAACGCTATCACCGCAGCGCCCTCTGCTGGAGCTTGGAAGCTGCTGAGGACGTGGAATATATAGTGTCAGTATAGTATATATCAGTGATGGCTAACCTTGACACTCCAGCTGTTGTTGAATGGCCAAATAGCAAAACTGATACAGGGCATGCTGGGATGTGTAGTTCAACAACAGCTGGAGTGTCAAGGTTAGCCATCACTGGACTATATATTATTCTCACCCACACCTTGGGGGTCATTTAGACCTGACCACACACTACCTTTTTTTGCAGCACTGCGATCTGGTCAGAACTACGCATACGTATGCTCCGCAATGCGCAGGCGCGTCGCCCCCCCAGTGACAGGGAACGCCAGGTAGCGATGGGCTTACAGAAGAAAGCGATCGCAAGAAGATTGACCGAAAGAGGCTGTTTGTGGATGTCAACTGACCGTTTCCAGGGCGTGTCCGAAGAAACGCAGGCGTGTCCAGCCGTTTTAAGGGAGGGTTCCTGACGTCAGATTCAGCGTGGATCGTCGCAGCCGCTGAGTAAGTCCTGAGCTGTGCAGAGACTACACAAACTTTTGTTTGTGCAGCTCTCTGCACATGCATTTGCATCCCTGCACAGCGATTACCCCCTTCCCCTGTAGGCGGCGACTACCTGATCAAAAACCCGTGCAAAAAAAACAGTGCAAAAACCCGCCTGCTTGCGACCAGGTCTGAATTAGGCCCCTTGTCTATTTCTGTGTTCTTTAGTACATTGCATTATGAACTGCAGTTATTATTTATACACATTCCTGTCATGTGTTATGTACAGCACCACGTTTCATTTGTTGCTATTCATGCTTCTGCAGTGTCCTGTGCTTTTGACCTTTCTTGTTTTGTATGTCCCAACCAGTGCTTAAACTAAAGGTTAGTGCCTAGATGCCCTTCCCTGAAAGGACCTATCCAATCAGGCGCTGGGTAAACGTCATCGTCTCTTGGGAATAGAAACCAGTTGCGAGTAAAATGAGCCCGCAAGGGTACATGGGAGCTAGTGGCGCCGAGATGGGTGTGTGGGTGTGTGTGTGGGGGGTACTAATTACCCCGGTCTGATCCTAGGTCTAAAGGAGGGGCGCAGTGAGGGTCCAGGTCTCCCCCCACCTGTTATTTTTTTGTAAGGGTGCATGGCCACGCCTTATGTCATTAGGCCACAACCACTGAAAAGTACCTGGGCCCAGCCAGGCTCTCTACTGCCCTGATTGGAACTGATAGAAAAGAAAATAACCTACTGTGATGTTAGTGTATTAGAATGCTTAATATTTGTAGACACTCCTTTACTAATCTGTGTAAGCCTGAATCTTCAGTGATGGTCCCTAGGACCAGGGTAATGCTGGGAAGTGGGTGGTCCAGTGTGCAGAGTGTGCTTGGAGTTGGTGATGGAATAAACAGCACATCAGTGAACTCACATGTCTCTGTGTCCTGATGACTGGATTTACAAACATATGAACAAAACATGGTGTCAGAAGAAGTTTAACTTGGACTGCTAGTGCTCTCAGAGTGTGAAAGAATCTTGCAGAAGTCTGTAAGGCTTTGATACTCAGTGTCTGCAATGCCTGCCGTGTGCTCCTCTCTTCAAACAGTGAGTAACCATGGATAACCTGGCTCCTCCAACCGGCATGCTAATGTCTGGTAAGTTGTCTGAAAACTGGAAAAGATTTAAGCAAAGGTTTAATATATATCTTGCTGCATGTGGAGCTGATACAGAGGCTGACAAAACGGAGGCATCCATTTTCCTCCATGTGATAGGAGAGGATGTGCTGGACATTTATAATAGTTTTCAGATTGCTGAGGGGCAGAATATGGTGCTATCTTCTATAATGCAAAAGTTTGAAGATTACTTTGTGCCAAGGAAAAATGTGACATATGAAAGATATAAGTTTTTCACATGTGATCAGAAGTCTGGAAATGGATTTGATCAGTATGTTACAGAGCTGCAATCACTCAGTAAAACCTGTGAGTTTGTCGATTTAAAGGATTCACTGATTAGAGATCGTATTGTCTGTGGAATACCTGATAATGGACTCAGAGAGAGATTGCTGAGACAGCAAGACCTAACACTAGACAAGGCAGTGACTATGTGTAGATCTGCAGAAATAACTAGATTTCAAGCCAAAACGTTACACAAGGAAGTTGATGCTGCTGTCCATGTAGTGCACAAAACAGAGCCAAGCAAACCTCCATTCTCAAGAATGAAGCAGTCTAAGCCACAGTCTAATAAGGAAATGTGTAGTAGATGTGGAAATGCTCACAATCCTAAAATGTGCCCTGCTTATGGTAAAACCTGCATGAAATGTGGTAGACTTAATCACTTTGCCAAATGCTGTAAAATGGAAAGTGAAACCAAAGTGCATGCTATTAAACAAACAGAGGAATTCTTTGTGGATTGCATTGAACTTTGCAGTGCAGATAAGAAAGAATGGATTGTCCCTTTAACTGTGAACGAGATTGTCATTCCCTTTAAGCTTGATACAGGCGCGCAGGTGAATTTAATATCGTTTAAAGACTATAAGACTTTTAGAATAAAACCTAAAATTCATCCAGCCAAAGTGAAAGTTACATGGTACACTGGGGAGGAAATTCCTGTGAAAGGTACATGCTTAGTGACACTGAAATATAAGGGGAAACAGTTTAAAACATCTCTACTGATTGTGGATAAAAATGTGCAACCGATTCTAGGATTAAGTTCCTGTGAGAAACTAAGCTTGCTAAAGAAAGTTTTTATGGTGACATCACAAGTAGAAGATGACTGCAAATCGATGTTTACAGAATACAGAGACTTGTTTGAAGGTCTAGGTTGTTTGCCTGGAGAGCATAAAATAAATATAGACACGCAAGTTTCTTCAGTGATACACCCCTGTAGAAAAGTGCTGTTCGCGCTGAGAGAAAAACTGAAACAAGCGTTAAATCGCATGGAAGCCATGGGTGTGATACAGAAAGTTGATGAACCTACTGAATGGGTAAGCTCCTTAGTAATTGTTGAAAAGAAAAATGGACAACTCAGGATATGTCTAGACCCCAGAGATTTAAACAAAGCTATTAAATGAGAACATTTTTAATTACCAACCAGAGATGAAATCATGTCGCAATTTGCGGGAGCAAAATGGTTCAGTAAATTGGACGCATCATCAGGATTCTGGCAAATGAAGCTAGATGAGGCCAGCTCAAAGCTTTGTACATTTAATACACCAGAAGGTAGATACAGATGATTTTTTAACATATTCCAGGTGTTGAAACAATGATGGATGACATTTTTGTCTGGGGATCTACAAAGGAAGAACATGATTCTAGATTGAGACAAGTAATGGAACTTGTCAAGAAAGTGAATCTAAAGCTAAACAAGGACAAATGTGAATTTGGCGTGAATACACTTACTTTTATGGGTGACGTGGTCTCGGGTCAAGGTGTAAAACCAGACCCAAGGAAAATATCAGCCATAGTGAACATGGAACGTCCTAACAACAAAGACGACGTCAGAAGATTCCTAGGAATTATTACTTACTTAGGAAAGTTTATTTCTCAACTCTCTGAATGAACAGCCTCTCTTAGATGGTTGTTAGACAAAGATAACGAGTGGATGTGGTCACATGAACAAGAAGAAAGTTGGCAAAACTTGAAACAGATCATTACAGAGCAACCAGTGCTAAAATTCTTTGATCCCGCGAAAAGAATAAGAATTTCAGCAGATGCTTCGCAATTTGGCCTAGGCTCAGTGCTGTTACAAGAACATGAGGATACATGGCAACCAGTAATCTATGCATCAAGAGCACTGACAAGTGCTGAAACAAGGTATGCTCAGATAGAAAAAGAACTTCTAGCGATCACATATGCATGTGAGCGATTTCATCAGTTTGTGTATGGTCAAACATTTACAGTGGAAACTGACCACAAGCCATTGGTAGCTATCATGACTAAATCATTACATGACTGTCCCATGAGAATTCAACAAATGCTTATCAGACTACAGAAATATGATGTACACTTGCTGTACTGTCCCGGCAAATACATGTACATTGCTGATACACTTTCTCGTGCTGTGGACAAAAGTGAAGGTTCCAAAAGTCTGATGGATGAAGAGATAGAAGCCTATGTTAATTTGATCGTAGCTTCTCTACCAGTGTCTCTTGCAAGACAAGAACAGATTAGGAAAGAAACTGAGACAGATGACACAATGAAAATGTTGAAAGATATAATTCTGAAAGGTTGGCCAGCAGAAAAACATGCGTGCCCCCTGTCTATCCATGATTATTGGATGTACCGCAGTGACCTTACATTTGTCGATGGTATTATTTACAAAGGCAATAGGTTTGTCATACCTGCACGACTAAGAAAAACCTATGCTGTGCAAGATACATGAAGGCCACTTAGGAGAAGAAAAATGTAAGCGGAGAGCGCGTGAAGTTATGCATTGGCCAAGAATGAACCAAGTCATAGCACAGACTACAGCTACATGTGAATTATGTCTTATGTATAGACCGAAACAACAAGTCGAGCCACTGAGTCCTCACGCAGTGCCAGAGAGACCGTACCAGAAAGTTGGCGCAGATTTGTTTGATTGTAATGGGAAAACATACATTGTCGTGACTGATTATTACTCTTAACTACCCTGAGGTGAAGACACTACATACAACTACTAGTAAAGCCGTAATCAATTGCATGAAGTCAATCTTTGGAAGGCATGGTGTTCCTATGGAAGTGTTCACTGACAATGGTCCTCAGTTTTCCAGTGCTGAATTTAGACAATTTGCTGATGAGTGGGAATTTGTCCATACTACGTCAAGTCCCCACTATCCACGCTCAAATGGGTTGGTGGAAAGTTCAGTAAAAACTGTAAAGAGTCTCATGAAAAAAGCTCAAGAAGGTAAAGAAGATTTCTACAAAAGTCTTTTAATCTACCGCAGTACACCTTTACAGAATGGACTTTCTCCTGCACAAATGCTGATGGGAAGGAGGATTAGAGCAAATCTCCCGATACATGATGAACTGCTTAATACACATAACTCAGCATTGGTCAGACTGAGTAAGGAACGTCAACAGGCGAAACAGAAACTGTTCCATGACAGGCGAGCAAAAAGCTTATCTGATCTAAAATCGGGTGACCAAGTCCGTCTCAGAGATCACGAGAAAGGTATTTGGGTGCAGAAAGGTATTGTGCAGCACCAAGATCTTATACTATACATACAGAGCGTGGAACGGAAGTAAGAAGAAATTGGGTAGATTTAAGATCTCAACCTAACCATAATGAAGACAACATGACTGAAGAATACCCTTCATCTGACATGTATGATGATCCTGATAATGGTGAACCAACCACGATTCTAGAAAGGTCCAACATGGTCGATGAAACACAGACTGTGTATGAAAGGCCCAAAAGGGAAATACGCAGACCTGAGAGACTCATTGAAACGTGTTAGATGATCTTAAAATGACGTTGCTAATTGTTGCATTGAAGCATATAGGGCTCATCTTTAAAGAAAAGAGGATGTGATGTTAGTGTATTAGAATGCTTAATATTTGTAGACACTCCCTTACTAATCTGTGTAAGCCTGAATCTTCAGTGATGGTCCCTAGGACCAGGGGGATGCTGGGAAGTGGGTGATCCAGTGTGCTTGGAGTTGGTGATCGAATAAACAGCACATCAGTGAACTCACATGTCTCTGTGTCCTTATGACTGGATTTACAAACATATGAACAAAACACCTACAACACACCTAGATTTGAGAAAAAATAAAAATGCTTTAACGCCATAAAAGAACTTCCTCCCTCACCTGATGTCATATCCGGGTCATTTTGACGAAGTGTGAATAGAGTCAACTGTGTGTGCTTAAAGTGGTCCTAGAGAGGTGGTGGAACTCACCTCACCTAGGTGGTAATTCTGAGTTGATCGCAGCAGCAAGTTTGTTAGCAGTTGGGCAAAACCATGTGCACTGCAGGTGTGGCAGATATAACAATTGCAGAAAGAGTTAGATTTGGGTGGATTATATTGTTTCTGTGCAGAGTAAATACTGGCTGCTTTATTTTTACATTGCAGTTTAGATTTCAGTTTGAATACACCCCACCCAAATCTAATTCTCTCTGCACATGTACTATCTGTCCCCCCTGTAGTGCACATGGTTTTGCCCAACTGCTAACTAACAAATTTGCTGCTGCAATCAACTCAGAATTAGGCCTTTAGCCAACCCCCTCTCCCCTTTATGGATTCCATGCCACTGGCCCCTACCCTTCTTCCCCAGCTAGCAAAATGTTTATCTTCTGCTCCTCCACTCTGTCAGTCCCTCCATTGGCCACCTGTATTTTACAGCTTTCCATGGGGGTAATTCTGAGTTGATCGCAGCAGGAACTTTGTTAGCAGTTGGGCAAAACCATGTGCACTGCAGGGGAGGCAGATATAACATGTGCAGAGAGAGTTAGATTTGGGTGGGGTGAGTTCAATCTTCAATCTAAATTGCAGTGTAAAAATAAAGCAGCCAGTATTTACCCTGCACAGAAACAAAATAACCCACCCAAATCTAACTCTTTCTGCACATGTTATATCTGCCACACCTGCAGTGCACATGGTTTTGCCCAACTGCTAAAAAATTTCCTGCTGCGATCAACTTGGAATTACCCCCCATATGCAATACATAATTCTTTTAACAAAGCTATGCCAACATCTCACAATATCTCCCAGCTCACCCCTCCCTTCTGCACAAGATCTGTGTTTCTCATACACACAGACATTACCACACCCTCGTACTGTTCCTCTTTAGCTGGTACAGTATGTTGTTTTATTTGTTAATGGTCTGTACTGGCAAAAAGGCTTTGTACCAAATGTAGTGTCAGATTTCTATAGCAGCGTTGCAGAGACACTGACTCCTGCAACGCTGGTCAATGACAGACGGCTCCCTCCGTCCTTCTGGATAACATTAATCTGCCAGTAGCGGCTGCCCCTAGTCCCCAGGATCAGCTTTAAACAATCAGCGCTGCCATACTCAGACTTAGTAAACTTCCCCTTTATCCATGGCAGCACCCCCTTTACCCGTGGCCATGCCCCCTTTCCTCCTCTGTACCATTTTTTAGCAGAGAAATGTTGGAGGGTATGCATTACCTGCTCCCAGTCATAGTTACAATACTTTTTCTGTGCAATGCCCTCCCATTCACAAGACCCTTCTCTAGTCTCCAAACCTTTAAGCGTTACCTGAGAATTTACCTCTGCAGACAGCTTATCATATTCCAAAACCACCCACATTACCCCCAAACTTTGCATATTTCCTCTTTCTATACTCATACATCCATCCATTCCTAAGCCAACATTGCATGTAACGGGATCATACAGCCCACCAAGGCAATCTGCCATCTGGCTAGGCTTTTATTTTGTGCATATCTTGTCCCTCACGCAGCTCTTCCTCTGACACAGCTCTTCCTTCACACATCTTATCCCTCATGCAGTTCTTCCACTCGGACGGATTGGCCAACCAGGACACCATGACAGATTCCGATGGGCCGGTCCCATATCCTGCTCAGCCAGGCCGATTCACACTCAGGCTGGGCTGGCTCACACTGCTTCCAGTACTTGCGGTTCATTGGAACACAACCCGGAAGTTAGGCTAGAATACACTTCCGGGTGCCGCTAGCCGCGAAAAGTGGTGAAGCTGTTCTACCAACGGGGAACCTGGAGAAAGTTAAGCAGCCCAGCAGCATCCTTTCCCTGGCCCCGGCAAAAGGTCTCTTCAATGAGCCCGGCCTGGGAGCAGCAGCATAGCGATGGTCGGAGCTGGGTTTTGTATACCCGCCGCCACCTTAGCTCCCACACTCTCACTGGCCAGAGCGGCGACTGATCTCTGAAGGGGACCCGGCAGAGAGGTTATTTTTAATTACATTATTTGCATTTATCATGATGGTGTAAGGGTTAGGGCGTCCCCGGTCACAGTGTATGGTTTGGGGACTGGACAGGAGCAGGATGTACTTTGTTCTAAGGATGCCAGCTGACCAGGCAGCACTCACAGCCAGCCCTGGGACAATCTCTAATGCAACGTCCTTCAGCCCTATAGCTGCCCAATGTCTGTCCATGATGATGGGCCTATTTATGTAATGCGGTGGCTATATGTATAAGGAGGTGCTATACGTGTAATGTGGTGCTATTTGTGTAATGCGGTGTTATACGTGTAGTGGGATGCTATACATATAATGCAGTGCTATACGTGTTATGTGGTGCTATTTGTGTAATAATGTGGTGGGTATGTATGTAATCAGGCCACTGGGACAGATTCTGCTGCGCTGGTCCCATCTCTGTGTTTCACTACTTGTGTGTGCGTGCTGTATTTAGTGTGTGCTTCCCCTCCTTGTACTTTGTACTTTGAAACATACAAGGTTAAAAAAAGCGGTTTGTAGAATAAAAAAATTAATAAAATCAGAAGTAGACACTGAAAGTGGGCATATCAGTCCTTGTATATTCAGAAGTATGGCTGTACATCAGGGAAGGGCATTGTAGCAGCATATGCATAAAGTCGCAGGTAAACATTAACATAATATAAAGCAAAGAATGCCCCAACTGTGTCTATTTCAGAATCACGACCTCTGAGGAGTGACCCCACCCTCTTAACAGACCCCTCCCGCATTAAGGCTGCTTCCATAAATTGTTCAATCCCAATCCGACCCTTCTTCCACTTGATACAAATCTTCCCTTAGAGATATTGGGTGGGATTTACTACAAGCCATCGCCGCCTCTCGCTGCCTACCGCAGCGATACTAATCGCATATGTACTAACATATGCGATTAGTATCGCAATGCGGTAAAGGAGGCCCCCCGCGATGATGTCTGCCGGGGTCTGCGGGGGTCGGCGGGGGTCAGCGGGGGTCTCCGTCACCTCCCAGACTCGGGAGGTGACCTGTGCAAGGAGTCCCCGGGCTCCTACTCCTCCCCCCTGCAGCCGGAAGGAGACAAGGCTGTGATGCGGGGGAGAAGGAGGAGTGGGGCCGCACCAGCAGCAGCTCAGGTATGCCGGGAGAAAGGGGGGGTCGTCGTGAGCGGCGGCGGGATGTGGCGTGGGGCGGCGGTGGTAAGAATCCCATAGGCTTCTATAGGGTATCGCCATAAAAAGATAGCGATACCCTATGAGGCGAAAACGCGGCGGTCGGGAGTTAGTACATATGAAAATGCGGTAAAACGGGGGTTTTACCGCATTTTCCCTTTAGTAAATCCCGCCCATTATCTCTCACCCAGCTCTTTCCTCACACATCTTATCCCTCACATAGCTTTTCCCATACACATCGTATCCATTCACACAGCTCTTCCCCGATACAGCTCTTCCCTCACACGTTATCCCCTCCTACAGCTCTTACCCTGACACATCTCTTCCCTTGTGTATTATCCCTCACCCAGCTCTTCCCCCTGACACAGCTCTTCTCTCACACACCTTACCCCTCACCCAGCTCTTCCCCTTGATACAAATCTTCCCTTACACATCTTACCCCTCACCCAGCTCTTCCCCCTGATATAAATATTCCCTTACACATTTTACCCCTCACCCAGCTCTTCCCCCTGATATAAATATTCCCTTACACATCTTACCCCTCCCCCAGCTCTTCCCCTTGATACAAATCTTCCCTTACACATCTTACCCCTCACCCAGCTCTACCCCCTGATACAGCTCTTCCCTCACATATCTTATCCCCTCACACAACTCCTCTGACACAGCTCTTCTCTCACACATCTTACCCCTCACCTAGCTCTTACCCCTGATACAGCTCTTCCCTCACATATCTTATCCCCTCACACAACTCCTCTGACACAGCTCTTCTCTCACACATCTTACCCCTCACCTAGCTCTTACCCCTGATACAGCTCTTCCCTCACATATCTTATCCCCCTCACACAACTCTTTCCTCTGACACAGCTCTTCTCTCACACATCTTATCACTCACCTAGCTCTTCCCCCTGACGCAGATTTCCCTTACACATCTTATACATGACGCAGCTCTTTCCCCTGATGTAGCATAGTAACATATCTTATTCCTCTCCCAGCTCTTCCCCCTGATACAAATCTTCCAACATATATTTTATCCCTCACTTAACATACATCGCCGCCCATCGCAGCGGTGTTTATCGCATATGTACTAACATATGCGATCAACATCGCAATTCGGTGACGGAGGCCCCCCGCCATACCTGTGAGGTTGTGTGTGTGGGGGGGGGGGCTCCGTCACCTCCCTGATATAAATATTCCCTTACACATCTTACACATGTCCCCGGCGCCTCCTCCTCCGGCTGTGTTGCTAGCGGGAGGAGGAGTTTACCTTCCAGGTCCAGGCTTCCTGGAGGAAGGTATGCCGGGGAGGAGGGGGGGGGGGCGACGAAGGCGGCAGGTTGTGGCGGCCGGCATTAAGAAGCCCATAGCCTTCTATAGGGTATCGTCATCCAATGATGGCGATACCCTCATGGGCGGAAACGCGGCGGCCGGGTCTTAGTACATACGAAAATGCAATAAAACCCCCGTTTTATCGCATTTTCCCTTTAGTACATCCCGCCCTTAAAGCTTTCTCTGTATTCTCCACATTCATGCAGCTCTCCCCAACTTATGCAGTTTATCCCCTCACACAGATTTCACACCGAGACAGTTTATCCCCTCACAGCACCTTACACAATTTATCTCTCACACACACATTTCATGCAGCTCTCCCCCATGCAGCTTATCTCTCCTTATGTTGCTACAACATGCAGCTTATCTCACCTCATGTGGCTCCCCTTCATGTAGCCTATCTTCCATCATGTGGAATTTAATTCCCAATAAATATGGTGCCGTACATATATTCCTAACATGGGAGGGGTATATGGTATTTTGGTCACATACTTGAAAAAGGAGAGTTATGGTAGACTTACCATTGTTAACACTCTTTCTGTGAGGTACATTGGGTTCCACAGGGAAACATTGGGGTGTAGAGAAGATCTTGATCCAGAGGAACCAACAGGCTAAAGCTTTAGGCCCCATGCAGCTCTTTCTTACCTCTCACTTGAGCTCCTTGTGCTATCCTACTCAGTTCTCCTCTTCCATCGCTTGCAAGTTTTCACAGATGTGTCTGGGACTCAAGGTCGACACCAATTGGTCGACACACCTTAGGTCGACACCACAAATAGATCGACACGGACAAAAGGTCGACATGAGGGTTTTTTTGTGTCATTTTGTTCGTAATGTGACTGGGAAACACAAATAGTGCACAGTGTCACTTCGCTTGCCATGCTTCAGATACGGTTATCTTTCCCAATCGAAGTCCACATGGATCGCAAAGTATGAAAAAGTTCAAAAATGAAAAAAAAAAATGTGAAAAACTCATGTCGACCGTTTTCCATGTCAACTTTTTGACCGTGTTGACTTATTTGCGGTGTCGACCTAAGGTGTGTCGACCAATTGGTGTTGACCTAATTGGTGCCGACCTGGAGTCCGGATACCTTCACAGATATTCCGAAAATGGATCCATGTGGGTCCTGTAATGTCTCAGTTCAGTTGCAAATGAATTTCTCACCCCCATAAGTTAGTGCAGCTTTACGGCAAAATTGTGAGAATTTCAAGTGAGAACGAGCCACGAGGGGTGCGAGATGTGGTGCGGTTGCTGGCGTCTCCATGACGCTGCAGTGGCAACTCGCATCCTTTGCCCGCAAATGGACTGACCCCTTTATGTCAGAGTGATTCTGGTTACTACCTATCCCCTTCCTCTCCCTTAAAAAACCTTGGGGCAGACTTACAGCTTGGATACAAAGTACCAACCAATCAGTTCCTGTCATTTTTTAAACACAGCCTGTAACATGAGAGTTAGGAGCCAATTGGTTTGTACTTTATCTCTCTCCACTTTATCTCTCCAAGCTTTGATAAACATGCCCCCTTGTATTAGTGTCAGGTGCATGTAGCAGATATGCAGTCATTAAAATTGGATACTTTGAATTGTGATTTATTTGCCCCATACCCCCCGCTGACATAAAACATATATGGAAGACACGACAATCCTATTCATTTTCTTTGTTACGATATTTACACTTCCGGTAAATAAATTATTATTGTATGAAGCTGTTTGTCTTTCTTATTCATTTCAATGAGCTTTCTCTTTCGTCCTAGAGGATGCTGGGGTCCACATTAGTACCATGGGGTATAGACGGGTCCCTTGGGAGCCATGGGCACTTTAAGAGTTTAATAGGGTGGGTTGGCTCCTCCCTCTATGCCCCTCCTACCAGACTCAGTTTAGAAAACGTGCCCGGTGGAGCCGGTCACAGCTAGGGGAGCTCCTAGGAGTTTTTCTAGTTTTATTATTTTTCTGAGTTAGTTAGGTACAGGCAGGCTGCTGGCAACAGCCTCCCTGCTGCATGGGACTTGGGGGGGGGGGGAGTAGGAACCAACTCTAGAACTTAATGGTTCTCTATCTCCACTGACAGGACACTGAGCTCCTGAGGGTGCTGATCGCAAGCTCACGAGGCGACTGCTCACTCCCGCAGCACGGCCGCCACCCCCTAACAGAGCCAGAAGATAGAAGAGTGGTGAGTATGATGCTGGCGCCCCGGTAAGCGGGTCGCCGGCGGAATGGTAGCACAAGGGTGGGAGCGCAGCTCTGGCAGGCTGCGCTCCGGAGGGCTCAGCGGTACTGTGAGGTGCGCCCTGTGCCAGCGCAACTACCCTACACTGGTCACATATGCTAACAGGGGCTAATCCCAGTGTTAGCAGCTAAATCACCTCAGGCCAGTATAATCAGTGAAAGCGGGAAGACACGCCATTACTGGGGCGGGGCTTCTTCCTCAGAGCGGATCCAGCACTCACCAGTGCCATTTTCTCCCTGCAGATAACACTGAAAGAGAAGCTGACAGGGAGCGCTGCCATCCACATAACTCCAGCATACCTCTGCGGTACCAGGATGTTATAGACGGGGGGGGGGGGGGGGGGGGGGGGGGAGAGTGTAATAATCGCTGTTTAATCTATTAAGGTTATTCAGTCAGCGCCGGCTGTTTACTGTATAAACTGCCTACTGGGGCACTGTGTGGCTGGCTCCATATACTCTGTGTCTCTCTGAAGGTACTCTGGGGGAAACTGTCTGCATTTTCCTGTGTGTGTGTGTTTGTATAGCTCACATAAACATGTCTAGGAACTCTGTATCTTGTGCTGCAGAGTGTGTATCTTCTCCTGGAGTGTCTATTCCATGTACTCAGGACTGTAATATACTGTCTCAGCCTTCTGAATCCGAACCCCCATGAGTGGATTCTATTAGGGGAATGATATCCCAGATTTCATCTCGGATAGGTCAAAATGAGACTGAAACACAGGTTTTGAGAAAGTCTGTTGATGTTTTGTCGTATTCAGCTCCCACTACCTCTTCAAAGACCCCAATTGTTTACCCTAAGAAGCATGCTCTTGCCCAGATAATGCAAGCTGACACGGATACCGACTCTGATACAGGGGATGGTGATGGGGAGATGCATCCCTTGCTAAGGGGGTGCAACTCATGATTGAGGCTATTAGGGACATTTTACACATTACTGATAAGGTACCTGAGCAAGTAGAGGAGGCTTACTTTACTGACAATAAGAAATCCTCCCTTACATTCCCTGCGTCTAAGGAATTAAACGCATTGTTTGAAAAATCCTGGGAAACCCCAGAGAAAAAATTCCAGATCCCAAAAAGGGTTCTCATTGCTTTTCCTTTCCCTGAGGAGGACAGGAAAAAGTGGGAAATCCCGCCTCTAGTAGCCACTTCTGTGTCTAGGTTGTCTAAAAAAGTGGTTTTTACCTGTCCCTGGGTCCACCGCTTTAAAAGAGTCGGCTGACCGTAAGATTGAGACTACACTCAAATCTTTATACACAGCTACTGGCGTAGCTTTAAGACCCACTATTGCTTGTGCATGGATCTCTAAAGCCATAGTAAAGTGGTTAGGCACATTACTAAAGGAATTAGATTCTGTGGATAGAAGTGACATTGAATTGTTTTTACGTCACATACAGGACTCTGCAGGTTTCATGGTGGAGGCCATGAAGTACCTTGGCTATCTTAATGCGAGGGCTTCTTCCATGGCTGTCTCGGCACGCAGCGGACTCTGGCTGCGCCAATGGTCTGCGGATGCGGAATCCAAGAAGAGTGTGGAGAACCTTCCCTTCACAGGTCACGCTCTGTTTGGGGAAGCGTTAGATGCGTGGATCTCCACGGCAACTGCGGGTAAGTCAACATTTCTTCCCTCAGCAACACCGCCGACTAGGAAATCTTATCCTGCGTCTACAAATGCAGGCCTTTCGGACCGCGAAAGTTAAAAAGTCCAAACCCCCTTCCACTTTCTTTAGAGGAGGTCGGGGGAAATCCAGAAAACCTGCACCAATAGGTTCACAGGAACAGAAACCTGGTTATGCTTCCTCAAAATCCTCAGCATGACGTTGGACCTCCCAGCCTGGAGACTGAGCAGGTGGGAGCAAGATTAAGAAATTTCAGTCATGTCTGGGCGTCATCAGGCCTAGACCCCTTGGAACAAGATATTGTTACCCAGGGGTACAGACTGGAGTTTCAAGAACTTCCACCTCACAGATTCTTCAAATCAGGCTTACCAGCTTTGCTGACAGAAAGTGCTATCCTACAGGAAGCCATTCAAAAATTGCTAGAGTCAAATGTAATTGTTCCAGTTCCACCTCACCTAGCAAACAAGGGTTATTACTCAAACCTGTTTGTGGTACCGAAACCGGATGGTTCGGTCAGGCCAATATTGAACCTAAAGTCATTGAACCCTTATTTGAGGGAATTCAAATTCAAGATGGCGTCTCTGAGAGCGGTGATCTCAGGTCTGGAGGATGCGTACCTTCACATGCTGATCTGGCCGCCTCACCAGGCTTATCTAAGATTTGTGCTGCTGGACTGTCACTATCAGTTCCAGGCACTGCCGTTTGGCCTATCCACGGCACCGAGGCTGTTCACCAAGGTCATGGCGGAGATGATGCTACTTCTCCGCAAGCAGGGTGTGAACATAATTCCTTATCTGGATGATCTGCTGGTAAAAGCGTCTTCCAGGGAGAAGCTGTTGCAGAGTATTGCTCTTTCAACTCAACTACTCCAGGATCATGGATGGATCCTGAATCTTCCAAAGTCGCATCTGGAGCCGACAAGGAGACTGTTCTTCCTGAGGATGATCCTCGACGCGGAAGTACAGAGGGTGTTTCTGCCGGCGTTGATACAAACAATGGTCCGTGATGTCCTGAAGCCAGCCCGGGTATCGGTTCATCAGTGCATTCGCCTTCTGGGGAAGATGGTTGCCTCCTATGAGGCTCTACAGTACGGAAGATTTCATGCACGGGCTTTCCAACTGGATCTCCCGGACAAATGGTCGGGATTTCATCTTCACATGCACTAGAGGATATGTCTGTCACCGAAAGCCAGAATCTCGCTCCTCTGGTGGCTGCAAACTTCTCACCCACTAGAGGGCCGCAGGTTCGGGATACAGAATTGGATCCTCCTAACCATGGAGGTCTCAGAGGTTGGGAAGCAGTCACCCAAGGGGAAAACTTCCAAGGAAGGTGGTCAAGTCTGGAATCCATCCTTCCGATAAACATTCTGGAACTAAGGGCCGTGTACAACGGTCTTTTATAAGCGGCACATCTTCTGAAAGATCAGACCATTCAAGTGCAGTCGGACAATGTACTGACAGTGGCCTACATAAACTGACAAGGCGGATCGAAGAGCAGAGCTGCAATGTCAGCGGTAACAAGAATCATCCTCTGGGCGGAAAAGCACGTGGTGGCGCTGTCAGCAATCTTCATTCCGGGAGTGGACAACTGGGAAGCGGACTTCCTCAGCAGACACGATCTCCATCCAGGAGAGTGGGGCCTCCACCCAGAGGTGTTCGCAGAGGTGACAAGTCTTTGGGGCGTACCTCAAATAGACATGATGGCCTGCCTCCTCAACAAGAAGCTTCGGAGGTGTTCCAGGTCGAGGGACCCACAGGCAGTGGCGGTGGACGCCCTGGTAACTCTGTGGGTGTTGAAGTCAGTGTATGTGTTTCCTCCACTTCCACTCATCCCAAGGATTCTCAAAGTAATAAAAAGAACAGGAGTTCAGGCGATCCTCATTGCTCCAGACTGGCCAAGAAGGTCTTGGTACGCGGATCTTCTGGAGTTACTGCTGGAAGATCCAAGGCCTCTTTGTCTTCGAGAGGACCTTCTGCAACAGGGGCCATTTGCTTTATCAAGACTTACCACAGCTACGTTTGACGGCATAGAGGTTGAACGCCAGATCTTAGCTCGGAAGGGCATTCCAGACAAAGTTATTCCTACCCTGATACAGGCTAGGAAAGGAGTAACGTCTAAACACTACCATCAGATTTGGGAAAAGTACGTGTCTTGGTGTGAATCCAAGAAGTTTCCTATAGTGGGGTTTCAACTAGGGCAGTTTCTCCTCTTTCTGCATAAAAGCCTAGATTTCGTCCTTGTCCATTTTCTTCCAGAAACAATTGCCTGTCCTCCCTGAGGTTCAGACTTTCTTGAAAGGGGTTCTGTACATCCAGCCTCCCTTTGTGCCTCCTACGGCACCTTGGGATCTTAATGTGGTGCTGCAGTTCCTGCAGTCGGATTGGTTTGAACCTTTACAGGAGGTTGATGTGAAGTTTCTTACTTTGAAGGCTGTCACACTATTGGCATTGGCATCTGCTAGACGTGTATCGGAATTGGGGGCATTGTCCTGCAAGAGCCCCTACTTGATTTTCCATGAAAATAGAGCTGAGCTCAGGACGCGTCAGCAATTTCTTCCAAAGGTTGTGTCGGCTTTTCATATCAACCAACCTATTGTGGTGCCAGTGGCTACTGACTCCTCAATTAGTTCAAAATCCTTGGATGTTAGAGGGCTTTGAAGATTTATGTCAAGAGAACTTCTCGTCACAGAAAGTTGGACACTCTGTTTGTCCTTTACGATCCCAACAAAGTTGGGTGTCCTGCTTCTAAGCAGACGATTTCTCGCTGGATCAAGTTTACTATCCATCATGCTTATTCTACGGCAGGCTTGCCGTGTCCAAAATCTGTTAAGGCCCACTCTACTCGTAAAGTGGGTTCTTCCTGGGCGGCTGCCCAGGGTGTCTCAGCTTTACAACTTTGCCGAGCGGCTACTTGTTCAGGATCGAACACGTTTGCTAAGTTCTACAAGTTCGATACTTTGGCCTCTGAGGACCTTTAGTTTGGTCAATCAGATCTGCAGGAGCCTCCGCACCCTCTCTCCCGTACTGGGAGCTTTGGTACATCCCCATGGTACTAATGTGGACCCAGGCATCCTCTAGGACGTAAGAGAAAATAGGATTTTAATTACCAACTGGTAAATCCTTTTCTCGTAGTCCGTAGAGGATGCTGAGCGCTCGCCCAGCGCTTCGTTTTCCTGCATTTGTTGCTTAGTTAAGTACTGCGGTGTTACTTGGTTAAGTACTGTTGTTCAGCTGTTGCTTAATTGTTTCAAGCTGGTTAGCTTGCATTTCTGTGAGCTGGTGTGAATCTCACCACTATCTGTGTATTTCCTTCTCTCAAAGTATGACTGTCTCCTCGGGCACAGTTTCTAGACTGAGTATGGTAGGAGGGGCATAGAGGGAGGAGCCAGCCCACACTATTAAACTCTTAAAGTGCCCATAGCTCCCAAGGGACACGTTTATACCCCATGGTACTAATGTGGACCCCAGCATCCTCTACGGACTACGAGAAAAGGATTTACCGGTAGGTAATTAAAATCATATTTTCCAGTGTGTAGACACTCTGGGGGTCATTCCGAGTTGGTCGTAGCTACGATCTTCTTCCCTGACTTGCGGGGGGGGGGACCAGCACAGGGCTAGCCCGCCCCGCATTTCAGTCCGGCCCACCCTCGCAGAAGTGCAAAGGCATCGCACAGCGGCGATGCCTTTGCACTTCAAGAGTAGCTCTCAGCCAGCGCAGCTATAGCGTGCTGGGCGGGAGCTACTCATCGCTCTCCGGCCCGCGGCGGCTGCGTGTGACGTCACGCAGCCGCTTCGGCCCGCCCCCCCCCATTCGGTCCGGCCACGCCTGAGTTGGCCGGACCAAACCCACGAAACGGCAGTCAAATGCCGCCGTTCCACCCCCCTCCCGCCCAGCGATCACCTCTGCCTGTCAGTAAGGCAGAGGCGTTAAGACGCAGCGAGCTAACGGGTCAGAATGACCCCCTCTGTTGGAAGAAATGGTCCATTAATATCAATGGGAGAAACCCTAGTGAATACATATAAAGGTATTTTGCAAAAGAGAGTACGCACCTTCCCTACACCGCTGATGGTCTGAACTACTTATTACTTATCCCAGTTATTGCTCCTATGAGTGCTCTTGGCTCAAACAACTACAGATTGCTGCTCTTATGCTCCCCAGCCTCCCATTTCATCTTCTCTCCTGTACCAAACTGCTTCAGTCATCGTTTGGAAGGTGTCTTCACTGGTTAACACCCCGACACCTCTGCTGCTTCTTCTTCTTTTTTATAGTTCATAATCTGGAGACAGAAGAAAAAAACAAAGAGATGGGTAGGGCATGACAATGTAGTGGGATTTTGCTGAGCAGCAGGTGTTAGGGAACACAACAGGGAGCTATAGATATTCTCAATTACTACGATACCACAATTTATTAATATATACAAAAAAAATCATCATGTTAAAAAATCAGTAAACCATAAAACTACATGTATGTCATTAGATTAAAAAGTATGAATTCATACGTGTATTATTAACCCAATAGGTCAGGAACTAGGTAGGGATATTGTGTGGAGTCCGTTCAGGGACGGATCTAGACTTTTCTTTAGGGGGGGTCGGTTTACTGTTTAATCTTGACTCCTCCCTCTACAGTCCCAACTCCTCCCATCTGCAATCCTAACTCCTCCTCTCTCAATTCTGACTGAACTTTTTGAGTGAGACTGAGATAGAGCTTTGTGATTGTTCCATGTACATGTGACTGTGCTATGGGGTAATTGTATTTATTAGCCCTAGTACCCACACACCAGCAAGTGAGGGGCAAATGCTCTGTAACCCTTGCTTTCCTGGCTCCTCTGTGCTGCTGTGGTATAAGCTGCAGCACATCATTCTGCCTCAGGCTCTCCCCGGAGAGCTCTCTTCTGCTCAAAAGTGGGCGTGGCTATGACTGTGTTAGGGGGGGCGGTCGCCCCCTTCGCCCCCCCCCCCCTAGATCCGGCCCTGAGTCCGTTCCAAAGGTATTCCCCTGTAGCAACGTGATGAGTCCAATGTGCCAAAATAACTGTAGATGTGTAATGTCCAGATGGAGGTTGTAGGTAACCGTTAGAGGATGGTATGCTCCAAATGCCTTAGTGATGGGCTCCTCATGCAACACGGTGTAAACAAATCTTGATGTAATTCTGGTTGTATAGTTCTCCAAGAAGCAATGGATGGCTAGAAATATTCAGGGGATGGTCCGGTCCTCCACTCCTGCGTTCCTGACTGTAGTCCTTAAACACTGACGCATTTCGCTGCATTCAGCTAGCAGCTTTTTCACCTTTGAAAAAGCTGCTAGCTGAATGCAGTGAAACGCGTCAGGTGACAGTAAAGTTTGTATTTAAAAATCCAGAAGTGCCATGAATATATACAGTATATATATATATATATATATTTACCACCGTGCGGCACTCAGCTTGCTGAAACAAATACTCTGGAAACCAGTTGAATTTAAACAACGTTTCAGTGCTCGCAAGCACTATCGTCAGGTTTATACAGTTCAAAAAAGCAAGTTACATACCTTATATACCTGTGCACCCGTGATTTATGCCGCACCTGGAGCCAAGGTAAACCCTCCTCCTTTCCGGCGGCACTTGATGACCTCATTCTAAAGTGACACACATCACCATAGTAACAAGTAACCATATAGCAGCGGTTCTGAAAAATACAATCATGCTTATAATAATCTAGCAGGACATCCATCTAACAAGTGTAAGCTCCATATACATTTAAAGAAACTTTTAACCAAAACAGCTATAACTCAGATATTCATTTAACCCCCGAGGGGCTAACACATCTAAACAATGGATCCATTGCACCTCTCGTTGTAACAATAACCGATTCCGGTCACCACCTCTAATTGGTTTCTTAACCCAATCGATCATGCGATATCTTATGCTTGCAATAGAGTGTTTTAATTCTGCAAAATGACGGGCCACTGGCTGCTCCGATTTTTTCCACTTTAATTTTGAGTGTGACTCCAAATCCAGACCTCCATGGGTTAATAAATTTGATTTCCATTGATAATTTTTGTGTGCTTTTGTTGTCAGCACATTCAACTATGTAAAGAACAAAGGGGATCATTCCGAGTTGTTCGCTCGCCAGCTGCTTTTAGCAGCTTTGCACACGCTAAGCCGCCGCCTACTGGGAGTGAATCTTAGCATAGTAAAATTGCGAACGAAAGATTCTCAAAATTGCGATTACACACCTCTTAGCAGTTTCTGAGTAGCTTCAAACTTACTCGGCATCTGCGATCAGTTCAGTGCTTGTCGTTCCTGGTTTGACGTCACAAACACACCCAGCGTTCGCCCAGACACTCCTCCGTTTCTCCAGCCACTCCCGCGTTTTTCCCAGAAACGGTAGCGTTTTTTCGCACACACCCATAAAACGGCCAGTTTCCGCCCAGAAACACCCACTTCCTGTCAATCACATTACGATCACCAGAACGAAGAAAAAACCGTGAGTAAAATTCCTAACTGCATAGCAAATTTACTTGGCGCAGTCGCACTACGGACATTGCGCATGCGCATTCTCGACTAATCGCTCCGTTGCGAAAAAAAATAACGAGCGAACAACTCGGAATGACCCCCATAGTATTTAATAAGAATATTTCATTCATTCAGATCTAGGATGTGTTATTTAAGTGTTCCCTTTTTTTTTTTTGAGCAGTGTATATATATATATCCATACACAGTAGCGGATCTTGCCACGGGCAAGCAGTACTTTTGCCCGGGGCGCCGCCTTCCGGAGGGCGCCGCACCATGGCAAGATCCGCCACTGCTGTGCCCTCCGCTGCCCGCTGTGTCCCCCCGGCTCCTGCGGCTCTGGTCCCGTGAAGGGAACTAGACGCGTAGCGTCTAGTTTCCCTTCGCAAAGAGGACCATTACTGAGCGGTGCGCGATGACGTCATCACGCACCGCACAGCAAAGGTCCTCTCCGCGAAGGGAACTAGACACTACGCGTTTAGTTTCCCTTCGCGGAGAGGACCTTTTGCTGTGCGGTGCGCGATGACGTCATCGCGCACCGCTCAGCATTTAAGCGGCGCTTCTGCTGTACAGGGGGCGTGACTGACCACGCCCCCTGTAGTAAGCCACGCCCCCATTCCCTGCCCGGGGCGCCGAGGGCATTCGAACCGGCCCTGTCCATACATAATTTACATGTATGGAAACCCCCCCTTCCCCCCATGAAAATCCTGCTTTTGCCACTGGGTTCTCCTGGACCAAGGAGTGGCTGCTGAAAAAGGAGACTCTCTCTCAAATGTCGCTCCGGAGATTAGGGAGAACAACCCGGAGGATTATCGCAACTACCTGCAAATGGATGATGCTACCTTCCAGGAGTTGCTGGTCCTAGTGACTCCCTGCATCCAGAGGCAGGATACAAAGATGAGGTAGGCCATCCCTGCTGAAAAGAGGCTGGTGGCTACCCTGGGGTTCCTGGCTACAGGGCAGTCACTGGAAGATCTGAAGTTCAGGGCCCTCATCTCTGCTCAGGCTTTGGGGCATATCATGCCGGACACCTGTAAGGCTATTGTCAAGATGCTGCAGAACCAGTATTTCACGGTAAGAAATTGCACACCACACTAAGTAGTATAACTTTATGTAAACAGTATGTAAAAACTTTTCTCTAACGTCCTAGTGGATGCTGGGGACTCCGTAAGGACCAAGGGGATAGACGGGCTCCGCAGGAGACATGGGCACTTTAAGAAAGAATTTAGGTTCTGGTGTGCTCTGGCTCCTCCCTCTATGCCCCTCCTCCAGACCTCAGTTTGATACTGTGCCCAGACGAGCTGGGTGCTTTTCAGTGAGCTCTCCTGAGTTTGCTGAGAGAAAGTATTTTGTTAGGTTTTTTATTTTCAGGGAGCTCTGCTGGCAACAGACTCCCTGCATCGTGGGATAGAGGGGAGAGAAGCAGCCCTACTCTGTGAAGCTAGGTCCTGCTTCTTAGGCTACTGGACACCATTAGCTCCAGGGATCGTACGCAGGATCTCACCCTCGCCGTCCGATCCCAGAGCCGCGCCGCCGTCCTCCTCGCAGAGCCGGAAGACAGAAGCCGGGTGAGTATGAGAAGCGAGAAGACTTCAAATCGGCGGCAGAAGACTCCGTTCTTCACTGAGGTAACGCACAGCACTGCAGCTGTGCGCCATTGCTCCCACACACCTCACATACTCCGGTCACTGTAAGGGTGCAGGGCGCAGGGGGGGGCGCCCTGGGCAGCATTAGGACCTCTTTTTGGCAAGTAAACATATATACAGTTGGGCACTGTATATATGTATGAGCCCCCGCCAAGAAAGTGTATATTTAAGCGGGACAGAAGCCCGCCGTCGAGGGGGCGGGGCTTCTTCCTCAGCACTCACCAGTGCCATTTTTTCTCCACAGCTCCGCTGAGAGGAAGCTCCCCAGGCTCTCCCCTGCAGATACACGGTAGAAGAGGGTAAAAAGAGAGGGGGGGGGGGCACATAATTAGGCGCAAATATCAATATAAACAGCAGATACTGGGTTAACATTAAGTTACTGTGTTATTCCTGGGTTTATAGCGCTGGGGTGTGTGCTGGCATACTCTCTCTCTGTCTCTCCAAAGGGCCTTGTGGGGGAACTGTCTTCAAAAAGGGCATTCCCTGTGTGTGTGGTGTGTCGGTACGCTTGTGTCGACATGTTTGATGAGGAAGGCTATGTGGAAGTAGAGCGGGAGCAAATGAATGTGGTGTCTCCGCCGACGGCGCCGACACCTGATTGGATGGATATGTGGAAGGTTTTAAATGATAATGTTAATTCCTTGCATAAAAGGTTAGAAAAAGCTGAAGCCTCAGGACAGTCAGGGTCTCAACCCGTGCCTGATCCTATGTCGCAGAGCCCGTCAGGGTCTCAGTAGCGCCCACTATCCCAAATTGTTGACACAGATACCGACATGGATTCTGACTCCAGCGTCGATTATGATGATACAAAGTTACAGCCTAAATTGGCTAAATCCATCCGTTATATGATTATAGCAATTAAGGATGTGTTGCACATCACAGAGGAAACCCCAGTCCCTGACAAGAGGGTACATATGTATGGGGAAAAGAAGCCAGAGGTAACCTTCCCCCCTCACACGAACTAATTGAGTTATGTGAAAAGGCTTGGGAATCTCCAGATAAAAAACTGCAGATCTCCAAAAGGATTCTTATGGCGTATCCTTTCCCGCCAACGGACAGGTTACGCTGGGAATCCTCCAATAAGGTGGACAAAGCTTTAACACGCTTATCCAAGAAGGTAGCCCTGCCGTCACAGGATACGGCTGCCCTAAAAGATGCTGCGGATCGCAAACAGGAGGTTACCCTGAAGACAATTTATACACATTCGGGTACCTTGCTGAGGCCGGCGATCGCGTCGGCCTGGGTGTGTAGTGCTGTAGCAGCATGGACGGATACCTTTTCTGAGGAAATTGAGACCTTAAACAAGGATACTATATTGTTGACCTTGGGGCATATTAAAGACGCTGTCCTATATATGAGAGATGCTCAAAGAGACATTAGTCTGCTGGGTTCTAGAATAAATGCTATGTCAATTTCGGCAATGGACAGGTGATGCCGACTCAAAAAGGCATATGGAGGTTTTACCTTACAAGGGTGAGGAATTGTTTGGGGAGGGTCTCTCGGACCTGGTCTCCACAGCTACTGCTGGAAAGTCAAATTTTTTGCCATATGTTTCCTCACAGCCTATGAGAGCACCGTATTATCAAATGCAGTCCTTTCGATCACAGAAAAACAAGAAAGTCCGAGGTGCGTCCTTTCTTGCCAGAGGCAGGGGCAGAGGAAAGAAGCTGCACAACACAGCTAGTTCCCAGGAACAGAAGTCCTCCCCGGCTTCCACAAAATCCACCGCATGACGCTGGGGCTCCACAGGCGGAGCTAGGCCCGGTAGGGGCACGTCTTCGAAATTTCAGCCACAAGTGGGTTCACTCCCAGTTGGATCCCTGGGCAATAGATATTGTGTCTCAGGGATACAAGCTGGAATTCGAAGAGATGCCCCCTCACCGATACCTCAAATCGGCCCTGCCAGCTTCCCCCCACGAGAGGGAAATAGTGTTAACTGCAATTCACAAATTGTATCTTCAACAGGTGGTGGTCAAGGTTCCCCTCCTTCAACAAGGAAGGGGTTATTATTCGACCATGTTTGTAGTTCCGAAACCGGACGGTTCGGTCAGACCCATATTTAATTTAAAATCCCTGAACATGTACCTGAAAAGGTTCAAGTTCAAGATGGAATCGCTGAGAGCGGTCATCGCAAGCCTGGAAAGGGGAGATTTTATGGTGTCTCTGGACATAAAGGATGCAAACCTTCATGTCCCTATTTATCCACCTCATCAGGCGTACCTCAGATCTGTGGTACAGGATTGTCATTACCAATTTCAGACGTTGCCGTTTGGTCTCTCCACGGCTCCGAGAATATTTTCCAAGGTAATGGCGGAAATTATGGTGCTCCTGCGGAAGCAAGGGGTCACAATTATCCCATACTTGGACGATCTCCTCATAAAAGCGAGATCAAGAGATCAGTTGCTGATCAGCGTAGCACTTTCTCTGGAAGTGTTACGGCAACACGGCTGGATTCTAAATATTCCAAAGTCGCAGTTGGTTCCTACGACTCGTCTGCCTTTCCTAGGCATGATTCTAGACACAGACCAGAAAAGGGTTTATCTCCCGATAGAGAAAGCTCAGGAACTCATGACACTGGTCAGGAACCTATTAAAACCAAAACAGGTGTCAGTGCATCACTGCACTCGAGTCCTGGGAAAGATGGTGGCATCATACGAGGCCATTCCCTTCGGCAGGTTCCATGCGAGGACCTTTCAATGGGACTTACTGGACAAGTGGTCCGGATCACATCTTCAGATGCATCAGTTAATCACCCTATCCCCCAGGGCCAGGGTGTCTCTCCTGTGGTGGCTGCAGAGTGCTCACCTTCTCGAGGGCCGCAGATTCGGCATTCAGGACTGGGTCCTGGTGACCACGGATGCAAGCCTCCGAGGGTGGGGAGCAGTCACACAGGGAAAAAATTTCCAAGGTCTGTGGTCAAGTCAGGAGACTTGCCTTCACATCAACATCCTGGAACTAAGGGCCATATACAACGCCCTACGTCAAGCGGAGACCCTGCTTCGCGACCAACCGGTTCTGATTTAGTCAGACAACATCACCGCAGTGGCTCATGTAAACCGACAAGGCGGCACAAGGAGCAGGGTGGCGATGGCGGAAGCCACCAGAATTCTTCGCTGGGCGGAAAATCACGTAAGCGCACTGTCAGCAGTGTTCATCCCGGGAGTGGACAACTGGGAAGCAGACTTCCTCAGCAGACACGACCTCCACCCGGGAGAGTGGGGACTTCATCGGGAAGTCTTCGCACAGATTGCAAGTCGGTGGGAACTGCCACAGGTGGACATGATGGCATCCCGCCTCAACAAAAAACTACAGAGGTATTGCGCCAGGTCAAGAGACCCTCAGGCGATAGCTGTAGACGCCCTGGTGACACCGTGGGTGTTCCAGTCGGTCTATGTATTTCCTCCTTTTCCTCTCATACCCAAGGTGCTGAGAATCATAAGAAAAAGAGGAGTGAGAACAATACTCATTGTTCCGGATTGGCCAAGAAGGACTTGGTATCCAGTTCTGCAAGAAATGCTCACAGAGGACCCGTGGCCTCTGCCTCTAAGACAGGACTTGTTGCAACAGGGGCCCTGTCTGTTCCAAGACTTACCGCGGCAGCGTTTGACGGCATGGCGGTTGAACGCCGGATCCTAGCAGAGAAAGGCATTCCGGATGAGGTCATTCCTACGCTGATAAAGGCTAGGAAGGACGTGACAGCTCAACATTATCACCGTATATGGCGAAAATATGTTGCTTGGTGTGAGGCCAGGAATGCCCCTACGGAGGAATTCCAGCTGGGCCGTTTCCTTCACTTCCTACAGTCAGGAGTGAATTTGGGCCTAAAATTGGGTTCCATTAAGGTCCAGATTTCGTCCCTATCCATTTTCTTTCAAAAGGAGTTGACTTCTCTACCTGAAGTTCAGACTTTTGTAAAGGGAGTGCTGCATATTCAGCCCCCTTTTGTGCCTCCAGTGGCACCTTGGGATCTTAACGTGGTGTTGAGTTTCCTGAAATCCCACTGGTTTGAACCACTCAAAACGGTGGAGTTGAAATATCTCACGTGGAAGGTGGTCATGCTATTAGCCTTGGCTTCGGCTAGACGTGTGTCAGAGTTGGCGGCTTCGTCACATAAAAGCCCCTATCTGGTTTTCCATGCGGATAGAGCAGAATTGCGGACCCGTCCACAATTTCTGCCGAAAGTGGTTTCATCCTTTCAAATAAACCAACCTATTGTGGTGCCTGTGGCTACTACTGACTTGGAGGATTCCGAATTACTTGATGTGGTCAGGGCTTTGAAGGTTTATGTAGCCAGAACGGCTAGGGTCAGGAGAACAGAATCTTTGTTTATCCTGTATGCCTCCAACAAGCTTGGTGCTCCTGCTTCAAAGCAAACTATTGCTCGCTGGATCTGTAACACGATTCAGCAGGCTCATTCTGCGGCTGGATTGCCGCTGCCTAAATCAGTTAAGGCTCATTCCACGAGGAAGGTGGGCTCTTCTTGGGCGGCTGCCCGAGGGGTCTCGGCATTACAGCTTTGCCGAGCGGCTACTTGGTCGGGTTCAAACACTTTTGCAAAGTTCTACAAGTTTGATACCCTGGCTGAGGAGGACCTTGTGTTTGCTCAATCGGTGCTGCAGAGTCATCCGCACTCTCCCGCCCGTTTGGGAGCTTTGGTATAATCCCCATGGTCTTTACGGAGTCCCCAGCATCCACTAGGACGTTAGAGAAAATAAGATTTTACTTACCGGTAAATCTATTTCTCGTAGTCCGTAGTGGATGCTGGGCGCCCGTCCCAAGTGCGGAATTCTGCTGCAATACTTGTATATAGTTATTGCTTCAATAAGGGTTATGTTATGGTTGCATCAGGGTTGACCTGATGTTCTGTTGTTGTTCATACTGTTAACTGGGTAAGTTTATCACAAGTTGGGGGTCATTCCGAGTTGTTCGCTCTGTAAAAATCTTCGCATCGCAGCGATTTTCCGCTTAATGCGCATGCGCAATGTCCGCACTGCGACTGCGCCAAGTAAATTTGCTATGTAGTTAGGATTTTTACTCACGGCTTTTTCATCGTTCTGGCGATCGTAATGTGATTGACAGGAAATGGGTGTTACTGGGCGGAAACAGGCCGTTTTATGGGCGTGTGGGAAAAAACGCTACCGTTTCCGGAAAAAATGCAGGAGTGGCCGGAGAAACGGAGGAGTGTCTGGGCGAACGCTGGGTGTGTTTGTGACGTCAAACCAGGAACGACAAGCTGTGAAATGATCGCAGATGGCGAGTAAGTCTGGAGCTACTCAGAAACTGCTACGAGGTGTGTAATCGCAATATTGCGAATACTTCGTTCGCAATTTTAAGATGCTAAGATTCACTCCCAGTAGGCGGCAGCTTAGCATGAGCAAATCTGCTAAAATCTGCTTGCGAGCGAACAACTCGGAATGACCCCCGTTATACGGTGTGATTGGTGTGGCTGGTATGAATCTTGCCCTGGATTACCAAAAAACAAAATCCTTTCCTTGTACTGTCAGCTCTTCTGGGCACAGTTTCTCTAACTGTGGTCTGGAGGAGGGGCATAGAGGAAGGAGCCAGTGCACACCAGAACCTAAATTCTTTCTTAAAGTGCCCATGTCTCCTGCGGAGCCCGTCTATCCCCATGGTCCTTACGGAGTCCCCAGCATCCACTACGGACTACGAGAAATAGATTTACCGGTAAGTAAAATCTTATTTTTTTTTCTAAGAACTGTGCAGTTTTTGACAACATTGGATTCATTTTCAGTGTAGCCAACATGACTTAAAATACAGTAAATCATACTATAAAACACGCTATAAAATGTATTTAAAGTTTTAGAATTCCCAATAAATATGGGAGGGTCATTCCGACCCGTTCGCACACAGTGGTTCTTCGCTGCGGTATGAACGGCTCGGAAATGTGCATGCACGGCGGACGCATTGTACACGCGTGTCGTTGCCTGGCGACAATCGTCGTCGGGCAACGACACCGCCAGCGAGAAATGTGATCACAGCGGCGATCGCAAGAAGACGGACAGACGGGAGGCGTTCCGGGGCGGATACTCACCGTTTTCCAGGCGTGGTGAGTCCAACGCAGGCGGATCCAGGCGTTTGTAAGGGCGGATGTCTGACGTCAAGACCGGCACCTTCATTGCTGGATCCGCCGCACTGGATGAGTAACTGCAGCCCTGGTCTTGTTTTACTTGAAACTTTTTTAGCCTAGCAGGGCTGCACAAGCGTTCGCAGCCCTGCTATGCTAAAATACACTCTCCCATAGGCGGTGTCAGGTTGATCGCACGAGCAGCAAAAAGTTGCTACGTGCGATTAAATCGGAATCACCCCCAAGGTGCGGTATATATATTCCTAACATGGGAGGGGTACATGGTATTTTGGTCACATACTTGAAAAAGGAGAGTTATGGTAGAGTTACCATTCTTAACACTCTTTCTGCGAGGTACATTGGGTTCCACAGGGAAACATCGGGGTGTAGATTGGATCTTGATCCAGAGGAACCAACAGGCTAAAGCTTTAGGCTGTCCCAGGATGCATTGGGGCCTCCTCTATAACCCCGCCTCCAGGCACTGTGAGATTAGTTTCGTTAACCAGTCCAATGCAGGAGCGGGTAAGAGAGAAGGTAGATGTTGGTCACAGAGAACCACATTCTCACGACAGGATAAGGGACCAGTTGCTAATGCCCTACAAACCCATAGAAGCTAAGTGCGTCAGGGTGGGTGCCCTGTGGAACCCACTGTACCTCGCAAAATAAAAGTTAACAATGGTAAGTCTCCCATAACTCTCCTTTTCTGCAGCAAGTTACATTGGTTTCCACAGGGAAACATCGGGTATTTCCTAAAGCAGTTCCTCAAGGGAGGGGACGTGCCTTAGTGGTTATGAGAACCTGGCATCCAAAGGAAGCATCCTGAAAGGCGGAAGTATCAAAGGCATAGAACCTAATAAATGTATTCACAGAGGACCACGTAGCCACCAAAGAAGGTCCAACAGACCAAGTAGAATGGGCATTAATAGCAGCAGAAGATTGGAGACCAGCCTGCACATAAGCTTGTGCAATCACCATTCTAATCCATCTGGCCAAGGTTTGCTTATTCGCAGGCCAGCCACGTTTGTGAAAACTAAACAAAACAAAAAGGGAGTCTGACCTCCTGATAGAGGCAGTCCTCTCCACATATATATGGAGAGCCCGTACCACATCCAAAGACCGCTCTTTGGAGGACAAATTGAAGAGATAAAGGCTGAAACCACAATCTCTTGGTTAAGGTTAAAAGATAACACCACCTTAAGTAAATAACATGGGTGAGTTCTAAGACCTGCCCGGTCACGATGAAACAGAAAGGGTGGACGACAGGACAATGCGCCTAAGTCCAACACCCTTCTAGCAGAGGCAATAGCCAGTAAAAAAAGACCTTGGCTGTGAGCCAGTTAAGATCCACCGTCTCAAGAGGTTCAAATGGAGACACTTGCAGGGCATTCAGGACAACAGCCAGATCCCATGGAGCCACAGGAGGGACATAGGGATGCTGAATCCTTAAGACACCCTGAATGAATGTACAAACATCAGGTATAGACGCAATTTTTCTCTGAAACCATACCGACAAGGCAGATATGTAAACCTTGAGGGAGGCCAGACGAAGGCCTAAGTCCAGTTCTCTTTGCAGAAAAGCCAGAATTCTGGAAGTTCTGGAGCTGTATGCATCATAATTCTTAGCAGCACACCAGGTGAAGTAAGAATTACAGACCCTGTAATTAATCCGAACTGAAGCCATTTTACGGGCTTTTAACATAGTTTGGATGACCGCCTCAGAGAATCCTTTGGCTCTCAGGAGTGATGCTTCAAGAGCCACACCGTCAAAGCCATCCTGGCCAGGTCTGTATAAAGACAAGGGCCCTGTAGGAGGTCTGGGTGCTGAGGAAGTAGAAGAGGACGCTCTGTCGATAGATACTGCAGGTCTGAGAACCAATGCCGTCTAGGCCATGCTGGAGCGACTAGAAGTAGAAATCCTCCTTCTTGTTTGAAATTCCGCAGAGCCCTGGGCAGGAGTGACAATGGAGGGAACACGTAGGGCAGCCAAAAGTTCCATGGAATTGCCAGTGCATCCACAAACGCTGCTTGAGGATCCCTTGTACTTGTTCCGAAGACTGGAACCTTGTGATTGTGTCAAGACGCCATCAGGTCTACGTCTGGTAGGCCCCACTTGTCTACTAGAAGTTGAAAGACTTCTGGATGAAGACTCCTCTATCCGGCGTGCACGTCCTGGCGACTGAGGAAGTCCGCTTCCCAGTTTAGGGTGCCTGGACTGAACACTGCCGATATTGCTGGCAGAAGGTGCTCCGCCCAACGAAAGATTATTGACACTTCCATGCGGCCTCGAGTGCCTCCTTGATTGTTTATGTATGCCACTGTAGTGGCATTGTCTGACCGTACTTGAACCGGCCTGTTCTGTAACAGAGGCAGGGCGAGAGTCAATGCATTGAACACCGCCCGCAACTCCAGAATGTTTATTGGGAGGAGTGACTCCTCGTTGGTCCAGTGACCCTGAAAAGAGTGTTGATCCAACACCACACCCCATCCCCTAAGACTGGCGTCCGTTGTCCATCTATTGGTTTCTTATATATATACTTTTTTATACACTTTTTTTTTACAACTGATGTTCTTATACTTATATATTTATTTATAACTGGTAATGGTACTAAAATTTACGTTTTTTAAGATCCCTATAATAAGGGTGCGATAAAGGGTACATATTTCCCCTCTCTATTGAACTCCTTTCACATTTCCCTATTGTGCGCTCCACCAGCTGTTTTTACATGTGCATCGTCAATCAAGATGACGATGCGGTCCAGAATGCGCTCCACGAGCCGGCGGAAGTGATGTCCGGGAAACCGGATGTCGCGTAACGGAGCACACCAGGAAGTAGTGTGCGTTCCAGCATGCGGTCCACGAGCAGGCATAAGCGCGGCTCATAATACCGGAAGTGACGTCGCGCGACGGAGCACACCAGGAAATAGTGTGCGTTCCAGCGTGCGTTCCAGCACGCATTACGGCGCTTCCTGGACAAATAATCTGTTTTTTAATCAAACCAAGCACATAAGCACTTTTTAGTTTTAAATAAGACAGCAATTTTAAGCACATGCTATCGATTAAAGCCCCATACATTAGCCAAAACAGCTTATATTGAAATTTTCCTAACAGGAAGTGATGTCATCAATCACTTGGCCATGTGCTAGGTTCCCATTCTCTGTAGGTATAAATTGAGCTCCCTAGCTCACTGACCTTATCCCCATGATGAAGTCTGAATATTGACGAAACGCGTTGGAACTGCTGTACCTGAACCTCCTATAAGGACAGATAAACCTAATATATATTTATTTCTTGTACGTTTGCATTGTTACTATTTGTATGGTCTATATGAAAAATATTTGACGTACCAGTTTTCCATGTGGACAGATAAGCCTGATTGAATTTTATATATTGTACGCTCACACTTCTACCATTTGTTTTTATGTGTTGTATTAAAATTTGTAAAAACCTTTTATCCCTGGCTGTGGATTTTAAATTATGGGATTTGTTCATCCCTGTAAGGTTTTTTATATACAACCATATTTTTGCTGATTAATGGTATAAAAACGGTGCGCGCTATGTTATATTTCCTTTATCTCTTTTATGTACCAATATTGGTCTCGTGACCGAAGAGAAATACATGCCCCAGATAAGTAGTGTCCACTTTTCCTTTCACATTGGGTATACACTATATTTATTTATCTAGACACTAGAAGGCGCCCTTATCTCTATTTTTTAAATCTCACTATATGTGTGTGTTCCAAGCACATGTTCTTCTGTTTAAGGTTGCTGCCACTCGTTTTTAAGAGGAGTGTCAATCCATTGAATTAACTTTATATTAATTATAAATTCTCTACCACGTGCTTTGGTAGTGCAATTCCGAGTGTCACCTGGGCGCCTCCGCATCTATTTTGGTTTTACTCTAAAATTTAGTTTAAAAACTGTGAGCACCTCTGGAAAAAAGCTACTGACCTAAAGGGAGTAAAAGATTTTCTGTACAGAAAAGAAAAACAAGGCGTATATGGGTACACCAAGTGAGTGGAGACTTGGTGGCGTGAGGCGGCTGACTCACGTTAATAAAGGTAAAGGTAATACGCAAATCGTGAGGAGATTTGTAGAGGAGCGTAATATAGGATTGTGCATTGTGCAGAAGTATAGAAATTGTGAATTGAAGTTTAAAGGTTTTGTATTACGCTCCGGCTGAGGTTTCGTAGCTTGTGATTCGATTCCAGTGGTCGTAGGCGGATAGGTAACAAGTTTATCCCCTCACACAGATTTCACACCGAGACAGTTTATCCCCTCACAGCACCTTACACAATTTATCTCTCACACACACATTTCATGCAGCTCTCCCCCATGCAGCTTATCTCTCCTTATGTTGCTACAACATGCAGCTTATCTCACCTCATGTGGCTCCCCTTCATGTAGCCTATCTTCCATCATGTGGAATTTAATTCCCAATAAATATGGTGCCGTACATATATTCCTAACATGGGAGGGGTATATGGTATTTTGGTCACATACTTGAAAAAGGAGAGTTATGGTAGACTTACCATTGTTAACACTCTTTCTGTGAGGTACATTGGGTTCCACAGGGAAACATTGGGGTGTAGAGAAGATCTTGATCCAGAGGAACCAACAGGCTAAAGCTTTAGGCCCCATGCAGCTCTTTCTTACCTCTCACTTGAGCTCCTTGTGCTATCCTACTCAGTTCTCCTCTTCCATCGCTTGCAAGTTTTCACAGATGTGTCTGGGACTCAAGGTCGACACCAATTGGTCGACACACCTTAGGTCGACACCACAAATAGATCGACACGGACAAAAGGTCGACATGAGGGTTTTTTTTGTGTCATTTTGTTCGTAATGTGACTGGGAAACACAAATAGTGCACAGTGTCACTTCGCTTGCCATGCTTCAGATACGGTTATCTTTCCCAATCGAAGTCCACATGGATCGCAAAGTATGAAAAAGTTCAAAAATGAAAAAAAAAAATGTGAAAAACTCATGTCGACCGTTTTCCATGTCAACTTTTTGACCGTGTTGACTTATTTGCGGTGTCGACCTAAGGTGTGTCGACCAATTGGTGTTGACCTAATTGGTGCCGACCTGGAGTCCGGATACCTTCACAGATATTCCGAAAATGGATCCATGTGGGTCCTGTAATGTCTCAGTTCAGTTGCAAATGAATTTCTCACCCCCATAAGTTAGTGCAGCTTTACGGCAAAATTGTGAGAATTTCAAGTGAGAACGAGCCACGAGGGGTGCGAGATGTGGTGCGGTTGCTGGCGTCTCCATGACGCTGC
The DNA here is from genome assembly GCF_028390025.1 of Pseudophryne corroboree. Classification (NCBI taxonomy): domain Eukaryota; kingdom Metazoa; phylum Chordata; class Amphibia; order Anura; family Myobatrachidae; genus Pseudophryne; species Pseudophryne corroboree. The sequence continues at coordinate 553,269,113 of NC_086445.1, forward strand.
AGTGGCAACTCGCATCCTTTGCCCGCAAATGGACTGACCCCTTTATGTCAGAGTGATTCTGGTTACTACCTATCCCCTTCCTCTCCCTTAAAAAAACCTTGGGGCAGACTTACAGCTTGGATACAAAGTACCAACCAATCAGTTCCTGTCATTTTTTAAACACAGCCTGTAACATGAGAGTTAGGAGCCAATTGGTTTGTACTTTATCTCTCTCCACTTTATCTCTCCAAGCTTTGATAAACATGCCCCCTTGTATTAGTGTCAGGTGCATGTAGCAGATATGCAGTCATTAAAATTGGATACTTTGAATTGTGATTTATTTGCCCCATACCCCCCGCTGACATAAAACATATATGGAAGACACGACAATCCTATTCATTTTCTTTGTTACGATATTTACACTTCCGGTAAATAAATTATTATTGTATGAAGCTGTTTGTCTTTCTTATTCATTTCAATGAGCTTTCTCTTTCGTCCTAGAGGATGCTGGGGTCCACATTAGTACCATGGGGTATAGACGGGTCCCTTGGGAGCCATGGGCACTTTAAGAGTTTAATAGGGTGGGTTGGCTCCTCCCTCTATGCCCCTCCTACCAGACTCAGTTTAGAAAACGTGCCCGGTGGAGCCGGTCACAGCTAGGGGAGCTCCTAGGAGTTTTTCTAGTTTTATTATTTTTCTGAGTTAGTTAGGTACAGGCAGGCTGCTGGCAACAGCCTCCCTGCTGCATGGGACTTGGGGGGGGGGGGGAGTAGGAACCAACTCTAGAACTTAATGGTTCTCTATCTCCACTGACAGGACACTGAGCTCCTGAGGGTGCTGATCGCAAGCTCACGAGGCGACTGCTCACTCCCGCAGCACGGCCGCCACCCCCTAACAGAGCCAGAAGATAGAAGAGTGGTGAGTATGATGCTGGCGCCCCGGTAAGCGGGTCGCCGGCGGAATGGTAGCACAAGGGTGGGAGCGCAGCTCTGGCAGGCTGCGCTCCGGAGGGCTCAGCGGTACTGTGAGGTGCGCCCTGTGCCAGCGCAACTACCCTACACTGGTCACATATGCTAACAGGGGCTAATCCCAGTGTTAGCAGCTAAATCACCTCAGGCCAGTATAATCAGTGAAAGCGGGAAGACACGCCATTACTGGGGCGGGGCTTCTTCCTCAGAGCGGATCCAGCACTCACCAGTGCCATTTTCTCCCTGCAGATAACACTGAAAGAGAAGCTGACAGGGAGCGCTGCCATCCACATAACTCCAGCATACCTCTGCGGTACCAGGATGTTATAGACGGGGGGGGGGGGGGGGGGGGGGGGGAGAGTGTAATAATCGCTGTTTAATCTATTAAGGTTATTCAGTCAGCGCCGGCTGTTTACTGTATAAACTGCCTACTGGGGCACTGTGTGGCTGGCTCCATATACTCTGTGTCTCTCTGAAGGTACTCTGGGGGAAACTGTCTGCATTTTCCTGTGTGTGTGTGTTTGTATAGCTCACATAAACATGTCTAGGAACTCTGTATCTTGTGCTGCAGAGTGTGTATCTTCTCCTGGAGTGTCTATTCCATGTACTCAGGACTGTAATATACTGTCTCAGCCTTCTGAATCCGAACCCCCATGAGTGGATTCTATTAGGGGAATGATATCCCAGATTTCATCTCGGATAGGTCAAAATGAGACTGAAACACAGGTTTTGAGAAAGTCTGTTGATGTTTTGTCGTATTCAGCTCCCACTACCTCTTCAAAGACCCCAATTGTTTACCCTAAGAAGCATGCTCTTGCCCAGATAATGCAAGCTGACACGGATACCGACTCTGATACAGGGGATGGTGATGGGGAGATGCATCCCTTGCTAAGGGGGTGCAACTCATGATTGAGGCTATTAGGGACATTTTACACATTACTGATAAGGTACCTGAGCAAGTAGAGGAGGCTTACTTTACTGACAATAAGAAATCCTCCCTTACATTCCCTGCGTCTAAGGAATTAAACGCATTGTTTGAAAAATCCTGGGAAACCCCAGAGAAAAAATTCCAGATCCCAAAAAGGGTTCTCATTGCTTTTCCTTTCCCTGAGGAGGACAGGAAAAAGTGGGAAATCCCGCCTCTAGTAGCCACTTCTGTGTCTAGGTTGTCTAAAAAAGTGGTTTTTACCTGTCCCTGGGTCCACCGCTTTAAAAGAGTCGGCTGACCGTAAGATTGAGACTACACTCAAATCTTTATACACAGCTACTGGCGTAGCTTTAAGACCCACTATTGCTTGTGCATGGATCTCTAAAGCCATAGTAAAGTGGTTAGGCACATTACTAAAGGAATTAGATTCTGTGGATAGAAGTGACATTGAATTGTTTTTACGTCACATACAGGACTCTGCAGGTTTCATGGTGGAGGCCATGAAGTACCTTGGCTATCTTAATGCGAGGGCTTCTTCCATGGCTGTCTCGGCACGCAGCGGACTCTGGCTGCGCCAATGGTCTGCGGATGCGGAATCCAAGAAGAGTGTGGAGAACCTTCCCTTCACAGGTCACGCTCTGTTTGGGGAAGCGTTAGATGCGTGGATCTCCACGGCAACTGCGGGTAAGTCAACATTTCTTCCCTCAGCAACACCGCCGACTAGGAAATCTTATCCTGCGTCTACAAATGCAGGCCTTTCGGACCGCGAAAGTTAAAAAGTCCAAACCCCCTTCCACTTTCTTTAGAGGAGGTCGGGGGAAATCCAGAAAACCTGCACCAATAGGTTCACAGGAACAGAAACCTGGTTATGCTTCCTCAAAATCCTCAGCATGACGTTGGACCTCCCAGCCTGGAGACTGAGCAGGTGGGAGCAAGATTAAGAAATTTCAGTCATGTCTGGGCGTCATCAGGCCTAGACCCCTTGGAACAAGATATTGTTACCCAGGGGTACAGACTGGAGTTTCAAGAACTTCCACCTCACAGATTCTTCAAATCAGGCTTACCAGCTTTGCTGACAGAAAGTGCTATCCTACAGGAAGCCATTCAAAAATTGCTAGAGTCAAATGTAATTGTTCCAGTTCCACCTCACCTAGCAAACAAGGGTTATTACTCAAACCTGTTTGTGGTACCGAAACCGGATGGTTCGGTCAGGCCAATATTGAACCTAAAGTCATTGAACCCTTATTTGAGGGAATTCAAATTCAAGATGGCGTCTCTGAGAGCGGTGATCTCAGGTCTGGAGGATGCGTACCTTCACATGCTGATCTGGCCGCCTCACCAGGCTTATCTAAGATTTGTGCTGCTGGACTGTCACTATCAGTTCCAGGCACTGCCGTTTGGCCTATCCACGGCACCGAGGCTGTTCACCAAGGTCATGGCGGAGATGATGCTACTTCTCCGCAAGCAGGGTGTGAACATAATTCCTTATCTGGATGATCTGCTGGTAAAAGCGTCTTCCAGGGAGAAGCTGTTGCAGAGTATTGCTCTTTCAACTCAACTACTCCAGGATCATGGATGGATCCTGAATCTTCCAAAGTCGCATCTGGAGCCGACAAGGAGACTGTTCTTCCTGAGGATGATCCTCGACGCGGAAGTACAGAGGGTGTTTCTGCCGGCGTTGATACAAACAATGGTCCGTGATGTCCTGAAGCCAGCCCGGGTATCGGTTCATCAGTGCATTCGCCTTCTGGGGAAGATGGTTGCCTCCTATGAGGCTCTACAGTACGGAAGATTTCATGCACGGGCTTTCCAACTGGATCTCCCGGACAAATGGTCGGGATCTCATCTTCACATGCACTAGAGGATATGTCTGTCACCGAAAGCCAGAATCTCGCTCCTCTGGTGGCTGCAAACTTCTCACCCACTAGAGGGCCGCAGGTTCGGGATACAGAATTGGATCCTCCTAACCATGGAGGTCTCAGAGGTTGGGAAGCAGTCACCCAAGGGGAAAACTTCCAAGGAAGGTGGTCAAGTCTGGAATCCATCCTTCCGATAAACATTCTGGAACTAAGGGCCGTGTACAACGGTCTTTTATAAGCGGCACATCTTCTGAAAGATCAGACCATTCAAGTGCAGTCGGACAATGTACTGACAGTGGCCTACATAAACTGACAAGGCGGATCGAAGAGCAGAGCTGCAATGTCAGCGGTAACAAGAATCATCCTCTGGGCGGAAAAGCACGTGGTGGCGCTGTCAGCAATCTTCATTCCGGGAGTGGACAACTGGGAAGCGGACTTCCTCAGCAGACACGATCTCCATCCAGGAGAGTGGGGCCTCCACCCAGAGGTGTTCGCAGAGGTGACAAGTCTTTGGGGCGTACCTCAAATAGACATGATGGCCTGCCTCCTCAACAAGAAGCTTCGGAGGTGTTCCAGGTCGAGGGACCCACAGGCAGTGGCGGTGGACGCCCTGGTAACTCTGTGGGTGTTGAAGTCAGTGTATGTGTTTCCTCCACTTCCACTCATCCCAAGGATTCTCAAAGTAATAAAAAGAACAGGAGTTCAGGCGATCCTCATTGCTCCAGACTGGCCAAGAAGGTCTTGGTACGCGGATCTTCTGGAGTTACTGCTGGAAGATCCAAGGCCTCTTTGTCTTCGAGAGGACCTTCTGCAACAGGGGCCATTTGCTTTATCAAGACTTACCACAGCTACGTTTGACGGCATAGAGGTTGAACGCCAGATCTTAGCTCGGAAGGGCATTCCAGACAAAGTTATTCCTACCCTGATACAGGCTAGGAAAGGAGTAACGTCTAAACACTACCATCAGATTTGGGAAAAGTACGTGTCTTGGTGTGAATCCAAGAAGTTTCCTATAGTGGGGTTTCAACTAGGGCAGTTTCTCCTCTTTCTGCATAAAAGCCTAGATTTCGTCCTTGTCCATTTTCTTCCAGAAACAATTGCCTGTCCTCCCTGAGGTTCAGACTTTCTTGAAAGGGGTTCTGTACATCCAGCCTCCCTTTGTGCCTCCTACGGCACCTTGGGATCTTAATGTGGTGCTGCAGTTCCTGCAGTCGGATTGGTTTGAACCTTTACAGGAGGTTGATGTGAAGTTTCTTACTTTGAAGGCTGTCACACTATTGGCATTGGCATCTGCTAGACGTGTATCGGAATTGGGGGCATTGTCCTGCAAGAGCCCCTACTTGATTTTCCATGAAAATAGAGCTGAGCTCAGGACGCGTCAGCAATTTCTTCCAAAGGTTGTGTCGGCTTTTCATATCAACCAACCTATTGTGGTGCCAGTGGCTACTGACTCCTCAATTAGTTCAAAATCCTTGGATGTTAGAGGGCTTTGAAGATTTATGTCAAGAGAACTTCTCGTCACAGAAAGTTGGACACTCTGTTTGTCCTTTACGATCCCAACAAAGTTGGGTGTCCTGCTTCTAAGCAGACGATTTCTCGCTGGATCAAGTTTACTATCCATCATGCTTATTCTACGGCAGGCTTGCCGTGTCCAAAATCTGTTAAGGCCCACTCTACTCGTAAAGTGGGTTCTTCCTGGGCGGCTGCCCAGGGTGTCTCAGCTTTACAACTTTGCCGAGCGGCTACTTGTTCAGGATCGAACACGTTTGCTAAGTTCTACAAGTTCGATACTTTGGCCTCTGAGGACCTTTAGTTTGGTCAATCAGATCTGCAGGAGCCTCCGCACCCTCTCTCCCGTACTGGGAGCTTTGGTACATCCCCATGGTACTAATGTGGACCCAGGCATCCTCTAGGACGTAAGAGAAAATAGGATTTTAATTACCAACTGGTAAATCCTTTTCTCGTAGTCCGTAGAGGATGCTGAGCGCTCGCCCAGCGCTTCGTTTTCCTGCATTTGTTGCTTAGTTAAGTACTGCGGTGTTACTTGGTTAAGTACTGTTGTTCAGCTGTTGCTTAATTGTTTCAAGCTGGTTAGCTTGCATTTCTGTGAGCTGGTGTGAATCTCACCACTATCTGTGTATTTCCTTCTCTCAAAGTATGACTGTCTCCTCGGGCACAGTTTCTAGACTGAGTATGGTAGGAGGGGCATAGAGGGAGGAGCCAGCCCACACTATTAAACTCTTAAAGTGCCCATAGCTCCCAAGGGACACGTTTATACCCCATGGTACTAATGTGGACCCCAGCATCCTCTACGGACTACGAGAAAAGGATTTACCGGTAGGTAATTAAAATCATATTTTCCAGTGTGTAGACACTCTGGGGGTCATTCCGAGTTGGTCGTAGCTACGATCTTCTTCCCTGACTTGCGGGGGGGGGGACCAGCACAGGGCTAGCCCGCCCCGCATTTCAGTCCGGCCCACCCTCGCAGAAGTGCAAAGGCATCGCACAGCGGCGATGCCTTTGCACTTCAAGAGTAGCTCTCAGCCAGCGCAGCTATAGCGTGCTGGGCGGGAGCTACTCATCGCTCTCCGGCCCGCGGCGGCTGCGTGTGACGTCACGCAGCCGCTTCGGCCCGCCCCCCCCATTCGGTCCGGCCACGCCTGAGTTGGCCGGACCAAACCCACGAAACGGCAGTCAAATGCCGCCGTTCCACCCCCTCCCGCCCAGCGATCACCTCTGCCTGTCAGTAAGGCAGAGGCGTTAAGACGCAGCGAGCTAACGGGTCAGAATGACCCCCTCTGTTGGAAGAAATGGTCCATTAATATCAATGGGAGAAACCCTAGTGAATACATATAAAGGTATTTTGCAAAAGAGAGTACGCACCTTCCCTACACCGCTGATGGTCTGAACTACTTATTACTTATCCCAGTTATTGCTCCTATGAGTGCTCTTGGCTCAAACAACTACAGATTGCTGCTCTTATGCTCCCCAGCCTCCCATTTCATCTTCTCTCCTGTACCAAACTGCTTCAGTCATCGTTTGGAAGGTGTCTTCACTGGTTAACACCCCGACACCTCTGCTGCTTCTTCTTCTTTTTTATAGTTCATAATCTGGAGACAGAAGAAAAAAACAAAGAGATGGGTAGGGCATGACAATGTAGTGGGATTTTGCTGAGCAGCAGGTGTTAGGGAACACAACAGGGAGCTATAGATATTCTCAATTACTACGATACCACAATTTATTAATATATACAAAAAAAATCATCATGTTAAAAAATCAGTAAACCATAAAACTACATGTATGTCATTAGATTAAAAAGTATGAATTCATACGTGTATTATTAACCCAATAGGTCAGGAACTAGGTAGGGATATTGTGTGGAGTCCGTTCAGGGACGGATCTAGACTTTTCTTTAGGGGGGGTCGGTTTACTGTTTAATCTTGACTCCTCCCTCTACAGTCCCAACTCCTCCCATCTGCAATCCTAACTCCTCCTCTCTCAATTCTGACTGAACTTTTTGAGTGAGACTGAGATAGAGCTTTGTGATTGTTCCATGTACATGTGACTGTGCTATGGGGTAATTGTATTTATTAGCCCTAGTACCCACACACCAGCAAGTGAGGGGCAAATGCTCTGTAACCCTTGCTTTCCTGGCTCCTCTGTGCTGCTGTGGTATAAGCTGCAGCACATCATTCTGCCTCAGGCTCTCCCCGGAGAGCTCTCTTCTGCTCAAAAGTGGGCGTGGCTATGACTGTTTTAGGGGGGGCGGTCGCCCCCTTCGCCCCCCCCCCCCCTAGATCCGGCCCTGAGTCCGTTCCAAAGGTATTCCCCTGTAGCAACGTGATGAGTCCAATGTGCCAAAATAACTGTAGATGTGTAATGTCCAGATGGAGGTTGTAGGTAACCGTTAGAGGATGGTATGCTCCAAATGCCTTAGTGATGGGCTCCTCATGCAACACGGTGTAAACAAATCTTGATGTAATTCTGGTTGTATAGTTCTCCAAGAAGCAATGGATGGCTAGAAATATTCAGGGGATGGTCCGGTCCTCCACTCCTGCGTTCCTGACTGTAGTCCTTAAACACTGACGCATTTCGCTGCATTCAGCTAGCAGCTTTTTCACCTTTGAAAAAGCTGCTAGCTGAATGCAGTGAAACGCGTCAGGTGACAGTAAAGTTTGTATTTAAAAATCCAGAAGTGCCATGAATATATACAGTATATATATATATATATATTTACCACCGTGCGGCACTCAGCTTGCTGAAACAAATACTCTGGAAACCAGTTGAATTTAAACAACGTTTCAGTGCTCGCAAGCACTATCGTCAGGTTTATACAGTTCAAAAAAGCAAGTTACATACCTTATATACCTGTGCACCCGTGATTTATGCCGCACCTGGAGCCAAGGTAAACCCTCCTCCTTTCCGGCGGCACTTGATGACCTCATTCTAAAGTGACACACATCACCATAGTAACAAGTAACCATATAGCAGCGGTTCTGAAAAATACAATCATGCTTATAATAATCTAGCAGGACATCCATCTAACAAGTGTAAGCTCCATATACATTTAAAGAAACTTTTAACCAAAACAGCTATAACTCAGATATTCATTTAACCCCCGAGGGGCTAACACATCTAAACAATGGATCCATTGCACCTCTCGTTGTAACAATAACCGATTCCGGTCACCACCTCTAATTGGTTTCTTAACCCAATCGATCATGCGATATCTTATGCTTGCAATAGAGTGTTTTAATTCTGCAAAATGACGGGCCACTGGCTGCTCCGATTTTTTCCACTTTAATTTTGAGTGTGACTCCAAATCCAGACCTCCATGGGTTAATAAATTTGATTTCCATTGATAATTTTTGTGTGCTTTTGTTGTCAGCACATTCAACTATGTAAAGAACAAAGGGGATCATTCCGAGTTGTTCGCTCGCCAGCTGCTTTTAGCAGCTTTGCACACGCTAAGCCGCCGCCTACTGGGAGTGAATCTTAGCATAGTAAAATTGCGAACGAAAGATTCTCAAAATTGCGATTACACACCTCTTAGCAGTTTCTGAGTAGCTTCAAACTTACTCGGCATCTGCGATCAGTTCAGTGCTTGTCGTTCCTGGTTTGACGTCACAAACACACCCAGCGTTCGCCCAGACACTCCTCCGTTTCTCCAGCCACTCCCGCGTTTTTCCCAGAAACGGTAGCGTTTTTTCGCACACACCCATAAAACGGCCAGTTTCCGCCCAGAAACACCCACTTCCTGTCAATCACATTACGATCACCAGAACGAAGAAAAAACCGTGAGTAAAATTCCTAACTGCATAGCAAATTTACTTGGCGCAGTCGCACTACGGACATTGCGCATGCGCATTCTCGACTAATCGCTCCGTTGCGAAAAAAAATAACGAGCGAACAACTCGGAATGACCCCCATAGTATTTAATAAGAATATTTCATTCATTCAGATCTAGGATGTGTTATTTAAGTGTTCCCTTTTTTTTTTTTGAGCAGTGTATATATATATATCCATACACAGTAGCGGATCTTGCCACGGGCAAGCAGTACTTTTGCCCGGGGCGCCGCCTTCCGGAGGGCGCCGCACCATGGCAAGATCCGCCACTGCTGTGCCCTCCGCTGCCCGCTGTGTCCCCCCGGCTCCTGCGGCTCTGGTCCCGTGAAGGGAACTAGACGCGTAGCGTCTAGTTTCCCTTCGCAAAGAGGACCATTACTGAGCGGTGCGCGATGACGTCATCACGCACCGCACAGCAAAGGTCCTCTCCGCGAAGGGAACTAGACACTACGCGTTTAGTTTCCCTTCGCGGAGAGGACCTTTTGCTGTGCGGTGCGCGATGACGTCATCGCGCACCGCTCAGCATTTAAGCGGCGCTTCTGCTGTACAGGGGGCGTGACTGACCACGCCCCCTGTAGTAAGCCACGCCCCCATTCCCTGCCCGGGGCGCCGAGGGCATTCGAACCGGCCCTGTCCATACATAATTTACATGTATGGAAACCCCCCCTTCCCCCCATGAAAATCCTGCTTTTGCCACTGGGTTCTCCTGGACCAAGGAGTGGCTGCTGAAAAAGGAGACTCTCTCTCAAATGTCGCTCCGGAGATTAGGGAGAACAACCCGGAGGATTATCGCAACTACCTGCAAATGGATGATGCTACCTTCCAGGAGTTGCTGGTCCTAGTGACTCCCTGCATCCAGAGGCAGGATACAAAGATGAGGTAGGCCATCCCTGCTGAAAAGAGGCTGGTGGCTACCCTGGGGTTCCTGGCTACAGGGCAGTCACTGGAAGATCTGAAGTTCAGGGCCCTCATCTCTGCTCAGGCTTTGGGGCATATCATGCCGGACACCTGTAAGGCTATTGTCAAGATGCTGCAGAACCAGTATTTCACGGTAAGAAATTGCACACCACACTAAGTAGTATAACTTTATGAAAACAGTATGTAAAAACTTTTCTCTAACGTCCTAGTGGATGCTGGGGACTCCGTAAGGACCAAGGGGATAGACGGGCTCCGCAGGAGACATGGGCACTTTAAGAAAGAATTTAGGTTCTGGTGTGCTCTGGCTCCTCCCTCTATGCCCCTCCTCCAGACCTCAGTTTGATACTGTGCCCAGACGAGCTGGGTGCTTTTCAGTGAGCTCTCCTGAGTTTGCTGAGAGAAAGTATTTTGTTAGGTTTTTTATTTTCAGGGAGCTCTGCTGGCAACAGACTCCCTGCATCGTGGGATAGAGGGGAGAGAAGCAGCCCTACTCTGTGAAGCTAGGTCCTGCTTCTTAGGCTACTGGACACCATTAGCTCCAGGGATCGTACGCAGGATCTCACCCTCGCCGTCCGATCCCAGAGCCGCGCCGCCGTCCTCCTCGCAGAGCCGGAAGACAGAAGCCGGGTGAGTATGAGAAGCGAGAAGACTTCAAATCGGCGGCAGAAGACTCCGTTCTTCACTGAGGTAACGCACAGCACTGCAGCTGTGCGCCATTGCTCCCACACACCTCACATACTCCGGTCACTGTAAGGGTGCAGGGCGCAGGGGGGGGCGCCCTGGGCAGCATTAGGACCTCTTTTTGGCAAGTAAACATATATACAGTTGGGCACTGTATATATGTATGAGCCCCCGCCAAGAAAGTGTATATTTAAGCGGGACAGAAGCCCGCCGTCGAGGGGGCGGGGCTTCTTCCTCAGCACTCACCAGTGCCATTTTTTCTCCACAGCTCCGCTGAGAGGAAGCTCCCCAGGCTCTCCCCTGCAGATACACGGTAGAAGAGGGTAAAAAGAGAGGGGGGGGGGGCACATAATTAGGCGCAAATATCAATATAAACAGCAGATACTGGGTTAACATTAAGTTACTGTGTTATTCCTGGGTTTATAGCGCTGGGGTGTGTGCTGGCATACTCTCTCTCTGTCTCTCCAAAGGGCCTTGTGGGGGAACTGTCTTCAAAAAGGGCATTCCCTGTGTGTGTGGTGTGTCGGTACGCTTGTGTCGACATGTTTGATGAGGAAGGCTATGTGGAAGTAGAGCGGGAGCAAATGAATGTGGTGTCTCCGCCGACGGCGCCGACACCTGATTGGATGGATATGTGGAAGGTTTTAAATGATAATGTTAATTCCTTGCATAAAAGGTTAGAAAAAGCTGAAGCCTCAGGACAGTCAGGGTCTCAACCCGTGCCTGATCCTATGTCGCAGAGCCCGTCAGGGTCTCAGTAGCGCCCACTATCCCAAATTGTTGACACAGATACCGACATGGATTCTGACTCCAGCGTCGATTATGATGATACAAAGTTACAGCCTAAATTGGCTAAATCCATCCGTTATATGATTATAGCAATTAAGGATGTGTTGCACATCACAGAGGAAACCCCAGTCCCTGACAAGAGGGTACATATGTATGGGGAAAAGAAGCCAGAGGTAACCTTCCCCCCTCACACGAACTAATTGAGTTATGTGAAAAGGCTTGGGAATCTCCAGATAAAAAACTGCAGATCTCCAAAAGGATTCTTATGGCGTATCCTTTCCCGCCAACGGACAGGTTACGCTGGGAATCCTCCAATAAGGTGGACAAAGCTTTAACACGCTTATCCAAGAAGGTAGCCCTGCCGTCACAGGATACGGCTGCCCTAAAAGATGCTGCGGATCGCAAACAGGAGGTTACCCTGAAGACAATTTATACACATTCGGGTACCTTGCTGAGGCCGGCGATCGCGTCGGCCTGGGTGTGTAGTGCTGTAGCAGCATGGACGGATACCTTTTCTGAGGAAATTGAGACCTTAAACAAGGATACTATATTGTTGACCTTGGGGCATATTAAAGACGCTGTCCTATATATGAGAGATGCTCAAAGAGACATTAGTCTGCTGGGTTCTAGAATAAATGCTATGTCAATTTCGGCAATGGACAGGTGATGCCGACTCAAAAAGGCATATGGAGGTTTTACCTTACAAGGGTGAGGAATTGTTTGGGGAGGGTCTCTCGGACCTGGTCTCCACAGCTACTGCTGGAAAGTCAAATTTTTTGCCATATGTTTCCTCACAGCCTATGAGAGCACCGTATTATCAAATGCAGTCCTTTCGATCACAGAAAAACAAGAAAGTCCGAGGTGCGTCCTTTCTTGCCAGAGGCAGGGGCAGAGGAAAGAAGCTGCACAACACAGCTAGTTCCCAGGAACAGAAGTCCTCCCCGGCTTCCACAAAATCCACCGCATGACGCTGGGGCTCCACAGGCGGAGCTAGGCCCGGTAGGGGCACGTCTTCGAAATTTCAGCCACAAGTGGGTTCACTCCCAGTTGGATCCCTGGGCAATAGATATTGTGTCTCAGGGATACAAGCTGGAATTCGAAGAGATGCCCCCTCACCGATACCTCAAATCGGCCCTGCCAGCTTCCCCCCACGAGAGGGAAATAGTGTTAACTGCAATTCACAAATTGTATCTTCAACAGGTGGTGGTCAAGGTTCCCCTCCTTCAACAAGGAAGGGGTTATTATTCGACCATGTTTGTAGTTCCGAAACCGGACGGTTCGGTCAGACCCATATTTAATTTAAAATCCCTGAACATGTACCTGAAAAGGTTCAAGTTCAAGATGGAATCGCTGAGAGCGGTCATCGCAAGCCTGGAAAGGGGGGATTTTATGGTGTCTCTGGACATAAAGGATGCAAACCTTCATGTCCCTATTTATCCACCTCATCAGGCGTACCTCAGATCTGTGGTACAGGATTGTCATTACCAATTTCAGACGTTGCCGTTTGGTCTCTCCACGGCTCCGAGAATATTTTCCAAGGTAATGGCGGAAATTATGGTGCTCCTGCGGAAGCAAGGGGTCACAATTATCCCATACTTGGACGATCTCCTCATAAAAGCGAGATCAAGAGATCAGTTGCTGATCAGCGTAGCACTTTCTCTGGAAGTGTTACGGCAACACGGCTGGATTCTAAATATTCCAAAGTCGCAGTTGGTTCCTACGACTCGTCTGCCTTTCCTAGGCATGATTCTAGACACAGACCAGAAAAGGGTTTATCTCCCGATAGAGAAAGCTCAGGAACTCATGACACTGGTCAGGAACCTATTAAAACCAAAACAGGTGTCAGTGCATCACTGCACTCGAGTCCTGGGAAAGATGGTGGCATCATACGAGGCCATTCCCTTCGGCAGGTTCCATGCGAGGACCTTTCAATGGGACTTACTGGACAAGTGGTCCGGATCACATCTTCAGATGCATCAGTTAATCACCCTATCCCCCAGGGCCAGGGTGTCTCTCCTGTGGTGGCTGCAGAGTGCTCACCTTCTCGAGGGCCGCAGATTCGGCATTCAGGACTGGGTCCTGGTGACCACGGATGCAAGCCTCCGAGGGTGGGGAGCAGTCACACAGGGAAAAAATTTCCAAGGTCTGTGGTCAAGTCAGGAGACTTACCTTCACATCAACATCCTGGAACTAAGGGCCATATACAACGCCCTACGTCAAGCGGAGACCCTGCTTCGCGACCAACCGGTTCTGATTTAGTCAGACAACATCACCGCAGTGGCTCATGTAAACCGACAAGGCGGCACAAGGAGCAGGGTGGCGATGGCGGAAGCCACCAGAATTCTTCGCTGGGCGGAAAATCACGTAAGCGCACTGTCAGCAGTGTTCATCCCGGGAGTGGACAACTGGGAAGCAGACTTCCTCAGCAGACACGACCTCCACCCGGGAGAGTGGGGACTTCATCGGGAAGTCTTCGCACAGATTGCAAGTCGGTGGGAACTGCCACAGGTGGACATGATGGCATCCCGCCTCAACAAAAAACTACAGAGGTATTGCGCCAGGTCAAGAGACCCTCAGGCGATAGCTGTAGACGCCCTGGTGACACCGTGGGTGTTCCAGTCGGTCTATGTATTTCCTCCTTTTCCTCTCATACCCAAGGTGCTGAGAATCATAAGAAAAAGAGGAGTGAGAACAATACTCATTGTTCCGGATTGGCCAAGAAGGACTTGGTATCCAGTTCTGCAAGAAATGCTCACAGAGGACCCGTGGCCTCTGCCTCTAAGACAGGACTTGTTGCAACAGGGGCCCTGTCTGTTCCAAGACTTACCGCGGCAGCGTTTGACGGCATGGCGGTTGAACGCCGGATCCTAGCAGAGAAAGGCATTCCGGATGAGGTCATTCCTACGCTGATAAAGGCTAGGAAGGACGTGACAGCTCAACATTATCACCGTATATGGCGAAAATATGTTGCTTGGTGTGAGGCCAGGAATGCCCCTACGGAGGAATTCCAGCTGGGCCGTTTCCTTCACTTCCTACAGTCAGGAGTGAATTTGGGCCTAAAATTGGGTTCCATTAAGGTCCAGATTTCGTCCCTATCCATTTTCTTTCAAAAGGAGTTGACTTCTCTACCTGAAGTTCAGACTTTTGTAAAGGGAGTGCTGCATATTCAGCCCCCTTTTGTGCCTCCAGTGGCACCTTGGGATCTTAACGTGGTGTTGAGTTTCCTGAAATCCCACTGGTTTGAACCACTCAAAACGGTGGAGTTGAAATATCTCACGTGGAAGGTGGTCATGCTATTAGCCTTGGCTTCGGCTAGACGTGTGTCAGAGTTGGCGGCTTCGTCACATAAAAGCCCCTATCTGGTTTTCCATGCGGATAGAGCAGAATTGCGGACCCGTCCACAATTTCTGCCGAAAGTGGTTTCATCCTTTCAAATAAACCAACCTATTGTGGTGCCTGTGGCTACTACTGACTTGGAGGATTCCGAATTACTTGATGTGGTCAGGGCTTTGAAGGTTTATGTAGCCAGAACGGCTAGGGTCAGGAGAACAGAATCTTTGTTTATCCTGTATGCCTCCAACAAGCTTGGTGCTCCTGCTTCAAAGCAAACTATTGCTCGCTGGATCTGTAACACGATTCAGCAGGCTCATTCTGCGGCTGGATTGCCGCTGCCTAAATCAGTTAAGGCTCATTCCACGAGGAAGGTGGGCTCTTCTTGGGCGGCTGCCCGAGGGGTCTCGGCATTACAGCTTTGCCGAGCGGCTACTTGGTCGGGTTCAAACACTTTTGCAAAGTTCTACAAGTTTGATACCCTGGCTGAGGAGGACCTTGTGTTTGCTCAATCGGTGCTGCAGAGTCATCCGCACTCTCCCGCCCGTTTGGGAGCTTTGGTATAATCCCCATGGTCTTTACGGAGTCCCCAGCATCCACTAGGACGTTAGAGAAAATAAGATTTTACTTACCGGTAAATCTATTTCTCGTAGTCCGTAGTGGATGCTGGGCGCCCGTCCCAAGTGCGGAATTCTGCTGCAATACTTGTATATAGTTATTGCTTCAATAAGGGTTATGTTATGGTTGCATCAGGGTTGACCTGATGTTCTGTTGTTGTTCATACTGTTAACTGGGTAAGTTTATCACAAGTTGGGGGTCATTCCGAGTTGTTCGCTCTGTAAAAATCTTCGCATCGCAGCGATTTTCCGCTTAATGCGCATGCGCAATGTCCGCACTGCGACTGCGCCAAGTAAATTTGCTATGTAGTTAGGATTTTTACTCACGGCTTTTTCATCGTTCTGGCGATCGTAATGTGATTGACAGGAAATGGGTGTTACTGGGCGGAAACAGGCCGTTTTATGGGCGTGTGGGAAAAAACGCTACCGTTTCCGGAAAAAATGCAGGAGTGGCCGGAGAAACGGAGGAGTGTCTGGGCGAACGCTGGGTGTGTTTGTGACGTCAAACCAGGAACGACAAGCTGTGAAATGATCGCAGATGGCGAGTAAGTCTGGAGCTACTCAGAAACTGCTACGAGGTGTGTAATCGCAATATTGCGAATACTTCGTTCGCAATTTTAAGATGCTAAGATTCACTCCCAGTAGGCGGCAGCTTAGCATGAGCAAATCTGCTAAAATCTGCTTGCGAGCGAACAACTCGGAATGACCCCCGTTATACGGTGTGATTGGTGTGGCTGGTATGAATCTTGCCCTGGATTACCAAAAAACAAAATCCTTTCCTTGTACTGTCAGCTCTTCTGGGCACAGTTTCTCTAACTGTGGTCTGGAGGAGGGGCATAGAGGAAGGAGCCAGTGCACACCAGAACCTAAATTCTTTCTTAAAGTGCCCATGTCTCCTGCGGAGCCCGTCTATCCCCATGGTCCTTACGGAGTCCCCAGCATCCACTACGGACTACGAGAAATAGATTTACCGGTAAGTAAAATCTTATTTTTTTTTCTAAGAACTGTGCAGTTTTTGACAACATTGGATTCATTTTCAGTGTAGCCAACATGACTTAAAATACAGTAAATCATACTATAAAACACGCTATAAAATGTATTTAAAGTTTTAGAATTCCCAATAAATATGGGAGGGTCATTCCGACCCGTTCGCACACAGTGGTTCTTCGCTGCGGTATGAACGGCTCGGAAATGTGCATGCACGGCGGACGCATTGTACACGCGTGTCGTTGCCTGGCGACAATCGTCGTCGGGCAACGACACCGCCAGCGAGAAATGTGATCACAGCGGCGATCGCAAGAAGACGGACAGACGGGAGGCGTTCCGGGGCGGATACTCACCGTTTTCCAGGCGTGGTGAGTCCAACGCAGGCGGATCCAGGCGTTTGTAAGGGCGGATGTCTGACGTCAAGACCGGCACCTTCATTGCTGGATCCGCCGCACTGGATGAGTAACTGCAGCCCTGGTCTTGTTTTACTTGAAACTTTTTTAGCCTAGCAGGGCTGCACAAGCGTTCGCAGCCCTGCTATGCTAAAATACACTCTCCCATAGGCGGTGTCAGGTTGATCGCACGAGCAGCAAAAAGTTGCTACGTGCGATTAAATCGGAATCACCCCCAAGGTGCGGTATATATATTCCTAACATGGGAGGGGTACATGGTATTTTGGTCACATACTTGAAAAAGGAGAGTTATGGTAGAGTTACCATTCTTAACACTCTTTCTGCGAGGTACATTGGGTTCCACAGGGAAACATCGGGGTGTAGATTGGATCTTGATCCAGAGGAACCAACAGGCTAAAGCTTTAGGCTGTCCCAGGATGCATTGGGGCCTCCTCTATAACCCCGCCTCCAGGCACTGTGAGATTAGTTTCGTTAACCAGTCCAATGCAGGAGCGGGTAAGAGAGAAGGTAGATGTTGGTCACAGAGAACCACATTCTCACGACAGGATAAGGGACCAGTTGCTAATGCCCTACAAACCCATAGAAGCTAAGTGCGTCAGGGTGGGTGCCCTGTGGAACCCACTGTACCTCGCAAAATAAAAGTTAACAATGGTAAGTCTCCCATAACTCTCCTTTTCTGCAGCAAGTTACATTGGTTTCCACAGGGAAACATCGGGTATTTCCTAAAGCAGTTCCTCAAGGGAGGGGACGTGCCTTAGTGGTTATGAGAACCTGGCATCCAAAGGAAGCATCCTGAAAGGCGGAAGTATCAAAGGCATAGAACCTAATAAATGTATTCACAGAGGACCACGTAGCCACCAAAGAAGGTCCAACAGACCAAGTAGAATGGGCATTAATAGCAGCAGAAGATTGGAGACCAGCCTGCACATAAGCTTGTGCAATCACCATTCTAATCCATCTGGCCAAGGTTTGCTTATTCGCAGGCCAGCCACGTTTGTGAAAACTAAACAAAACAAAAAGGGAGTCTGACCTCCTGATAGAGGCAGTCCTCTCCACATATATATGGAGAGCCCGTACCACATCCAAAGACCGCTCTTTGGAGGACAAATTGAAGAGATAAAGGCTGAAACCACAATCTCTTGGTTAAGGTTAAAAGATAACACCACCTTAAGTAAATAACATGGGCGAGTTCTAAGACCTGCCCGGTCACGATGAAACAGAAAGGGTGGACGACAGGACAATGCGCCTAAGTCCAACACCCTTCTAGCAGAGGCAATAGCCAGTAAAAAAAGACCTTGGCTGTGAGCCAGTTAAGATCCACCGTCTCAAGAGGTTCAAATGGAGACACTTGCAGGGCATTCAGGACAACAGCCAGATCCCATGGAGCCACAGGAGGGACATAGGGATGCTGAATCCTTAAGACACCCTGAATGAATGTACAAACATCAGGTATAGACGCAATTTTTCTCTGAAACCATACCGACAAGGCAGATATGTAAACCTTGAGGGAGGCCAGACGAAGGCCTAAGTCCAGTTCTCTTTGCAGAAAAGCCAGAATTCTGGAAGTTCTGGAGCTGTATGCATCATAATTCTTAGCAGCACACCAGGTGAAGTAAGAATTACAGACCCTGTAATTAATCCGAACTGAAGCCATTTTACGGGCTTTTAACATAGTTTGGATGACCGCCTCAGAGAATCCTTTGGCTCTCAGGAGTGATGCTTCAAGAGCCACACCGTCAAAGCCATCCTGGCCAGGTCTGTATAAAGACAAGGGCCCTGTAGGAGGTCTGGGTGCTGAGGAAGTAGAAGAGGACGCTCTGTCGATAGATACTGCAGGTCTGAGAACCAATGCCGTCTAGGCCATGCTGGAGCGACTAGAAGTAGAAATCCTCCTTCTTGTTTGAAATTCCGCAGAGCCCTGGGCAGGAGTGACAATGGAGGGAACACGTAGGGCAGCCAAAAGTTCCATGGAATTGCCAGTGCATCCACAAACGCTGCTTGAGGATCCCTTGTACTTGTTCCGAAGACTGGAACCTTGTGATTGTGTCAAGACGCCATCAGGTCTACGTCTGGTAGGCCCCACTTGTCTACTAGAAGTTGAAAGACTTCTGGATGAAGACTCCTCTATCCGGCGTGCACGTCCTGGCGACTGAGGAAGTCCGCTTCCCAGTTTAGGGTGCCTGGACTGAACACTGCCGATATTGCTGGCAGAAGGTGCTCCGCCCAACGAAAGATTATTGACACTTCCATGCGGCCTCGAGTGCCTCCTTGATTGTTTATGTATGCCACTGTAGTGGCATTGTCTGACCGTACTTGAACCGGCCTGTTCTGTAACAGAGGCAGGGCGAGAGTCAATGCATTGAACACCGCCCGCAACTCCAGAATGTTTATTGGGAGGAGTGACTCCTCGTTGGTCCAGTGACCCTGAAAAGAGTGTTGATCCAACACCACACCCCATCCCCTAAGACTGGCGTCCGTTGTCCATCTATTGGTTTCTTATATATATACTTTTTTATACACTTTTTTTTTACAACTGATGTTCTTATACTTATATATTTATTTATAACTGGTAATGGTACTAAAATTTACGTTTTTTAAGATCCCTATAATAAGGGTGCGATAAAGGGTACATATTTCCCCTCTCTATTGAACTCCTTTCACATTTCCCTATTGTGCGCTCCACCAGCTGTTTTTACATGTGCATCGTCAATCAAGATGACGATGCGGTCCAGAATGCGCTCCACGAGCCGGCGGAAGTGATGTCCGGGAAACCGGATGTCGCGTAACGGAGCACACCAGGAAGTAGTGTGCGTTCCAGCATGCGGTCCACGAGCAGGCATAAGCGCGGCTCATAATACCGGAAGTGACGTCGCGCGACGGAGCACACCAGGAAATAGTGTGCGTTCCAGCGTGCGTTCCAGCACGCATTACGGCGCTTCCTGGACAAATAATCTGTTTTTTAATCAAACCAAGCACATAAGCACTTTTTAGTTTTAAATAAGACAGCAATTTTAAGCACATGCTATCGATTAAAGCCCCATACATTAGCCAAAACAGCTTATATTGAAATTTTCCTAACAGGAAGTGATGTCATCAATCACTTGGCCATGTGCTAGGTTCCCATTCTCTGTAGGTATAAATTGAGCTCCCTAGCTCACTGACCTTATCCCCATGATGAAGTCTGAATATTGACGAAACGCGTTGGAACTGCTGTACCTGAACCTCCTATAAGGACAGATAAACCTAATATATATTTATTTCTTGTACGTTTGCATTGTTACTATTTGTATGGTCTATATGAAAAATATTTGACGTACCAGTTTTCCATGTGGACAGATAAGCCTGATTGAATTTTATATATTGTACGCTCACACTTCTACCATTTGTTTTTATGTGTTGTATTAAAATTTGTAAAAACCTTTTATCCCTGGCTGTGGATTTTAAATTATGGGATTTGTTCATCCCTGTAAGGTTTTTTATATACAACCATATTTTTGCTGATTAATGGTATAAAAACGGTGCGCGCTATGTTATATTTCCTTTATCTCTTTTATGTACCAATATTGGTCTCGTGACCGAAGAGAAATACATGCCCCAGATAAGTAGTGTCCACTTTTCCTTTCACATTGGGTATACACTATATTTATTTATCTAGACACTAGAAGGCGCCCTTATCTCTATTTTTTAAATCTCACTATATGTGTGTGTTCCAAGCACATGTTCTTCTGTTTAAGGTTGCTGCCACTCGTTTTTAAGAGGAGTGTCAATCCATTGAATTAACTTTATATTAATTATAAATTCTCTACCACGTGCTTTGGTAGTGCAATTCCGAGTGTCACCTGGGCGCCTCCGCATCTATTTTGGTTTTACTCTAAAATTTAGTTTAAAAACTGTGAGCACCTCTGGAAAAAAGCTACTGACCTAAAGGGAGTAAAAGATTTTCTGTACAGAAAAGAAAAACAAGGCGTATATGGGTACACCAAGTGAGTGGAGACTTGGTGGCGTGAGGCGGCTGACTCACGTTAATAAAGGTAAAGGTAATACGCAAATCGTGAGGAGATTTGTAGAGGAGCGTAATATAGGATTGTGCATTGTGCAGAAGTATAGAAATTGTGAATTGAAGTTTAAAGGTTTTGTATTACGCTCCGGCTGAGGTTTCGTAGCTTGTGATTCGATTCCAGTGGTCGTAGGCGGATAGGTAACAAGTACCTATACGCTGTGCGATTGGACCGCATGTTTGTGGGTGCGATACATAGCGCAACTTGATACCCCTTTTACGAGCTTTTGCATAAAATCGCGGTATCATTATCGCTTTGTAGAGCATACGCAAGCGTGATTTGTGTAAGTCAAAAAGGGAAGTTTTCGCTGGTCTCTCTCAGGAAAATCTTCAACGGCGGATATTCGCTGGAAAAGGTAAGTTACTCCTAAAACTTCCAGTGAATAGAAGCTAGTTAGGGCCTCACTGGGTACTATTGGAGTGAGTCGTGGTACGTCAGTGGAGAAGGAGCGAGTGAAAGCGATAGGTGTCTTTTACCATCTATTTGCGGTGTGCATTGGGGATTGCGTTTATTGGCAAAAAGTCCACGATGGGATCCAATTGCACAAGCAGTGGGCGTTTGGTAGCTAGGGTTCAGGCAGAAGAGTTGGGACCAAGAAGGTCAGAATTGCGGCCGAGAGGGTCAGCAAGGTTTATTATGTCTGAAAAATATGGTTCACACACGGAGGCTTTTTGCAATGAGTGGGTACATATGACTGCGGAAGATAGGGCCCCATTCCCAAAGATGGGTAGCTTTGAATCAGAGGTGTCACAGAACGTAAAGATTAAAATATGTCTGATTAAATCCAGAAAACAAAGGGTCAAACATACAAATTGTTTAAACCTGTGGCAACAAGAGGGGTTGGTGAGTTTGATCCTAAGGTATTGCAGGTGGTATGTCTAACCAAAGTCATATAAGACAAGAATGGAAATATAAGAACTGTTTGAACTTGTAGCAACAATAAACAAGTAGGAAGAAAAAGAGAAAGCAAGTACACCGCCATATGTAGATGTGGAAGCAGTTACGGCCAGCATACAAACTATAGAAAATAATAAAAATAATAAAAATATGAAAAATATGACTATAACCTATATATGTACTAATGAATGTTGAAGTTTTATTTAGGAGGAGAAGGCGAACTGATTGGTTTCAGCAGTAGCCTGCGGGGGAAGTGGCTGAGACCAGTGGAACTGGTAAGTATGGTATCATTCGTATACATATATAGTATATAGCAAAACCCAAAAATAAAATAAAAATCAAGAAAGTAACGTCAGAAATGGAGAAAAACCTGTCCGCACATTAGTATTTGCCAGTAGGAAAGCGGACAGAGACAGGGTAACCCCCGGGTATTTCTTTTAGTTACCATATAAGAAGTATTCATTCCTAGTAATGCCCCTAGTCAAGATGAGCTCGGAAATGTTTGTTGGACCATGTACAGACCCTTAATACGGGATGAGAAGGATTGAATGAATACTTCGCATGACCTAGAAGTTTGTTACATTTTTTCTTTTTTTTCTTTTGCAGTAATAGAAAACTCTCCATCTGGATAAGATCACTGGTAAACACTAATTCGGCAAATGGGAGGTGGCTGTCTCTGTGTTAATGGACAGGCTCAATAAGGCATTGAGGGTCAGGGTGCAGACTTCTTTGCCAAATTGGAAAGGGGTCACAGTAGCTAATCTTAGAGAGTGTGCTGTTGAACATCCCAAGAATATTGCTAGGTGCAGAGAACAACAGGAGGAGAGGTTGAGGACGGTAAGTATACAGGCACATACAGGAAAGACCCATCAGTCCAAACCCCAGATCCCTAATGGTCAGTGCCAGATTAATGTGCACATGGGCCTGGAGCTGAAATATAGGAAAGGCCTATTGTGTACCGCTGCAGCAGATTGGATTAAGGAGAAGGGAGCAGGGGATATGCCTCAGCGCCCGTTAGTTACATTACACCGCACAGTAGTGTCCGAGACACGTTACATCGCACAGCAGTGTCCGATAGTTAGATTACACCGCACAGTAGTGTCCGAGTCACATGACACCGCACGGCAGCATCTGATAGTGACATTACACCGCACGGTAGCGTCTGCTAGTTACATTACACCGCACGGTAGTGTCCGAGACACATTACACCGTATAGCAACGTCCGATAGTTACATTACACCGCACAGTAGTGTCCGAGTCACATTACACCGCACAGTAGTGTCCGAATCACATTTTACGGCATAGTAGTGTCCGAGTTACAATACACCGCACAGCACCGTCCGATAGTTACATTACACCGCACAGCACCATCCGATAGTTACAATACACCGCACGGCAGCGTCCGATAGTTACAATACACTACACAGTAGTGTCCGAGTCACATTACACCGCACGGCAGCGTCCGATAATTACATTACACAGAACTGCAGCGTCCGACAGTTACTGTACATTACACTGCTCAGTAGTGACTTAGTCACATTACACCACATGGCAGCGTCCGATATTTACATTACACCGTACACTAGTGTCCGAGTCACATTACACTGCACGGCAGCGTCCGATAGTCACATTACACTGCACAGTAGTGTCCAAGTCACATTACACCGCAAGGTAGCGCTGATAGTTACATTACACTGCACAGCAGCGTCTGATAGTTACATTACACCGCACAGCAGCATCCGATAGTTACAATACACTGCACAGTAGTGTCCGAGTCACATTACACCGCAAGTCAGCGTCCAATAGTTACATTACACCGCACAGCAGCGTCCGATAGTTACAATACACCCCACGGCAGCGTCCGATAGTCACATTACACCACACGGCAGCGTCCGATAGTCACATTACACCACACGGCAGCGTCCGATAGTCACATTACACTGCACGGCAGCGTCCGATAGTTAAATTACACCGCATGGCAGCGTCCGATAGTTACATTACACCACACGGCAGCGTTCGATAGCTACATTACACCGCACGGCAGCGTCCGATAGTTACATTACACCGCACGGCAGCGTCCGATAGTCACATTACACCGCATGGCAGCGTCCGATAGTCACATTACACCGCACGGCAGCGTCCGATAGTTACATTACACCGCGCGGCAGCATCCGATAGTTACATTACACCGCATGGCAGCGTACGATAGTTGCATTACACCGCACGGCAGCGTTCGATAGTCACATTACACCATACATCAGCGTCCGACAGTTACATTACACCGCTCAGTAGTGTCCTAGTCACATTACACTACACGGCAGCGTCCAATAGTTACATTACACCGCACGGCAGTGTCCGATAGTTACATTACAGCACGGCAGCGTCCGATAGTTACATTACACCGAACGGCAGCGTCCGATAGTCACATTACACCACAAGGTAGTGTCCGAGTCACATTACACTACAAGGCAGTGTCCGATAGTTATATTACACCGCACGGCAGCGTCCGATAGTTATATTACACCGCATGGCACCGTCTGATAGTCACATTACACCGCAAGGTAGTGTCCGTATACACACTGGCCGGAATTCAATTGATTATCATGCATGATAAATTAAAACAGTATGCCATTAAGGTCACAGAACATGCACACATAACTTTGAGTGTGAGAAAGTCCTGGGCATAGGGCTACACAGCATATACTCCTTTGTACCTCAAACCGCAGCTGCAGAACACCTCACAGATCACACAGGCGGGGAGCACTGCAGTGTACTGTCCAGTGGGCGGGGCTTAGAATGGCCCAGGGGTGTGGCTTCAGGCAACAGGAGCCTGGGCTCAGCAGTAGAAGAACCAGGGGGCTGAGTAAGTTTATAAAGGTCCCACAGAGACACAGCTAGGGATGGCAAGTGAGAAGAACTTTGAGCAATCGTGGGCACAGCTGTAGATGCACCAGGAGGCGGAGCTTATCACGATCTGGGGGAGGAGCTTATTTCGATCCTGGGTATGTGCTTCATTGGTCAGTGACAGCTGCTGGCAGCTTCAGAGGGGATAGGCAGAGTTCTGTCTCTCCGTGACAGGAGTCGAGTGAGGGAATGCTATTGGTGATGACAGGAGAAAAGTTTTTTTTTCCTGTCAACACTATCTGAACTGCAGGGGATCTGTGGGCCTATTTCCAGTGGGGGGGCCTGGAGCTGCAGCTCCATCCGCCCCATTGTTATTCCGGCCCTGCTAATGGTAAGTCAAGGTCAATAATATGTTACACTTGTAGGAAGGAAGGGCATTTTGCCAGAGATTGTAGGAGTAGTAGCACACATAGTCAATATAGACCCCCTAGACAGAAAACACAAGCCACATTATTAAACACATAGACGGGACCAAGGGACATATAGTAAGGAATCATAAGCCATATAGAAAACACAGATTCGGCTAATGGGAAGAACAAAATAAATGCAACATTACCCTTTGAAAAAACTTGCTGGGGTTAAGATGGGGCCTCTAAAGTTTTGCTTCTTTTTCCAAGCAGAAATGGCCCCTGATTAACTTAACAGGAGCTTTGTTAGATATGATATACATATAGGGGGTAATTCCAAGTTGATCGCAGCAGGATTTTTGATAGCAATTGGGCAAAACCATGTGCACTGCAGGGGAGGCAGATATAACATGTGCAAAAAGAGTTAGATTTGGGTGGGTTATTTTATTTCTGTGCAGGGTAAATACTGGCTGCTTTATTTTTACACTACAAATTAGATTGCAGACTGAACACACCCAAATCTAACTCTCTCTGCACATGTTATATCTGCCTTCCCTGCTGTGCACATGGGGGGTCATTCCGAGTTGTTCGCTCGCAAGCTGCTTTTAGCAGCTTTGCACACGCTAAGCCGCCGCCTACTGGGAGTGAATCTTAGCATAGTAAAATTGCGAACGAAAGATTCTCAAAATTGCGATTACACACCTCTTAGCAGTTTCAGAGTAGCTTCAAACTTACTCGGCATCTGCGATCAGTTCAGTGCTTGTCGTTCCTGGTTTGACGTCACAAACACACCCAGCGTTCGCCCAGACACTCCTCCGTTTCTTCAGCCACTCCCGCGTTTTTCCCAGAAACGGTAGCGTTTTTTCGCACACACCCATAAAACGGCCTGTTTCCGCCCAGAAACACCCACTTCCTGTCAATCACATTACGATCACCAGAACGAAGAAAAAACCGTGAGTAAAATTCCTAACTGCATAGCAAATTTACTTGGCGCAGTCGCACTGCGGACATTGCGCATGCGCATTCGCGACTAATCGCTCCGTTGCGAAAAAAAAATAACGAGCGAACAACTCGGAATGACCCCCATGGTTTTGCCCAATTGTTACAAAAATCCTGCTGCGATCAACTTGGAATTACCCCCATAATGTGCTCCCGCTCAGGAAGTACAAAGTATGTTAGACACCCACGAAGACTAATGTTACATTTCACTGTTCTAGATGCATGTCCATCACAGGTAGAGGAAATTATCTCACAGATACCGGGTTCCCTATGAACTTAGGATGGACAGGACACTGGATTGATGGCTGGGATAGTCCCAATAGCGATACAACAAACGCAGAATTTTTTTTAAGGGGAGTAGACCAAGTAGAGAATCACTTCCCCGTAGTGCCCAATCCAGTTGTCATTTTAGTAAAATCTTCTCCACCTCTACAAACTCATCTGTCACCAACCACTATTCTGTTTCTCCACAGTTTCCTCTTCATCTTTTGCGTTCACACAGGGTGGTACAATACATGGACCCGATTACAGTTCAAACACTACATGCCTAATTGGTCCTTCAGAGTTCTGCCCGAACACAGTATATCTCACCAGCACGATAACACCAGTATTACTGCAGTGTGCCTTGTCATGCACAAAGGGTGGAGGAAGGATGAGAATACTGGTGAAGGGAAATTTTGTATAGACACTGATATGCCTGTTGGTGAATGGCAAACCTGACATTTCCTTTTTCATTTTCTTCTTCTTTCTCTCCTCTAGAGATGTTTTTTTTTTTTTGAGTTATGCTCATGGTACTCTACATTGCAAACACACAACGACTTCGTACAGTTAACACCCTTGAGGAATTATTGTTTTGTATTGGTGTGCACTGATGTTTTCTCAAACTGGGTAGAGGCATTTCCTGCCGCCACGGATGCTGCTGTGTTTACCAAAAGAAAAAATTGCGCAGAAATTTGTGTGTAGATAATGGTACCCCTAGAAGTAGGAGCAAAGCTTGAAATTGTACTATTGTGATCATAGATACTGCCACTAGTATTATGTAGCATCGGAACCACTCCCAGATCTTAACTTAACGAATCACCCTCTTCGAAATTTGTTTTTGTTTTGGTATGTGTGTCTTTTTGTTTTTTTGGAAGACAACCTCATGTCATGATTGATCCGCACAATGATCAGAAATACACCAATGAGGTGACAGTACAGTACTTTATCGAGATGAGCCAGTATTTGAGAACTTGACAAAAGAACTTGAAACTGTTGATTCCTGGTATGCCAAATACTAACTGTTTTGATTGTGAACCAAGAAACTGTGTGATTGTTCTTATGCTCAGGTTGCCTAATAGACAGGTGGGAAGGACCATACCAAGTTTTGTTGACAGCACTTTCCCAGTGAAAGTAGCCGAGAGAGAAACTTGGGTCCACGATTCCCATTTCAGGAAAGTCGGTAGTCCGGAAGGAACTCATAAATGGAGTGAGATCGCAAAAGTATCACCAGAGAGTCTGTTCCGTGACGACTGAGAGGCGGCACTGTTGAACACTACCTGAGCGTGCTAAAGGATCACAGAAAGACCAGTCGTTGTAATTGATTTGCTATGGACAAGAGTTGTTTTGTTCTATTTCTCTTTTCTCTCTTTCCCGCTGACATACATTTTTTTTCAGGACATTCTATTTTTGCGAGGTTTTTTATAAGGAGTCGAGTGTGGGACTGGAACTGGTTCTGGAGGAAGGAGTGATTTCCTTATAGGATCCCAGGATTAGCCAATCAGTTTGTTAAAGCCAGAGAAAAATCAAAGGTCTAGTAGTTACGGAGTTCGGAGGTAACGTGATAGGCTATTGTCTGAGGAATACTGTATTTTGTAGTTATTGTGACACCATATTTGAAGATAAGAGCATCCAGAGATGTCAGTCTAGCAATAAGGTGACAGACATCCCTTGAGTGATTACCACTCACTAGTGGGTAAAGGTCTTAAACCAAACGGAATGTTGGATGTGCTCACAGGTACCTCTAAGACGAAAAGATGCGGGATTAGTGCCATATTTTTTTTAGAGTTAGCTGAGGTACTTGAATTACACGGAAGGGGGAGGGGACTGGTGGAAAAAGAGTATAATATAACTAGACCCCCTAGCCTTAAGATCCACCAGTATCATAGATAAATCCTTGGTATGTTTAAATCTCACCAATTTCAGGAAATTGGAAGGTAATCAGGAACAATCAGACAATGGCTATTCACACATTGCAGATAAAGAGCTCATTAATATATGTGGAAGAAAGGTTTATGAGTGGCTCTCCCCGAACTCCGAAGGTTTATGTTATTTAGGAAGGACACTACTTATAACCCTTGTTCAATGATTAAACAGACCTAGAATACGTTCCAGAAATGGAAACAATGTTCAGAAAATGATAGGAATAAGTAGATCATGAAAATTTTATATATCACTTTCACGATTTGTTTGTGTCTTCTTCTTCTACCCAGCAGCACCTCAATCGAATCCGAACATCAGTGTACAAAGACATAGGTACATGTATGGGGTGGTCTTCTGTTTGCCGGCGGTCGGGCTCCCGGCGCTCAGTATACCGGCGCCGGGAGCCCGACCGCCGGCTTACCGACACTTATTTTCCCTCGTGGGGGTCCACGACCCCCATAGAGGGAGAATAAAATAGTGTGGCGCGCGTAGCGCGCCACCGTGCCCGTAGCGTGGCGAGCGCAGCGAGCCCGCAAGGGGCTCATTTGCGCTCGCCAAGCTGTCGGTAAGCCGGCGGTCGGGCTCCCGGCGCCGGGATGCTGGTCGCCGGGAGCCCGACCGCCGGCCACCCGTAGTGAACCCCATGTATGTGTGAAATGTTCGTCCAAATCAGACATTATAGGCCAAAGCACTGTTCCAGCATTCTCTATAGGTTGAATGTTGTCCCACACCCAACCAGTGGTCCCGTGACCGCCAAGTGCATATAGAGGATGTCTCGTCCTCCTCCCTGTCTTCCCCAAATATGGTCAAACATCTGATTTGCGAAATGAATACATACTTGTGTCTAGGTCACCGATTACTGTCTGAAATATTTTTTTTTCTTATGTTAATAATTGATGGCAGTTATTGTTTACTGCCAAAGGGTGGACTGTCAGAAGTCAAAAATATTACATAGTGAGAACATACAGACTCCACACATTATAAGTCGCTATGCTTGCAAATACGCGCAGTGAGCACAGCAATATATGGTAACATACGCATTTACACAGACATGCCACAGAAATAGATTCAACACATATTTCATACAGCACATAATTATAACATATCAAGCACCAGACATCATAATGACTTAAAATTATATAATGGAGTAACGTCATGTATGTGTATTATTGGAGCAGAGCAAGATAGACATGTCGTGCTTGGTATTACAGTAACCAGATTAATGTGTAGATTCATTTGATACTTGTTATTAAGTTGTAGGACATTGCAACAAGTAGTTATGATTAAATGTATGAAAGCTGAAGTCACTCTTATTAGAACAATGGACATTCCAAGCAGTTGGTGGACAGGAAACTCAGGCCAGCCCTTTTGATGTCTTCAAGGCTGAACTTTGTTAGCATATGAACAGACCAGTGACTCATCATGAATGAGAAAGTTCCCTCCCTTAGACTAGATGTGTGCACTCCCCCAAACCAGATAGCACATTGCTGATCAGACACACAGGAGTTGCTGTTTTTTCCCAGACAATGGTGGAGATGGTGCCAGATATTTATTTGCTGAGAGAGAGAGATATATGGAGCGGAGGATGCATTGAGGGAATGGTATTGTATGCTGGCCTGTAACTGTATGTATTTGATTTAGTTTGTATTAACTGCTTACTGTATAACTTGTAACCATGTAACTATATGTATACTGTACATTGTGATATATTGACTACATATCCTTTTAATAACAAATATATACATCAATGAGCTTTGGAACTCAGACAATGTGTGGGTGTATTCTTTTCTCCTAAGGGATGTAGTGTTTTGAGACGTACAGCGCACTTTTATCATATATGGTAATAAGATGCGCCTGGGGTCTGCAGTATATATTAGAGCAGGCATTTTAAATATTTGTTAGAAAGCAATTTGGTATTTACAACACCATCTTCCCTAACCACACACCACAATACACTGCACTGGACTCTCTGCACTGCAATCAGTGACATGGAATATGCAGGCAGTGTGGTGGCCACCCCTTCCCTCTCTTCCAGTCTCCTCCTGCCCCAAGTCCCGGCACCCAGCTCTGTTACAGGGAGCTGGCGCCTTCTGTCCCCAGCGGTGTTTGGAGCTCAAGCTCCACTTGTTCCACCCTCGCTATGCCCCTGAAGATCACATAAAGAAAGAGGAATACAAACATAGTATGCACACTGAGTCGTAGGTTTTGGGTGTTCCTGGGCAGTAACAGGTAGATGGCTATGCATGAAGATAATATGTGTGTGTAGCAGGTGTGGTTTCAGACAAAGACGCTTAATCACGTACATCTACTGCCATACTCTGACAGAGATTCTGCACCTAGCATTGTGCTGGTGTAAGTCCTGATGGTATTTCTGATGGTTGTAACTGCAGCTAGTCAGTAGCGTTCCAGTCTTTCTGCATCCAGATGCACAGCTGTACCCCAGAAATTGGCTGATATTAACATTAGAATAAAGTCACAGATGTGATTACTGCTGAAGACGCTAGCGCAGTCACACTAGCGTCCAAATCAACCCAAAATGAGCACATGAGACATATGGACTAAAATGTTCAAGGTTTCTGCAAAATCCTGAGGATTAGATGAGGTCAAACTGGAATAGGAGTCAAGATGGAGAGTAGGTAGTCTCCAGAGCGTAACCTGAATCACAGTGGCAAGGTGATGTTAATTATATAGAACTTTACATGTCATTGTTAATAGTGACTGCTTATCTTCCTGCCCCCACTTCAGTACTATACATGATAGCCTGGGAAATGTTCTCACTTAATGGCTGTTGTAAAACAATTAGAATATACCAATCTGTTGTTTTACTTTAAATCTTAAAAAAATGCTATATTCAGTACAGTGTAATTTATTACTCACACATTGAAGCAAGTATCAAATAAGGAACATGTACTGTATGTACTTAATCATTTTATGTGCTTCCTTGTGAACTCTAGGCCAGGCCTCTTCCTGGACCCATGGTCTGCATGACTGATGCATATAAAGAACACCTTAAGGAACAACATCATGTGCGCCTTGAGGAATGGAATAATATGCGCCATCAGGAAAGTCATCAAACTGTCTGGAATGGTTAAGTGGTTGTAGATTACCATGGCAGCTAGTACAGTATGTACAGTATATATGGTATGCATTTGAGTTGCCGGCAGCCGGAATCCCGACCGCTGACAATGTTGACAGCCGGAATCCCGGCTAACAGGGGCTATTCCTATTCGTGGGTGTGGGTATAGAACCTGTGGCGAGGGCAGCGAGCCACATGAATCCGCAGCATGGCGAGCACAGCGAGCCTGCAAGGGGACTCTTTGCGCTCTTTGCCAGCATACTGATGATCGGGATGCTTTTGTCAGTATACTGATGCCCGGCACCCCGATCGTTGGTAAATCTTACTGATGCCGTATATGTCTAAGGGCTTAATTCAGGTTGGATCGCAGTGTGCAACTAGATTTATCGAGAAAAAGATGCGGGTGCATGCGCAGCGCCAGTCCTGCGCATGCACCCGCATTTTCTGCGGGGGAGGGGGGGGCACTGAAAATGCGATCGGATCTGCCTGTCAATCAGGCAGAGGCGGTCTTGGGGCGGTGGCGGGCAATGCTCTGTTTCCAGACAGGAGATGGAGCATTGCGGAGGCGGCCAAACGGTAGCATGTCAGGGGCATGATCACGCCAGATGTGTGACATCACACGCAGCTGCTGCAATTGAGAAGAACACGGCGGGCCTCCTAGCTGCACCGGCAGAAGGCTTCAGTAATTTCTACGATGAAGCAGAAATTGCGAGGCAATCGCAATTTCTGCTTCATCAAGGGGGAGGCGGGGGTCAGCATATAAAATGCGTTTACAAAGTAGAAGTAATGATGTAATATGTGTAGTTTTATCAGAGCCGTAACTAGCTATTTTAGTGCCCTGAGCCATAATAGAGCACTGGTGCCCCCCCATATATGAATAGGGCCCCTTATTCACATGACATCACGTTATATTACACAGTAATACCCCTAATCAACAGTATACCACACAGTAGTACCTCTTGTACATGTTATACCACACAGTAGTAGTAGAAATTGGCTGGATAACAGAGTACAACGAGTAGTGGTCAATGGAATGCTCTCCAGCTGGGCACCAGTAGTCATTGTAATACCACAAGGGTCCGTACTTGGCCCATTACTGTTCAATATATTTATCAACGATCTAGGAATTGGCCTGGAAAGCACAGTGTCAATCTTTGCAGATGATACTAAGCTGTGTAAGGTAATTAATTCAGATAGCAATGTGGAGTCTCTACAAAATGACTTTTTTAAACTTGAAACCTGGGTGTCTAAATGGGGAATGAGGTTCAATATAGAAAAATTTAAAGTTATGCATTTTGGGACAAAAAACACACATGCATCGTACACTCTAAATGGGGAAATTATAGGGGTAACTGTGGTGAAAAAAGATTTGGGGGTGCTCATAGATAATATGCTTAATAATAGTACACAATGTCAAAATAAATAATTATTTGCAGTTTCTGAGTAGCTCCAGACCTACTCACAGATTGCGATCAGCTCAGTCCGTTTAGTTCCTGGTTTGACGTCACAAACACGCCCTGCGTTTGGCCAGCCACTCCCCCGTTTTTCCAGACACTCCGCGTTTTTCCCTGACACGCCTGCGTTTTTTGCAAACGCTGGGAAAACGCTGAGTTGCCACACAGAAACGCCCCTTTCCTGTCAATCACATACCGATCAGCAGTGCGACTGAAAAGCGCCGCTGAAGCCACAGCAAAACTGCTAAGTTTTTAGTAAAATTACTAAGCGCATGTGCTCTGCATACCATGCGCATGCGCAGTTAGCAACAAATCGCAGCATAGCGAAAATCGGCAACGAGCGAACAACTCGGAATGACCACCATTATGCAGATGCTGCCAGTACTATTGTCTAATGCGGACATAAAACGTCTTGACTCCATGATCAGCCAATTTATATGGAGAGGAGGGAAACCTAGAGTGGCCAGAGCCAAGCTATGTCTCAACTGTAAACAGGGTGGACTTAGCCTCCCAGACTTTAAGTTTTCTCATGCTTTTTTCTTTTGATAAATCACAGACTGGCTATATGAGCAAAATAACTTTGTGCTATATGATTTAGTGCATTGCTGACCCCTTACTCGCCAAATGCTTTGCTTCACACCCTAGAGCTGACTTACCTCCTCAGTGTTTACTGAACCCATTGTTCTCAGACACGTATAGGGTATGGCAAATAATTAATAAAAGATTCGGAAGACACTGAGGTTATTCTAAACATATTGCCCTTTGGGGTAACACGTTGTTTTTACCTGGTATAATGGAGACCATACTCCTCAGGCTTAGACACAAAGGCATACGCTCTACAGAACATGTTTTTGACCCAGGAGGTCGGTTGTATAGTTACTCGGAGTTAGGGGAGAAATATGCCCTCTCCTCCGATGCCTCTTTTGCATATTTCCAGATCAGACATTATGTTCGCTCGCTGCCTGCACCCTATAGTTCACAATCTACCCCAGACCCTCTGTCGACACTTATAGATCTTCTTAAGAGTGTCCGATATAAAACAAAATATTTATATGAAGACCTCCTTCGTATTTCTACTAAGATATGGTGCGGTTTGGAAAGTTCATGGCAACGTGACCTTTCCCTTACCGATTTCCATACGCACTCTTATCCCATTATGATACAGCTTTAAAGCATTTGAAATCCTTCTATTTGCAGGAAATTCATTTTAAGACGGTACACAGAGCCTATACCTCACAAGCTATTTATCTTAAACTTCACCCTGACTCCACTGCTTATTGCCTGAAATGTAAAGGCTCCATTACTGATTATATACATCAATTTGGGGGTGTCATGTGATAAAGAGATTTTGGAATAAAGTTTTAGTATTTATAAACAATGCTTTTGGTTTCCATTAATCTTTATTGCCCCTACCTTTACTCTTTGCTAATTTTACAGAATGGCTTACTGAAGGTTTGACAAAAAACGTGATACCTGTACTGGTCAATATAGGAGCTATTGCCAATAAAATTATTTTATCACATTGGATCGTTAGAACTTCTCTTACACTCTCGGAGCTTAAGATATTGCTTTTAAAAACCTTGTACATGGATAGACAAACAGTTTTACAAGACTTAGAAAAAGGAGCCATTTTGTTCTATAAAAAGTGGGGTCCATACATTGACACTCTAGATGATAATACCCAATCACGGATCTTTAAACTCTTTGATAAGACAAATTGGTGGGCATATCGTTGTATTGATAAGGGATTCAATACCTGATGTCTCCAGAATCTGAAAGAATCTCTGCCTATGTGTTATAGTACTTCTATTCAATCTGGTATATTATACTTAGATCGCTAAATGCTCTAGTACCGCGCAATCTTCTGGTTTACTACCGAATCTATGGGAGTCGCTCTATTAGGTGTAATGTGTTTACCTTAACACCACCGGACCAGGTATATACTTCGTACCCTGACCCACCCTTCCCATGTTTTCCCTCTGTTATTACTTGTTTCTATTATAAAATAACCAGAGCGAAGTGAGACAAATGTAGATTTTTTAGACAATTTTAATATTGATGTATAAGGAATATTATACGTGGAGATAGTGGGATAATGTATGTCATGAAGCAGTCATTTACTGTGTGTTTCTTTCTTCATGTCCAAACCTTTTTTTTTTCTTGCATATCGAATTGTCTTCACTATGTGACTTATGTGATAATTGTCTTGCTCTGTTTTTCTCACTGGCAAAAAGTCCAATAAATATATATATATAAAAAAAAATGCTGCCACTATACTTGATGAAAAGGGTCCGATATACAAATGTATACCTAAGGAAAAAATAAGACTATGGGGCATATTTACTAGGAATTCACCCCAACTCGCAATGCAGTCATCAAAATGACTGCATACAACACAAATTTAAAGTGGTGCTTAATTATGCACAAATAACACCTGTATAGTAGTATATTATAAAAAATTCATTTAAACAATGGCTCATACGCTGAGCAGTGGAGCAAGTTAACTCCTGCCACGTTCCTCCAAACATTT
The DNA here is from genome assembly GCF_028390025.1 of Pseudophryne corroboree. Lineage (NCBI taxonomy): Eukaryota > Metazoa > Chordata > Amphibia > Anura > Myobatrachidae > Pseudophryne > Pseudophryne corroboree. The sequence goes on from NC_086445.1 coordinate 553,304,374, forward strand.
CCATCTGCATACTATAAGGTTGAACACAGTGGTTTATCAGACAGCCTACTGAGGTTTTACTAGCCTCTTAAACTATTGGTGTGAGTATCCACAGGCTGATAATATCAGAGTGGTGCTTGCTACAATATTGCCACATCGTTGCCACTTTATTTCTCAGCTACACCTGTGTAGAGACTGACTGTGAACCTATCTGAGAGTCCCCACAGGCATTCCAGTGGACTGGTAATTATCAAGAATACTCACCATTTATAGTTACCTGAGTGCAAAGTGCCTTCTCTTTTTCTCCTATGAGCACTTTCTATATACAGTTGATGGCTTTTTAAGTGTATATGTGTTTTTATTATTAATGCAGAATATTTATATGTACAGTATATTTATGTGTGCACCTGTTTTATATGATTGTACCAGTGTTTAAATTTTTTTTTTTTTATTATATACTACTATACAGGTGTTATTTGTGCATAATTAAGCGCCACCTTGAATTTGTGTTGTTCTGAGTGTTTTATACAGAGGCTGGCAAACCACTGATTGCAGTGGCTACTGATTTGCACATTTACACATTAACAATAATCTCCACAGCGCCTATAAACTTTTTTTTTTTTTGTCTTTTCAATGAAAATTACTGCATACACTTACCAAATGTGGGGCACAAGGACAGAGCTTTCGGGAAGAAAAGTGATATCTACTGTTATTACTTTGCTTACAGGTTTGAACCTGGCCCATGTACCATGGTGTTAATTGAGACCTGATCATAGCAGCAAATTTGTTAGCTAATGGGCAAAACCATGGGGGTTATTCCGAGTTGATCGTAGCTGTGCTAAATTTAGCACAGCTATGATCAGGCACTTAGACACGCGGGGGGCGCCCTGCACAGGGCTAGTACGCCTCGCATGTCAGTGCCGCCCCCCCCCCGCACAGCGACGGTGCCTTTACACTTCAAGAGTAGCTTCCGACCAGCGCAGCTTTAGCATGCTGGCCGGGAGCTAATCGTCGCTCCCCGGCCCGCAGCGGCTGCAGGCCGCTCCCCGCACGGTCCGGCCACGCCTGCATTGGCCGGACCGCGCCCATGAAACGGCAGGCCAAACGATGCCGTTCTGCCCCCTCCCACCCAGCGACCACCTCTGCCTGTCAATCAGGCAGAGACAATCGCAGCCCAGCTATGGCCTTCGGCCGTCTGGCGTGCGCCGGCACACTACGGCGCCGGCGCATGCGCAGTGGGTACCTGTTCGCTCGGCTGCTATAAAAAGCAGCGAGCAAACGGGTCAGAATGACACCCCCCATGTGCACTGCAGGGGAGCCAGATATAACATGTGTAGAGAGAGTTAGATTTGGGTGGGTTATATTGTTTCTGTGCAGGGTAAATACTGTCTGCTTTATTTTTACACTGCAATTTAGATTTCAGTTTGAACGCACCACACCCAAATCTAACTCCCTCTGCACATGTTGTATCTAACCCCCCCCCCCCCTGCAGTTCACATGGTTTTGCCCATCTGCTAACAAATTTGCTGCTACGATCAGGGGGTAAATTTACTAATATGGGAGTTCTATTTAAGATGGGATGTTGCCCATAGCAACCAATCAGATTCTACTTCTCATTTATCTAGCACCTTCTAGAAGTTAATACCTGGAATTTGATTGGTTGCTATGGGCAACATCCCATATTAAAAAGAACTCTCATCTTAGTAAATTTACCCCCAGGTCTGAATTACCCCCTATGTATGCAAAAGCTGTCAGCCTGTGTATGTATCAATAGAAGTCAATGTGGAGGAATCTGCAGTCCATAGTAAATCAGTAGAATCATGGTTTGCAGCATCAGGCTATTGTTAAATAGCCCCAATACTTAAAGTTGCCTAAACCATTCTGAAACTGCTGTTTTAGACTTAATAAAAATAGATCCCGTAGGCTTGATCTCCATAGGCGTAATGTTTATATGTGCCCACTAGATGGAGTAATTTGCACATTTGCCAAACAGGTCTTGATTAAGGACCCTATTCAGCTTGGATTGCAAAATTGAGAAAACTCAATCTGGGCAATTATCGAATGACTGCGCATGTGCGCCCATGATTTGTGATTATTTCTACAAGCGCATTGTGCGTCAACGCAATCGCATTTTGATTGAAAGGAAGCCAGCGTTTAGGGGAGGAAACATGGCGTTTTGTAGGTGTGTTTGTAAAAAGGCAGGCATGGCAAGGTGTTTTTCAGATGGGTCTCTGACATCAGCGACGACCACTTCCAGCCTCTTGCGTATGCAGAATTGTGGATGACCTTGCCTGGTGCAGATGGAAAAACGCTTTCATGTTCAGGTATTTACATATTGCGATGCGTTCGCAATTTCTGCAATAGACATTTTTACTTTATTTGTGGGAGGCAAATATGTGATCACAGCAACTGCTTTTTAGCAAGTTTTGTGATCCGTGCTGAATAGGGTCCTAAGCACTCTAAGGGGCCTATTTATTAACTATCAGGTTAATAAATTATAATTTCTTATCGCCACTTAGCTAGGCAGTAAGAAATGATGTTCTACCTGGATGTACACATCCTGGGACACGGGCTGTGATAGGACACGTTCCCAGCTTCCCAGCGATGTTTGAAAGTAAAGTGACAGCCGGAGATGTAATCACAAGCCCTAAGGTTAGCCATAAACCCTTCACGCTCATACATTCTTCAGTTTACACTCATATGCAATACATTAGTTAGGGTCCTATTTTAAAAAATCAAAATTTTTGCCCAGCACTTATATTACTGCTGCTTTTCACAGTGATAGTAGATAAATGATCGCATTAATATAACAAAGAACGCTTGCCGAAACTATTAGCTGAGTCTAACAGTTTTAATTATAGTGATAAGTGAAGCTATCACTATACCTCCAGATGGGATGCAGTTAATTTGCCGGCTGTCGGGATCCCGGCGATTAGGATACCGACACCAGAATCCCGGCTGCCGACAATACTGACAGCCGGAATCCCGGCTCACAGGGGCTATTCCCACTTGTGGGTGTCCACGACACCCATAGAGTGGGAATAGAACCTGTGAGCGTGGTGAGAGCAGCGAGCCCACAAGGGGATGCAGTGAGCTCGGCATACTGGCGGCCAGGATGTCGGTATACTGACGGGAGGCATCCCGGCCACCAGGAAATCATACTGATCCCCTCCAGATACAGACTTGGGGGGTAATTCAGACTGGATTGCTGTAGTGGCAGCGATCGCAGTCTGAATCCCTTAGTGGAGTGCGCCTGCACAGCGGGCGCACTGCACGTGCGCACCCCAGTGGCAAACGCAGGATTTGCATGGGGGGGTTTCCAGAACTGGGCGGAGCCAATCACGGGGGTGGGGACTGAGGTGACCCAGTATATGCTGGGTCCGTAAAACTAGTGTGTCTGTGTGTGTGTGTGTGTGTGTATATATATATATATATATATATATATATATATATATATATATATCTACACATATATATATATATATACACACATACACACACACATACATATACACATATACATAGCATATTAAACATGCATACATATATATATATATATATATATATATATATGTGTACACACACATACAGTACACATATATATACACATGTATGTATATATATATATATATATATATATATATATATATCTATCATATGTGTGTGTGTGTTTATATGTATGTATTTATATACATGTGTATATATGTATGCACATGGATATATATGTACTATAATTAAAATAAAGTAAACTTTTATTGCACTTACAAGTGCCACCAGGAAGACAGCAGGCTGCAGAGGACGCTAGACAGCCATTAATAATACTCATGCAGCTATTTAAAAAAAAAAAAAAAAAAAAAATTTTTAGTGGAGGGGGGGTTTCTGGGTACTCGGAAACCCCCCCTGGGTGCGCCACTGCACCCCGATAGAGCTAACAGCATCTCTGGGCTGCTGTTGCCTCTGCCTGATTGACAGGCAGAGGCAGTCGCGGGGTGGGACGGGGCGTGCCAATGGCGTTAGAATGCCATTGGTTGGGCGCGGTCCTGACAACGCAGGCATGTCCGGACTATTGCGGGGGTGGGCCGCGGCGGGTGCTTGACATCATGCGCAGCCGCTGCGACCAGGGACATGGCAGGTAGCCCCCTGCCTGCCTGCTACTCGCCAGGTGCAAAAGCATCGCCACCGTGCAACACTTTTGCGCCCTTGCGGGGGGGGGGGAGCCAGACATGCAGGGCAGACTAGCCCTCTGCTGGGCATCCCCCCGCATGTCTGAGTAAACGATTGTAGACTAAATTTACATCTACGATCAGATCTCTGGTTTGATATCTGGCCATGCATGAGGGGAACGGAGGAAATCCCAGAATATAGGGAGTTAATGGAATTTCAGGGATCACTGATGAGGCACAGGCCAGTATCAGAGCCAGATTTACCCCAGCATATATGATTTGGTGGTGAGGTTTGACTATAAAAATATATTAATTAGAATAATACATAAATGATATAACTAATACAAAGATGATATTTCTAAGTTGTAAATATCAACTTTGTATTATTATAATAATTTTTAGTCTGCCTCCCCTGCACTGGTGTATTTTTAATGGGTGTAGTGTGTGCAGTGCACATGGGCGTCCAGGGGGCCCGCACCACACACCCTGCATCCATTTTTTTCAATACTTACCCTTCAGAGTCCAGTGACGGCAGCAGCAGTGCTGCAGAAATAACCTTGAAAATGGAGGGGCGCAGCAAGAAAAGTACTGGGAAATGAGTAGCGCGTTATTTTCCCGGAGACCTGCGCACATGCACTAAACTCCGGGACGTGCAGTGAGGTAAATGGCTCAGGAGGCACTGGCTAGCACCAGAGCCAGATTTACACACAATATATGAGCCAAAGTGTACATCTGGACATTATACACAGGTGCAGCCATACATACTGCTGGAAATTTGGTGAGTTTTCAGAGATGTGCAGGAAAGATAGGCAGTGACCAGAGTGCACTAAGTCTACAGCGCTGCCGGCTAGAAAGGAGGGGGCCCAGATGGAGTCTGCAAATGGGTCTCCTACTCTCTTGAGGCGCCCATGCCCCACTGCCTACCCTGACGGCACGTCACTGGTTAATGCCATATTCAGATAGCCTCCATACAGCATTATTGATGTCAGCTTTAGTGAACACCGGAGATATCTGTGATAATAAAGGGGATAATTCTCCAGTACTACACCTCATTTTGGTAGTGGTGACGTAGAATGTAAAATAAATCCATTGATACCCTGAAGAAATGCCCCTGCCTTGCATCATTAATATCTGCTCTTCCCTGCAATATCTTGCCAGATCATTGTTGTTACATTCTAACCAAACTATTCAATGGTGCAGCGTTTTGGGGTCACTGATGGAACTTCCATAATCACAGGGATACTAGCTGCAAGGAGGTCCATTCTGCAAGCATAGCCCTGGTTTGCAGACAAGATTTGATCATTGTTATCTAATGCGGTTCAAAAACAGAAGGGTGTTTAAAGGTGTACATAGAGCTGTGTTTTTCAACCACTGTGCCATGGCACACTAGTGTGCCCTGAGCAGTCTCCAGGTGTGCCGCCATAGAAGCAGAGCCAGGACCCCCAGTGTTTTTCCGCTACTGAGGCCCTGGAACGATCAATACTGGTGGGTTTAGTGGTTGCAGGCCAGTTCTAATTTTGGGACCGGGCAGTGTTGGGCTGTTCTGGCCTTCTCAGATGTGGCTCAGGCGTTACCTATGGAGAGGCTGTGACATGACATCCTAGGACATGCAACTGCACCATGCATCACCATTATATTTGAATGTGCCTTGGCAATATTTAAATCTTGTTCAGTGTGCCGCGAGTTATAAAAGGTTGAAAATCTCTGACATAGAGGGTCATTCAGACCTGGCCGCTGATGCGTGGCCATACACAATGGATGCGACCGCAATGTGATTGACAGTAGAGGGTGTTGCAGGGGGGTGGCCATGCGGCGTTGGGTGGGGTGACAACACGCAGCCGCTCTGATAAAAAAAAATGGCTGCTGACCACCTGACAGTGCAGCCAGACTACGTTGACAGGGGTCAACCTTAGATCCGATGCATCCGCAATCTAATTGCGGGCGCATCGAGGGGTGGCCTCACACATGCTGGGCAACCTTGCCCTATGCTAGGCGACAGCCTGCATGTGCAGAGATAAATGCAGATCTGGCTGCATATGGAGCCATTCATCTCTGAATAACCCCCTTAATTGCTTGTGGATGCCAGAAGTTGCCATGTAGTAAGCTTACTATGTGCTACAGTAGATAGGGAGGAATTTAACTAGCTGTGGTAAATTACCGTGGCTAATTGTTCCCGGGGGAAGGGGGGGGGGGGGTAATTTAAATTATCCCCAATAGCTGGCACTATCAGGGATTTTGTTTTACCTGCACCTTTTTTTGCTCCCGAGATCGTGAAAAACACATGGTTCTGGCAACTTATCCCTGATGCTGTGTATTTCGCGCGATAGCGGGCACATTTGGAAGTGACTAACAAAGGTGCCTCCAAAGTTCTGTACCCTAATAACGGAGACTGACTGCATATAATATAAAGTTTTAACTGTGGTGTAACTCCTGAAGACAAGGGAAGCTTAACCTGTGGGCACCAGGTGCTGAAGGGGAAGGGGTAGCAGGGGTACCAAAGGGCGATGGCACCTACAGAATACCTGAGCCTGCAGCGTATGTTGCCTGGTCTTTGTTGTTTGAGCTGCGCGCTATAGTTAAACCCCTCCCATATGGAATTCATATGATCTATATATATATATATATATTTGAAAAATATATAGCACAAATTAAAAGCTAACTATTATAAGATTGCTGTCAGGACTTACTGTTTAGTCTGTCTGTTACCCAGTCTTAATGACAATGCTTAAGAGCACATTACTGTTCTTTTTGTTTTGTTTATGAGCAATAGGTTTGGAATAAGTCCATAACTGAGCATAGTAATGAGAGATTGCTGACAGTTACTGTTTATGAAAAAGGGGTGTAGAAGCAGTTAGTCATTTGATATCCTGGAACGCTGTGTTTTATACAGTGTAGTACATGCTCTTTATGATAAATGCAGTGACTCAATTACGTTATCAATTATTTGCTTAGTGAACATTTTTAATGTTTCACCTTCCTTGTCATAAAGCATTTGTGAGTAATCCAGTAATGAGTTACATGTACAGCTCCAGGGTAAGTATACTGTTTGTCTACGACTGTCTCTCTTACTGCATCAAGCAATGTAGTCTGGTATTTGGCAACACACCCTTTCTTGTCATATGATCATACAGTTTTGACAGAGCAGAAGAACAGTGATGGCATCACATGATGGGTGTATTTCAGTATAGTCATTTAGTTAGCTGTAATCAAAATCATAGATTAAGTTTATAATTAGTGACATAACTAAAAAAAATTCTAGGCTCTATAACAAAACTGTGATTGTCATATTCTGAGGATTAATTTCTTCTTTCAAAGAACACATTGGGACTGACTTATTGTTGGATGTAAGTCCGCGCCACCATTGTCCCGGCAGTCAGCTGATAGTAAGCGGCCAATAACCGGAGGCAATGGGTCATTTGATTTTCTCCAATAGGAGAAGGGTGGGAGGTTTAAAAGGTAGCGTTGGGCAGAGCCCTGGCACTTGAATATATTCACTTCAAAGCTACAAGTCCAGGCTCACATTATCTTCCAAGAAGATCGCCAGAGGATACCTGCTACCCAGCCCAATTCACAGTGTATGCTACTAGTTATACCGGTACCCAGTCCGGTTCACAGAGGGCGTATCCGCTACACCAGTACACAGCCTGGTTCACAGTAAGCATACCAGTTATACCGGTACTCATCCCGGTACCAGTTATACCGGTAGCCAGTTCGGTTCACAGAGGGCGTATCAGCAATACCAATACCCAGCCCGGCACACAGTGAGCATACCAGTTATACCAGTACCCAGCCCGGTTCACAGTGAGCATACTAGTTATACCGTAAACCAGCCCGGTCCATTAGTGCTCCGGTAACCAGCCCAGTTCAGGCACACCAGTAACCACCCCGGTTCTCAGTCATGTAACAAGCCCGGTCCAGGCACACCGGTAACCAGCCCGGTCCATAGTGCTCTGGTAAGAAGCCTGGTTCAGGCACACCGGTAAGTAGACTGGTTCTCGGTCATACTGGCAACCAGCCCGGTACATAGTGCTTCAGTAACCAGTCCAGTTCTTGATGAAAATCTGAACATCCTTACTAGTCAGTTGCTATAGAACCTCGACTAGTCCACATACCTGTCACTGGTCATCCCAGTCAGTATAGTCCCTCCGGTGCTCCTGTATGAGGAAGACTTATATCCGGCCCCCTCTGTTTCTGCACTTCACCAGTTCCCATTCCCAACCATCGGATGGCTCTCCGAGTACACAGACACCTAGTCGTGTGACAGAGTGCATCCAATACTTTGAGATCTTTAGCTTTGATGAGCTTGTACCCTTTAGGTATCGGAGGATACACTTAATGACAGTCCAATGCTCCCTTCCAGGGTTAATTGCAAACTGGCTTACACGAGTCACAGCATGTGTGAGTCCATACATGTGCCTATGTTTGCATGTCCATTAAAGTTCCAGACACTTTAATAAGCAACTGCTTTCATTTTCTCTATCTCTGCCTCTATACTTCACTTTGTTAACTTTTGTACTGTTATCAATAGTGTGTTGTCTAGCTTTGCATCCATCATTCCAAATTTTACAAGCATTGCCTCGCTGCAGTGGCATAACTCCCAGAGACAGTGGAGACACTGACAGACAGGCTCCAGCTGTCAGAGGGGCACCAAGAAAGAAAGACAGTGGGTGCTGCTGAACTAGGGCAGATCTCTCTCCACTCATTTCATGGTTATTTGTTACAGTCACTGCTGACTGCTGTTCTTGGGCCTAATTCAGACCTCATTGCAGCAGCAAAATTGTTCTCTAATGGGCAAATCTATGTGCACTGCAGGTGTGGCAGATATAACATGTGCAGAGAGAGTTAGATTTGGGTGGGTTATATTGTTTCTGCGCAGGGTAAATACTGGCTGCTTTATTTTTACACTGCAATTTAGATTTCAGTTTGATCACATCCCACCCAAATCTAACTCTCTCTCTCTCTCTCTCTCTGCACGTTATATGGCTCCACCTGCAGTGCACATGGTTTAGCCCAGTGGGATCAAACTCCGTCCTCAGGACCCCACACGGTTCACGTTTTCCATGTCACCCAGCAGCTCACTGTGTATCACCAACTGTCACATTCCAAAAATCTACATGTGACCTGCAAAACATGAACCGTGTGGGGTCCTGAGGACCGAGTTTGAGAACCTGTGGACTTTAGCCCATAGGTCTTCAGCTGCTGTGAAACTACACCTCCAAGCATGCCCTGTCACAGTTTTGCTATTAAGGTATGCTAAAACGGAGGCAGGACATGCTGGGATGTATAGTTCCACAGCAGCTGGAGGGCCGCAGGTTGAAGACCCATGGTTTAGCCCATTAGAGAACATTTTTGCTCCTGCAATCAGGTCTGAATTAGGACCCTTGTTCACAAACCCCCTTTAGGTTTTTTTTCTGTCAAATCTTGGAGAAAGATAATATTTTGAGAGATAAAGTACCAACCAATCCGCTCCTAACCGTCATTTTTCAAACACATGCTGTAACATGTAAGGCAGAAGCTGATTAGGTGGTACTTAATCTATCACAATTTTATCTCTCTCCGAGCTTTGATAAATCCCCCCTCAGAGCTATTTTTAGTATAATTTGCAGCCAGCACCCGAAAATAAAGATATCCATTGTTGAAGAATGGCTTTCCTGCCCACCGCTGAGAAAATCACAACTAGTTTCGCATCCTGAGAGGGGAGGTCATGTTGGTCACGAACATAACCAAAGAGAGCCCAAGAGGCAGTACACTGGAAGCGCAAGGCCAACTCGGAAGTTCTGTAAGTATGTAGCTTAGCCCAGAAATTTTGAATATAGTGGCAGTGCCAAAAGCAGTGCATCAGATCAGCCATTGGTGAAGAGCATTTTATACAGTTTGCCGAGTCGGACAGGCCCATCAAATGACTCCTCTTTGGTGATATATAGGCTCTGTGTTATATCTTGTAGGACATTTCCTGGTATAGGCTAGCTGGGATAAGTTTAAGGGAAGCCGCAAAGCTATCCATCACGACCTCAGGGGACATGGAGGGGATTTGGGAGGACCGTTTTTGCACTTGAGCTAGATCTGTGGTGGGTATGTGCTCTGTACATATGCTGGTGTATAAAGTCAAGATGGAACAAGTCCCTGAACGTAAAAGCGTATCTAGGGAATTAACAAAGTCCGAAGCAGTGAGATGGGAGAGGACTGATTGTATATAATGTGAAGCCTGATAAAAATAAAAGTCATGGCGGGGGCTAACTTCATATTTGGCTGACATCTCTGTGAATGTAAGTATTTTCTTATCAGGGTCAAGGAGATCACCAATGCATGTGATGCCCGAGGTACGCCAGGTAGTGAAGAGGAGGAGGGCCTGCCCTTTTTGAAACTGTAGGTTTCCAACTAGAGGGAGAAATAATGAGTGGGTATGTTGTAGCATAAGAGATTTGCGGGATAACCTCCATGCCATAATAGTAGAGGTTAGAAGTATGTTGTCTAAGTGAAAAGTGGATATATCGGATTTAGTCGCATGAAGAATGTAACTAAGAGATAGGGGGGCACAGAGTTGGGAATCAATCAGCGAGTCAGTGAAAACAGACGTACCATGGAGCCAGTCCATGGCAAAATGAAGAAGGCAAGCTCGGTTATACTGCTCTATATCCGGCAGATTCACTCCCCCATTTTGTTCTGTCTAGGATAGTTTAAAGAAGCTTATTCTGGGGCGTTTATTCGCCCAAATAAATTTAGAGATCGAGGAGATGAGGAGAGAGACATCAGACTTTGAAAGCATGATGGGTATCATCTGCAGCACGTAGAGCAACTTGGGGAAACTAGCCATCTTCACTAGGTTACAACGTCCTAAAAGATTAAGGGCTAGAGTTTGCCACAGTGTCAGTTCCATCTGAATTTTAGTAAGGATGGGATGGACATTGGCAGAGTACAAACGGGTGGGGTCGGAAGGAAGAGAGACTCCAAGATATGTGATATGAGTGGGAGCCCAGCGAAACAGGAAAGGAGGATCCCACCCCATGATTATCTGTGGGAATATTGCTAGTGCTTCCGATTTGTCATAGTTGACGGAGAAACCGGCGAAGGAGGAAAAGCGATCAATGGCATCCCGTAACGCCAGGACAGATTGTTGCGGGTTGGAAGTGAAAAGGAGAATTTCATCCGCAAACGCCATGAGTTTAATCTCCCTATTGCCAATTCTAATACCTCGAATGGTAGATAAATTAAAGACATACCGTATGAAGGGCTCTAAAGCAATATTAAAAAGAAGGGGAGAGAGGGGGCATCCCTGTCTAGTCCCTCTCTCGAGGAGAAAAGGGGGGGGAAGGGATGTTATTAACCATCACCTGCGCAGATGGGCTGGTATAAATGGATTCAACCAGGCCTTGAAAGGTCTAGCCAAACTGTTGATAAAGTAAGACCCTAGCAAGGTGGGGCCAGGCAATCTTATCGAAAGCCTTTTCCGCATCAAGGTTGATTAGGATGTTATCCGTAATAATATTGGTACGAGAATAAGTGATGGCTGCCAGTGCGGTCCTAATGCCCTGTACTGACTGTCTATGTTTGAGGAAGCCCATCTGCGCAGGCGATATAATGCGGGAGAGACAGAGTTGTAGTCTATTGGCCATCAATTTTGTGAGAATTTTAAAGTCCTGATTGAGGAGAGATATCGGCCTGTAGGACCCAGGCAAAGAGGGGTCCTTACCTGGTTTCGGTATGACAATTATTGTGGCCTCATTAAATCTAATAGGGGTTTGTTTGGAGGTAAGAATATGATTATAGAGAGAGGTGAGAGTAGGGGCTATCTCATCCCGTAACATCTTGTAAAACTCCGCACCGAAACCATCAGGGCCGGGGCTTTTATTGTTCGGTAGGGTTTTGATAACTTCGATAACCTCCTCAACAGTGATCGGACTATCTAAGGAGTCCCTCTCTTCCTGAGTTAAAATAGGAAGAGCAGCTTCCTCCAGGAAATAGTAATTAGCGTCGGGGTCATCGGGGCCTTTAGCAAACAAGGACTTGTAAAAATTCCTAAATTCGGTGCAGATAAGGTTAGGGCTGGTGCTCAATGTGCCGGAGCTAGTGATCGCATTAACCCAGGTACGGGATTTTGGTCCTTTATTAAGTTCGCCAGCAGTTTGCCCGATTTGTTGCCCCATCTGTGGAGTCTATTCCGCTGGTAGTTGTAGGAGAGTTGGGTCCGTTCCATGAGGAACGTATCATAGATGAGCTTGGCCGAGAGATAGGCTTCTCTGTGGGTAGGGGTGTCATGTTGGGTGTAGCTACGGTATGAAGAGGTAAGAGGGGAGCTTAGGGTTTGTAATTGGGAAGAGAATTTTTTCCGTTTGGCATGAGTGTAGGACATAATGTGTCCTCTAGGGACGGCCTTAGCTGCCCCCCAGAAGATTGGCGAGTCTGAGTTTTGGTCAGCATTGTCTAGAGAATAAGTAAGCCAAGACTGTTTGAGAAGGAGCAAAAAATCAGTGGAGTGGCGTAGGTAGGCCAGAAACCGCCATCTTGGAGCAGTACGAGGGGATAAATTCAACTGGACATGAAGACATATAGGGGCATGGTCAGAGATAATGATATTGTCAATGGATGTGTAGGTAACTTTGGGAAGGAGGTCAGCGGTAGTAAAGATATAGTCAATCCTAGAGTGAGAGGCATGGGGATGGGAATAGAAGGAAAAGTCTTTCTGGGTGGGGTGAAGTATCCACCAAGGGTCTAGGAGATTCCGTTGGGTGCAGAAGGAAGAGAGTAAATGAGTGAGAGGTGTAGTAGTGGTTGCACTTACCCTGGATCTGTCCATGGATGGGTCGACGACCAGATTGAAGTCCCCACCAACTATCAGATTCTGACCACCCCAGGAGATAAAGGTCGATAAAAGATCTGCAAAGAAAGAATCAGGTGAGGTATTGGGTGCATAGAGGTTGAGGAGGGTGTAGACAGCGTTATGAATGCATACATCTACTAGCAAAAATCTACCCTCTGGGTCATGCTGTTTCCTAAGAATTGAATATTGCAAGTTGGCGTGGAGTAGAATTGCCACCCCTCTAGATTTAGACTGATAAGGTGACGATATACAATCCCCAATCCACGGGGCACGTAGGGTGTGTCTAGGGTCATCCAACCAATGCGTCTCTTGCAAGAATGTAATGTGAGGAGACATACGTTTCAGGTGGGAAAGAACGTTTTTCCTTTTGACCGGGTGGTTAAGGCCCTCTACGTTCCAGGATACAAAGCAGAGCAATGTAGCAGCTGGATCATCATCTACAGGGGGTTGTGGGTGGGAGTCGGATGACATACTATCCCACCCCTATTGGGAAGAAAATCATGTAAGGAGTGTAGGAGATAAAGTAGGGTCCCACCTCGTCCCAGCGAGTGTGGGGGGAGTCCCCCAGTGGGGAGAAGGTGTCTCGGCCCAGGCAGACACAACTAATAGAGCATATAAACAACAACGAAAACAGTTTCAAACAGCAAAAACAATATGTGGCAGGCATGAGTGCGAAATAGACACACCTCATACAGCCTGCATGTGAGACCCGAGTAGAGATTCGGGAAGTGTTAAGCAACCATTAAGTAAAGTCATATAATGATCAAGTGGCAGGAAGGGCGAAATGCAGCCTAGCCTCATCTGGATCTTCAAAGAATCTCGGCCGACCATCCTCAAAGACTCAAAGACGTGCTGGATATAGCAGAGAGAATTTGACCTTTGTGTCAAAGAGGTGCTTGCAGATGGATGCAAAGTCCTTGCGTTTCGCTGCTACTAGAGCTGAGAAGTCCTGGAAGATGAGGAGACGCTCTCCATTGATCGACAGGCTGGCAGTTTTGCGGTAATGGTCGAGAAGCCTTGCTTTGTCCGCGTAGTTCAGAACCCTCATTATGACCGGGCTTGGATGGCCGGAGGGACTTTTCCGTTCTGGTCCCAGCCTATGGGCTCTTTCGATGATAAGGGGGACCCCTTTTAGATTCATCGACAGCTGCTCCGGGATACCCGATGAGAGGAGGTCTAGGAGCTCATGACCTTTTATTGATTCTGGGATGCCGATGACCCGTAAGTTGTTACGCACCTGCGATTTTCAAGGTCATCGAGTTTCTCTGAGAGGTCTGCGACTTCTAGTTGTTTGGCGCGGAAGGAGTGTTGAGCCTTTCCCAGGTCATCTTCTAGAGCCGATATCCTTTGTTCTGCTTCGTCAAGGCGGGTTGAATGTTGAGAAAGCAAGGTCGATGACGACTCTATAGCCTCTTTAATGCCCGCCAACTTTTCATCAAGAAGAGGTCCCAGTACCGCCAGCAGGTCTTTGTGCTTCATTGTAGGCTGTTTAGCAGGTGGTCAAGATTTGCGAGCGCTTCGGGAGAGTGAGCGGGTAGTCGAGTGATCAGAGTCCGATGAATCGCCACCGGGAGTATCCTCTCGAGATTGTTGAGCAGTGCCTGTGGCATCACGGGCAGAGGTATCAGGGATTTTTCCATGCAGAGTCACCCAGGAGAGGAGGCGGAGGTCAGAAACACTGAGGTTCTAGCTAGTATAGGATGTAGTGGGTCTCACATGCTGGGTGGTTAGTCACCGTCAGGCCTCATCTGGGTCGTAGTAGCTACCCAGGAGGAGAGGCATAGAATAGAACGAAGCAAAGTAAAATGGGAGGAGGTGTCCCCTGCCGGGGGTCAGGTAGACCTTTGGAGGTGGGTGTAGAGCCAGTGAGGATAGAAGTGGAGCTGGGCTGCAGCAGGGAAGGTGTAGAGTAGGTTATCGTTGTGGGCCACGGGGCACATCCAGCCAGGATGTGGGTGGAGTGTGTCGCCGGCGGCTCGGTAAGGGCTGCCCTCTGCGTGCGGCCGCACCACAGGGGTGGCGGGAGATGTTCACCGGGTTCAGTGGCGGTGAAGTCAATCAGATGCCCCACTCAGTACTAGCAGAGTCTGGTCCAAGAGGTGAAAAGGTTTGTGGGCCGCTTATAAGATCAGGCTGCGTGCAGTGAAATTTGTCTGTGCAGCCATCAACGGCCAGGCCCTTCCCTCCACTAGCACCGCCGCCCTCCACCGCGGCTATGTAGTCTTCAGATCCAGGAGCAGATGAGCTGGGAGAGTTTGTCTCAACAGCGGGGTGCCGCGGGGTCAAGAGCCGCCGTCCTGGTAAGTTTGTATAGCAGGGAGCGGAGGGGAGACGCGGAAGCCGTCGTCACGGTCTCCTCTGCAGCGCGGCAGCACGGCGGCATGGCGCCAGCACCTCCACTTCAGCCGTGGGGAGAAGGCGCGGCGGTCAGCAGCGAGGCACTGCGGTGGGTCCAGCAAAGCCGGTCCGGCGCACAGCGGGGTATAAAGACGGGCCGAAGGTCTAGCTCCAAAATCAAGGCCCCAGCTTCAGTATGGAGACCAGGCCGCAATCCGCGGGAGCCTCCACGGCGCTCCCCGATTCCGCAGCACTGGACACACAATATCAGGGTGGCAGAGGGAGGTTTAATGAGCGGGGGTGATGTAAAGGAGCGAGTCTGGATAGACCAGGAGGGCAGAAAAGATGATAATAAAGCAGGAGCTCTTTCAGGCTGCGACTGCTCTCCTCCGGTGCCAGGCCACGCCCCCTAATATTTATGTTAAAGTCGTCCCTCAACTTAGAGTTTAGGAGCTCCATAAATTGGGGGATTTTAAAAACAGTCTCATAGGGCTAAATTTTTGTGTATGGGTTCCCAGTATTTTAAAAACCAACACCGGCTCTTGGACAAGTCCTGGTTCCAAAAATACAGGGGAAAATGGCCGTAGGAGTCCTCCGTATCTTTGAAACCAGCACCAGGCTCCACTAGTCAAGAAGATAATGCCACAGCCATGGCATAATTCCCCCAACTAGTCACACCTGGCCGGGGTTCCCTGGGGGAGTGGGGACTAGGCTCGAGGCTGTCTCCGGCACCCCTGGGCGGTGGATGCCAGGCTGATAGCCATTAAGTGTAAAATAAGAGATAATATTGTTTTTTGTTGTGGAACTATAGGTCCCAGCAAGCCTCCCCTGCACACTGGTACTTGGAGAACCACAAGTACCAGCATGCATGGCATTAAAGGGCCTGCTGGTACCTGTAGTTCCACAACAAAAGAAATATTACAATAACCACAGAACTCACACACCGTACATAGGGGGTCATTCCGAGTTGTTCGTTCTGTATTTTTTTCTCGCAACGGAGCGATTAGTCGCTAATGCGCATGCGGAATGTCCGCAGTGCGACTGCGCCAAGTAAATTTGCTATGCAGTTAGGTATTTTACTCACGGCATTACGAGGTTTTTTCTTCGTTCTGGTGATCGTAATGTGATTGACAGGAGGTGGGTGTTTCTGGGCGGAAACAGGCCGTTTTATGGGTGTGTGCGAAAAAACGCTACCGTTTCTGGGAAAAACGCGGGAGTGGCTGGAGAAACGGAGGAGTGTCTGGGCGAACGCTGGGTGTGTTTGTGACGTCAAACCAGGAACGACAAGCACTGAACTGATCGCAGATGCCGAGTAAGTGTGGAGCTACTCAGAAACTGCTAAGAGGTGTCTATTCGCTATTTTGCTAATCTTTCGTTCGCAATTTTGATAAGCTAAGATTCACTCCCAGTAGGCGGCGGCTTAGCGCGTGCAAAGCTGCTAAAAGCAGCTTGCGAGCGAACAACTCGGAATGACCCCCATAGTGCAACTTTAATCAAACATCCATGCACACTCACACTCACAAACACACACTCAAACTGCTGGCATGCCACAAGTCCCTCTGTCTCCATTGAATAGACGCTGTGCGCATGTACACAGCGTCTATTCACAGCCACTCTGCTAAGCAGAGTAGCAAGTAACAGGAGGCTCCCAACGGCCCCTCCCACTGTGGGACACTGCGGCCAGCGGGTGGGACAGCAGGACAGTCCCCAAAAAAACTGGACTGTCCAGCAAATATTGGTACAGTTGGGAGGTATGCTTAAAATCATTGCTCCAATGCAATCACTACATCCTCAGTTTTAAATTGCTTTTATTATGTTTTTAATCCTGGGACAAAGTAGTTATGTGGATAAAATGTTTCCTTGCAATACTACTGCACTGCTGAATATTATCTACTTAGATGCAGTCAGGCTGTTAATTACTAGCATTTTCAGTATCAGCCTGTACTGGCTTGGCCTACCACAATCTTTGAAATAGTCAAAGAGATACGATTCTGAATGTTCATGAAGGGTGCTGAATGATTAAGTCAAGGGCCCTCATTCCGAGTTGTTCGCTCGCTAGCTGCTTTTAGCAGCAGTGCAAATGCTAGGCCGCCGCCCTCAGGGAGTGTATCTTAGCTTAGCAGAAGTGCGAACGAAAGGATCGCTGCGCTGCTACAAAAAAAGATTGTGCAGTTTCAGAGTAGCTCGACACTTACTCCTAGCTAGCAATCATCACTTCAGACTGTTTAGTTCCTGTTTTGATTTCACAAACACGCCCTGCGTTCGGCCAACCACGCCTTCTTTTCCCCCGCCACACCTGCGTTTTTATCTGGCACGCCTGCGTTTTTCTGCACACTCCCTGAAAACAGTCAGTTTACACCCAGAAACACCCACTTCCTGTTAATCACTCTGCGGCGAGCAGTGCGACTGAAAAGCGTCGCTAGACCTTGTATGAAACTATGTTGGCTTTTGTGAAAGTACGACGCGCGTGCGCACTGCGCCCCATACGCATGCGCAGAATTGACGTTTTTGACCTAATTGCTGCGCTGCGAACAACGGCAGCTAGCGATCAACTCGGAATGACCCCCAATGACCGGTTCTATATACTTTAATAATGTGTAGTCAGCACAGGAGATGGCTGGCAACTTTCAACCTGCGGGGCAAAAACAAGCAAGTAGCCCCGGCACATTTAAACTAATTAATGGGTGTGACAAAAACCCTGCAAGTGTGGTTTATCTAATGTGGGTTTGGCTTAAATAGGCAATGATATATAAGAAAAAACTCAGCTATAAATAATAAGCTAACCATAATATCACTTTAATCCAGGACACCTATGATTTATACAGGTTCTGTGGCTGATTAAAACAGGTAAAATGCAGGTTTGAATTTAGCCAGCCAGCGTTATTCATAGGTCTCCTGGATATTATGGCAACCCTAGCTATAAACAAATATAACACTTCAAGTCTCATCTGACAAAGCAGAAACTATTGTAGTGCCCACTATTATTATAATCCTTTATTTATATGGCACCATAATGGTTCCTCAACGCCTAACAAAGTACATAAACAAATGAGAACACAAGTAAATAGTGACTTACAGTACAAATACATGGTACATGGTACATGGTGTTGGCAGAGTGTTGCGGTGTCGGATAGGGATGTTAGTCTACACAACGGCACTTAACCAGGATAATTGGTTTATTCATATAACAGAGGTAACAGCTTGTAGTATATGGAAGATGTTATGCAGCAGCAGGAACTCACAGTATACATGTGAAGCAGTACAGCGGTGACACAGCGTCCCAGTACACACAGGATGCAGCTGTATACACACAAGGTGCGGCTGCTGGGTAGACAAGGTCACACACACAAGAGAGCAGAAGCTGCACGTCAGTGCAATTGTGTCTCTCCTAGGAAGATCTCTCTCAGACTGTACACTATGCACCTCCTTCTGCCCTGAGCTGACACTAGGAGGGAAAACACTAGAGCAGGGAAGCTGCCTCTAGTGCTGGGAACGGAGACAGACAGCAGAGTGATCCACTGTCTAACACATGGGGGTATATTTACTAAGGTCCCGATTTTGACCGAGATGCCGTTTTTTCTTCAAAGTGTCATCTCGGTAATTTACTAAGCAAAAATCACGGCAGTGATGAGGGCATTCGTAATATTTTGGAAGTCCTAGGAAAAAATTACGAATCAATACACCATCGGTCAAATACGCCTGCAATTTGGTAGAAATCGGGAATTTACTAAAAAGTGCAAAACACAAACACTGCCGACAATAGCCAAACACTGCCGTGATGAAATGCAAATCGTGAAAAAGTGCTAAATAAAAACAGACCTGCTTTTTTATCCCGTGTTTGTATAGGCATGCACGGATCCATGAGATCCGTGCATGTTTTTCAGTGGGAAGGGGTGGGAAATGTTTTAATTTTTCTAAAAAAAAATGCGTGGGGTCCCCCCTCCTAAACCAAAGCAGTCTCGAGCTCTTTGAGCCGGCCCTGGTTGCAAAAATCTGTGAAAAAAATTGACAGGGGTTCCCCCATATTTAAGCAACCAGCACCGGGCTCTGCGCCTGGTCCTGGTTCCAAAAATACGGGGGACAAAAAGCATAGGGGTCCCCCGTATTTTTGAAACCAGCACCGGGCTCCACTAGCTGGACAGATAAGGCCACAGCCGGGGGTCACTTTTATACAGTGCCTTGCGGCCGTGGCATCAAATATCCAACTAGTCACCCCTGGCCGGGGTACCCTGGGGGAGTGGGGACCCCTTCAATCAAGGGGTCCCCCCCCCCCCCAGCCACCCAAGGGCCAGGGGTGAAGCCCGAGGCTGTCCCCCCCATCCAATGGGCTGCGGATGGGGGGCTGATAGCCTTTGTTGAAAGTTATGAATATTGTTTTTAGCAGCAGTACTACAAGTCCCAGCAAGCCTCCCCCGCAAGCTGGTACTTGGAGAACCACAAGTACCAGCATGCGGCGGAAAACCGGGCCCGCTGGTACCTGTAGTACTACTACTAAAAAAATACCCCAATAAAGACATTACACACACACCTTGAAAGTATAACTTTAATGCATACATAATACACACCACCATATACACACATACTTACCTTATGTTCACACGAGGGTCGGTCCTCTTCTCCATGTAGAATCCAAGGTGTACCTGTTGATAAAATTCTACTCACCAAATCCAGTGTAGAGGGCTCCTCGGATAATCCATTTGTAATCCACGTACTTGTAAAGATAAAAAAACGGCACACCCGACCACGAACTGAAAGGGGCCCCATGTTTTCACATGGGACCCCTTTCTCCGAATGCCAGAAACCCCCTCTGACTGATGTCTAAGTGGGTTTCTTCAGCCAATCAGGGAGCGCCACGTTGTGGCACCCTCCTGATCGGCTGTGTGCTCCTGGACTGTCTGACAGGCGGCACACGGCAGTGTTACAATGTAGCGCCTATGCGCTCCATTGTAACCAATGGTGGGAACTTTGTGGTCAGCTGTTGACCAAAAGTGACCTCACCGCTGACCACAAAGTTCCCACCATTGGTTACAATGGAGCGCATAGGCGCTACATTGTAACACTGCCGTGTGCCGCCTGTCAGACAGTCCAGGAGCACACAGCCGATCAGGAGGGTGCCACAACGTGGCGCTCCCTGATTGGCTGAAGAAACCCACTTAGACATCAGTCAGAGGGGGTTTCTGGCATTCGGGGAAAGGGGTCCCATGTGAAAACATGGGGCCTCTTTCAGTTCGTGGTCGGGTGTGCCGTTTTTTTATTTTTACAAGTAGGTGGATTACAAATGGATTATCCGAAGAGCCCTCTACACTAAATTTGGTGAGTAGAATTTTATCAACAGGTACACCTTGGATTCTACATGGAGAAGAGGACCGACCCTCGTGTGAACATAAGGTAAGTATGTGTATATGGTGGTGTGTATGTATGCATTAAAGTTATACTTTCAAGGTGTGTGTGTAATGTCTTTATTGGGGTATTTTTTTAGTAGTAGTACTACAGGTACCAGCGGGCCCGGTTTTCTGCCGCATGCTGGTACTTGTGGTTCTCCAAGTACCAGCTTGCGGGGAGGCTTGCTGGGACTTGTAGTACTGCTACTAAAAACAATATTCATAACTTTCAACAAAGGCTATCAGCCCCCCATCCGCAGCCCATTGGATGGGGGGGACAGCCTCGGGCTTCACCCCTGGCCCTTGGGTGGCTGGGGGGGGACCCCTTGATTGAAGGGGTCCCCACTCCCCCAGGGTACCCCGGCCAGGGCTGACTAGTTGGATATTTGATGCCACGGCCGCAAGGCACTGTATAAAAGTGACCCCCGGCTTTGGCATTATCTGTCCAGCTAGTGGAGCCCGGTGCTGGTTTCAAAAATACGGGGGACCCCTACGCTTTTTGTCCCCCGTATTTTTGGAACCAGGACCAGGCGCAGAGCCCGGTGCTGGTTGCTTAAACATGGGGGAACCCCTGTCAATTTTTTTCCCATATTTTTGCAACCAGGGCCGGCTCAAAGAGCCCGAGGCTGGTTTGGCTTTGGAGGGGGGACCCCACGCAATTTTTTTTTTAAGTTTAAACATTTTTTTTTTTTAACAAGGTGCACAATGAAGCCCTGCACGGATCTCTCAGATCCGGCCGAGATTCATTGTATTAAAGTCGGCAGTGTTTTACAAGTCACTCACGTAAAACACTGCCTAAAAAAACGAATGACATCGACATCGGAAAAACCGAAAATGCAGAATACGGCAGCTTAGTAAATTAGTCGTAATCAATTCAAAAAGTTGCATATTTACACTTTCGATGTCATTCGTGATTGAACTTTGACCTCAAACGGGAAAATACGATTCTTAGTAAATTTACCCCATGGTATATCAACATTTCTGCATCAGTGGTCATAGAACTCAAAAAAGCACCAGCAGCGGCAAACGCAGGATTTCCGGGGGGCAGGGGTGGGGTGGAGGTGGAGTTCCATATATCTATCTATCTATCTATCTATCTATCTATCTATCTATCTATCTATCTATCTATCTATCTATCTACACACACACATACATATATACATATGTGTACATATATATATATGTGTTAACAAGTTAGTCCAATAATGTCAACTGCCTTTCCTCAAGAGATGTACATACGATTTGAAAAAGGGGTCATGCCATCCAGCATCCAGTTGTTTGTGTGTGTAGGTATGTGTGTGTGTGTGTGTGTATATATATCTATATATATATCTATATATATATATATATATATATATATATACATATATAAAGAGAGAGATAGAGAGAGGGTATATGTGTGGCACACAGCATGCATACAATAATCAAACACAGCATTCATGCACACATACATGTAGAATGCATGCACACAGCATGCTTAAAACACACACATAGGGCATATACACAGACACATAGCATACTTCTTACATACGTACACAGCAGTTATAAAAGCAACAGGGCATACACACGTACCCCCCCTTTTCCCCATACTTCATACGCAGTTTGCTGCTGCAGGAGCTCCTCCGTGATTGCTGGCAGTGCTGGGCAGCGCAGAACCTCTTCCCCACTGTCAGGGCTGTAATTGTGTGCTCGCGGCATGCTGCCCGGCCACTGCCAGTTCAACTGTCAGCGCTCCGCGTCAGGTGTTATGGATAATAGGCCACAGTCACACCATCTGGCAAGATAGGAGCTTATACAAAAGTGACAGCCTGCACCCATCTTCAAGGGGAAAGAGAATACTAACTGAACAGTTTGGATGCTTTATCAAGAACTATTTAAAGTAACAGAGGGGGGCAGTGAACCAAACAGGAAAAAATAAATCTGCTCCCCCAACACGGAGGTATTGTTTCTGCAGGCAAAGGGAATAGGAAGCATATCCACAGCAACAGAAGATAATTCAGATCATTACCAAATAAAAATAGGCAGAGAGAAGAACATAGCTAGGAACAGAAAAAGCACAAACAAAACTCTAAAAGCTATGTGTGCAAATGCTAGGAGCTTAGGAAATAAAATCCCAGAACTAATTGCAATAATGACAAGGGATGATCTAGACATTGTGGCAATTATAGAGTCATGGTACAATGAAAATCATGACTGGGACATAGCTATACCGGGATATACTTTATTTAGGAAGGACAGAATTGGAAAAATCGGAGGAGGGGTAGCAACGTATGTAAAAAAAAAAGCATAAATACTACATTAATACAAAGTATTTAAGAAAAAACTGAGGCCCTTTGGGTGACCATAGAAACAGGGGAAAAATCAATTATTCGTATTGGTGTGATATACAGGCCACCAGGTCAGGAAGAGGAATTCGACAAGAACCTATTGCAGGACATAACTAAAATAGCATTAAAAGGAGAGGTAATAATCATGGGAGACTTTAATCTTCCTGATGTAAACTGGGAGGTGTCTGTTGCTAGTTCCACTAGACGTAGGGACATTTTAAATTCCCTTCAGGGAGCATCCCTCCACCAATTGGTGAGGGAGCCCACTCGGAAAGACGCAATATTAGACCTAATACTTACAAATGGAGACAGAATATCGGACGTCAAAGTGGGTGAAAACTAGAGATGAGCGCCTGAAATTTTTCAGGTTTTGTGTTTTGGTTTTGGGTTCGGTTCCGCGGCCGTGTTTTGGGTTCGACCGCGTTTTGGCAAAACCTCACCGAATTTTTTTTGTCGGATTCGGGTGTGTTTTGGATTCGGGTGTTTTTTTCAAAAAACCCTAAAAAACAGCTTAAATCATAGAATTTGGGGGTCATTTTGATCCCATATTATTATTAACCTCAAAAAACATAATTTCCACTCATTTTCAGTCTATTCTGAATACCTCACACCTCACAATATTATTTTTAGTCCTAAAATTTGCACCGAGGTCGCTGGATGACTAAGCTAAGCGACCCTAGTGGCCGACACAAACACCTGGCCCATCTAGGAGTGGCACTGCAGTGTCATGCAGGATGTCCCTTCCAAAAAACCCTCCCCAAACAGCACATGACGCAAAGAAAAAAAGAGGCGCAATGAGGTAGCTGTGTGAGTAAGATTAGCGACCCTAGTGGCCGACACAAACACCGGGCCCATTTAGGAGTGGCACTGCAGTGTCACGCAGGATGTCCCTTCCAAAAAACCCTCCCCAAACAGCACATGACGCAAAGAAAAAAAGAGGCGCAATGAGGTAGCTGTGTGAGTAAGATTAGCGACCCTAGTGGCCGACACAAACACCGGGCCCATTTAGGAGTGGCACTGCAGTGTCACGCAGGATGGCCCTTCCAAAAAACACTCCCCAAACAGCACATGACGCAAAGAAAAAAAGAGGCGCAATGAGGTAGCTGTGTGAGTAAGATTAGCGACCCTAGTGGCCGACACAAACACCGGGCCCATCTAGGAGTGGCACTGCAGTGTCACGCAGGATGGCCCTTCCAAAAAACACTCCCCAAACAGCACATGACGCAAAGAAAAAAAGAGGCGCAATGAGGTAGCTGACTGTGTGAGTAAGATAAGCGACCCTAGTGGCCGACACAAACACCGGGCCCATTTAGGAGTGGCACTGCAGTGTCACGCAGGATGTCCCTTCCAAAAAACCCTCCCCAAACAGCACATGACGCAAAGAAAAAAAGAGGCGCAATGAGGTAGCTGTGTGAGTAAGATTAGCGACCGTAGTGGCTGACACAAACACCGGGCCCATTTAGGAGTGGCACTGCAGTGTCACGCAGGATGTCCCTTCCAAAAAACCCTCCCCAAACAGCACATGACGCAAAGAAAAAAAGAGGCGCAATGAGGTAGCTGACTGTGTGAGTAAGATAAGCGACCCTAGTGGCCGACACAAACACCGGGCCCATTTAGGAGTGGCACTGCAGTGTCACGCAGGATGTCCCTTCCAAAAAACCCTCCCCAAACAGCACATGACGCAAAGAAAAATAAAAGAAAAAAGAGGTGCAAGATGGAATTGTCCTTGGGCCCTCCCACCCACCCTTATGTTGTATAAACAAAACAGGACATGCACACTTTAACCAACCCATCATTTCAGTGACAGGGTCTGCCACACGACTGTGACTGATATGACGGGTTGGTTTGGACCCCCCCAAAAAAAGAAGCAATTAATCTCTCCTTGCACAAACTGGCTCTACAGAGGCAAGATGTCCACCTCATCATCATCCTCCGATATATCACCGTGTACATCCCCCTCCTCACAGATTATCAATTCGTCCCCACTGGAATCCACCATCTCAGCTCCCTGTGTACTTTGTGGAGGCAATTGCTGCTGGTCAATGTCTCCGCGGAGGAATTGATTATAATTCATTTTAATGAACATCATCTTCTCCACATTTTCTGGATGTAACCTCGTACGCCGATTGCTGACAAGGTGAGCGGCGGCACTAAACACTCTTTCGGAGTACACACTTGTGGGAGGGCAACTTAGGTAGAATAAAGCCAGTTTGTGCAAGGGCCTCCAAATTGCCTCTTTTTCCTGCCAGTATAAGTACGGACTGTGTGACGTGCCTACTTGGATGCGGTCACTCATATAATCCTCCACCATTCTTTCAATGTTGAGAGAATCATATGCAGTGACAGTAGACGACATGTCCGTAATCGTTGTCAGGTCCTTCAGTCCGGACCAGATGTCAGCATCAGCAGTCGCTCCAGACTGCCCTGCATCACCGCCAGCGGGTGGGCTCGGAATTCTGAGCCTTTTCCTCGCACCCCCAGTTGCGGGAGAATGTGAAGGAGGAGATGTTGACAGGTCGCGTTCCGCTTGACTTGACAATTTTCTCACCAGCAGGTCTTTCAACCCCAGCAGACTTGTGTCTGCCGGAAAGAGAGATCCAAGGTAGGTTTTAAATCTAGGATCGAGCACGGTGGCCAAAATGTAGTGCTCTGATTTCAACAGATTGACCACCCGTGAATCCTTGTTAAGCGAATTAAGGGCTCCATCCACAAGTCCCACATGCCTAGCGGAATCGCTCCGTGTTAGCTCCTCCTTCAATGTCTCCAGCTTCTTCTGCAAAAGCCTGATGAGGGGAATGACCTGACTCAGGCTGGCAGTGTCTGAACTGACTTCACGTGTGGCAAGTTCAAAGGGCATCAGAACCTTGCACAACGTTGAAATCATTCTCCACTGCACTTGAGACAGGTGCATTCCACCTCCTATATCGTGCTCAATTGTATAGGCTTGAATGGCCTTTTGCTGCTCCTCCAACCTCTGAAGCATATAGAGGGTTGAATTCCACCTCGTTACCACTTCTTGCTTCAGATGATGGCAGGGCAGGTTCAGTAGTTTTTGGTGGTGCTCCAGTCTTCTGTACGTGGTGCCTGTACGCTGAAAGTGTCCCGCAATTCTTCTGGCCACCGACAGCATCTCTTGCACGCCCCTGTCGTTTTTTAAAAAATTCTGCACCACCAAATTCAAGGTATGTGCAAAACATGGGACGTGCTGGAATTTGCCCATATTTAATGCACACACAATATTGCTGGCGTTGTCCGATGCCACAAATCCACAGGAGAGTCCAATTGGGGTAAGCCATTCCGCGATGATCTTCCTCAGTTGCCGTAAGAGGTTTTCAGCTGTGTGCGTATTCTGGAAAGCGGTGATACAAAGCGTAGCCTGCCTAGGAAAGAGTTGGCGTTTGCGAGATGCTGCTACTGGTGCCGCCGCTGCTGTTCTTGCGGCGGGAGTCCATACATCTACCCAGTGGGCTGTCACAGTCATATAGTCCTGACCCTGCCCTGCTCCACTTGTCCACATGTCCGTGGTTAAGTGGACATTGGGTACAACTGCATTTTTTAGGACACTGGTGAGTCTTTTTCTGACGTCCGTGTACATTCTCGGTATCGCCTGCCTACAGAAGTGGAACCTAGATGGTATTTGGTAACGGGGGCACACTGCCTCAATAAATTGTCTAGTTCCCTGTGAACTAACGGCGGATACCGGACGCACGTCTAACACCAACATAGTTGTCAAGGACTCAGTTATCCGCTTTGCAACAGGATGACTGCTGTGATATTTCATCTTCCTCGCAAAGGACTGTTGGACAGTCAATTGCTTACTGGAAGTAGTACAAGTGGGCTTACGACTTCCCCTCTGGGATGACCATCGACTCCCAGCAGCAACAACAGCAGCGCCAGCAGCAGTAGGCGTTACACGCAAGGATGCATCGGAGGAATCCCAGGCAGGAGAGGACTCGTCAGAATTGCCAGTGACATGGCCTGCAGGACTATTGGCATTCCTGGGGAAGGAGGAAATTGACACTGAGGGAGTTGGTGGGGTGGTTTGCGTGAGCTTGGTTACAAGAGGAAGGGATTTACTGGTCAGTGGACTGCTTCCGCTGTCGGCCCAAGTTTTTGAACTTGTCACTGACTTATTATGAATGCGCTGCAGGTGACGTATAAGGGAGGATGTTCCGAGGTGGTTAACGTCCTTACCCCTACTTATTACAGCTTGACAAAGGGAACACACGGCTTGACACCTGTTGTCCGCATTTCTGGTGAAATACTTCCACACCGAAGAGCTGATTTTTTTGGTATTTTCACCAGGCATGTCAACGGCCCTATTCCTCCCACGGACAACAGGTGTCTCCCCGGGTGCCTGACTTAAACAAACCACCTCACCATCAGAATCCTCCTTGTCAATTTCCTCCCCAGCGCCAGCAACACCCATATCCTCCTCATCCTGGTGTACTTCAACACTGACATCTTCAATCTGACTATCAGGAACTGGACTGCGGGTGCTCCTTCCAGCACTTGCAGGGG
The DNA here is from genome assembly GCF_028390025.1 of Pseudophryne corroboree. Classification (NCBI taxonomy): domain Eukaryota; kingdom Metazoa; phylum Chordata; class Amphibia; order Anura; family Myobatrachidae; genus Pseudophryne; species Pseudophryne corroboree. The sequence goes on from NC_086445.1 coordinate 553,331,900, forward strand.
GCGTGCAAATGGTGGAAGGCGCATGCTCTTCACGTCCAGTGTTGGGAAGGTCAGGCATCGCAATCGACACAATTGGACTCTCCTTGTGGATTTGGGATTTCGAAGAACGCACAGTTCTTTGCTGTGCTGCTTTTGCCAGCTTGAGTCTTTTCATTTTTCTAGCGAGAGGCTGAGTGCCTCCATCCTCATGTGAAGCTGAACCACTAGCCATGAACATAGGCCAGGGCCTCAGCCGTTCCTTGCCACTCCGTGTGGTAAATGGCATATTGGCAAGTTTACGCTTCTCCTCCGACAATTTTATTTTAGGTTTTGGAGTCCTTTTTTTACTGATATTTGGTGTTTTGGATTTGACATGCTCTGTACTATGACATTGGGCATCGGCCTTGGCAGACGACGTTGCTGGCATTTCATCGTCTCGGCCATGACTAGTGGCAGCAGCTTCAGCACGAGGTGGAAGTGGATCTTGATCTTTCCCTAATTTTGGAACCTCAACATTTTTGTTCTCCATATTTTAATAGGCACAACTAAAAGGCACCTCAGGTAAACAATGGAGATGGATGGATACTAGTATACAATTATGGATGGACTGCTGAGTGCCGACACAGAGGTAGCTACAGCCGTGGACTACCGTACTGTACTGTGTCTGCTGCTAATATAGACTGGTTGATAAAGAGATGTAGTAGTAGTAGTATGTATGTATAAAGAAGAAAAAAAAAAAAACCACGGGTAGGTGGTATACAATTATGGACGGACTGCCCAGTGCCGACACAGAGGTAGCTACAGCCGTGGACTACTGTACTGTACTGTGTCTGCTGCTAATATAGACTGGTTGATAAAGAGATGTAGTAGTAGTATGTATGTATAAAGAAGAAAGAAAAAAAAACCACGGGTAGGTGGTATACAATTATGGACGGACTGCCCAGTGCCGACACAGAGGTAGCTACAGCCGTGGACTACCGTACTGTACTGTGTCTGCTGCTAATATAGACTGGTTGATAAAGAGATGTAGTAGTAGTAGTATGTATGTATAAAGAAGAAAGAAAAAAAAACCACGGGTAGGTGGTATACAATTATGGACGGACTGCCCAGTGCCGACACAGAGGTAGCTACAGCCGTGGACTACCGTACTGTACTGTGTCTGCTGCTAATATAGACTGGTTGATAAAGAGATGTAGTAGTAGTAGTATGTATGTATAAAGAAGAAAGAAAAAAAAACCACGGGTAGGTGGTATACAATTATGGACGGACTGCCCAGTGCCGACACAGAGGTAGCTACAGCCGTGGACTACCGTACTGTACTGTGTCTGCTGCTAATATAGACTGGTTGATAAAGAGATGTAGTAGTAGTATGTATGTATAAAGAAGAAAGAAAAAAAAACCACGGGTAGGTAGTATACAATTATGGACGGACTGCCCAGTGCCGACACAGAGGTAGCTACAGCCGTGGACTACCGTACTGTACTGTGTCTGCTGCTAATATAGACTGGTTGATAAAGAGATGTAGTAGTAGTAGTATGTATGTATAAAGAAGAAAGAAAAAAAAAACACAGGTAGGTGGTATACAATTATGGACGGACTGCCGAGTGCCGACACAGAGGTAGCTACAGCCGTGGACTACCGTACTGTACTGTGTCTGCTGCTAATATAGACTGGTTGATAAAGAGATGTAGTAGTAGTATGTATGTATAAAGAAGAAAGAAAAAAAACCACGGGTAGGTGGTATACAATTATGGACGGACTGCCGAGTGCCGACACAGAGGTAGCTACAGCCGTGAACTACCGTACTGTGTCTGCTGCGACTGGATGATAAATAATGATATAAAAAATATATATATATCACTACTGCAGCCGGACAGGTATATATTATATAATGACGGACCTGCTGGACACTGTCTGTCAGCAGAATGAGTTTTTTATAGAATAAAAAAAAAAACACCACACAAGTGAAGTCACACGACGAGTGTTTAACTTTTTCAGGCAATCACAATATAGTATACTATACTACTAACTATACTGGTGGTCAGTGTGGTCAGGTCACTGGTCAGTCACACTGGCAGTGGCACTCCTGCAGCAAAAGTGTGCACTGTTTAATTTTAATAATAATATGTACTCCTGGCTCCTGCTATAACCTATAACTGGCACTGCAGTGCTCCCCAGTCTCCCCCACAATTATAAGATGTGTGAGCTGAGCACAGTCAGATATATACATAGATGATGCAGCACACTGGGCTGAGCAGTGCACACAGATATGGTATGTGACTGAGTCACTGTGTATCGTTTTTTTCAGGCAGAGAACGGATATATTAAATAAAACTGCACTGTCTGGTGGTCACTGTGGTCAGTCACTAGTAAACTCTGCACTCTCTACACAGTTCTACAGTACTCCTAATCTCCAGTAAATCAGGTCAATCTCTCTCTCTCTCTCTCTCTTCTAATCTAAATGGAGAGGACGCCAGCCACGTCCTCTCCCTATCAATCTCAATGCACGTGTGAAAATGGCGGCGACGCGCGGCTCCTTATATAGAATCCGAGTCTCGCGATAGAATCCGAGCCTCGCGAGAATCCGACAGCGTCATGATGACGTTCGGGCGCGCTCGGGTTAACCGAGCAAGGCGGGAAGATCCGAGTCGCTCGGACCCGTGAAAAAAAACATGAAGTTCGTGCGGGTTCGGATTCAGAGAAACCGAACCCGCTCATCTCTAGTGAAAACCTGGGATCCAGTGATCATCAAGCAGTATGGTTCAGCATAAAGACAGAGACTGACTCATCCCATACAAAAACAAAGGTGTTGGATTTTAGGAAGGCTGATTTTGTAGGGATGGGAAAATGTGTAAGCGATTCTTTGGCAGAGTGGACGAACTTGGAAGCCATGCAGGAGAGGTGGGAAACATTAAAATGTGCAATATTAAAGGCAACAGACCTTTGAATCAAAAGTGTTAGGAAAAACACAAGGAAAAGGAAGCCAGTGTGGTTTGCAAAAGTAGTAGCAAATATTGTGAAAGCAAAATAGATGGCTTTTAGGAAATATAAGCAGACACAAAATAATGAAGACAAAGAGATATATCTTGTTAGACAGAAGGAGACTAAGAAGGTAATAAGATGTGCAAAGGCACAAGCAGGGGAGAAAATGGCCCAGTCAGTGGGTAAAGGAGGCAAAACTTTTTTTTAGGTATATAAGCGAAAGGAGAAAAACAAAAGGCGGAATAATAAAACTAAAGACAGACACTTGATGTCTTGTTGAAGGAGACAATTTAATAGCAGATCATCGTAATAATTATTTTTGCTCAGTATTTACTACTGAAAGAGAGGGGAAGGGGCCACAGTTAAGTTGCAGGGATATTCAGGAAAATGACACAAGTACATTTACAGAGGAGAAGGTCCAAACAGAACTCTCAAAGCTGAGAGTGGACAAATCTATGGGGCCAGATGGGATACATCCAAGGATACTAAAAGAAGTTAAAGAGGTGCTGGTAGCACCATTGACAGAATTATTCAACCAGTCATTAGCTACAGGAGTAATTCCAGAGGACTGGAAAAGAGCAAACGTAGTCCCACTGCACAAAAGTGGAAGCAAGGAAGAGGCGAACAACTACAGACCAGTGAATCTTACATCAGTAGTAGGGAAATTGATCAAAACACTCTTAAAAGAAAGAGTTGTAGATTATCTCAAATCCGGCAATTTACAGGATCCCAAACAGCATGGATTCACTGGGGGGAGATCATGTCAAACAAATCTTATTGACTTCTTTGACTGTGTGACTAAAGTGATAGATAAAGGTGGAGCCATAGATATAGCCTATCTAGACTTAGTAAGGCTTTTGACACTGTTCCACACTGTTCCACATCGCAGACTGCTAAATAAACTTGAAGGTTTGGGATTGGATATTAGGATTATTGAATGGATAAGATCTTGGTTGAAGGATAGAAAACAGAGAGTTGTGGTAAATGGAGTGCATTCACAGGAGGGAAATGTTACCAGTGGAGTACCCCAGGGATCTGTACTTGGACCAGTGCTTTTTAATATCTTTATTGGTGACATTGCAAATGGCATTAAAGGGAAAGTATGCCTTTTTGCAGATGACACAAAGGTATGCAACAGGGAAGACACACCAGGTGGGGTAAAACAAATGATTGAGGATCTAGGTAGACTAGAGGAATGGTCAAGAGTGTGGCAATTACAGTTTAATGCCAAAAAATGCAAAATCATGCACTCGGGTCTCAAAAATCCAAAGGCTAAATATAGTATTAATGGCACTATACTGGAAACTACTGAGGAGGAAAGGGATCTAGGAGTCACTATTTCAGATGACTTAAAGGCAGGTAAGCAATGTAACAAAGCAATGAGGAAGGCTAGTCAGATGCTTGGCTGCATTGGGAGAGGAATCAGCAGCAGAAAGAGAGAAGTAATAATGCCACTGTATAGGTCATTGGTACGGCCTCATCTAGAATACTGTGTTCAATTCTGGAGGCCATATCTTCAAAAGGATATTAATACATTAGAGACTGTACAAAGAAGGGCAACTAAAATGGTGCATGGCCTACATCACAAAACATACTCAAAGACTTAAATATCTCAATATGCATAGTTTGGAGCAGAGAAGGGAAAGGGGGTACCAGATAGAAACTTTCAAATATATCAAGGGTTTTAACAAAGTCCAGGAGGGAAACATTCTCCAAATGAAGAGAAGCAATAGGACACGAGGACATGCACGGAGACTGGAGGGGGGGAGGTTCAGGGGAAATTTTTAAAAAATTACTTCACAGAAAGGGTAGTGGACAAGTGGAATAACCTCCCATCAGAGGTGGTAGAGGCTAAGACAGCAGAGCAATTTAAACATGCATGGGATAGACATAAGGATATCTTACAAAGAAATAAGGATCAAATAAGGTTAGAGATAAAAATAATGTAAAAAAAAAAAAAAGGGGCAGACTAGATGGGCCAAGTGGGTCTTATCTGCCGACAAATTCTATGTTTCTATGATATGAAAGCCACCTGCCGCTGAAGCACTACAGCTGAATCGGCAGTGGCCGGGCAGAAGCAATGGGGTGAGGGTGTGCGGCTGGTGTGCAGAGACGGAGACAAGGTTGTCTCAGTTTCTGAAAAAATGATTTGGTCTGTCAGGTGGGGGGGGTATGGGTACTCGGAAACGCCCCCCACGTGCGCTACTGAGCAGGGTGGTAGAAACCAATGGTTAGGTGCCGTTGAAGGGAGTATGGAGTAGATGATAGTTTAAAGGTGGGTACATACTGTGCGATATGCTCCATGAGTGATATTGCACATTGTGTTCCCTTTCCTCCCGGGCCGACAGTATCAATGGACATATACGGCACTGTACTGATGCAGGACAACACAGCACCACTGCAGTGGACTTATACAGCTACACTGGACATATTGCAGCAGAGGACACAACCACTGTGACTGAACTGATGCAGCATAAGACACTACATTGGACTGAGCAGCACAAGACAGCACTGGAATCGCCACCTCACTTTCCCTCCCGCACAGACACTGAGGACGGAGACACGTCCTCTCGCTACATTCTCCAATTTTGGAGTGAAAATGGCGGCGGCGTGCGGCTCCTTATATAGAATCCAAAACCTGCGAGAATCCAACAGCGGGATGATGGCGTTTTGCCTCGTTCTGGTTTCCTAGTCTGGCAGGAAGTCCCGAGCCGGACTCGGATCCGGGCTCGGGACGTGAAGTTCAGGGGGATTCGGTTCTCAGAGAACCGAATCTGCTCATCTCTAATTATAAACCCTCATTTGAGGATAACCAGTTTAATAGAATAATAAAGAAAAGCCACTACAGGTTGAGTATCCCTTATCCAAAATGCTTGGGACCAGACGTATTTTGGATATCGGATGTTTCCGTATTTTGGAATAATTGCATACCATAATGAGATATCATGGTGATGGGACCTAAATCTAAGCACAGAATGCATTTATGTTACATGTACACCTTATACACACAGCCTGAAGGTCATTTTAGCCAATATTTTTTATAACTTTGTGCATTAAACAAAGTGTGTGTACATACACAAAATTCATTTATATTTCATATACACCTTATACACACAGCCTGAAGGTCATTTAATACAATATTTTTAATAACTTTGTGTATTAAACAAAGTTTGTGTACATTGAATCATCAAAAAACAAAGGTTTCACTATCTCACTCTCATTCAAAAACGTCCGTATTTCGGAATATTCCGTATTTCGGAATATTTGGATATGGGATACTCAACCTGTATTTTTAATTATGTATACATATTTACTAAGTAGGACAGTATGTGCATGTTCTAGCTGTTTCATTCAAGATGGCATATGGTACAACACAGTAAAAATATTTTGCAGTTGCTGGTACGTTTTGGGCTGACATTACCAACACAGGCATCCAAGTGCCACCCCTAGGCACGTGCCTAATGGGCAAATTTGCCAGTATACATCAGGTACTCCGTGCCTAACATTGACAGCAGATTCACCCTTATTTCTTTCTTGGTATTTATTTCTGCCTTCATATACACAGTCCTGATTGGTTATATTTTTAAGATTCAATCAATTCAGTATCAGGCATCAGTCCTTAGTGACACTCCTAGTAGATATTTCAGATTTAACCCATTTCTGACTTGTATTTTAAAGATATCTCATATATTAACCCAGGAATATGCTGGTTGATTTATCTCATGTAAAGGATGTGAATCGGTGAATTAACTAATGTTATAGTTCACATCAATTTATCTCAGTCTTTGTGTGACAGAACATTGATTTTCTCTTTGATTTCTCTTATGTCCTAGAGGATTCTGGGGTCCACATTAGTACCATGGGGTATAGACGGGTCCCTTGGGAGCCATGGGCACTTTAAGAGTTGAATAGTGTGGGCTGGCTCCTCCCTCTATGCCCCTCCTACCAAACTCAGTGTTTAGAAAATGTGCCTGGTGGAGCCGGTCACAGCTAGGGGAGCTCCATAGGAGTTTTTCTAGTTTTATTATTTTTTAATTAGAGTTAGGCACAGGGAGGCTGCTGGCAACAGCCTCCCTGCTTCGTGGGACTTAGGGTGGTGGTGGGGGGAGTACTGTCCAACCCTTTGAGGTTAATGGGCACTATCTCCGCTGACAGGATATTAAGCTCCTGAGTGTGATGATCGTTAACCCCCGAGGTGACCGCTCACTCATGCAGCATGCCGCCACCCCCTAACAGAGCCAGAAGATCGTGGTGGTGAGTTAGTCACTGGAAAGCCGACAAGCAGGGGACCAGTGTGAATGGCGGCTATAGGGTGGGAGCGCAGCTCTGAAGCTGCGCTCCGGAGGCTCAGCGGTACTGCGGTGCGGCGCTGTGAGGGGTGCCCTAGGCCAGCGCAATACCCTAACACTGGTCGCTACCTCTACCTCTATCAGGGTCTCTGAACTGCTGAATTTCAAGTGCGGGAAGACGTGCCATTTTTGGGAGTGGAGCTTCTCCTCAGAGTGGATCCAGCAGCTCTTCAGCGCCATTTTCTCCATGCAGAAATCACACAGCAACGCTGACAGTGAACTCTGACCCTCCAAAGACCTCCAGTCATCCTGTGCTGTACCAGGGGGTTATAGGGGAGTGCATTCTAACTGTGTCTGACATTTTAGTGTGTGTGTGTGTGTGTGTGTGTGTGTGTGTGTGTGTGTGTGTGTATATGTAAATCTCACATTTCTATGTCCAGGGACTCTGTATCTTATGCTGCAGAGTATGTATCTTCACTAGTGGAATCCATTCCATGTACTCAGGAATGTAATATTATGTCTCAGCCTGCCGAATCCGAACCCCAGTGGGTGGCTTCTATTAAGGGAATGATATCCCAAATTTCTACTAGGATTGCACATTATGAGACTGAAGCACAGTGTTTAAAACAATCTGTGGAGGTTTTATCTGGTTCTGTTCCCACTACCTCAAATTCCCCTTGTATATTCCCAAAGAAACGTGCGCTTGCCCAGATTATGCAGGTTGACACGGATACTGACACGGCAGACGGTGAGGGGGATATACGGGGGGGGGGGGGGATGAGGCTTCCCTTGCAAAAGGGGTACAGCTCATGATTGAGGCCATTAGGGATGTGTTACACATAACTGACAACCCACCTGAGCAGGTTGAGGAGGCTTATTTTTACTGGCAATAAGAAAGCCTCCCTGACCTTCTAAGGATTTAAACGCATTATTTGAGAAATCCTAGGAAAACCCAGAGAAAAAATTCCAGATCCCAAAAAGGGTTCTTGTTGCCTTTCCTTTCCCTGAGGAAGATAAGAAAAAGTGGGAAAACCCACCTATAGTGGATGCTTCTGTATCCAGACTGTCTAAAAAGGTGGTGTTGCCTGTCTCTGGGTCTACCGCTTTGAAAGAACCGGCAGACCGCAAGATTGAGACTACACTCAAATCCATATACACTGCATCTGGCGTGGTGTTAAGGCCCACTATTGCATGCGCATGGATTTCTAAAGCCATAGTTAAGTGGCCAGGCACATTGCTAGAGGAATTAGATTCTCTGGACAGAAGTGCCGTTGAATTGTTTTTAACATAACATACAGGATTCTGCGGGTTTCATGGTGGAGGCCATGAAGGATCTGGGTCACCTAAATGCAAGGACGTCTTCCATGGCTGTCTTGGCACGCAGGGGACTCTGGCTGCGTCAATGGTCGGCAGACACGGAATCCAGGAGAAGTGTGGAGAACCTACCCTTCACAGGTCAGGCTCTATTTGGGGAAGCATTGGATGCGTGGATTTCCACGGCAGCCACTGATAAGTCAACCTTTCTTCCCTCAGCCACGCAGTCAACAAAGAAACCTTTTTCTACGTCCATGATGCAGTCCTTTCGGTCCGCAAAAGCTAAAAAGTCCAAGCCTCCTACCACTTTCTTCAGAGGTGGTTGAGCAAAATCCAAAAGACCTGCACCTGCAGGATTCCAGGAGCAGAAGCCTGCCTCTGTCTCCTCGAAATCCTCAGCATGACGGTGGACCTCACAGCCTGGAGATCGAGCAGGTAGGAGCGAGACTCAGACATTTCAGTCACGTCTGGGTGTCTTCCGCCCTGGATCCCTGGGTACAAGATATTGTGTCTCGGGGGTACAGGCTGGAGTTTGAAGAGATCCCACCTCACAGATTCTTCAAATCAGGTTTACCAGCTTTGCTGACAGACAGGGCTATCCTACAGGAAGCCATTCAAAAATTGGAAAGGGCAGATGTCATTGTTCCGATTCCAGCTCATCTGGAAAACAAGGGTTATTATTCAAACCTATTTGTGGTACCGAAACCGGATGGCTCGGTCAGACCAATTTTGAACCTGAGGTCCCTAAACCCTTATTTTAGGGAATTCAAATTCAAAATGGAGTCTCTGGGAGCGGTGATCTCAGGTCAGGAGGAGGGGGAATTCCTGGCATCCCTGGATATCAAGGATGCGTACCTTCACATTTCAATCTGGCCGCCTCACCAGGCTTATCTAAGATTTGCACTGTTGGACTGTCACCATCAGTTACAGGCACTGCCATTCGGCCTCTCCACGGTACCAAGGGTTTTCACCAAGGTGGTGGCAGAGATGATGGTTCTCCTCCACAGGCAGGGAGTAAATATAATTCCATATCTGGACGATCTGCTGATAAAGGCGTCATCTAGGGAGAAGTTGTTATGGAGCATTGCTCTCACGACTCGTCTGCTCTGGGATGGATCCTGAATCTTCCAAAGTCACATTTGGAGCCGACAAGGAGATTGTCTTTCCTAGGGATGATCCTCGACACACAGGTGTAGAGGGTGTTTCTACCAGTAGAGAAAGCGTTGGTGATCCAATCAATGGTCAGGGATGTCTTGAAGCCTGCCCGGGTATCGGTCCATCAGTGCATTCGCCTTCTGGGGAAGATGGTTGCCTCCTAAAAGGCCCTACAGTATGGAAGATTTCATGCACGGCCCTTCCAAGTGGATCTCCTGGACAAGTGTCCAGGATCTCACCTACACATGCACCAGAGAATACATCTGTCGCCGACAGCCAGGATCTCACTCCTATGGTGGCTACAACTGCCTCACCTTCTAGAGGGCCGCAGGTTTGGTGTTCAGAACTGGATCCTTCTAACCACGGATGCAATCTCAGAGGTTGGGGCGCAGTCACCCAAGGGAAAACCTTTCAAGGAAGGTGGTCAAGTCTGGAATCTGTTCTTCCGATAAACGTCCTGGAACTATGAGCCGTGTACAATGGTCTTCTACAAGCAGCACACCGTCTGCAAGATCAGGCCATTCAAGTGCAGTCGGACAATGTAACGACGGTGGCCTACATAAACTGACAGGGCGGAACGAAGAGCAGAGCTGCGATGTCAGAGGTGATGAGATTCCTCCTCTAGGCAGAAAAGCACGTGGTGGCGCTATCAGCAATCTTCATTCCGGGTGTGGACAACTGGGAAGCGGACTTCCTCAGCAGGCACGATCTCCATCCAGGAGAGTGGGGCCTTCATAAGGAGGTGTTCACAGAGTTGTCAACAAGAAGCTTCGGCGGTACTGTTCCAGGTCAAGAGACCCTCAGGTTGTGGCAGTGGACGCCCTGGTAACTCCGTGGGTGTTCAAGTCAGTGTACATGTTCCCTCCACTTCCACTCTTCCCAAGGATTCTAAAGCTCGTAAAGAGAACTAAAGTTCAGGCGATCCTCATTGCTCCGCACTGGCCGAGGAGGGCTTGGTACGCGGATCTTCTGGAGTTGCTGCTGGAAGATCCGAGGCCTCTTCCTCTTCGAGAGGACCTTCTGCAACAGGAGCCACTCGCTTATCAAGACTTACCGCGACTACGTTTGACGGCATGGAGGTTGAGCGCCAGATTTTAGCTCGGAAAGGCATTCCCAGCAAAGTTATTCCTACCCTGATACAGGTTAGGAAAGGAGTAACGTCTAAAAACATTACCATCGGATTTGGAAAAAGTACGTGTCTTGGTGTGAGTCCAAGAAGTTTCCTACAGTGGAGTTTCAACTTGGGCGGTTTCTCCTCTTCCTGCAAGCAGGTGTGGATGTGGGCCTGCATTTGGGCTTCATTAAGGTCCAGATTTCGGCCTTGTCCTTTTTTTTCCAGAAACAAATGGTTTCCCTCCCTGAGGTTCAGACTTTCTTGAAAGGGGTCCTGCGCATCCAGCTTCCCTTTGTGCCTCCTACAACACCTTGGGATCTTAACGTGGTGTTGCATCCTGCAATCGGATTGGTTTGAACCTTTACAGGAGGTTGAGGTCAAGTTTCTTACTTGGAAGGCGGTCACACTGTTAGCTTTGGCATCTGCTAGATGTGTATCAGAATTGGAGGCATTGTCCTGCAAGAGCCCCTACTTGATTTTTCATGATGATAGAGCTGAGCTCAGGATCCGTCAGCAATTTCTTCCGAAGGTTGTGTCGGCTTTTCATATCAACCAACCTATTGTGGTGCCAGTGGCTACTACTGACTCCTCAATTATCTCAAAGTTCTTGGATGTTGTGAGGGCTTTGAAGATTTATGTGAAGAGAACTTCTCGTCACAGAAAGTCGGACTCCCTGTTTGTCCTTAATGATCCCAACAAGATTGAGTGTCCTGCTTCTAAGGAGACGATTTCTCGCTGGATCAGGTTTACTATCCAGCATGGGTATTCTATGGCAGGTTTGCCGTGTCCTAAATCTGTTAAGGCCCACTCTATTTGTAAGGAGGGGTCTTCCTGGGCGGCTGCCCGGGGTGTCTCTGCTTTACAGCTTTGCCGACCGGCTACTTGGTCAGGGTCAAACACGTTTGCTAAGTTCTACAAGTTCGATACTTTGGCCTCAGTTCTGCAGGGGCCTCCGCACTCTCCCTCCCGTACTGGGAGCTTTGGTACATCCCCATGGTACTAATGTGGACCCCAGCATCCTCTAGGACACAGGTTCTCAAACTCGGTCCTCAGGACCCCACACAGTGCATGTTTTCCAGGTCTCTTCACAGAATTGCAAGTGCAGAGCCGGCCATAGGCATAGGCAAACTAGGCAATTGCCTAGGGCATTTGATATGCCTAGGGGCATCAGCAGCTTCTGCTGATCAAAATGATATGTGGCATGCCTATATTCTGTGTGTAGCATTTATTATGCAGATACAGCCACAGTCTCACACAGTATATAGGCATGCTGCATATCATTTTAATCAGCAGAAGCTGCTTGTGCATCCTTGCCACATAGCAATGCAAATAAGATGCATTTTCATAAAAAAAAAGGTGCCCGATGTTAGCATTGAGGCAAGATTTATGAGGACACATCTGTATCCAAGCAGAGGCAGAGGTCACAGTGTTAGTGGCAGTGTGAGTGCTGTGTGCATGTGAGTGGGTTGGTTGTGCAGTAGTGTTCAGAATATGTGTAAGGACCATTATATGTGTCACGTAAAAATGCATTAATAATGTGCAACATGTGCGTAAGGGGCACTATGTGTGTCATTATGTGTATAAGGGCATTAATAATGTGCGGCATTTGTGTAACCGGGTACTACTGTATGTGTGTCATTATGTGTATAGGGGCACAAATAATGTGCAGCAAATGAGTAGGGGCACTATGTGTGTCATTATGTGTATAAGGGCATTAATAATGTGCGGCATATATGTAAGGGACATTGGGGGTCATTCCGAGTTGTTCGCTCGCTAGCAGATTTTAGCAGCATTGCACACGCTAGGGATGTAATATGAATTATGGACACTATCGCATGATCAAATGTGAATAATGTTGCAGTACTGTGTGACGTAATTGGAATTGGGGTTACTATTGTGTGGCCATGCCCCTTGCCAGCAAAAACACACCCCTTTTTGGGTTGTGCGCCAAATGTGCGAACTATTCCTATTTAAAATATAGGGGGTACAAACACCAAAATAAGGATTGCTATGGGTGAGGGGTGATTGTGCTGGGAAAGAGGTGCAAGGTCAGAGGCGGAACCAGCGGTGGTGCTAGGGGGCACCAGACAAATCTTGCCTAGGGCATCATATTGGTTAGGGCCGGCTCTGCGCAAGTGAAATAATTAACTCCACCTGCGGACCTTTTAAAATGTGTCAGTGAGTAATTAATACACCTGTGCACCTGCTGGCTTACCTGCAAAACATGCACTGTGTGGGGTCCTGAGGACCGAGTTTGAGAACCTATGCTCTAGGACGTAAGAGAAAACAGGATTTTAATTACCTACCGGTAAATCCTTTTCTCGTAGTCTGTAGAGGATGCTTGGCGCCCGCCCAGCGCTTCGTTCTCCTGCAGTTGTTACTTGGTTCGGTTCGGTACTACTTTGTTCCTTGGTTAAGTACTGCATTGTTACTTGGTTAAGTGCTGTTGTTCAGCTGTTGCTGACTTGTTCAAGCTGGTTAGCTTGGTTTGCCTTGTTATGTGTGAGCTGGTGTGAATCTCACCACTATCTGTGAAAATTCCTTCTCTCGAAGTTGTCCGTCTCCTCGGGCACAGTTTCTATACTGAGTCTGGTAGGAGGGGCATAGAGGGAGGAGCCAGCCCACACTATTAAACTCTTATAGTCAGGGCCGTCTTAACAGCAGTGTAGGCCCCTGGGCACAGCAATGCACTGGGCCCCCTACCCACGCTCCAGCGGTAGGTGTGGGGGGTGCTATCAGCGGAAGCTTTGATGTCCCGCAGGTGGTAGGGGGTGTTCTATCTTCCGCTCAGCATGTAGGACCTGGAGCAGTAATTTCTACTAATTACTCCTTTACTGCACAGATGGGGCTAAACTGTAGAAGGGGGCATTGGGCTAAATGAAGAAGCCCTGGTACATGACTTCCAGGGGGGTAGGGGGTGTTTAATAAGCAGGGGAGGGGTGGATAGTGGAGTGGGCTTCATATTTATCATTTTCTGGTGGGAGGGCAGATTGCTTGACTGCAGATATCTCCAGTTCCTGGAAATAGATTTCTTAGCTTTGAATGTGATAAAACACTGGAGAGTCCCACCTTTCAGGAGGTTCTGGGTACTTGGGGATCAGAGTTCAGGAGTCAGAGCAATCCACCAATGAAAATATGAAACTGCATATTAGGTGTGTGGAGCTGGAGCGGGGACCGGATGCTGGAAGGCTGATATCTCTGGTTCTGGACAAAGTAGAGACAAGCTGCCAGTGTCCCCAAAAGGAGAAAGTCCCAGCTTTTGGATTATACCCTCAAAGAAACTGTAAGTCAGACAGAACCCAAGATATCTGGCTGGGAAGAGCAATTAACAGGCTTGGATGGGGACCACTACTTTGAAGTCGGATATCTCCGGTTCCCCAGGGCCGATTTTCAAAAATCTGGTACCCCTGGAAAGAGGAGACCCATAGCTATCAGCCTAGGGCCCTTATACTCCTGAGGCCCTTGGGCAAGAGCCCATTGAGCCCATACGAAAAGACGGCCCTGCTTATAGTGCCCATGGTTCCCAAGGGACCCGTCTATACCCCATGGTACTAATGTGGACCCTAGCATCCTCTACAGACTACGAGAAAAGGATCTACCGGTAGGTAATTAAAATCCTATTTTCAGTCACATGTCTCTATATTGATCAATTGTACAGCCAATTTGGTTGGTCTTCTGTGTTGTGTGTTTTACAGGATAGTTTATCCTTTTAATCTTAATAATTAAAGATATAATTTACATTTTTATATTCTGACTAAACATAAGAGTGCGCCCACACAAGGGTCTTCTTTCTCTTTTTTGTGTGAAATTTGTCAGGTTATCAGGGAGGCGGGCGATGATTGAGTAGGGGTGGCTCATCATTGGCTGAGAGGGGGATGCCTCTGTCGGTGAGCTGTCAGGTGTCAAGGTTAGTGCGCACCGCACTACAGTGATCATGCTCAAAATAAACTACAGCTTCCAACAGCCCTTTCTGCTGGAAGCTGTAGTTTAATTTGAGTTTCAACTCTGTAGGGTGGTGTGGTGCCCAGATCCAGCCCAGTCATGGACCCCCTGTGACCCGCCAGGTCCTTAGCGGCTGCTTTGGATGCACATAGGTAAATCCACTACTGGTTTTCTCAATCTTTAGATTGTAAGCTCTCACGAGCAGGGCCCTCTTCCCTCATGTGCTTATCCTTTGTCTTACTTTAATAATCTTCAACTGTACCACATCCAGCAGTCTTCTGCCACCTGATACTTATTCCAGTGTCATCTGCTGATGTAACTGTTTATTTACCCTGTACTTGTCCTATTCTGTCATCAACTGTAACTTGCTGTTTTCCTGTTTGATTATTTATGTTTGATTGTTTATGTACTCTAATTGGGCGCTGCAGAACCCTTGTGGCGCCACATAAATAAAGGATAATATTAATAATAATAAATACTGTGCACATGGGCCCTCATTCCGAGTTGTTCGCTCGCAAGCTGCTTTTAGCAGCTTTGCACACGCTAAGCCGCCGCCTACTGGGAGTGAATCTTAGCATAGTAAAATTGCGAACGAAAGATTCTCAAAATTGCGATTACACACCTCTTAGCAGTTTCTGAGTAGCTTCAAACTTACTCGGCATCTGCGATCAGTTCAGTGCTTGTCGTTCCTGGTTTGACGTCACAAACACACCCAGCGTTCGCCCAGACACTCCTCCGTTTCTTCAGCCACTCCCGCGTTTTTCCCAGAAACTGTAGCGTTTTTTCGCACACACCCATAAAACGGCCAGTTTCCGCCCAGAAACACCCACTTCCTGTCAATCACATTACGATCACCAGAACGAAGAAAAAAACGTGAGTAAAATTCCTAACTGCATAGCAAATTTACTTGGCGCAGTCGCACTGCGGACATTGCGCATGCGCATTCGCAAGTAATCACTCCGTTGCGGAAAAAAAATAACGAGCGAACAACTCGGAATGAACCCCATGGTAAATAGCAGAATTGTCAACATTTTAACATTAGACTGTGCAAAGCGAGATTAAAGCAGGGCCGACAGGGGCGGTCGTCCCTGGGCCCCCACACAATAGGGGCGCCAACACTGTTGTTTAATGTGGAGGAGTCTCAGTCCTGTGGCTCAGCTGTTCATTAACAGTGAATGCTGGGGAGCTCTTCCCTGTATAGTGAGTGTTGTGGGATTGTGCAATGACTTTCTGCGACACACTGAGATAGTCACGTCTGCTGTTGCTGGAGGCTGCGCACATGTAATCCCGGATTGACAGAGTGCGCTGTGTGCAGCATGGCCTTCTGCACTGTGGAAAACATCCAGCACCGACTTCAATGACAGCTCCCGTGAAGCCCGATGAATGCTGCTCTCGAGTAGGTCACATGACCTGCTACCCAGCCTGGACCCGCTCATCTGGCCATTGGCGGGGGGTTGTCAGGGGTGCACTCAGGGGTATAGTAGAGGGGGCCCCCACAACTTTGTTGCCCCTATGCCCCCACCACCCTTAATCTAGCCCTGAGACTGTGGCCCTCATTCCGAGTTGTTCGCTCGCAAGCTGCTTTTAGCAGCTTTACACACGCTAAGCCGCCGCCTACTGGGAGTGAATCTTAGCTTCTTAAAATTGTGAACGAAAGATTCTCAAAATTGCGATTACACACCTCTTAGCAGTTTCTGAGTAGCTTCAAACTTACTCGGCATCTGCGATCAGTTCAGTGCTTGTCGTTCCTGGTTTGACGTCACAAACACACCCAGCGTTCGCCCAGACACTCCTCCGTTTCTCCAGCCACTCCCGCGTTTTTCCCAGAAACGGTAGTGTTTTTTCACACACTCCCATAAAACGGCCAGTTTCCGCCCAGAAACACCCACTTCCTGTCAATCACATTACGATCATCAGAACGAAGAAAAAAACTCGTAATGCCGTGAGTAAAATACCTAACTGCATAGCAAATTTACTTGGCGCAGCCGCACTGCGGACATTGCGCATGCGCATTCGCGACTAATCGCTCCGTTGCGAAAAAAAATAACGAGCGAACAACTCGGAATGACCCCCTGTGTCTGCAGGTTACTCAACACTGCAATAGTCACAGAAACAATGTGGCTGTTTTGATATGTACAGTATATATATACTAGTGACCAAAATGAACTGTGGGAATACATTTCATAGTTTCGCACAATATTCATTAGTACTTTGTTGGGAAAGCTTTTGCTGCAAAAACATACCTCCTAACATTGGTGGCCAGTGGGTCGGAACCCTTGGTGTGTCTACGTCAGAAAAAAGGTGGAGCCTAGGGACCGTTTCCGTCACTGTGGGGGCATTCCCAGCACTCTCTGGTATGCTGGGCTGCCCCCAGGCTCTCTCTGCACTGTGAATAGATGCTGTGCGCACAAGCATATTGGGGGTAATTCAGACCTGATCGTAGCAGCAAATTTGTTAGCAGTTGGGCAAAACCATGGCCCTCATTCCGAGTTGTTCGCTCGCTAGCTGCTTTTAGCAGCATTGCACACGCTAAGCCGCCGCCTACTGGGAGTGAATCTTAGCTTAGCAAAATTGCGAACGAAAGATTCTCAAAATTGCGATTAGAAATTTCTAAGCAGTTTCTGAGTAGCTCGACACTTACTCTGCCACTGCGATCAGTTCAGTCAGTTTCGTTCCTGGTTTGACGTCACAAACACACCCAGCGTTCGCCCAGGCACTCCCCCGTTTCTCCAGCCACTCCCGCGTTTTTGCCAGAAACGGCAGCGTTTTTTCACACACTCCCATAAAACGGCAAGTTTCCGCCCAGAAACACCCACTTCCTGTCAATCACATTACGATCACCAGAACGAAGAAAAAACCTCGTAATGCCGTGAGTAAAATACCAAACTTCTTAGCAAATTTACTTGGCGCAGTCGCAGTGCGAACATTGCGCATGCGCAATTAGCGGAAAATCGCTGCGATGCGAAGAAAATTACCGAGCGTACAACTCGGAATAAGGGCCCATGTGCCTAATGGGCAAATCTATGTGCACTGCAGGTGGGGCAGATATAACATGTGCAGAGAGAGTTAGATTTGGGTGGGTTATATTGTTTCTGTGCAGGGTAAATACTGGCTGCTCTATTTTTACACTGCAATTTAGATTTCAGTTTGAACACACCCCACCCAAATTTAACTCTCTCTACACAGGTTAAATCTGCCCCTTCCCCCCCGCAGTGCACATGGTTTTGCCCAGTGCTTAAAGTGGTCCTAGAGAGGTGGTGGAACACACTCCCCCTCCCCCTGGTACCCATGTAATAAAGGTATTGTGGTAATTGTGCGCGCCTACAGACGAATATAGAAAAAACACTGCGCATGGGATACTGGTAATTTAAATCATTAAATATCTAAAAGTGCTGTCTGTCAGAATGAATAGACTCAGTGAAGCTCATTCATATAAAAAAAATCTTTGTTTTATAAACATAAATTCACAAACAATATAAAAACAATTAGCACATGTCTATGAGCTTGCAAGCTCCAGATATTGGTTATTAAAACAAACTGAACGCGGACCACCCAGCAGCAGGAGAGTACTGTCGGGCAATGGAGGTATGATGTGAGAGCCAGATAGCTGTAGAAGGTAGCCAGAAGGTCCAACAGCGAGAGAGTGCAAACGAAAGGAAGTGGGCGTCAGTGCATTTCGTCTCCTAGCAACTGGTGACTTATTCAAGTCAGGGTCCGTCTGTGGGGTGTGCGCTCAGTAGCGGATCTTGCCACGGGCAAGCAGGACTTTTGCCCGGGACGCCGCCTTCCGGAGGTCACTGGCGCCATCCGGAGGGGCCGCACCATGGCAAGATCCGCCACTGCTGTGCCCGCCGCTGCCCGCTGTGTCCCCCGGCTGTGCGGCTATGTCCCCTGTGAAGGGAACTAGACGCTACGCGTCTAGTTTCCCTTCGTGGAGAGGACCTTTGCTGAGCGGTGTGCGATGACGTCATCGCGCACCGCACAGCAAAGGTCCTCTCCACGAAGGGAACTAGCCACTGCTGTGCCCTCCGCTGCCCACTGTGTCCCCCGGCTGTGCAGCTGTGTCCCCTGTGAAGGGAACTAGATGCTACGCATCTAGTTTCCCTTCGTGGAGCGGACCTTTGCTGAGCGGTGCACGATGATGTCATCGCGCACCGCACAGCAAAGGTCCTCTCCACGAAGGGAACTAGACGCTACACATCTAGTTTCCCTTCGTAGAGAGGACCTTTTGCTGTGCGGTGCGCGATGACGTCATCGCGCACTGCTCAGCATTTAAGCGGAGCTACTACTTACAGGGGGCGTAACTGACCACGCCCCCTGTATTAAGCCACCCCCCCATTTCCTGCCCGGGGCACAGAGAGGGCTCGAACCGGCCCTGTGTGCGGTCCACTAGCCTCGCCGCGGCGGTTGACGTCTGCAGAGATATACACAGCCGCAGGTTTTTCTTTGTACACATCACGGAGACGGTCTTTTCATACAGCGGATAGGCAGTGCACTGATCTATCCAAATGCTGCAGCCCTTCAAATGAACATTGCTTTACATACCACGTGCACACTATTGCTACAGGATCCCTGATTGCTATACAGGAACCAGCACGGTGGTAACTATACATGTCAATACGTGACTGCATGCTGTTACTATCATACTAATCATTAGGTGAATGTACTGTGAGAGCCAACTAGCAGATTACTAACAACTTAACCCCACTGGGACGCCAGTGTTGCAGTTTTACATATCCTTCAGGAGAGACATTTATCCCAGCAATTTTACTAACTAGTATTCAAATATTGCTACTGTTTATTAGTGTACCTTGTTATTTCCATTGTAAAACAGTTTATTTTAATAACCAATATCTGGAGCTTGCAAGCTCATAGACATGTGCTAATTGTTTTTATATGAAAACAAGTACCGGTATGTTGTTTGTGAATTTATGTTTATAAAACAAAGATTTTTTTTTTATATGAATGAGCTTTACTGAGTCTATTCATTCTGACAGATAGCACTTTTAGATATTTAATTATTTATATTTACCAGTGTCCCAAGCGCAGTGTTTTTTCTATATTCATCTGTTTTATTTCCATATACATAGCTTGGCAGGCTGTGTTCACTCAGCAGCTGGAACACTGATAGACACTTGATTGATTTAAAGCGCCGGTACCTAAACAACCTGTGAACAAGGTCTCAGTTTGTTTATTTTTGTTTCAATTCTGCGCGCCTACGGTGTGCGCCCCAAAAGGGTCGTGGTCTCAAAAGGAAAGGGGCATGGTCACACAATTGTATCACAAATTAAAATTCTGCCACACAGTAGCACAATCTTATTCACATTACACCACATAGTAGTGCATACCTCCCAACATGACCCTCTCCAGGAGGGACACAATGCTCTGCTCCAGGACTTTTCCCTTAATGTATTATTGCCATCACCTGTGCTGAAACACCTTTCTTATCCATTAAGCTGTTCAAAACAGGTGCCGGCAATCATACATTAAGAGAAAAGTCCAGAAGCAGAGCATTGTGCCCCTCTTGGAGAGGGTCATGTTGGGAGGTATGGTAGTGTCCCTTATTCAAGTTATGACACACATTAGTGCCCCTTATACACAAAGCCCACAGTAGTACCACCCCAAATACACATAATGACCACAGCAGTAGCACCCCGTAATACACATAATGACCACAGCAGTAGAGTCCCTTATACAGTGTCCACAGTAGTAGTGCCCCTTATGCAATGTCCACTGTACTGGTAGTACCCACAGTGGTAGTGCCCCTTATATAGACCCCATAGAAGTGGTGCCCCTTATGCAATACCCCCAGTAGTAGTGCCCCTTATGTCCCCAGGAGTGATGCCCCTTATGACGTGCCCCCTTTACAATGCCCTCATTAGTAGTGCCCCCAGTAGTAATGCCCTTAATGGTAATGCCCCTGTGTAGTATTGCCCCCAATAGTAAATGCCCCCAGTCGTTTAGCCCTCTATAGTTTAGCCCGAGTAGTTATGCCCCCAGTAGTTTAGCCCCCAGTGGTAATGCCCCTGCAGTTATGACCCCCAGTAGTTTACGCCCCCTTTAGTTTAGCCTCCCAGTGGTAATGCCCCCAGTAGTTTAACCCCTGTAGTTACGGAATGCCCCCAGTAGTTTAGCCTCCCTGTAGTTTAGCTCTCATGTAGTTTGCCCCATGTAGTTTAGCCCCCCAGTAGTAATGCCCCCAGTAGTTTACCACCCATGTAGTTTAGTTTAGCCCCTCTGTAGTAATGCCCCCTCTAGTAATGCCCCCTCTAGTAATGCCCCCAGTAGTATAGCCCCTGTAGTTAGCCCCCCCGTAGTAATGCCCCAGTAGTTATGCCCCCAGTAGTTAGCCGCTATGTAGTTTGCCGCCAGTAGTAATGCCCCCAGTAGTTTAGCCCCTGTAGTTAGCCCCCCAGTAGTAATGCCCCCAGTAGCAATGCCCCTATGTAGTTTGTCCCCAGTAGAAGCGCCGCTTACATTGTGGTAACACAATCTCAGTGGGTGCCCAGCATCTCCCTGCGACGTCGGTCACACTTTGGGTTAGGTGAGCCGGAGGAGGCAGAACTGCGTTCCGTCTCCAAGTGGAACTGACGGAACGCAGTTCCGCTCTGTTCCGGCTCACTTTAACCCCTGTCCCAACCCCTCCCTGGGCACACTTAGCAGCTCACCTTCTCCCTCTCTGGGCACAATTAGCAGCATACCCCCCTCCCTGGACACAATTAGCAGCATACCCCCCTCACTGGACACAATTAGCAGCATATCCCCCTCACTGGACACAATTAGCAGCATACTCCCCTCCCTAGGCACAATTAGCAGTATCTCCCCTCTCCCTAGGCACAGTTAGAAGAATTCCCCCCCACTCCCTGGGCAAAATTAACAGCTTCCCCCTACCCTTCCCTGGGCACACACAGCAGCTCCCCCTCTCCGTCCCTGGGCACAATTAGCAACAACTCACCTCCTCTCCCTCCCTCCCTGGGCATCCTTAGCAGCTCCACAACACTCACTGGACACACACAGCAGCTCTCATCCCCTCCCTGGGCACACTTAGCAGCATCACCCACCACCTCCCCCCCCCCCCTGCCCCTCCACCACACACACACACACACACACACACACACACACACACACACACACACACACACACACACACACACACACACACACACACACACTCACTCTCACTCTCTCTTCCTGGGCGAAAGTAACAGCTTCCCCCAACCCCTCCCTTGGCACACTAAGCAGCCCCACCCCTCTTCTTGTGCACGTTTAATACACATGCAACTCTTGCCAGACAGGTCCCGCTGTCACCTGCCAGCCATACAGCATGGATGTTCGGTGGCCGCAGTATTGAAGGAACCCTTTCAGTCACCATAACCAGTGTCATGTTTCACTTGTCCGTGCGCTTCCTTTGACTCTGCCCCCAACTCCGCCCAGTGTCTGACGTCAACTAGGTCTTCATGGGAGGCAAGGGTAATCTAGTTGGTGGTGAGAGGCACTTACTGTGTACTGCCCGCTCACCACATCTATTGATGGGGGAGGCGTGGTGGCGGCCATCTCAGCGGCAGCGCGTAGTCAGTGTGAGTGACTCATTTCAGTCAGGCAGACTGAAAGGTGGGTAGAAGGTAGGTTGGCAGAGGCGTAACGCGCCTCCAAATACCACTGGCGGAACGCAGTTCCACCCCGTTCTGGCCCACTTTAACCCCAGGTTTTGCTCAACTGCTAACAAATTTGCTGCTACGATCCGGTCTGAATTACCCCCATTGTCTACTCACCCACTGCTTACCCACTGCTCTGCATAGTTTGCGCTCCCCCAACTGCCCCCCACCCTCACTGCGGGACACTGATGTATTTGCTGCTATTTAAAGTGCCACAGATCACACAAATTGGTCCTACACCTTTTGCTGTCATACATCCCCACAGCATAACACTAACTGGATGCTTCACAGTAGGTGTTGTACACTCAGATAGCAAATCTCCAATTTCTGCGGACATATTTCATGCTATCACTACCAATTATGGATGTGTGGATTTTGTCACTCCAGGTGACACTGTTCCATTATTCTTCTGAACAATTAATATGCTTTTTTAGCTCATTGTAATCTTTTCTGTCTTTGTTTGAGAGATAAAAGCAACTCTTTCCTTGGAATTCTGGCATTTAATCCAAAATATTGAAGTTTGCGTTAAACAGTCCTGGCACTGATGTTTACACCACATTCACGTAAATCATTTTGAATTGCCCCAGACGATATTCTTCTGTCACTCAAGCACAGTTTTTTCATTCTTCTATCACAGCATGGTGTTGTGGATCTTTTCCTACTGTTACCAGTTTGGTTTTGAATGGACTGAGGACGGGATGTACTAAGCCGAAAATGTGGTAAACCCCCTGTTTCCCACATTTTCCTAATGTACTATCCCCCGGCCGCCAGGTCGGTGCAGCTGCGGGGTTCGCCAGCTTTTGCTGGCGATACCCCATAGAAACCTATGCGCTTCTTTCTGCAGCGCTGTAAAGAGTTTAAATAAACCCTTGTGTGTGCAGGAGAACCACTGCTGGATCCTCCTATAACAATGCTGCACAAAGCCTGGATGCTGGGGAGAAGTATGGAGAATTGTGACAGTAACATCAGGAAATTCCAGGAGATCTCAGCCGCATCTACCAGGAAGCAGCCCTGGCCGGCACACAGAACAGACACAGACGCCGACCCCGCTCCACCCCGGCAGCCCTAAAAACACACATTTTCCAAAAGGTTTCCACAATTTTGGCCACTAGTGTACAGGGTCCCTTTTTTTTCTTTGAGCAGAAGTACACATTCTAATCTTAATGTGCAGATCCAGATATTTAACAAATAACAGATTCATAAAGGAACTTTAGTAGCCTTGACCTCTAACTGCTTTGCATTTTGGACCTAATTCAGGTTGGTTCGCAGTGTGCGATCCAACCGCAACAACTGCGAAAAAGATGAGTGTACATGCAGGGGGGAGGGTGGGGGGGGCTGCAGAAAATGCGATCACCTCTGCCTGTCAATCAGGCAGAGGCGGTCGCGGGGCGGGGGCGGCAACGCTCCGGTTCCAGTGCGGAGATGGAGTGTTGTCAGGGCGGATGGCGGTGCATCCTCAATTTCTGCTAACAAGCAGAAATTGTGATGCGTTTGCTATTTTTGCTTGTTGAAGGGGGCTGGGGGGGGGGGGGCAGTCAGCATGCTGGGCGGCCTTGACCTGTGATGGGTGGCAAATTCTGCAATCCTTACTGAATTAGCCCCTTTATATCCTACCTGGAGCTTTGTTTTTGTTATGTATGGCTATATAGTGAGAATAGCCAAGAATATTTCTATTTCATTTGCACAGTGTTTGCTCTCCCACACATCTTCTGGAATCTTCTGCTACACTAGCTCAGGATGTGCTTTCACAGCAATTGCCTCAGCACAATCCTGAGGTGGTTGCTTGGCAAGAAGACATGTGATTAAGAATCACCGCTTGGCTGCTAGATACAATCTGGCAAGTTATCCATTTCTATATAATCTCTTTGGGAATATGAAGAGAATACTAGAAAACTAATCTTTCAATGCTAGCGAGCAGAAACGCCAATGCATTCCTGAGATGTATGAGTGAGCACTGTCACTCCCCCTCCTCACTGACAGATTGCTGTGTTTCCTACAAGTCCTGTATAACCAAGCTGAAACTATGTGAAATATTATTTTTGTCCCAGTATTACTGGCCTGGGGGCTGGGCTGCTCTCTTCTACACATTTTCACTGTCAGCTAAGTGTGAAAAGCACATTAATCCAGAAAGAAATGTTTTCCCATTTCAGGATAAGTACAAAAGGTCTGATTCAGAGATGGATGCAATGGTATTGTTTGTGCAGTTGAGCGGTGTGTTTTTTTTGTACTGCACATGCATCAGAGTTGCACTGGGCATGCTTGGCGAGTAAATAGCGTAGTCAGACGCAGTGAGGATTCATTTGCAAAGTGAGTGACAGGTAGTGAGCATTTGTGGGAGATGAGAGGTGGCGACGGAAATTGTGGTGATGGTTCTGGGGGTGTGTCTTTGTCTGCGGCTGCTTCTTCATACGAGGCTCCAGCAGCTTACTTGTGATAGACATTTAGAGCACTCTACAGCCTAGACCAAGGAAGGTGCTCATTGCCACCCTATACTGACTCAGGTAAAATCAGTAAGGGTGCACACACTACACGGCCACAGATAACATTGGAGGTGACTCACATACACACATAGATAACAATGTGGGTTATTCATAGGTGAAACCTGTAGCAGTAGCGGCTGCAACTCAGATGCCCACCAGCTGTAGCTCTAATCAGCTGTGGTCTAATAAAAACTGCACCACTGAGCAGACATCGGCCACATCATCAAACTCCCTATGGTTGCTTAGACTGTCCAGTGGAATTTTTGCTGCTGGTTTCAGTGGAACTACATCTTTGATGCAGTCCCTGACACCGGCACACCCCCAACATGCCCGTCAACACCAGCCACCCATCTGCTTTCCTGCCTGGTCTAATGACACTATCACTTTTACACCTTCCCAGTGCCTTCATGATACTAATGGACAACCGTTACATGGCAGCAGTAGTTATCATTCCATTCTGAAACAACTTAGAACTGAAATTTGGTGCACCACTATCATGCGATGATGACCAGACATTGTTACGTAATGGGTTGCCAACTGGAGTGGACAAATATGTCCCTGAAATGCCCTGAACCGTAGCTCTCCCAGATGTAGTGTAATAGAGCCTACCTGCTGATTTTAACTGGGTTGCCCTCAAGAAACTTTTTGCCATGCTTTCCAGGCAGCATTGTACTTGCAGTACATTGCAGCTTATAGGGAATTAACTGCTAGGTTTTCCATGCTGCCTTGAGGATCTGCCAAACATGAGATGGACATTCCTCATCAGCTGGACAGGCCAAAGACGTTAGCTGCTGAAACCTATCCCATCGCAACCAAGACAAAGCATCTGCAACCAGATTGTCGCCTCCAGCATGTGTCGCGCTATATACTGTAGGTAATATTGTTCTGCAGACAAACCAGCACTAGGTGTCTGAGCAGTTGCAATGATGGACATGAAGCAGTGCAGTGGTTGTTAATTGCATGAACCACCCCCAAGTTGTCACACTAGAAACTGATGTGCATGTCCTGCAAGTATTCTACCCAGCGTTCCACTGCAACAATTAGGGTTAAAGCTCTAGAACCAATAGTATTCTAGTTAAACCTACTTTCACCCTTAAGATGGGTCAAGGTGCAGCACACCAACAACCTACGAGGAAGGCCCAGATACCCATGTCCCCTACTGCATCTGTGAACAGCTGTAGCTCAGGGCTCATTAATTTCTCTTTTTGCCATATGTAGATTATATTGAAATTGCACAGAAAAACCTGCCACATTGTCAGAGTATCCCGAATACCCGTGGGCAGGTGCAACTGATGATGCAGCATCTAGAACAAACTGTGGTCCTCTTTAGCTGCTGCCAGAGGATCCTGTCCATGGGGATAACAAAATTAAGGAGCCCAGACAGAAACTGTACCTGCCTTAGTGGGGTGAAACTTCCTCTCAAGCCTGCAGTTTGCTAACCTTGTCAATTTTCAGTCAAAATAAAGAGGCAAATAGTGTTTTACTCCTGCTAAAACAGGGCCTTGACTGAGAACAGCAGTTTCTCGCAACCCACCAAAGCAGCAGAGTCCACAAAAAAAGGGGTGAGCTACCCTATGGTGTTCAGTGCCTGCTTGAACTGCCCAAAGACAAGTGCTTGTCAAAGTAATACCCATCCTTTAATTTGAAACCTATGAATTGAAAAGAAGAGGGGTGCAGAGACAACAAACAGTAGATGGACTTGACGTCCAGCACGGCTATTAGTGCCTCGGACATGCAGTTCTTCATCAAGTGCTTGTGCAAACAACTGGTACACTTCTCTACACTAGCTGTTATCAATGGTGGGGCAGGGTGTGTCTAGGGCTATATTGGGGGGTTCCGGATGATAGACATTAGATCGACAGTCAATAGGTCAACCCAATATGGTCAACATGCATAAGGTCGACAGGTACAAAAGGTTGACATGGTCAAAAGGTCGACATGTAAAAGGTCGCCAATGCTTAAGGTCGACAGGTTTAAAAGGTTGACAGGTTCAAATAGTCAACATGACAATGGTTGACACACATATGGTCGACACAAGTTGTTTTGTTTTTTCTTAACCATTTCATCATTTACTATCCATGTGGAGTATGATTGGGTATAGTAACCTTCACTGAAGCGAGCCCGCAAGGGTACACATTTCCACTAATTTGGCTTACATGTAGGTAAACATACAAACTGACACAAAAACCCCCCACTTGCATCAACCTTTTTTGTGTCAACAGTTGCCATGTTGCCAGGGCAGTACGGATGGTGTAATGGTTAGCATTACTGCCTCACAGCACTAAGGTCATGGGTTTAATTCCCACCATGGCCCTTTCTGTGCAGGGTTTGTATATTCTCCCCGTACTTGCATGGGTTTCCTCCGGGTACTCCGGTTTCCTCCCACAATCCCCAAAATATACTGGTAGGTTAATTGGCTTCCAACAAAATTATCCCTAGTGTGAATGTGTGTACATGTGGTAGGGAATATAGATTGTAAGCTCCAATGGGGTAGGGACTGATGTGAATGGCCAAATATTCTCTGTAAAGCACTGCAGAATATGTGTGCGCTATATATGTAACTGGTAATAAATAAATAATAAATGTTGACCTTTTGACTGTGTCGACCGTTTGTGGTGTCTACCTTTTTAATGTTGACCTATTGACCCTGTTGACCTTTTGACTCAGTCGACCTACTGCATGTCGACCATATGGGGTTGACCTATTGACTGTCAACCTATTTAAGGGCAACCCACTGATCAACCCCCATCTTGGGAACCACGCCCACAAGTGAGGGGTACAGGTTACGTATTGGAGGCAACTCGAAAAAAGCCATTCTACCTAAAGGAACTTCCTTATTCACCTTCAGTCTGACTTGGCCAGAAACTTATCTTGCGGATTTAAAGTTCATAGGAAAAATAGCTGAACCACTTCAGATATGGGCAAGATGAGATCAAATCTAAAGCCATCTGTAGTACCCTGCCCTAGTAAAATAGTACAATATATGTTAAATAAGTTATGGTAATAATTATAGTAAAGTTTATGGTGTTTTTTTTTTTATTAAAATGCCACTCAGTGGTAAAAGTTATTAAAATGCATAATACCCTCACAGAGGGCAAAGACTTTCAGGGAAATGGATATCACCCTCACGGAGGGTAAATAGTTTGGGCGAAACCGCTATTAGCCTAGGAAAACTGATGGGCTCGTGGCCCCAGGACTTGTCCACTGCCAGGATTGGGGGGTGTTATGGGGACAACTGAAGTATAGGAGCCGGTGCGTGAGGAGAGCGGGACTGATCCGGGGACCTGGGGAGAGTCTTTAAGAGCGAGGAGCGGAGGACCGTGAGGGGCTTTTTCTGAGGCGAGGAGTCGAGGAGGAAGGACTGCGTTGCTGACACAACGGGACGAGCAGAGAAAGAACCGCGGCTGACTCCCGGGACCCGGAGCGGACAGAAGGGACTTACCTGATCTAGTCTCCGGTGACAGCCGCGTGGCTCCGGTGATTGCGGTGGGAGCGCAGTGACCCGTGAACGCAGGAGGAGACCGGCTGCAGTATAAGACGGGACCTTCCTCCGTGACGTCCGCCGGGCGGCGGCAGAGAACGGCTCCACCAACCCGATCGGAGCAAGGAGGATCCTGTACTCGTGAGTGACACCTAATAAGGCGGTAGGCGGCTCCCAAGCATTCCATACATGGTGAGGGGAGGGCCCGCATGAACACTGACACAGAGAAGGGCCTCAGGGTGAAGGGAAAATTAACTCAGTGCCCTGTCAGATAGTGATGAACTGCGGCCTCACGCTGAAGGGGATTTAAGGCTGCACTGTATTATAGACTAAGATAGCTGGACCAGGGTCTCCCGCTGAAGGGGATTTAAGGCTGCACTGTGCTATGGACTAATATAGGTCCACGTCATCTGAAGGGGATATAAAAAGAAAGCCCATCTCATATTTGATGCATTACCATTGCTTGCAAACCATATTTGAGACGTTCTAGCTATTAAAGAAGCAGTCAGCTTTAAAGGGGAACTGTATTACCCTTTGTTCAAAGGAAACAGCTAGTTAAAGAGAGTTATTATTTTAGTTACGCTTTGAGCCAGACTTACCTCAGATACCGCGCAGAACCAGTGCGTAGAAACAGGCAGACCAGCCATTCACCTCGTCATTTGGATAATAAGAATTTACTCACCGGTAATTCTATTTCTCATAGTCCGTAGTGGATGCTGGGGACTTCGTAAGGACCATGGGGATTAGCGGCTCCGCAGGAAACTGGGCACAACTACAAAGAAAGCTTTAGACTACTGGTGTGCACTGGCTCCTCCCACTAAGACCCTCCTCCAGACCTCAGTTAGGATACTGTGCCCGGAAGAGCTGACACAATTAGGAAGGATTTTGAATCCCGGGTAAGACTCATACCAGCCACACCAATCACACCGTATAACTCGTGATACAATACCCAGTTAACAGCATGATAACAACTGAGCCTCTCAACAGATAGCTCAACAATAACCCTTTAGTTAAGCAATAACTATATACAAGTATTGCAGACAATCCGCACTTGGGATGGGCGCCCAGCATCCACTACGGACTATGAGAAATAGAATTACCGGTGAGTAAATTCTTATTTTCTCTAACGTCCTAAGTGGATGCTGGGGACTCCGTAAGGACCATGGGGATTATACCAAAGCTCCCAAACGGGCGGGAGAGTGCGGATGACTCTGCAGCACCGAATGAGAGAACTCAAGGTCCTCCTCAGCCAGGGTATCAAATTTGTAGAATTTAGCAAACGTGTTTGCCCCTGACCAAGTAGCAGCTCGGCAAAGTTGAAGAGCCGAGACCCCTCGGGCAGCCGCCCAAGAAGAGCCCACTTTCCTCGTGGAATGGGCTTTTACTGATTTAGGATGCGGCAGTCCAGCCGCAGAATGTGCAAGCTGAATCGTACTACAGATCCAGCGAGCAATAGTCTGCTTAGAAGCAGGTGCACCCAACTTGTTGGGCGCATACAGGATAAAGAGCGAGTCAGTCTTTCTGACTCCAGCTGTCCTGGAAACATACATTTTTAGGGCCCTGACTACATCCAACAACTTGGAAGCCTCCAAGTCATTTGTAGCCGCAGGCACCACGATAGGTTGGTTCAGATGAAAAGCTGATACCACTTTGGGGAGAAACTGGGGACGAGTCCTCAATTCTGCCCTATCCATATGGAAAATCAGATAAGGGCTTTTACATGACAAAGCCGCCAATTCTGAAACACGCCTGGCCGAAGCCAAGGCCAACAACATGACCACTTTCCACGTGAGATATTTTAAATCCACGGTTTTCAGTGGCTCAAACCAATGTGACTTTAGGAAATCCAACACCACGTTGAGATCCCAAGGTGCCACTGGAGGCACAAAAGGGGGCTGAATATGCAGCACTCCCTTAACAAAAGTCTGAACTTCAGGTAGTGAAGCCAATTCTCTCTGGAAGAAAATCGATAAAGCCGAAATCTGGACCTTAATGGAACCCAATTTAAGGCCCATAGTCACCCCTGACTGTAGGAAGTGCAGGAACCGGCCCAGCTGAAATTCTTCCGTTGGGGCCTTCCTGGCCTCACACCATGCAACATATTTTCGCCATATGCGGTGATAATGGTTCGCGGTTACTTCTTTCCTAGCTTTTATCAGCGTAGGAATGACTTCCTCCGGAATGCCCTTTTCCTTCAGGATCCGGTGTTCAACCGCCATGCCGTCAAACGCAGCCGCGGTAAGTCTTGGAACAGACAGGGCCCCTGCTGCAGCAGGTCCTGTCTGAGCGGTAGAGGCCATGGGTCCTCTGACATCATTTCTTGAAGTTCCGGATACCACGCTCTTCATGGCCAATCCGGAACAATGAGTATAGTTCTTACTCCTCTTCTCCTTATTATCCTCAGTACCTTTGGTATGAGAGGAAGAGGAGGGAACACATAAACCGATCGGTACACCCACGGTGTTACCAGAGCGTCCACAGCTATCGCCTGCGGGTCTCTTGACCTGGCGCAATATTTTTCTAGCTTTTTGTTTAGGCGGGATGCCATCATGTCCACCTGTGGTTTTTCCCACTGGTTTACAATCATTTGAAAGACTTCTGGATGAAGTCCCCACTCTCCCGGGTGGAGGTCGTGCCTGCTGAGGAAGTCTGCTTCCCAGTTGTCCACTCCCGGAATGAACACTGCTGACAGTGCTAACACGTGATTTTCCACCCATCGGAGAATCCTTGTGGCTTCTGCCATCGCCGTCCTGCTTCTCGTGCCGCCCTGTCGATTTACATGGGCGACTGCCGTGATGTTGTCTGACTGGATCAGTACCGGCTGGTTTTGAAGCAGGGGTTTTGCCTGACTTAGGGCATTGTAAATGGCCCTTAGTTCCAGAATATTTATGTGCAGGGAAGTCTCCTGACTTGTCCATAGTCCTTGGAAGTTTCTTCCCTGTGTGACTGCTCCCCAGCCTCGAAGGCTGGCATCCGTGGTCACCAGGACCCAGTCCTGTATGCCGAATCTGCGGCCCTCTTGAAGATGAGCACTCTGCAGCCACCACAGCAGAGACACCCTTGTCCTTGGAGACAGGGTTATCAGACGATGCATCTGAAGATGCGATCTGGACCACTTGTCCAACAGGTCCCACTGAAAGGTTCTTGCATGAAACCTGCCGAATGGAATCACTTCGTAGGAAGCTACCATTTTTCCCAGGATCCGCGTGCAGTGATGCACCAACACCTGTTTTGGTTTTAGGAGGCCTCTGACTAGAGATGACAGCTCCTTGGCCTTCTCCTCCGGGAGAAACACTTTTCTCTGTTCTGTGTCCAGAACCATCCCTAGGAACAGCAGGCGTGTCGTAGGGACCAGCTGTGACTTTGGAATGTTTAGAATCCAGCCGTGCTGTTGCAGCACTTCCCGAGATAGTGCTACCCCTACCAATAACTGTTCTCTGGACCTCGCCTTTATCAGGAGATCGTCCAAGTACGGGATAATTAAAACTCCCTTCCTTCGAAGGAGTATCATCATTTCCGCCATTACCTTGGTAAAGACCCTCGGAGCCGTGGAGAGACCGAATGGCAACGTCTGGAATTGGTAATGACAATCTTGTGCCACAAACCTGAGGTACTCCTGGTGAGGATGGTAAATGGGGACATGTAGGTAAGCATCCTTGATGTCCAGCGATACCATGTAATCTCCTTCGTCCAGGCTCGCAATGACCGCCCTGAGCGATTCCATCTTGAACTTGAATTTTTTGATATATGTGTTCAAGGATTTCAAATTTAAAATGGGTCTCACCGAACCGTCCGGTTTCGGTACCACAAACATTGTGGAATAGTAACCCCTTCCTTGTTGAAGTAGGGGCACCTTTACTATCACTTGTTGTGAATACAGCTTTTGAATTGCCTGTAACACTGCCTCCCTGCCTGAGGGAGTGGTTGGCAAGGCAGATTTGAGGAAACGGCGGGGGGGAGACGTCTCGAATTCCAGTTTGTACCCCTGAGATACTATGTGAAGGATCCAGGGATCCACCCGTGAGCGAGCCCACTGCTTGCTGAAATGCTTGAGACGGGCCCCCACCGTACCTGGCTCTGCCTGTGGAGCCCCAGCGTCATGCTGTGGACTTTGAGGAAGCGGGGGAGGACTTTTGCTCCTGGGAACTGGCTGTATGTTGCAGCTTTTTCCCTCTACCTCTGGGCAGAAAGGACGCGCCTTTAACCCGCTTGCCCCTATTGGGCCGAAAGGACTGTACCTGATAATACGGTGCTTTCTTTGGTTGTGAGGGAACATGGGGCAAAAATGTAGACTTCCCAGCTGTTGCTGTGGAAACGAGGTCCGAGAGACCATCCCCGAACAATTCCTCACCCTTATAAGGCAGAACTTCCATGTGTCATTTGGAATCTGCATCACCTGTCCACTGCCGAGTCCATAACCCTCTCCTGGCAGAAATGGACATTGCACTAATTTTGGATGCCAGCCGACAAATATCCCTCTGTGCATCCCTCATGTATAAAAGTGCGTCTTTTATATGCTTTACGTTCAGCAAAATAGTGTCCCTATCTAGGGTATCTATATTTTCTGACAGGGAATCTGACCACGCAGCAGCAGCGCTGCACATCCAGGCTGAAGCTATAGCCAGTCTCAGTATCACACCTGTGTGTGTATATATAGATTTCAGGATAGCCTCCTGCTTTCTATCAGCAGATTCCTTCAGGGCGGCCGTATCCGGAGACGGTAGTGCCACCTTCTTCGACAAGCGTGTGAGCGCCTTATCCACCCTAGGGGATGTTTCCCAGCGTGACCTATCCTCTGGCGGCAAAGGGTACGCCATTAGTACCTCTTAGAAATTACCATCTTTTTATCAGGGGAAGCCCACGCTTCTTCACACACTTCATTTAACTCTTCAGATGGAGGAAAAGCTACTGGTAGTTTTTTCTCCCCAAACATTATACCCTTTTTTGTGGTACCGGGGGTAACATCAGAAATGTGTAACACATTTTTCATTGCCTCAATCATGTAACGTGTGGCCCTACTGGAAGTTACATTAGTCTCATCATCGTCGACACTGGAGTCAGTATCCGTGTCGACATTTGTGTCAACCATCTGAGGTAGCGGGCGTTTTAGAGCCCCTGATGGTTTTTGAGACGCCTGGGCAGGCACAGGCTGAGAAGCCGTCTGTCCCACATTAGGTATGTCGTCAAACCTTTTATGTAAGGAGTCGACACTATCACGTAATTCCTTCCACAGCACCATCCACTCAGGTGTCGACCCCGCAGGGGGTGACATCACATTTACAGGCATCTGCTCCGCCTCCACATAAGCCTCCTCATCAAACTTGTCGACACAGCCGTACCGACACACCGCAAACACACAGGGAATGCTCTGTCAGAGGACAGGACCCCACAAAGCCCTTTGGGGAGACAGAGAGAGAGTATGCCAGCACACACCAGAGCGCTATATAACACTGGGATCCCACTATCAATGAGTGTTTTCCCTATAGCTGCTTTTTATATATATTACATATATATATCTATACCTCGCCTAAATTTAGTGCCCCCCCTCTCTTTTTTACCCTTCTGTAGTTTTCTCAGACTGCAGGGGAGAGCCAGGGAGCTTCCTTCCAGCGGAACTGTGAGGGAAAAATGGCGCCAGTGTGCTGAGGGAGAAGCCCCGCCCCCTTTTCGGCGGACTTTCTCCCGCTTTTTCTGTTATACTGGCAGGGGTAATTTTACATCTATATAGCCCCTGGGACTATATATGATGTATATTTTGCCAGCCAAGGTGTTATCCATTGCCCTCAGGGCGCCCCCCCCCAGCGCCCTGCACCCATCAGTGACCGAAGTATGAGGTGTACATGAGGAGCAATGGCGCACAGCTGCAGTGCTGTGCGCTACCTTGGTGAAGACTGAAGTCTTCTGCCGCCGATTTTCCGGACCTTCTTCGTGCTTCTGGCTCTGTAAGGGGGACGGCGGCGCGGCGTCGGGAACGAACACCAAGGTCGGGTCCTGCGGTCGATCCCTCTGGAGCTAATGGTGTCCAGTAGCCTAAGAAGCCCAAACTACCACCTGTTAGGTAGGTTCGCTTCTTCTCCTCTTAGTCCCTCGCTGCAGTGAGTCTGTTGCCAGCAGATCTCACTGAAAATAAAAAACCTAAATATACTTTCTTTCTAGGTGCTCAGGAGAGCCCCTAGTGTGCATCCAGCTCGGCCGGGCACAAGAATCTAACTGAGGTCTGGAGGAGGGTCTTAGTGGGAGGAGCCAGTGCACACCAGTAGTCTAAAGCTTTCTTTGTAGTTGTGCCCAGTCTCCTGCGGAGCTGCTAATCCCCATGGTCCTTACGGAGTCCCCAGCATCCACTTAGGACGTTAGAGAAATCTGGAATATGATTCCAGAGAAAGGCTTCTCCGTCAGCTCTAGTCAGATAACACAAAGAAGGAGATAATTTCCATTAATTATCTTAAAATACCTAAGGAACATCTTCATGATATTATTGATCAAGCTTTACCTTATCTTGAGATTTATTCAACCTTGCCTGACATTTAGCGGAAACAAAACGGCTTACGTTATATCCAGTGACCAAGCTTGAGGATAGAAAAGGGAGCTAACTAACTGTGCTACCCCATGTAAGGGACTTATCTACAAAAGAGACTTCATGTGCACCAACATAACGGCCATTAACTATTGCGCAGTATAGAAGTTAAAGTGGAATTGATATACATGGTTACCATTCACAGTTTAAGTATAATAGTGATTAGTAAGAGTGTTTCACTATGTAATTTTGCTTATGGTACTAGTTCAGAGTACTGATATAATAGTCATGCTTAGTAGTTATTGATAAGATTGTGCTTTCATACTAACCCATTCCAACCCCAGTGAAGATCTGATGAGATTGTCGGTTGCTGTACAATAAACTATATTTATTTTGTGTGTTGTGACATACTATTGTGTTGTTCCTAATTGCATCAATGTTGGTATTAGCAATAATAAATGCTAATTAAGGGGTCGCTGTAAATCCTATTGTTAAAACAGTTAAAGGCAATTGCAATATTCCACTGATTCACAGCATACTCTTCAACCTCCCCTCTCTGCGAAGATTAGAAAGATTGAACAAAAAGATTGCATACAGATTGTGCATTTGGTACATTCATTTGGCGTCCACCGAACAGGATACGAATACTAATAGAACATGTCGACGGAAGAACAAGCAACGAGTTCACAGAGTTCTCAAACACCCACAGATGGTGTGTACCCACAACCAACCATGGCTAGTGTAAATCCGATCACTATGCCATATTATTTTGGGGCCCCGTGGTTGCCCACATATTCAGGAGAACCAGGGCTGAAAGATGCTAATACATTTATTCAGTTTAAAACTAAGATGCAATCAATGTTTAGGTTGTATCCTGTAGGCAATCAGCAACAAGTGGAAATCTTAATTGGGCAGCTAAAAGGGTCGGCATTGAGAGAAGTGTTATCCTGGCCTTTGGAAGAGCGGCAGACGGTAGAACAGGTGTTCCAAAGATTAGCAACCACTTTTGACACTAGTACCTTGTCGGAACTTAAGTCACGATTTTATTCTAGGAAGCAACGACCGGGAGAGTCGTTAAGAGACTTTGCATTAAGCTTACAGGACGCATTGAGAGACGTTAAGGAGATAGATGAGGCAGAAGTGAGAGAGGTGGATGAGGTTCTGATAAATCAATTTATAGATGGAACCAGCTGCGAGAATAGTAGATCTCAACTGAAACTCTTGAGGTTACAAAAAGCGAGTGCCTCCTTTTTAGGTTTTAAGGAGGCAGCGATTAAAGTGGTTGGTTCAAGTCAGCCAAAGGAGGGGTCCTTTCCTGAGATGCCAGGATACCAAGAATTGTCGGAAAATAGAGTTGATTCATATAATATATCAGGTGAAAAGATTGAATCGAAGAAAACTGCTCATCAGAATGTGCAGGCTCCTACTTCTGATCCTGTACGATTATTAAAGGGACAAATGGAAGAACTTACGGTAGGAATGGCCGCAATAAATCGAGAATTACAAAAGCTCAGTAAGTGCACTCCACCTGAAAGAACGGAATCAAATTGGCGTACAGATCGGAGAAGGTCAAGGAATGAGTGGTGGGAGTCGCCGTCAGGAAGAGGTCGAAAGCCTACTGACCGGTTTGATTCGCAGGGACGTCCTATCTGTAGGAGATGTAATGTCAGTGGACATGTTGAACGGGTTTGCCGCCAGGAAGAGCCTTTAAACGCCAGTACCCCGAGGCCAGAGACCAACCCTTGGGGGGAAGCAACACAGTAGGTCCTACACCAGAAGAATGGTGCCCACAATATGTAGGACAATGTCCTATAGTTAATATCCAGATTAATGGAGTACAGGTACCAGCTATATTAGATACCGGCTCTCAAGTAACCACCATACAGATGAGGGTCTTCCAGCAACATTGGGAATTGGATGGAATGATGCCACCCCCACCAACTTGGCTCAGGCTCTTGGCCAGTAATGGATTAAATATATCCTGTCAGGGATATTATGAATTTGACTTTGAAATAGGGCAAGCTGTTCTACCAAGACAAGGATGTCTTATCACTAATGTGGACGATCCAACAGTCCCCTCTATCATCGTAGGGATGAACCTATTACAGAACTGTCCAGAAGAACTAATTGCTGCTCTGAGGAGGGATTTGTCTAATACCCCACCAATGTTTCAACAAGCTTCACAGAGAACGATTCAGACTCTTCAGGGACAGCAAAGATTTGTTAATGCTTCAGGGGAAATCGGGAAAGTGAAGATAGCCGATCGGCGACCAATAATCTTACAACCCAACACTGAAACTGTTGTGTGGGGAAAAGCTCGATGCGGACCCCAGGGAAGAGATTATGATGCCATAGTAGAACCTTATAACACAGTCCAGCGTGGTGATATTGTAGTAGCACGAGCTTTGGCTACTGTGAAAGGGGGACGAGTGCCTTTACGAATTCTCAATCCCAATGACTATCCCGTGAAATTATGTCGACATCAGACCATGGCTAAACTGGTATGGGCGGATTTCCAGGATATTGTTGATGTGGTCTCTTCCCCTACTCGAATAAACATCGACTCTGAAGCTGGTGGCAAAGACGAAGGTAAATCGTCATGGTGGGAAGAAATACAAATAGGGGAAGAAGATACCGCCGAGGAGCTCAAGCTAGGAGTACTAAAAGTTCTAAAAGAAAATTCCGCTACTTTTAGTAAACACTCCGCAGATTTCGGACTAGTTGCCCAGATTCAAAACATTATATTCCAACAGGGGATGCACCACCTATTAAGGAGCGTTATCGACCCCTGGCTCCAGCTTTATATCAACCGGTTAAGCAAATGTTGGAAGAAATGAAAACCTCTGGAGTAATAAAAGAAAGTCATAGCCCATGGACGGCACTGATAGTATTGGTCCGAAAGAAGGACGTGAGTTTACGCTTCTGCATCGATTACAGAAAATTCAATCAGGTGACACACAAAGACGCGTACCCCTTACCAAGGATTGAAGAATCCTTGACGGCATTAAAATCAGCCACCTACTTCTCTACACTTGATTTAACCAGTGGTTACTGGCAAATCAATATAGCACCTGCAGATCAAGAAAAAACAGCCTTTACTACTCCCATGGGACTATATGAGTTTGAAAGGATGCCGTTTGGACTTTGTAATGCTCCAGGGACTTTCCAACGCGTTATGGAGCATTGCCTAGGATCTAAAAATTTTGACATGGTGTTGTTGTACTTAGATGACATAATAGTCTTCTCCCGAACTTATCAAGAACACCTTACACATCTCCACGAGGTCTTCCAACAACTAGCAGAGTATGGTCTCAAAGTGAAACCCTCCAAATGTTATCTACTGAAGACTAGCGTGCAATATCTGGGACACGTCGTAAGTGCAGAAGGTGTGACCCCTGATCCGGAGAAAGTGGCTGCTGTGCTAAACTGGCCTACACCAACCACCTTGAAGGAAGTGAGAACATTTTTGGGCTTCGTAGGTTACTATCGCCGATTTGTGAAAAACTTTGCTCATATCGCAGCTCCATTGCATGAGTTACTTCGTGGGACTCCTAGGACTCAGCAACATCGGAATACAACAATCATATGGGCAACCGCTCAACAAGATGCTTTTGACAAGCTAAAGTCCTTACTTACTAAAACGCCTATACTAGCATATCCCGATTACAGCCAGCCCTTCCAACTATATACTGATGTTAGTTATCAAGGGTTAGGAGCTGTCCTGTCACAAAAACAACAAGGAAAAGAACGGGTGATCGCTTATGCAAGTCGAAGCTTGAGAAAAACTGAATGAAATGACGCAAATTATAGCGCTTTTAAATTAGAATTGTTGGCATTAGTGTGGGCCGTTACAGAAAATTTTAAGAACTTCCTAGCCGCCACTCCATTCATAGCTTTTACTGACAATAATCCCCTTTCTCATTTGGCGACCGCTCACTTAGGGGCCTTGGAGCAGCGATGGTGCTCTCGACTAGCCAATTACCAGTTCACCGTCAAGTATACAAGTGGGAAAAGTAACATTAGTGCCGACGCTCTGTCACGGCTATCTGGCTCAAATGTAAGTGTTAATGAGAAAGATGAGTGGGAAGATGTTGAAATACCGAAATTTCATGATCTGCTTGTCCAACAACGGTTTGTGACCACCAGTATACAATCAATGCAGGCACAGGACATCCCAAGTGTAGCACGAATAGAACCTGAGGAGAAATAGCGTCAAATACAGCAAGGAAGTTCAATCTTGACCAAGTTGAAAACTCTGTTGCTTTCCGGAAAAGTGTTAAGTAAATTGGAGCGACAAGCAACCGAACCCGAGCTGCTAAAGCTGTGGCGTCAACGAGATCGGTTAAAAATTCAAAAAGGACTTCTTGTTTGTAGCGGAATCAATCCGAAAACACATCACCCCATCACGCAGATCGTGTTACCGCATCAGTATAAAGATTTCTTACTCCAAGAATATCTTGATCACTCGGGGCATTTTGGAGCCCAAAAATTGGAAGCTCAATTACGGAAAAGGTTTTTCTGGATCGGGATGCGAGAGGATATAGCAGGGTGGTGCGCCAACTGTTCTAATTGTATTCTTCGTAAGCCAGCTCCTGCAAAACAGAAGGCCCCTCTTCATCCTATAATGACTACTCATCCACTGGAGCTAGTGTCCCTAGATCATATTAAATTAGAGCCTAGCCGAACTGGATACCAATATGCTCTTACTATGGTGGATCATTATTCAAAATTTGCTGTGGCTCTTCCAGTGCGCGATCTATCAGCAAAGACCACTGCCGAAATACTTTGGAGAGCCTTTGTTCGTCCTTACGGGTACCCAGAAAACATACTAACCGACCAGGGAACCGCTTTTGAATCACACTTGTTTCAAGAATTGTGTGCATTATACGGGTGTAAAAAACTAAGAACTACCGCATATCACCCCCAATGTAATGGGATATGTGAAAGGATGAATCAATCGCTAATCGGTATGCTAAGGGCGATTCCCGCACTGGAGCGTCAAGACTGGACGACATTATTACCGGAAATTACCTTTTTATAGAATAATACGGAGCATAGCTCTACGGGTTATACTCCGTTTTATCTGCTATTTGGGCGGGAAGGCAAATTGCCTGCGGATGTGAGATTGGATGTGCCTCAGGAGATTGCACAAGAAACAATTCCCCGTACCGATTGGGTGAAAGAACATCGACGGCATTTGAAAACTGTACAAACTATCGTCAATCAACGAATGGATAAGGTGCGGAAGCGACAGGCTGAACGTTACAATGAGAATGCTTTGGCTGAATCTCTAATTATAGGTGATTGGGTTTTGAAGAAAAACAACCATCGACATAGTAAACTGGGTAGCTATTGGGAAGAGATACCTTACCGAGTAACAGGGATTCCACGACCTGAGATAGCCATCTATCAAATAACCAAGGACGATGGACATTACTCCTTAGTAGTACATCGAATCCAATTTAAAAAATGCAAAACTCCCACTGTTCAAAATGAAGATGCTGGAAGCAGAGGAACAGAGAGGGTGAGCCCGTTCACTGAATCTGGGACTAATGACTCCTTAGAGGATATGATGGGACTATTCTGGCCAGTACTAGTCCCTTCCCATCCGGGATCGGTTATGGCAACTGAGAAAAACCTATCCGGTGATATTGAGAAGGGAGGTTATAATGTATCCTATCCTGGGTTAATATTGCCTCATGTAACCGAATGTAGTAAAGCTGATGCAAATAGTGCAGACTTCACTCCTTTACTGAGAAGATCAGAGAGAAGTACACAGGGAATCCTACCTTCTCGGTACAGGTGTTAAAAGTTCATAGATATTCCTGTATATTATGCTCATGTAGTGATGTCTTAATTGTAAAATATTAATAATTTGAAGTTATGCGTGAGGACACGCATAGTTAAAGCCGGGATGTATGTAGTACCCTGCCCTAGTAAAATAGTACAATATATGTTAAATAAGTTATGGTAATAATTATAGTAAAGTTTATGGTGTTGTTTTTTTTATTAAAATGCCACGCAGTGGTAAAGGTTATTAAAATGCATGATACCCTCACAGAGGGCAAAGACTTTCAGGGAAATGGATATCACCCTCACGGAGGGTAAATAGTTTGGGCGAAACCGCTATTAGCCCAGGAAAACTGATGGGCTCGTGGCCCCAGGACTTGTCCACTGCCAGGATTGGGGGGGTGTTATGGGGACAACTGAAAGTATAGGAGCCGGCGCGTGAGGAGAGCGGGACTGATCCGGGGACCTGGGGAGAGTCTTTAAGAGCGAGGAGCGGAGGACCGTGACGGGCTTTTTCTGAGGCGAGGAGGAAGGACTGCGCTACTTACACAACGGGACGAGCAGAGAAAGAACCGCGGCTGACTCCCGGGACCCGGAGCGGACAGAAGGGACTTACCTGATCTAGTCTCCGGTGACAGCCGCGTGGCTCCGGTGGTCGCGGTGGGAGCGCAGTGACCCATGAACGCAGGAGGAGACCGGCTGCAGTATAAGACGGGACCTTCCTCCGTGACGTCCGCCGGGCGGCGGCAGAGAACAGCTCCACCAACCCGATCGGAGCCAGGAGGATCCTGTACTCGTGAGTGACACCTAATAAGGCGGTAGGCGGCTCCCAAGCATTCCATACATGGTGAGGGGAGGGCCCGCATGAACACTGACACAGAGAAGGGCCTCAGGGTGAAGGGAAAATTAACTCAGTGCCCTGTCAGATAGTGATGAACTGCGGCCTCACGCTGAAGGGGATTTAAGGCTGCACTGTATTATAGACTAAGATATCTGGACCAGGGTCTCCCGCTGAAGGGGATTTAAGGCTGCACTGTGCTATGGACTAATATAGGTCCACGTCATCTGAAGGGGATATAAAAAGAAAGCCCATCTCATATTTGATGCATTACCATAGCTTGCAAACCATATTTGAGACGTTCTAGCTATTAAAGAAGCAGTCAGCTTTAAAGGGGGACTGTATTACCCTTTGTTCAAAGGAAACAGCTAGTTAAAGAGAGTTATTATTTTAGTTACGCTTTGAGCCAGACTTACCTCAGATACCGCGCAGAACCAGTGCGTAGAAACAGGCAGACCAGCCATTCACATCGTCATTTGGATATCTGGAATATGATTCCAGAGAAAGGCTTCTCCGTCAGCTCTAGTCAGATAACACAAAGAAGGAGATAATTTCCATTAATTAACTTAAAATACCTAAGGAATATCTTCATGATATTATTGATCAAGCTTTACCTTATCTTGAGATTTATTCAACCTTGCCTGACATTTAGCGGAAACAAAACGGCTTACGTTATATCCAGTGACCAAGCTTGAGGATAGAAAAGGGAGCTAACTAACTGTGCTACCCCTGTAAGGGACTTATCTACAAAAGAGACTTCATGTGCACCAACTATGGCCATTAACTATTGTGCAGTATAGAAGTTAAAGTGGAATTGATTTACATGGTTACCATTCACAGTTTAAGTATAATAGTGATTAGTAAGAGTTTTTCACTATGTAATTTTGCTTATGGTACTAGTTCAGAGTACTGATATAATAGTCATGCTTAGTAGTTATTGATAAGCTTGTGCTTTCATACTAACCCATTCCAACCCCAGTGAAGATCTGATGAGATCGTCGGTTGCTGTACAATAAACTATATTTATTTTATGTGTTGTGACATACTATTGTGTTGTTCCTAATTGCATCAATGTTGGTATTAGCAATAATAAATGCTAATTAAGGGGTTGCTGTAAATCCTATTGTTAAAATAGTTAAAGGCAATTGCAATATTCCACTGATTCACAGCATACTCTTCAACCTCCCCTCTCTGCGAAGATTAGAAAGATTGAACGAAAAGATTGCATACAGATTGTGCGTTTGGTACACATCTAACAAGCAAAGCCTTGTTATCCAAGTACTGTGTGAGTAATTGGCTCAGTGCTGGCAATTTAGGGGTATATTCAATAAGAGTCGGATCCATTCCGACATGCATTTGTTGGAATGGATCCGACAACCCTTATTCAAAGAGTGGGCAAATCCGACTGTCGGATTTGAGCCTAATCCGACTGTCGGATTTGGCCGCTACTGCTCACCCAGACGCTGCTCCTCAAACCGGAACCGCTCCCCTCACCCCGGCGCCGCTCCCCTCACCCCGGCACTGTTCCCCTCACCCTAGCGCTGCTCCTCACCCCAGCACCGCTCCCCTCACCCCGGAGTGCAAGATCATCAGCTCGGCAGGGTGGATGGAGGAGGCGGCGGCAATGTCAATCCGAATTTGGGCCCCTTTATGACAGAGGCACGCG
Source organism: Pseudophryne corroboree (assembly GCF_028390025.1). NCBI lineage: Eukaryota > Metazoa > Chordata > Amphibia > Anura > Myobatrachidae > Pseudophryne > Pseudophryne corroboree. The sequence goes on from NC_086445.1 coordinate 553,375,099, forward strand.
GATCGGCGGCTATTCCGTCGATCCACGTGCATTCCGACAGCTTTCCGACAAGCTGGATTTCCCGACTTGTCTGAAAAAACGGGGCCGCATTGAATAGGTCAGAACCCCTTCTGACCTAAACCTGTCGGAAACTGACGTCTTTCTGACAAGACGGCAGTTTCCGAAAGGTATTGAATACACCCCTTAGTAGGGGAGTTGGCAACCCTCATGCGCTTTTACTGCAACCAAATCCCCCAATTTTGCCTCTGTCATAATCTTTGTTGGGCTGTCTAGCTCTGCTTTGTGTGCACACGTGCATGAAGTGGCATGTCTTGCCAGACCCACACTGCCCTTTGCTAAAAGGTTAAACAATACTCTTATTTAAGAAAGGGCCTGTTAGGCCTGATTCTGTCTGTTGCTTTACCTTCCCATCCTGTTCTTGAAGGGAGATGCCTACACTGCAATATTTAAAACAATACTGCCATGTACCATGATTCACAATCATTGCATGCCCTACATCTTACTTTTTCCTGAAGGATTCCTCATATAATAACCAGGTCCCTGGTTCTGCATTGGCCTGCATGTCATGTATCACATGTAAGTAACTCAGCCATTTTAAATCCTTACCTTGTCTGGTTTCCAAGTAGCAGGATAAAGGCAGCATTTCCCTATAAACTTTCTCTCGGCCGATGTCGGACCGCATGACATCATTACACAATAACCTTACAAATAAATATGAACTAACTTAACTTATCTAGAAATAAATGACACAGAGAAATAACAACACAGACCACTGAAATGCCATTAAAATCGGTCAACCGTTATTTATTATGATATATTTAAACTAAGTATGGTGGCAATAAGAAAGAACTGACAGACCAACAGTGACATTACGACTTATTGCCGCTACGCATGTCCACGACATGACTTGCTTTATCTCATTGGCTACGCCAATAAGTGCTGAGTTTCCAACTTTCTACCCCAATACACCATAATAGAGCCGGCCAGACAGCCGAGCCCCAATGACCCCTGGTAAGGAGGGCCAGAGTATACGATGTATTGGTCAAAAATCGCACCCACAAACAGCGGCGCAATAGCCACTGTAACTGCCGTTCTTTCCCGCCACAGAGAGTGGTTGACAAACCCCAACCGGCAAAGAAAAAGAAAAACGGGTGGGGAAAACGTGACTCTGGGAGGGAGGGTGGGAAACTCCTAAGAGAAAGAGGCAGGATGCAGATTCTGTCTCACTAAAATGTCTGCTAGCTCCTCCCTACACTCCCACTATCCTAATTAAGACCAACCCCCCAAGCCTATTAACTGTACGATAACCTCAAACATTGTGTAAAGCCCATGCCGTCCTAACAGCCTAGAAGTTTATGCCCGCTTGCGCTATACGCACTCGCTCCTCATTCCAGTAAAAAAAGGTTTTCTATGTCTCGTCACCACTACCTCATTTTCTCTTGACAGCCTCAAGGGCCACCCTGCCTACAGTATCTCTGTAACCTTAAAAATGGCTACGTACTTCCTCCCGATGATTTTTTTTTATGGGTCATACATTGCAAATACCACCTAATGGCTTTGTAGTCATCATACCAACCTCTGGCATCCTGCATTTAGCCACATCAACTCCTCCCACCTCTTGCATTGTCACTGGGCTAATATTTGGCTCTTTTTTTTTTGTTTGGGCTTGTATTTAGCTCCCCCTTTTCCTCTGGGTTGGACCTAGATTTCTCCTGAGGCTCTAAAACTATATACAGATCCCTTGGCAGAATCCTATTCAGTTTATACTTCGGCCATGGGAGACTCATCTCTGGGATTAATTCTCTAGTATAGTCTTGCAATAGCTCTCCCTGATGGTTTGGCAAATTTGCTGGTTATACAGTACTTGCAGTCTTGTCTGTAAGGTTTGCAGCTCTGCCTGTATGGAAACTTTCTTTGTGGTATGTTGGTGGTTAAGTCTATGGAGTGTGCAGCATTTCAAATCTCTTAGAGCCCTTTATTCGGGTTGGGATTGGAATGTCAGCAATCGCTATCCTGGCCGCCAGAATGCCAGTGTTTTCTCCAGTGATTCCCACCACTCTGTTCCATGGGGGCCTCCATATTGCTTGACATTATTCAGTCATCAAACCACTCAGCAATAAGCAGCTCCCAGTCACATGGGCAATTGCACCTGAATGATCTATCACTCAGGCACCCTATATGAATTTGCAGGGGATAGCAGATAGTTGAAAGTACAACTTATCTTCTTAGTGGATGGACTCTAGTGTTTCCAGACTGCAAATCCTCTGGCCAGCAAACCTTGTGTAGTTACTACTATAGTCCTGTGAGTCCTGTGCAATTTGCATACTGCTAATTATCTGCAGCTCCAGCCTGCAAAGTCTGTGCAGTTATCAATATTCTCCTGTGCAGTTTTCAGACTGCTAATTATCTCCAGCTCTAGTTTGCAATCCTATGCTGTTAACCACTGCTATCCTGAACAGTTCCCAAACTGTTATTATCCACAAGTTACATCTGCAGTTATTGTGCAATTCCTACCTGCTTCTTCATTTCTGTTTGAGTCCACTTGTTTCCTGCAGTATACGCAGGGCTGGTTCTATGGTGTTCGGTACCCCCCTGCAAACTATAAATTTGCACCCTCCATACTTTACAAAGGGACAGCGCGCATCAAAAAAGGGATGTGGTCTCACAAGGAAGGGGTGAGGCCACACATTAGTAACCCCATTTAAAACACCCCCAGTAGTGGCGCTGCTTACACATACTGACCCCAGTAGTAGCACCGCTTACACATAACGACCCTAGTAGTAGCGCTGCTTACACATAATGAACCCAGTAGTAGCGCAGCTTACACATAACGCCCCAGTAGTAGCACAGCTTACTCATAATGTCCCATGTCCCAGCAGTAGTACAGCTTACACATAATGCCCCCATTAGCACCACTTACACATAACGCCCCAATAGTAGCGCCGCTTATACATAATGACCCCAGTAGTAGCTCCGCTTACACATAACGCCCCAGTAGTAGCGCAACTTACACGTAACGCCCCCAGTAGTAGTGCCACTGACACATAATGCCCACAGAAGTGCAGTTTATTCACATCTCCCCCCCCCCCCCCCCCCGCACACATTAGGGTTACCAACTCATATCTTTAATTCTGGACACATACTAATTACACAGGTTCTGTGGCTGATTAAAACCAGGTGAAATGGAATCTTGAAGTCAGCCAGTGGTAACCCTGGCACACATACATAAATACACACACATACATACACACACACTTTCTCACTCACTCTCCCTTCACTTACTTGTCACAGTCTGGCAGGATCTGGAGCAGCATGTCCTCCTCTGTGGCACTGCAGTCTGCTGGTCCAGGGTAGCTTTGTCCCCTTTTTCGTCCAATCAGTCACTGCCACTGCCACAGGAGGGGGAGAGGAGACTTTAAGCTGCCGGCGCCACTGCCTGTCATACAGTAACAGACACAGCAGCAGCAGGGAGGTCAGGCACAGCAGCAGGGATGCAGAGTAGGGAGAGCGCGTTTCCAGCCTGGCGCCTACCTGCTCTGCATCCCTTTGCTGAGCGGGTAGCGCCGGGCCTTAGTATACAGTACATGTTAAACAGTTTCTATCAGTACTCTTTCATCATACTGCTCCTTTCCATTTCACCAGGCTCACATGATGTCTGAGCAATATGGGTATGAATTAGCTCGACCCATATTTAGGTTGACAGTCAATAGGCTTACCCCAAATGGTTGACATGGTCAAAAGGTTGACAGGGTCATTAGGTCGACAGGTAAAAGGTAGACAATGGTAGGGTTCGTCAGGTAGGAAAAGGTCGACATATGAAAAGGTTGACATGGCAAATGGTCTACAAAATGTTTTCACCGTCTAAACACAGGGAACCCGCTCGTTAGGTTACTATTCCCAATCATAGTCCATGTGGATGGTAAAGTATGAAAAAAGATGAAATAAATACAAAAAACCCTTAAAATGTTGTGTTGACCATATGTGTGTCGACCATTTGAACATTACTATGCAGAAAAAAGCCTGACTTTCAGGTAAGTGTGCAAAAACAAGGTGCAGCCTATATCCAAAACACACAGTAGGGGCGCTCCCCTCACCCCCAAACAATAATACAGAGCAAAAAGTGAGTGATTCGGATAAAGGGTGCCCTTCTATAACCACATGAAGTATGCAAAATCTCAGTGAGTATCAGAGAATATATCAGCAGTATACATTCCTGTAGACAGCTTGCATCGTCAGCATATAATAGGTCAGTCTACCCGTGTTGCACACAGTGTTTCTCCTCTTGTTTTCTTTCCTCTCAGGATACCCAAAAGAATAGAGGGAATGGGCAGAAAATAGTGTAACACCGTTTTTATTTTTCCACAAACAAAACAGACGACTTCGATAAAACCTTATGATAAAAATTGACACACAAGTGACAAGGATAATCCCAGAAAATAGAGGTGATGTAATTACCAGATTAGAAGAGAACCTGGCAAGTTCTCAAAATCGCATAGAAATAACAGCAATCTCAGGCAGCCACCCGGGTTTTACAGCTCCCTGGAACCCGTAGTCACTTTCACCAACAGTCGTCTGGGCAATTCCTCGCACAACACCAACGCGTTTCAGGTCTATTCCAGACCCTTTTTCTGCACTTGAAGCCTTGACAACTTGATGCAGATTCCAGATGGTGTTCTAAGCTGCTTTGATGTCTGACTGCATCTTGGATAGGGAATGTCTAGAAAGGAGTTCTTTAGAGGTTCCTCCTAAAGTAGTCCTGGAAACATGATCAGGCAAAGACCAGTGTATCAGGAGGACATGGACCGGCAATCCAGACTTTCAGTATGAACTAGAGTTGGACTCAGAAAACCAGGCAATCCAGGTAGTTCTTGGCAGAACATAATTATAATCATATAACCAACCATATATGATTATAATTATGCTCTGCCAAGTCCCAGGGGCGGGAGGGCAGGTCATGAGAAGAGCTGGAAAAGAGGCAGGAAGTAAAAGGTCAGCAGCCTATATGCATGACAGGCCAGCCCCTATCCACAATCCATCCAATCAGCCTCCCGGACCTTCTCTCTACGTTCCTCCCACCACAAAACATTAACCCCTTCCAAGCCGCGGTGATGCATTGAGAGGCGCTCCGCAAGCCCAGACGGTGCGTTTATGCTGCTCGGTCACATTATATTCCCTATGCAGTCTCGCTTACTCTTGCATAATATTTTATTAAATGGTGTCACTAGGGTTCAGTTAACAAATGCAATACCAGCCATGTTTCCAACCCACAAAGTCAGATTACTTCACTCGTGACTCATGAGTTCTGCTTTCTATCTTGCCATAGAAAAGGAAAACAAAATGCCTGTTGGACAGGCGATTATGAAGTCTTCACATCCTGTTTGTGCAGCCTCTGAGGCCAGATGGCACATAAGACAATTATGCAGATACTGACAAGAGCCAAATTCTACAAGTATATGAGACATTTTCTCCAGTCACCTGGTTTGGAAGTGTACAGTACATTTTGTCATTTCATAGAAATGAACAACTTTTATTTCCTGACTGTGGAAAGGGTTTTCAGTATCTCACATCAATTCATACTGAATAAGAAAAGACTAACTGCATATTGTATTGTGTCAATAGAGCTTATTCAGAGATGGATGCAGATTGCTGCATATGCAGCCAAATCCGCCGCCCAGCACAGGTCAAGGCCGCCCAGCATGTGTGAGGCTGCCTTCCAATGCGTCTGCAATTAGATTGCAGATGCATCGGAACTAAGGTTGACCCCTGGCAGCACAGCCCTGCTGCGCTGTCAGGTGGTCGGCTGTCATTTTTTAAATCAGACCGGTTGCATTTATTTGAAAAACGCTGCGTCACTGCCCTGCAAACTTCCACCGTTGTCAATCACATTGCGGTTGCATCCATCAGGGATGCGACCACAATGTGTGTGCCTGTGCAGCTGCAATGCAGCCCCTGCGCATTCGCAGTTTGCCTCCATCGGCAAACTGGGCAGTGAGCTGCATCAGCGACTGGGTCTGAATATGTCTTAACTTGAAAAAATAGACATTGTGACCAATAAACATTGCCCACTGTAAAATGTTTGGGTTTCATACTTAAGGAGCAAGAAGGTGGGGCCAGGCACATCTATATAATAGGCCCTTTGGCTTTCCATGCAGCTGAATACTTCTCGAGGTATCCTGCAAGATAGAAAAGGGTGGCATTGCACCCCAGGAAGTGAAACCAGTCGCACTCCACATCTCACAGTCCTGTTTGCATTTCTTCTTCTTGGATGTTCTGTATTTTACTTGTTTGTCCTCTATGCCTTTGTAATATGCTCTACTCTCTCAATGTAAAGATTTGACAATATTTGTGGTATGGGGATCAGTACAAAATGCCGCCGGCCGGAATCCTGGCGGTCGAAATACCGACGCCGGAATCCCAACCACACAATCCCGACAAGGGTGGCGAGCGGAACGCAGCCCCTTGCGGGCTCGATTCGCTCGCCACGCTGCGGGCACTATTATATTCTCCCTCTATGGGTGTCGTGGACACCCACGGAGGGAGAATATGTCGGGATTGTGGCGGTCGGGATTCCGGCGTGGGTATTTCGACCGCCGGGATTCTGGCCGGCGGCATTTCGTACCGCATCCCGTGGTGCTTAGTTGCCTACCTTCCCACATTGTCTGGGAGAATCTCGGAACTATGGGAAATCTGTTGCTGCCTCGTGAGGGTAGGTGTAGCTCCCGGAATCCTGAATCGCGGACTGTCTATGCCGAAGTGTGCATGTGTGAATCATCCCAGCCAGGGGCATAGCCAGAACTTTGTTGGCCCCATAGCAACATTTTTAAAGGGCCCCTGCTTCTACAAAGACACCTTTCCATAACAGTTGTTAATGTTATGCCCCACAGTAGTGCCCTAGTTTATTTTCTAAAAAATAGTTGAGCCATAGTTCACATTATGTCACATTGTAGTTCTGCCAGTACACACTACATAACACAGTACCCCCAATTCACATTATGGCATGTCCCCAGTTCATATTATGTAACATTACAGTGCTCCAATTTATATTATGTAACATTATCAGAGCCGGCCCTAGCCAATTTGATGCCCTAGGCAAAATTTTATCTGGTGCCCCCTAGCACCTCTGCTAGTTCTGCATCTGACCCAGCAACGCTCAGGCAGTGGGGACCACTGGGGAAGTTACCCTGTGTGCCAGTTCAAGCCTCCATAATGGTACACAGTAATGCCCATAATACACATAATTCCACACAGCAATTCACCTTACACATATGCCCCACATTAGTAATGCTAGTAGCTATTTTTATAAAACTTACTTTTGCTTGCTGGCGTGCTTGCAGTCAGTGTGTGTGCCCATGCAGCTCCCTGGATCCGTGACTGCGTTTTGTGAGATGGGGGTGGCAGGATGGGTGGGTGCGTGCTTGCGCTCGCACCTGTTAAAGGGGCACCCGTACAAGGGATGTGACCTCACAGGGTATGCCGTACTTTGCAAGCCTCACCCTTTATTTTCGCTTGCTCGTTGGAAACAGATAACAGCAATGTCCAGATACTGCCACACCTGCTGGTTATACAAAAAGCCCAGTATCAAATATGTAGCAACGGTCCATTCTCTTCACTATTTAGTGTGTTTGCTGGTGTCTGTTACTCCCGGCAACTGCATGCCCTTTATTTTACACTGTGGGAGCGATATGCTCTGCCCTCTAGTCTGATGTGTCCGAAAGTCACGCTGCACTGATGTTTCATATAGAAACAGTGCAATGCAACTTACTGACCATGTTACAGTGCTGGATGGCAGGGAAATTTTACGGCATGGACTGACTAGGAATTAAAGTGTGGGGAGAACACCGCCCATGTTATGTCCCTGCAGACACCTGGGGTTTGCACATGGATAAGGGACACACACACATGATACCAGGGTGTCCCCCCCCATGTGCACAAGCAGTATAGGTGATGTCAGATTTATGTGAAGTAGTCTTCCAAAATACACATGTGGTATCATAAGCAGCCTAGCCTGCCTATAGCTAAGGCCGGCTCTGATTATAATGCCCTCGAGTTCATTTTATACCACGTTACAATGAGCAGGTCCAGGGGCGTAACTAGATATTCAGTATTGTAGGCCCCAAGGCAAAAGTCTGTAAGGGTCTTTATGTAAAACCCAATGGTGAAAAATGTATATGACACATTTAACTTTGACAGGGAAGGTGAGCTCCTCTCAGCTCTGGGCCCCATAGCAGCTGCACTCCCTGCACCTATGGTAGTTACGCCCTTTTTCCCAGCCCATTACCTTTTTCAGCCGGTAGGCTGGGGCCAGGGGCACTTTATGAGAGGAGAAGGCCTGTGTGCCTCCTCCTCCATTCGGGCCCCCCCTCTCTGCTGACGGCGCTGGAGAGTCTGAGCACAGGATGCTACTAAGGGGTCTATTTACTAAGCCTTGGATGGAGATAAAGTGGCTGGAGATAAAGTACCAGCCAATCAGCTCTAAACTGTCATTTTTGAAACCCAGCAGTTAGCAGCTTATTGGCTAGTCATTTATCTCCACTTTATCTCCATCAAAAGCTTAGTAAATAGACCCCTAAGACCCTTATCCACTCACTGGTCATCTCCAGACTGGACTACTGTAATCTCCTCCTGACTGGCATTCCTGACAAATACCTCTCTCCACTCCAATCTATCCTCAATGCTGCTGCCCGGCTCATTTTCCTCACCAAATGCACTACGTCCACCTCTCCTTTCCTACAAGACCTTCCCTTTCAGAATCCATTTCAAGCTTCTCACACTCACTTACAAAGCCCTTACCCACTCCTCTCCAATTTACATCTCTGACCTTATCTCCCCTTACACTCCCACCCGTCCTCTTCGCTCTGCTAATGCATGCCAACTCTCCTGCCTACTAATTACTTCCTCCCACTCCTACCTCCAAGATTTTTCACGTGCTGCTCCAATTCTCTAGAATTCTCTACCTCTCCCCCCTCAGACTCTTCACCTCTCTACAAAACTTCAAACGGGTTCTCAAGACCCACTTCTTCACCAAACCCAGCCACATCTCATCCTAACCCTCTGTTCCACGCTCTCTATGTACCCTGTCTGTGTCACCCCTGTCTGTCTACCCCTCACCTTTAGAATGTAAGCTCTCACGAGTAGGGCCCTCTTTCCTCATGTGCTTATTCTTTCTCTTACTTTAATAATCTTCAACTTCATCAAATCCAGCAGTCCTCTGCCACCTGATACTTATTTCAGTGTCATCTGCTGATGTAGCTATGTTTATTTACCCTGTACTTGTCCTATATTGTCTTCAACTGTAAATTGCTGTTTTCCTGTTTTGATTATTTGTTTATGTACTCTGTAATTTGGCGCTGCGGATCCCTTGTGGCGCCATATAAATAAAGGATAATAATAATAGATGGTTTAGACTCTACTGTGTATGCGCAGATCACTGTGAAAATGGCATGGTGGCCATTTTCACAGTGATTCCATAGTGCTGCTGACTTCGGCACGGGACTCTGGAGGGTTAAGTATTTAAAAAATGGGTGCAGCGTGTGTGGTGGGGGCCCCTCTGGACTCTGTACCGCACACACACTGTAACCATTATAGATACGCCAGTTGCTGGGGCTATCCAGGGCCGGATTAACAAGGGGGCGGATGGAGCTGCCGCTCCAGGCCCCCCCATTGAAAATAGGCCCACAGACTGCCACAGTTGAGAGGGCCATAATCGCCAACATTACAATGAGTCACTCTGACTCATTGTATGTTGCCATCAGACAGTGCCTCGGCCCCCAGTCTGTAAATCCCGGCCGGGGCAGGAGGAGTGGCCGCTCTCCTCTCAAGCGTCTCCTCCCCACAGATTATTGATCTGCCTGGCAAGTGGGGAGGAGGAACTGCTTTCCCCTCTACTTTAGCTCCTCCCCCCTAGACTTTGGTGCCGCTGATGAGGATGGTCCGGCCGGAGGGCTAGGAGGGGCACCGCAACATAACGGCTGCACCATCTCTGCATTCACACCAGTTGCCCGCAATTCACACTACAGTGGTCGGACTCCCTGCCACCACCTGCACCGCACACAGCACTGGCTGCCACCCCTCCCCCCACAGCCACCTCCCGCACCGCACACAGCTCTGGCCGCCACCCCTCCCCCCCAGCCACCTCCCGCACCGTGCTGGCCACCACCCCTCCCCTTCGGCCGCCTTCTGCACCCCACACTGCGCTGGCCGCCAACCCCTCCGCTCGCCTCTGGCACCACACACCGTGCTGGCGATTTTTTTGTGTTTTTTTTTTTAAAAGGAGAAGATTGACATGATTTCCTGGTGGGCTGACCAGAGATGGGGCTGCGGAAAAGATTTTTTTCTGGGCCTGCCATATATTGATGTACTGCCTGGAGAGGACTGGTTACAAGAGCAGCACCAGTGCTCCGCCACTTACTGGAGCTTTTCGCTTTTACACCCTGCCGAATTAGGTAATAACTAGTGATGAGCGGGTTCGGTTTCCGAGAAACCGAACCCCCCCGAACTTCACCCTTTTTACACGGGTCCGAGCCATACTCGAATTCTCCCGTATGGCTCGGTTAACACGAGCGCGCCCGAACGTCATCATCCCGCTGTCGGATTCTCGCGAGATTCGGATTCTATATAAGCAGCCGCGCGTCGCCGCCATTTTCACACGTGCATTGAGATGATAGGGAGAGGACGTGGCTGGCGTCCTCTCCGTTTATATACTAATACTAGTAGAAGACAGTTGATCTGATTGCTTGTTTATTACTATAATTGTGGGGAGGATTGGGGAGCAGCTGTTAGGAGGAGTACAGTGCAGAGTTTTGCTGATAGTGACCACCAGTTTTTTATCCGTTCTCTGCCTGAAAAAAACGCTCCATACCATATCTGTGCTAAGTGTGCTGCATGATATATCTGTGCTGAGTGCTCACACTGCTTAATTGTGGGGACTGGGGAGCAGCTATAGCAGAAGTACAGTGCAGAGTTTTGCTGACAGTGACCACCAGTATACGTTTGTCTGCCTAAAAAACACTCCTGTGGTGCCTTTTTTTTTAGACTAGTTTAGCAGTTTGCTAACAGTGTCCACCAGGTCCAGTATACTGTATATAGCAGTACGGTAGGCCACTGCTGTACCTACCTCTGTGTCGTCACTCGTCATCCATTAAGTATACTATCCATCCATCTACATTGTATACCTGTGGTGCCTTTTTTTTAGACTAGTTTAGCAGTTTGCTGACAGTGTCCACCAGGTCCAGTATATAGCAGTACGGTAGGCCACTGCTGTACCTACCTCTGTGTCGTCACTCATCATCCATTAAGTATACTATCCATCCATCTACATTGTATACCTGTGGTGGCTTTTTTTTAGACTAGTTTAGCAGTTTGCTGACAGTGTCCACCAGGTCCATAATACTGTATATAGCAGTACGGTAGGCCACTGCTGTACCTACCTCTGTGTCGTCACTCATCATCCATTAATACCCCTTTCACACTGCAGCTTATACCCGGTATTTTGCCGTTTTAACTGGCTTCCTAAACGGGTCAAGCTGCGATGTGAAAGGGTCCCCTTCAATTTACCGTTTTCAAAATACCGGTATTTTGAAACGGTAAAAAAGAAGGGTCCTACCCGTTTCAGTTCCATTTCACTGTGCAGTGTGAAAGGGTCTGAAACAGTATTTGCAAGCCCCAGCAGGTAATAGGCTGTCTCCATGTGTGATGTCAGCAGCCACAACCAGGAAACAGCTTGGAAAACACAGGAGACACATGTGAGAGTGGCTTTATAAACGTTTAAACGGGAAAAACACGGAAAAAAATGGCGTGGGGTCCCCCCTCCAAAGCATAACCAGCCTCGGGCTCTTCGAGCTGGTCCTGGTTCTAAAAATGCGGGGAAAAAATTGACAGGGGATCCCCCGTATTTTTAAAACCAGCACCGGGCTCTGCGCCTGGTGCTGGTGCAAAAAATACGGGGGACAAAAAGAGTAGGGGTCCCCCGCATTTTTTACACCAGCATCGGGCTCCACTAGCTGGACAGATAATGCCACAGCCGGGGGTCACTTTTATACAGTGCCCTGCGGCCGTGGCATTAAGTATCCAACTAGTCACCCCTGGCTGGGGTACCCTGGGGGAGTGGGGACCCCTTCAATCAAGGGGTCCCCCCCCCAGCCACCCAAGGGCCAGGGGTGAAGCCCGAGGCTGTCCCCCCATCCATTGGCTGCGGATGGGAGGCTGATAGCCTTGAGTAAAATGACAGAATATTGTTTTTTCCAATAGTACTACAAGTCCCAGCAAGCCTCCCCCGCAAGCTGGTACTTGGAGAACCACAAGTACCAGCATGCGGGAGAAAAACGGGCCCGCTGGTACCTGTAGTACTACTGGGAAAAAAATACCCAAATAAAAACAGGAGACACACACCGTGACAAGTACAACTTTATTACACACTGCCGACACACATACATACTTACCTATGTTGACACGCCGACTGCCACAGTCTCCAACGATCCGAGGGTACCTGTGAAAAAAATTATACTCACCTGCCAGTGTCCAGAGATAAATCCACGTCCAGAAATAATCCTCGTACTTGGCAAAAAAAAAAACACGAACACCCGAACCACCGGACTGAAAGGGGTCCCATGTTGACACATGAGACCCCTTTCCCCGAATGCCGGGACATCACGTGACTCCTGTCACTGAGGTCCCTTCAGCCAATCAGGAAGCGCTACTCCGTGGCGCTCACCTGATTGGCTGTGCGTGTCTAAGCTCAGACAGCGCATCGCACAGCTGCCTCCATTACTTGCAATGGTGGGAACTTTGCCGTCAGCGGTGGGGTTACCCGCGGTCAGCCGCTGACCGCGGGTGACCCCACCACTAACCACAAAGTTCCCACCATTGAATATAATGGAGGGAGCTGTGCGATGCGCTGACAGCTCAGACGCGCACAGAGCCAATCAGCAGAGTGCAAGGACGTTGCGCTCGCTGATTGGCTTACGAGACCTTTCAGTGACAGCAGTCACGGGGGGGTCTCTCTGCATTCGGGGAAAGGGGTCCCATGTGTCAACATGGGACCCCTTTCAGTTCGCTGGTCGGGTGTTCGTTTTCTTTTTTTGACAAGTACGTGGATTTATCTCTGGACCATGGATCAGGTGAGTATAATTATCTTTTATTTTCAGGTACCAGTGGATTCTACTTGGAGAAGAGGACCGACTGCTTCGTGTCAACATAGGTAAGTATGTGTGTGTCGGCAGTGTGTAATAAAGTTGTACTTGTCACGGTGTGTGTCTCCTGTTTTTATTTGGGTATTTTTCCCCCAGTAGTACTACAGGTACCAGCGGGCCCGGTTTTCCTCCGCATGCTGGTACTTGTGGTTCTCCAAGTACCAGCTTGCGGGGGAGGCTTGCTGGGACTTGTAGTACTATTGGAAAAAACAATATTCTGTCATTTTACTCAAGGCTATCAGCCTCCCATCCGCAGCCAATGGATGGGGGGACAGCCTCGGGCTTCACCCCTGGCCCTTGGGTGGCTGGGGGGGGGGACACCCCTTGATTGAAGGGGTCCCCACTTCCCCAGGGTACCCCAGCCAGGGGTGACTAGTTGGATATTTAATGCCACGGCCGCAGGGCACTGTATAAAAGTGACCCCCGGCTGTGGCATTATCTGTCCAGCTAGTGGAGCCCGATGCTGGTGTAAAAAATACGGGGGACCCCTACTCTTTTTGCCCCCCGTATTTTTTGCACCAGCACCAGGCGCAGAGCCCGGTGCTGGTTTTAAAAATACGGGTGATCCCCTGTCAATTTTTTCCCCGCATTTTTAGAACCAGGACCAGCTCGAAGAGCCCTAGGCTGGTTATGCTTTGGAGGGGGGACCCCACGCCATTTTTTTTCTGAATTTTACCATTCCATCTAAAAAAAAAAATATATATATATATTTTAAAAAATATATAAATAATACTTGTGCCTCCAAAAAAGACAAACCAAGTACCTAATCCCTTCTAATATAAATAGATATGCTTCAAGCTGCTGGGTTCCATCGTACAACTATCCAAATTATTAATAATGTGTGGGCCAGAAAAGTCCATTTATAATGACAACCACTGTTTTCTATGGGTGAAACGGGTTCAGTGTGAAAGGTACCAAAACGGTAATGAAATGGTAATTTACTGGTTACAACATGAGATGTGAAAGGGGTTTAACTGCTCAGACCCGTTTTAAGAACCGTTTCAAATACAATTTCAAAAGCAGGTTTTGCGATGTGAAAGCAGCATAAGTATACTATCCATCCATCTACATTGTATACCTGTGGTGCCTTTTTTTTAGACTAGTTTAGCAGTTTGCTGACAGTGTCCACCAGGTCCAGTATATAGCAGTATGGTAGGCCACTGCTGTACCTACCTCTGTGTCGTCACTCGTCATCCATTAAGTATACTATCCATCCATCTACATTGTATACCTGTGGTGGCTTTTTTTTAGACTAGTTTAGCAGTTTGCTGACAGTGTCCACCAGGTCCATTATACTGTATATAACAGTACGGTAGGCCACCGCTGTACCTACCTCTGTGTCATCACTCGTCATCCATTAAGTATACTATCCATCCATCTACATTGTATACCTGTGGTGCCTTTTTTTTTAGACTAGTTTAGCAGTTTGCTGACAGTGTCCACCAGGTCCATTATACTGTATATAGCAGTACGGTAGGCCACTGCTGTACCTACCTCTGTGTTGTCACTCGTCATCCATTAAGTATACTATCCATCCATCTACATTGTATACCTGTGGTGCCTTTTTTTTAGACTATTAGCAGTTTGCTGACAGTGTCCACCAGGTCCATTATACTGTATATAGCAGTATGGTAGGCCACTGCTGTACCTACCTCTGTGTCGTCACTCGTCATCCAGTAAGTATACTATCCATCCATCTACATTGTATACCTGTGGTGGCTTTTTTTTAGACTAGTTTAGCAGTTTGCTGACAGTGTCCACCAGGTCCATTATACTGTATATAGCAGTACGGTAGGCCACTGCTGTACCTACCTCTGTGTCGTCACTCATCATCCATTAAGTATACTATCCATCCATCTACATTGTATACCTGTGGTGGCTTTTTTTTTTAGACTAGTTTAGCAGTTTGCTGACAGTGTCCACCAGGTCCATTATACTGTATATAGCAGTACGGTAGGCCACTGCTGTACCTACCTCTGTGTCGTCACTCGTCATCCATTAAGTATACTATCCATCCATCTACATTGTATACCTGTGGTGCCTTTTTTTTAGACTATTTTGGACTATTTCAGACTATTGATACTGGCATATAATTCCACACATTCAAATATGGAGAACAAAAATGTGGAGGTTAAAAAAATAGGGAAAGATCAAGATCCACTTCCACCTCGTGCTGAAGCTGCTGCCACTAGTCATGGCCGAGACGATGAAATGCCATCAACGTCGTCTGCCAAGGCCGATGCCCAATGTCATAGTAGAGAGCAGGTAAAATCCAAAACACAAAAGTTCAGTAAAATGACCCAAAAATCAAAATTAAAAGCGTCTGAGGAGAAGCGTAAACTTGCCAATATGCCATTTACGACACGGAGTGGCAAGGAACGGCTGAGGCCCGGGCCTATGTTCATGGCTAGTGGTTCAGCTTCACATGAGGATGGAAGCACTCATCCTCTCGCTAGAAAAAAGAAAAGACTTAAGCTGGCAAAAGCACAGCAAAGAACTGTGCGTTCTTCGAAATCACAAATCCCCAAGGAGAGTCCAATTGTGTCGGTTGCGATGCCTGACCTTCCCAACACTGGACGGGAAGAGCTTGCGCCTTCCACCATTTGCACGCCCCCTGCAAGTGCTGGAAGGAGCACCCGCAGTCCAGTTCCTGATAGTCAAATTGAAGATGTCAGTGTTGAAGTACACCAGGATGAGGATATGGGTGTTGCTGGCGCTGGGGAGGAAATTGACAAGGAGGATTCTGATGGTGAGGTGGTTTGTTTAAGTCAGGCACCCGGGGAGACACCTGTTGTCCGTGGGAGGAATATGGCCATTGACATGCCTGGTCAAAATACAAAAAAAATCAGCTCTTCGGTGTGGAATTATTTCAACACAAATGCGGACAACAGGTGTCAAGCCGTGTGTTGCCTTTGTCAAGCTGTAATAAGTAGGGGTAAGGACGATAACCACCTCGGAACATCCTCCCTTATACGTCACCTGCAGCGCATTCATCATAAGTCAGTGACAAGTTCAAAAACTTTGGGTGACAGCGGAAGCAGTCCACTGACCACTAAATCCCTTCCTCTTGTAACCAAGCTCCTGCAAACCACACCACCAACTCCCTCACTGTCAATTTCCTCCTTACCCAGGAAAGCCAATAGTCCTGCAGGCCATGTCACTGGCAAGTCTGACGAGTCCTCTCCTGCCTGGGATTCCTCCGATGCATCCTTGAGTGTAACGCCTACTGCTGCTGGCGCTGCTGTTGTTGCTGCTGGGAGTCGATCGTCATCCCAGAGGGGAAGTCGGAAGACCACTTGTACTACTTCCAGTAAGCAATTGACTGTCCAACAGTCCTTTGCGAGGAAGATGAAATATCACAGCAGTCATCCTGCTGCAAAGCGGATAACTGAGGCCTTGGCAGCCTAGGCGGTGAGAAACGTGGTTCCGGTATCCATCGTTAATTCAGAGCCAACTATAGACTTGATTGAGGTACTGTGTCCCCGGTACCAAATACCATCTAGGTTCCATTTCTCTAGGCAGGCGATACCGAAAATGTACACATACCTCAGAAAAAGACTCACCAGTGTCCTAAAAAATGCAGTTGTACCCAATGTCCACTTAACCACGGACATGTGGACAAGTGGAGGAGGGCAGACTCAGGACTATATGACTGTGACAGCCCACTGGGTAGATGTATTGCCTCCCGCTGCAAGAACAGCAGCGGCGGCACCAGTAGCAGCATCTCGCAAATGCCAACTCGTTCCTAGGCAGGCTACGCTTTGTATCACCGCTTGCCAGAATAGGCACACAGCTGAAAACCTCTTACGGCAACTGAGGAAGATCATCGCAGAATGGCTTACCCCAATTGGACTCTCCTGGGGATTTGTGACATCGGACAAAGCCAGCAATATTGTGCGTGCATTACATCTGGGCAAATTCCAGCATGTCCCATGTTTTGCACATACCTTGAATTTGGTGGTGCAGAATTATTTAAAAAACGACAGGGGCGTGCAAGAGATGCTGTCGGTGGCCCGAAGAATTGCGGGCCACTTTCGGCATTCAGGCACCGCGTACAGAAGACTGGAGCACCACCAAAAATACCTGAACCTGCCCTGCCATCATCTGAAGCAAGAGGTGGTAACGAGGTGGAATTCAACCCTCTACATGCTTCAGAGGATGGAGGAGCAGCAAAAGGCCATTCAAGCCTATACATCTGGCCACGATATAGGCAAAGGAGGTGGAATGCACCTGTCTCAAGCGCAGTGGAGAATGATTTCAACGTTGTGCAAGGTTCTGCAACCCTTTGAACTTGCCACATGTGAAGTCAGTTCAGACACTGCCAGCCTGAGTCAGGTCATTCCAATCATCAGGCTTTTGCAGAAGAAGCTGGAGACATTGAAGGAGGAGCTAAAACAGAGCGATTCCGCTAGGCATGTGGGACTTGTGGATGGAGCCCTTAATTCGCTTAACCAGGATTCACGGGTGGTCAATCTGTTGAAATCAGAGCACTACATTTTGGCCACCGTGCCCGATCCTAGATTTAAAACCTACGTTGTATCTCTCTTTCCGGCAGACACAAGTCTGCAGAGGTTCAAAGACCTGCTGGTGAGAAAATTGTCAAGTCAAGCGGAACGTGACCCGTCACCATCTCCTCCTTCACATTCTCCCGCAACTGGGGGTGCGAGGAAAAGGCTAAGAATTCCGAGCCCACCCGCTGGCGGTGATGCAGGGCAGTCTGGAGCGAGTGCTGACATCTGGTCCGGACTGAAGGACCTGCCAACGATTACTGACATGTCGTCTACTGTCACTGCATATGATTCTCTCACCATTGAAAGAATGGTGGAGGATTATATGAGTGACCGCATCCAAGTATGCACGTCAGACAGTCCGTACGTATACTGGCAGGACAAAGAGGCAATTTGGAGGCCCTTGCAGAAACTGGCTTTATTCTACCTAAGTTGCCCTCCCTCCAGTGTGTACTCCGAAAGAGTGTTTAGTGCAGCCGCTCACCTTGTCAGCAATCGGCGTACGAGGTTACTTCCAGAAAATGTGGAGAAGATGATGTTCATTAAAATGAATTATAATCAATTCCTCCGTGGAGACATTCACCAGCAGCAATTGCCTCCAGAAAGTACACGGGGACCTGAGATGGTGGATTCCAGTGGGGACGAATTAATAATCTGTGAGGAGGGGGATGTACACAGTGAAAGGGGTGATGAATCGGACGATGAGGAGGAGGTGGACATCTTGCCTTTGTAGAGCCAGTTTGTGCAAGGAGAGATTGATTGCTTCTTTTTTGGTGGGGGCCCAAACCAACCAGTCATTTCAGTCACAGTCGTGTGGCAGACCCTGTCACTGAAATGATGTGTTCGTTAAACTGTGCATGTCCTGTTTATACAACATAAGGGTGGGTGGGAGGCAGAGGCGTAACTAGGGTTTTTGGAGCCCAGGGCAAGATCAATAATGGCGCCCTCCCCCCCCAAAAAAAAAAAAATATTTTTTTTAATAAAAATAATAAATAAATAAAATGATAATAATAAAAAAAAAATACAAAAGGAAAGTATGTGCAGACGCCACCGGTGTCACTGCATATAAAGATGTCAGGGTGTGTATGTACAGATGTAGGTGCAGTGGTCGAAGTTGAATTTTTGAAGGCGGAATGAAAGAGTGCAGATAGCAATTATGCGCGCGCCGAAGGTGCGCGCGCTCCGGAAAAGGGGTGCGGTCACTCAAAAGGGGCGTGTCCTTCAGTGTAGTAGGACCCCTTATACTATCTAGTACTGGTGCCCCTTTCACATTATAGCACACGGTATGAGCCGAAATTCACATTATAGCACACAGTATGAGCCGAAATTCACATTACCCCACACGGCATGAGCCGAAATTCACATTATAGCACACAGTATGAGCCGAAATTCACATTACTCCACATGGTATGAGCCAAAATTCACATTATAGCACACGGTATGAGCCGAAATTCACATTATAGCACACGGTATGAGTCGAAATTCACATTACTCCACATGGTATGAGCCAAAATTCACATTATAGCACACGGTATGAGCCGAAATTCACATTATAGCACACGGTATGAGTCGAAATTCACATTACCCCACACGGCATGAGCCGAAATTCACATTATAGCACACAGTATGAGCCGAAATTCACATTACTCCACATGGTATGAGCCAAAATTCACATTATAGCACACGGTATGAGCCGAAATTCACATTATAGCACACGGAATGAGCCAAAATTCACATTACCCCACATAGTATGAGCCGAAATTCACATTATAGCACACGGTATGAGCCAAAATTCACGATACAGCACATGATATGAGCCAAAATTCCCATTATAGAGTTAGGGGATCCTACCCCCAGAATTAACATGGCCTGTGGGGCACTATGATGAGGGGAGCCCACCCCCTTAATAGACTAATTGCAGAGTTTAGCAGCGGAAGGGCTGCAGTGGTTTCTCACCCCAAGCTGCGGTGCTTCTGCCACCTCCGACACTCCACATCTTCGGCACCACCCGGGATGCAGAGCACTGCACCGGGTATGCACCTTTTTCAGTGTGGTCTGCTGTGCTCCGAAGGGGTTCTTGTTTCATGCTGCAGGATCCCGATGTGCGCCTTCCTCCCCGCTGTTACTGTCACGGTAAGCATTAGTATCGTTTACCGCAGAGGCCATTTTCTGAGGCATATGTGTTAAACCTTAGGAACTGAGATGCCCTTCTCACCATACAGCTGTGTGGCCGAGCTGGGCGGGGGGACAGCCAGCAGCAGCATGCCGGATATCAGCAGCAGAGGGTGCGGGCTGTACATACTTGAGGCAGCTGGATATTCAACAGTGCTGAAAGCCTCCGGAGCCTGCACCCCCGGAGCTGCAGTACACCGGCAGAGGACACCCATCCCCCGAACCCTGCGTAGCCCAAAGCCGGAGATCAGCAGCATGTTGAACGCGGAAGCAGAAGCTGCTTATTGCCGGTCAACATGCTGCTGATCTCCGGCTTTGGGCTCCGCACGTGCCTTACAGCCCCCACCCTCGGCTGCTGATATCCGGCATGCTGCCCCTGCTGCTGGCTTTCCACCCGCCCGGCTCGCCCACCCAGCTGGATGGTAAGTGAGAAGGGCATCTCAGTGCCCGTGGTTTAATACATATCTCTCTTCGGTAAATGGCCATTAGTACATCCCACACACACTAATTACACACACACAGACTGGCCACCCCCAAATCCTACACACACCCACTCAGACTACACACACACATTCTCATACTTTCCTCTCCCCCACACACACACTGGACTGCAAAAATTTACACACACTGACACTGTTCCACACACACACAATTAACACACACTCACTGTCCCACACACACAATTAACACACACGCACACTGTCCCACACACCAGTGGCGTGCGGTGAGGTCAGTGACGTGCAGTGAGGCACTACAGCCATAATGTCTGCCGAATCCTGCTGATGACCCCTACCGCCACTGAGCCAATGCCCGCCACTGCCTCTGAGCCGATGCCCGCTGCCACCACCAATGGCTTACAAACTCGCCCACCATCACTGACCCAGCCCTCTGCCACTAATTTGCAACTCAGTCCAAAGCCGCCAATGCCCGCTGCATGCCTGCTCATCATACTTGTGATATATTGTACATTTTTATAGAAAACAATAATAATTTGTGTTTGGGACTGGGAAGGGAGTGGGAGGAGGACATGAATGCAATTTTGTTGTCCAGGGCTTCCATTAACTTAATGGAGAAGGATCTGAATGGGTTAAAAATTTAAAAAAAAACTGCGTGAGGTCCCCCCTCCTAAGTATAACCAGCCTCGGGCTCTTTGAGCTGGTCCTGGTTGTTTAAATACTGGGAAAAAATTGAACAGGGGTTCCCCGTATTTAGACAACCAGCATCGGGCTCTTAGTCCGGTCCTGGTTCCAAAAATACAGGGGACAAAAGATGTAGGGGTCCCCCCGTATTTTTAAAACCAGCACCGGGCTCCACTAGCCAGGGACATAATGCCACAGCCGGGGGACACATTTATGTAGGTCCCTGCGGCCGTGGCATTACCCCCCCAACTAGTCACCACTGGCCGGGGTTCCCTGGAGGAGTGGGGACCCCTTAAATCAAGGGGTCACCCCCCCTCCAGGCACCCAAGGGCCAGGGGTGAAGCCCGAGGCTGTCCCCCCCATCCGTGGGCTGTGGATGGGAGGCTGATAGCCATGTAAGTAAAAAAAATAAGAATTTACTTATCGATAACTCTATTTCTCGTAGTCCGTAGTGGATGCTGGGGACTCCGTAAGGACCATGGGGAATAGCGGCTCCGCAGGAGACTGGGCACAAAAGTAAAGCTTTAGGACTACCTGGTGTGCACTGGCCCCTCCCCCCATGACCCTCCTCCAAGCCTCAGTTAGGATACTGTGCCCGGACGAGCGTACACAATAAGGAAGGATTTTGAATCCCGGGTAAGACTCATACCAGCCACACCAATCACACCGTATAACTTGTGATCTAAACCAAGTTAACAGCATGATAACAGAGGAGCCTCTAGAAAAGATGGCTCACTACAGCAATAACCCGATTTTTGGTAACAATAACTATGTACCAGTATTGCAGACAATCCGCACTTGGGATGGGCGCCCAGCATCCACTACGGACTACGAGAAATAGAATTATCGGTAAGTAAATTCTTATTTTCTCTGACGTCCTAGTGGATGCTGGGGACTCCGTAAGGACATGGGGATTATACCAAAGCTCCCAAACGGGCGGGAGAGTGCGGATGACTCTGCAGCACCAAATGAGAGAACTCCAGGTCCTCCTCAGCCAGGGTATCAAATTTGTAGAATTTTACAAACGTATTTGCTCCTGACCAAGTAGCTGCTCGGCAAAGTTGTAAAGCCGAGACCCCTCGGGCAGCCGCCCAAGATGAGCCCACCTTCCTTGTGGAGTGGGCATTTACAGATTTTTGGCTGTGGCAGGCCTGCCACAGAATGTGCAAGCTGAATTGTACTACAAATCCAACGAGCAATAGTCTGCTTAGAAGCAGGAGCACCCAGCTTGTTGGGTGCATACAGGATAAACAGCGAGTCAGATTTTCTGACTCCAGCCGTCCTGGAAACATATATTTTCAGGGCCCTGACAATGTCTAGCAACTTGGAGTCCTCCAAGTCCCTAGTAGCCGCAGGCACCACAATAGGTTGGTTCAGGTGAAACGCTGAAACCACCTTAGGGAGAAACTGAGGACGAGTCCTCAATTCCGCCCTGTCCGAATGGAAAGTCAGATAAGGGCTTTTACAGGATAAAGCCACCAATTCTGACACGCGCCTGGCCCAGGCCAGGGCCAACAGCATGACCACTTTCCATGTGAGATATTTTAACTCCACAGATTTAAGTGGTTCAAACCAATGTGACTTTTGGAACCCAAAAACTACATTGAGATCCCAAGGTGCCACTGGAGGCACAAAAGGAGGCTGTATATACAGTACCCCTTTTACAAACGTCTGAACTTCAGGGACTGAAGATAGTTCTTTTTGGAAGAAAATTGACAGGGCCGAAATTTGAACCTTAATGGACCCCAATTTCAGGCCCATAGACACTCCTGTTTGCAGGAAATGTAGGAATCGACCCAGTTGAAATTCCTCCATCGGGCCTTACTGGTCTCGCACCACGCAACATATTTTCGCCAAATGCGGTGATAATGTTTTGCGGTTACATCCTTCCTGGCTTTGATCAGGATAGGGATGACTTCATCCGGAATGCCTTTTTCCTTCAGGATCCGGCGTTCAACCGCCATGCCGTCAAACGCAGCCGCGGTAAGTCTTGGAACAGACAGGGTCCTTGCTGGAGCAGGTCCCTTCTTAGAGGTAGAGGCCACGGATCCTCCGTGAGCATCTCTTGAAGTTCCGGTTACCAAGTCCTTCTTGGCCAATCCGGAGCCACGAATATAGTGCTTACTCCTCTCCATCTTATAATTCTCAGTACCTTGGGTATGAGAGGCAGAGGATGGAACACATACACTGACCGGTACACCCACGGTGTTACCAGAGCGTCTACAGCTATTGCCTGAGGGTCCCTTGACCTGGCGCAATACCTGTCAAGTTTTTCCCAACGGTTTATACTCATGTGGAAGACTTCTGGGTGAAGTCCCCACTCTCCCGGGTGGAGGTCGTGTCTGCTGAGGAAGTCTGCTTCCCAGTTGTCCACTCCCGGAATGAATACTGCTGACAGTGCTATCACATGATTTTCCGCCCAGCGAAGAATCCTTGCAGCTTCTGCCATTGCCCTCCTGCTTCTTGTGCCACCCTGTCTGTTTACGTGGGTGACTGCCGTGATGTTGTCCGACTGGATCAACACCGGCTGACCTTGAAGCAGAGGTCTTGCTAAGCTTAGAGCATTGTAAATGGCCCTTAGCTTCAGGATATTTATGTGAAGTGATGTCTCCAGGCTTGACCATAAGCCCTGGAAATTCCTTCCCTGTGTGACTGCTCCCCAGCCTCGCAGGCTGGCATCCGTGGTCACCAGGACCCAGTCCTGAATGCCGAATCTGCGGCCCTCTAGAAGATGAGCACTCTGCAACCACCACAGGAGGGACACCCTTGTCCTTGGTGACAGGGTTATCCGCTGATGCATCTGAAGATGCGACCCGGACCATTTGTCCAGCAGGTCCCACTGGAAAGTTCTTGCGTGGAATCTGCCGAATGGGATTGCTTCGTAGGAAGCCACCATTTTTCCCATAACCCTTGTGCATTGATGCACTGAGACTTGGCTCGGTTTTAGGAGGTTCCTGACTAGCTCGGATAACTCCCTGGCTTTCTCCTCCGGGAGAAACACCTTTTTCTGGACTGTGTCCAGGATCATCCCTAGGAACAGAAGACGAGTCGTCGGAACCAGCTGCGATTTTGGAATATTGAGAATCCAACCGTGCTGCCGCAACACTACCTGAGATAGTGCTACACCGACCTCCAACTGTTCTCTGGATCTTACCCTTATCAGGAGATCGTCCAAGTAAGGGATAACTAAAACTCCCTTCCTTCGAAGAAGTATCATCATTTCGGCCATTACCTTGGTAAAGACCCGGGGTGCCGTGGACCATCCAAACGGCAGCGTCTGAAACTGATAGTGACAGTTCTGTACCACAAACCTGAGGTACCCTTGGTGAGAAGGGTAAATTGGGACATGAAGGTAAGCATCCTTGATGTCCAGAGACACCATGTAGTCCCCTTCTTCCAGGTTCGCAATCACTGCTCTGAGTGACTCCATCTTGAATTTGAACTTCTGTATGTAAGTGTTCAAAGATTTTAGATTTAAAATCGGTCTCACCGAGCCGTCCGGCTTCGGTACCACAACAGTGTGGAATAATACCCCTTTCCCTGTTGCAGGAGGGGTACCTTGATTATCACCTGCTGGGAATACAGCTTGTGAATGGCTTCCAAAACTGCCTCCCTGTCGGAGGGAGACGTCGGTAAAGCCGACTTTAGGAAACGGCGAGGGGGAGACGTCTCGAATTCCAATTTGTACCCCTGAGATACCACCTGAAGGATTCAGGGGTCTACTTGCGAGTGAGCCCACTGCGCGCTGAAATTCTTGAGACGGGCCCCCACCGTGCCTGAGTCCGCTTGTAAAGCCCCAGCGTCATGCTGAGGGCTTGGCAGAGGCGGGAGAGGGCTTCTGTTCCTGGGAACTGGCTGATTTCTGCAGCCTTTTTCCTCTTCCTCTGTCACGGGGCAGAAATGAGGAACCTTTCGCCCGCTTGCCCTTATGGGAACGAAAGGACTGCGCCTGATAATACGGCGTCTTCTTATGTTGAGAGGCGACCTGGGGTAAAAACGTGGATTTCCCAGCTGTTGCCGTGGCCACCAGGTCTGAAAGACCGACCCCAAATAACTCCTCCCCTTTATAAGGCAATACTTCCATATGCCGTTTGGAATCCGCATCACCTGACCACTGTCGTGTCCATAACCCTCTTCTGGCAGAAATGTACAACGCACTTACTCTTGATGCCAGTCGGTAAATATTCCGCTGTGCATCACGCATATATAGAAATGCATCTTTTAAATGCTCTATAGGCAATAATATACTGTCCCTATCTAGGGTATCAATATTCTCAGTCAGGGAATCCGACCACGCCAACCCAGCACTGCACATCCAGGCTGAGGCGATTGCTGGTCGCAGTATAACACCAGTATGTGTGTAAATACATTTTAGGATACCCTCCTGCTTTCTATCAGCAGGATCCTTAAGGGCGGCCATCTCAGGAGAGGGTAGAGCCCTTGTTTTTACAAGCGTGTGAGCGCTTTATCCACCCTAGGGGGTGTTTCCCAACGCACCCTAACCTCTGGCGGGAAAGGATATAATGCCAATAACTTTTTAGAAATTATCAGTTTTTATCGGGGGAAACCCACGCTTCATCACACACCTCATTTAATTTCTCAGATTCAGGAAAACTACAGGTAGTTTTTCCTCACCGAACATAATACCCCTTTTGGTGGTACTCGTATTATCAGAAATGTGTAAAACATTTTTCATTGCCTCAATCATGTAACGTGTGGCCCTACTGGAAGTCACATTTGTCTCTTCACCGTCGACACTGGAGTCAGTATCCGTGTCGGCGTCTGTATCTGCCATCTGAGGTAACGGGCGCTTTAGAGCCCCTGACGGCCTATGAGACGTCTGGACAGGCACAAGCTGAGTAGCCGGCTGTCTCATGTCAACCACTATCTTTTGTAAAGAGCTGACACTGTTAATTCCTTCCAACAGTTCACCCACTCAGGTGTCGACCCCCTAGGGGGTGACATCCCTATTACAGGCAATTTGCTCCGCCTCCACATCATTTTCCTCCTCATACATGTCGACACAAACGTGCCGACACACAGCACACACACAGGGAATGCTCTGATAGAGGACAGGACCCCACTAGCCCTTTGGGGAGACAGAGGGAGAGTTTGCCAGCACACACCAGAGCGCCATATATATACAGGGATAACCTTATATAAGTGTTTTTCCCCTTATAGCTGCTGTATTGTTAATACTGCGCCTAATTAGTGCCCCCCTCTCTTTTTTAACCCTTTCTGTAGTGTAGTGACTGCAGGGGAGAGCCAGGGAGCTTCCCTCCAAAGGAGCTGTGAGGGAAAATGGCGCCAGTGTGCTGAGGAGATAGGCTCCGCCCCTTTTTCGCAGACTTTTCTCCTGCTTTTTTATGGATTCTGGCAGGGGTTAAAATTCATCCATATAGCCCTGGGGGCTATATGTGATGTATTTTCGCCAGCCAAGGTGTTTTTATTGCTGCTCAGGGCGCCCCCCCCTAGTGCCCTGCACCCTCAGTGACCGAAGTGTGAAGTGTGCTGAGGAGCAATGGCGCACAGCTGCAGTGCTGTGCGCTACCTTGGTGAAGACAGGATGTCTTCTGCCGCCGATTTTCCCGACCTCTTCTTGCTTCTGGCTCTGTAAGGGGGCCGGCGGCGCGGCTCTGGGACCGGACTCCATGGCTGGGCCTGTGTTCGATCCCTCTGGAGCTAATGGTGTCCAGTAGCCTAAGAAGCCCAATCCACTCTGCACGCAGGTGAGTTCGCTTCTTCTCCCCTTAGTCCCTCGATGCAGTGAGCCTGTTGCCAGCAGGTCTCACTGAAAATAAAAAACCTAAAACTAAACTTTTCACTAAGCAGCTCAGGAGAGCCACCTAGTGTGCACCCTTCTCGTTCGGGCACAAAAATCTAACTGAGGCTTGGAGGAGGGTCATGGGGGGAGGGGCCAGTGCACACCAGGTAGTCCTAAAGCTTTACTTTTGAGCCGCTATTCCCCATGGTCCTTACGGAGTCCCCAGCATCCACTAGGACGTCAGAGAAAAGAATATTGTTTTTTGTTGTGGAACTACAAGGCCCAGAAAGCCTCCCCCGCTTGCTGGTACTTGGAGAACCTCAAGTACCAACATGCAGGGAAATAACGGGCCCGCCGGTACCTGTAGTTCTACAACAGAAAAAATACCCAAATAAAAACATAACTCACACACCGTGACAGTAAAAATTTATTAAAACACACTGACACACTCACACATACTTACCTATATCCCACGCCGGTCACGTCCACGTGTCCAGTAGAATCCAATAGGGGTAGCTGTAAAAATGAGAGACACATTACTTACCTACATCCCACGCCGGTCACGTCCACTTGTCCAGTAGAATCCAATAGGGGAATCTGTAAAAATGAGAGACAGATTACTTACCTACATCCCACGCCGGTCACGTCCACTTGTCCAGTAGAATCCAGTAGGGGAATCTGTAAAAATGAGAGACAGATTACTTACCTACATCCCACGCCGGTCACGTCCACTTGTCCAGTAGAATCCAGTAGGGGAATCTGTAAAAATGAGAGACAGATTACTTACCTACATCCCACGCCGGTCACGTCCACTTGTCCAGTAGAATCCAATAGGGGTACCTGTAAAAATGAGAGACAGATTACATACCTACATCCCACGCCGGTCACGTCCACTTGTCCAGTAGAATCCAATAGGGGTACCTATAAAAATGAGAGACAGATTACTTACCTACATCCCACGCTGGTCACGTCCACTTGTCCAGTAGAATCCAGTAGGGGAATCTGTAAAAATGAGAGGCAGATTACTTACCTACATCCCACGCCGGTCACGTCCACTTGTTCAGTAGAATCCAATAGGGGTACCTGTAAAAATGAGAGACAGATTACTTACCTACATCCCACGCCGGTCACGTCCACTTGTCCAGTAGAATCCAATAGGGGTACCTGTAAAAATGAGAGACAGATTACTTACCTACATCCCACGCCGGTCACGTCCACTTGTCCAGTAGAATTCAATAGGGATACCTGTAAAAATGAGAGACAGATTACTTACCGACATCCCACGCTGGTCACGTCCACTTGTCCAGTAGAATCCAGTAGGGGAATCTGTAAAAATGAGAGACAGATTACTTACCTACATCCCACGCCGGTCACGTCCACTTGTCCAGTAGAATCCAATAGGGGTACCTGTAAAAATGAGAGACAAATTACTTACCTACATCCCACGCCGATCACGTCCACTTGTCCAGTAGAATCCAATAGAGGTACATCTAAAAATGAAAATGATACTTACAAACTTCAATCCACAGGAGGAGAGAGAGAGAGAGAGAGAGAGAGAGAGAGAGAGAGAGGGGGGGAGGGGGGGGAGGAGGGGGGGGGGGAGAGAGAGACTGACCTGCTGCTGCTGCTGGGGAGACCACACACTGCAGGGCCACGACGGGAGGACGGAGCCGGCGGAGGAGGGGGAGAGCCGCACACCACCGCTCCTGTCAGCGGCAGCGGAGGAGGACGGGGCGCACACTACAGACGCCAATAACCGCCGGGACAATTAACACACACACGCACACTGTCCCACACACACACACACACACACACACACACACACACACACACACACACACACAATTAACACACACGCACACTGTCCCACACACACACACACACAATTAACACACACGCACGCACACTGTCCCACACACACAAATAACACACACGCACACTGTCCCACACACACACAATTAACACACACTCACACTGTCCCACACACACACAATTAACACAACCACACAATTAACACACATTCACACTGTCCCACACACACACACACACACACACACACACACACACACACACACACACACACACACACACACACACACACACACACACACAATTAACACAACCACACAATTAACAAACATTCACACTGTCCCACACACACAAACAATTAACACACTCACACTGTCCCACACACACAATTAACACACCCACACAATTAACACACATTCACACTGTCCCACACACACACAATTAGCACACATTCACACTGTCCCACACACACACAATTAACACACTCACACTGTCACACACTCACACAATTAACACACACTCACACACAATAAACACACACACACTGTCCCGCACCCCCCCTCTCCCGACAGAAAAAAAATATAAACATAATTGTAAAGCCCGCTCACCTGTTAAGGTCGCGCGCGCGCGCAACTCCGAGGTCGCGGTCGCGCGCACCTCCGAGGTCGCGGTCGCGTGCACGCGCGATCGCGTACAGTACAATGTGCAGGGAGGAGGGGGGGATCAGGGGAGGCTCCTGGCTGCCGCTGCCTGTCCAGTGTGACAGGCACAGTAGCCGGGGAGACAGGGAGAGCGCCGCAGGTAGCGCCGGCGGAATCCCTGTCGCATGGGGTGAGCGGGCCGTGCCGGTGGCGCCCCCTCTGTTGGGGCTTCCACGGCGCCCAGGGCACGTGCCCTGCTCGCCCTGTGCTAGATACGCCTCTGGTGGGAGGGCCCAAGGACAATTCCATCTTGCACCTCTTTTTTCTTTCATTTTTCTTTGCATCATGTGTTGTTTGGGGAGTATTTTTTTCAAGTGCCATCCTGTCTGACACTGCAGTGCCACTCCTAGATGGGCCAGGTGTTTGTGTCGGCCACTAGGGTCGCTTAGCTTAGTCACACAGCTACCTCATTGCGCCTCTTTTTTTCTTTGCATCATGTGCTGTTTGGGGAGTATTTTTTTCAAGTGCCATCCTGTCTGACACTGCAGTGCCACTCCTAGATGGGCCAGGTGGTTTGTGTCAGCCACTAGGGTCGCTTAGCTTAGTCACACAGCTACCTCATTGCGCCTCTTTTTTTCTTTGCATCATGTGCTGTTTGGGGACTATTTTTTTCAAGTGCCATCCTGTCTGACACTGCAGTGCCACTCCTAGATGGGCCAGGTGTTTGTGTCGGCCACTAGGGTCGCTTAGCTTAGTCACACAGCTACCTCATTGCGCCTCTTTTTTTCTTTGCATCATGTGCTGTTTGGGGAGTATTTTTTTCAAGTGCCATCCTGTCTGACACTGCAGTGCCACTCCTAGATGGGCCAGGTGTTTGTGTCGGCCACTAGGGTCGCTTAGCTTAGTCACACAGCTACCTCATTGCGCCTCTTTTTTTCTTTGCATCATGTGCTGTTTGGGGACTATTTTTTTCAAGTGCCATCCTGTCTGACACTGCAGTGCCACTCCTAGATGGGCCAGGTGTTTGTGTCGGCCACTAGGGTCGCTTAGCTTAGTCACACAGCTACCTCATTGCGCCTCTTTTTTTCTTTGCATCATGTGCTGTTTGGGGACTATTTTTTTCAAGTGCCATCCTGTCTGACACTGCAGTGCCACTCCTAGATGGGCCAGGTGTTTGTGTCGGCCACTAGGGTCGCTTAGCTTAGTCACACAGCTACCTCATTGCGCCTCTTTTTTTCTTTGCATCATGTGCTGTTTGGGGAGTATTTTTTTCAAGTGCCATCCTGTCTGACACTGCAGTGCCACTCCTAGATGGGCCAGGTGTTTGTGTCGGCCACTAGGGTCGCTTAGCTTAGTCACACAGCTACCTCATTGCGCCTCTTTTTTTCTTTGCATCATGTGCTGTTTGGGGACTATTTTTTTCAAGTGCCATCCTGTCTGACACTGCAGTGCCACTCCTAGATGGGCCAGGTGTTTGTGTCGGCCACTAGGGTCGCTTAGCTTAGTCACACAGCTACCTCATTGCGCCTCTTTTTTTCTTTGCATCATGTGCTGTTTGGGGAGTATTTTTTTCAAGTGCCATCCTGTCTGACACTGCAGTGCCACTCCTAGATGGGCCAGGTGTTTGTGTCGGCCACTAGGGTCGCTTAGCTTAGTCACACAGCTACCTCATTGCGCCTCTTTTTTTCTTTGCATCATGTGCTGTTTGGGGACTATTTTTTTCAAGTGCCATCCTGTCTGATACTGCAGTGCCACTCCTAGATGGGCCAGGTGTTTGTGTCGGCCACTAGGGTCGCTTAGCTTAGTCACACAGCTACCTCATTGCGCCTCTTTTTTTCTTTGCATCATGTGCTGTTTGGGGACTATTTTTTTCAAGTGCCATCCTGTCTGACACTGCAGTGCCACTCCTAGATGGGCCAGGTGTTTGTGTCGGCCACTAGGGTCGCTTAGCTTAGTCACACAGCTACCTCATTGCGCCTCTTTTTTTCTTTGCATCATGTGCTGTTTGGGGACTATTTTTTTCAAGTGCCATCCTGTCTGACACTGCAGTGCCACTCCTAGATGGGCTAGGTGGTTGTGTCGGCCACTAGGGTCGCTTAGCTTAGTCACACAGCTACCTCATTGCGCCTCTTTTTTTCTTTGCATCATGTGCTATTTGGGGACTATTTTTTTCAAGTGCCATCCTGTCTGACACTGCAGTGCCACTCCTAGATGGGCCAGGTGTTTGTGTCGGCCACTAGGGTCGCTTAGCTTAGTCACACAGCTACCTCATTGCGCATCTTTTTTTCTTTGCATCATGTGCTGTTTGGGGACTATTTTTTTGAAGTGCCATCCTGCCTGACACTGCAGTGCCACTCCTAGATGGGCCAGGTGTTTGTGTCGGCCACTTGTGTCGCTTAGCTTAGCCATCCAGCGACCTCGGTGCAAATTTTAGGACTAAAAATAATATTGTGAGGTGTGAGGTGTTCAGAATAGACTGAAAATGAGTGGAAATTCTGGTTATTGAGGTTAATAATACGATGGGATCAAAATGACCCCCAAATTCTATGTTTTAAGCTGTTTTTTAGGGTTTTTTGAAAAAAACACCCGAATCTGACAAAAAAATTTCGGTGAGGTTTTGCCAAAACGCGT
Organism: Pseudophryne corroboree; assembly: GCF_028390025.1. NCBI lineage: Eukaryota > Metazoa > Chordata > Amphibia > Anura > Myobatrachidae > Pseudophryne > Pseudophryne corroboree. The sequence goes on from NC_086445.1 coordinate 553,406,950, forward strand.
CCGAACCCAAAACACGGCCGCGGAACCGAACCCAAAACCAAAACACAAAACCCGAAAAATTTCCGGTGCACATCACTAGTAATAACAATATTATATGTCTGTTACATATTACACAACTGTTATTCTCTGGTTCTCATGTTATTTTGTATATCTATTTTATCTTGTTTTCATTCTCTTTCCTCCAATCTCCTCCTGTTAATCCCCCTGTTCTGCTCTCGTCTCCCCGTTATCCCTCCTGTATTCCTCTTGTCTTCCTCCGTTATTCCCACTGTGTTCCTCTTGTCTCCGTCGTTATTCCCCCTGTGTTCCTCTTGTCTCCGTCATTATTCCCCCTGTGCTGCCCTCATCTCCCCGTTATTCCCACTGTGTTCCTCTTGTCTCCGTCGTTATTCCCCGTGTTCCTCTTGTCTCCCCGTTATTCCTCCTGTGTTCCTCTTGTCTCCCCCCCCGTTATTCCCCCTCTGTTTCTCTTGTCTCCCCCAATTATTCACCCTGTGTTCCTCTTGTCTCCCCCTATTTTTTCCCCTGTGTTCCTCTTGTCTCCCCCCGTTATTCCCCCTGTGTTCCTCTTGTCTCCCCCCGTTATTCCCCCTGTGTTCATCTTGTCTCCCCCCATTATTCCGTCTGTGTTCCTCTTGTCTCCCCTAGTTATTCCCCATGTGTTCCTCTTGTCTACCCCCGTTATTCCCCCTGTGTTTCTCTTGTCTCCCCCCCATTATTCCCCCTGTGGTCCTCTTGTCTCCCCCCATTATTCCCCCTGTGGTCCTCTTGTCTCCCCCCATTATTCCCCCTGTGTTCCTCTTGTATCCCCCCGTTATTCCCCCTGTGTTCCTCTTGTCTCCCCCAGTTAATCCCCATTTCTCTTGTCTCTTCCCATTATTCCCCCTGTGTTTCTCGTGTATTCCCCTGTCATTCCCCCTTTGTTACTCCTTTCTCCCCCATTATTCCCTGTTTCTCGTCTCCCCCGTTATTCCCCTTGTTTCTCGTGTATTCCCCCGTCATTCCCCCTGTGTTCCTCTTGTCTCCCCCCATTATTCCCCCTGTGTTCCTCTTGTCTACCTCTGTTATTCCCCCTGTGTTCCTCTTGTCTCCCCCCGTTATTCCCCCTGTGTTTCTCTTCCACTGACGCATATACAGACTAGGAGGGGGGCACACTGACGCCTATACAAACTAGGAGGGGGGCACACTGACGCCTATACAGACTAGGAGGGGGCACACTGACGCATATACAGTCTGGGAGGGGGGCACACTGATGCATATACAGACTAGGAGGGGGCACACTGACACATATACAGACTAGGAGGGCGCACACTGACACATATACAGACAAGGAGGGGGCACACAAGGAGGGGGCACACTGACGCATATACAGTCTAGGAGGGGGGCACACTGATGCATATACAGACTAGGAGGGGGCACACTGACACATATACAGACTAGGAGGGGGGCACACTGACGCATATACAGACTAGGAGGGGGACACACTGATGCCTATACAGACTAGGAAAGGGCACACTGATGCCTATACAGACTAGGAGGGGGGCACACTGGCACCTATACAGACTAGGAGTGGAGGGTGGGGAGACTAATATACATACAGACAAGGATGGGAGGGGGGCACACTGACGCCTACACAGACTAGGAGGGGGCACACTGACACCTATACAGACAAGGAGGGGAGGGGGCACACTGACGCATATACAGACTAGGAGGGGGCACACTGACACATATACAGACTAGGAGGGGGGCACACTGACGCATATACAGACTAGGAGGGGGGCACACTGATGCCTATACAGACTAGGGGGGGCACACTGGTGCCTATACAGACTAGGAAGGGGTACACTGATGCCTATACAGACTAGGAGGGGAGGGGGGCACACTGGCGCCTATACAGACTAGGAGTGGAGGGTGGGGATACTAATACACATACAGACAAGGATGGGAGGGGGGCACACTGACGCCTACACAGACTAGGAGGGGGCACACTGACACCTATACAGACAAGGAGGGGATGGGGCACACTGACGCCTACACAGACTAGGAGGGGGCACACTGACACCTATACAGACAAGGAGGGGAGGGGGCACACTGACACATATATAGACTAGGAGGGGGCACACTGACGCATATACAGACTAGGAGGGCGCACACTGACACATATACAGACAAGGAGGGGGCACACAAGGAGGGGGCACACTGACGCATATACAGTCTAGGAGGGGGGCACACTGATGCATATACAGACTAGGAGGGGGCACACTGACACATATACAGACTAGGAGGGGGGCACACTGACGCATATACAGACTAGGAGGGGGGCACACTGATGCCTATACAGACTAGGAAACGGCACACTGATGCCTATATAGACTAGGAGGGGAGGGGGGCACACTGGCGCCTATACAGACTAGGAGTGGAGGGTGGGGACACTAATATACATACAGACAAGGATGGGAGGGGGGCACACTGACGCCTACACAGACTAGGAGGGGGCACACTGACACCTATACAGACAAGGAGGGGATGGGGCACACTGATGCATATACAGACTAGGAGGGGGCACACTGACACATATACAGACTAGGAGGGGGGCACACTGACGCATATACAGACTAGGAGGGGGGCACACTGATGCCTATACAGACTAGGAGGGGGGCACACTGATGCCTATACAGACTAGGAGGGGGTCACACTGGTGCCTATACAGACTAGGAACGGTCACACTGATGCCTATACAGACTAGAAAGGGGCACACTGATGCCTATACAGACTAGGAGGGGAGGGGGGCACACTGGCGCCTATACAGACTAGGAGTGGAGGGTGGGGACACTAATACACATACAGACAAGAATGGGAGGGGGGCACACTGACGCCTACACAGACTAGGAAGGGGCACACTGACACCTATACAGACAAGGAGGGGAGGGGGCATAATGACGCCTACACAGACTAGGAGGGGGCACACTGACACCTATACAGACAAGGAGGGGAGGGGGCACACTGACGCATATACAGACTAGGAGGGGGCACACTGACACATATACAGACTAGGAAGGGGCACAGTGACGCATATACAGACTAGGAAGGATGGGAGCACATTAATGAATGTACTTTGAAGGACACACCCCTTTTCAGTGTGCATGCCCCCTTTTTAGGCGTGCGCAACAGTAATCCCATTTCATTTGCCATAGCCCTACTTCAAAATTCCGACTTCCACGACCTCTGTATGTATGTGTGTATGGGTCTGTTGTTCTGCTCCTCTATTAAATGGTTGAAGGTGGGCACTAGCTATGACCACCATGGAGATAGCCACACCCATGGCAAAAGCAACACCCCCTATTTATACTACCCTCATCGCAGCGCTTGTCATACCTCCTGCCAAGGCACACAATAGGCCCTTCATACATTTCAGCTCCAGGCCCATGTGGACTTTAATCTGGCACTGGGGCTATCCACACACAGGATAGGCAGGCTGGCAGCGAATGAGATTGTCGTTATGCTGCCTGTCATTACAGTGGGCTGTACTGCTCTTAAAGATGCTGGCTGGAACAGAGAGCAGGAATAGCACATGTGACCCCTGGGCTGATCAGTAATATGCAGGGTGCACATCCATAGATGTAACAGGCTGCCGGTTTGAGGTTGTTCTGCACAGAAATTAATCTGATACACCTTCTGCATTCTACGTGCACTGCATGGGAGCCACTGCAGCACGCTATACCACTGACCGCCAACCCATCGCTCGCGAGCTACCAGTAGCTTGCCGTAGTATTTTAAGTAGCTCGTAGAGCACACGGGATTGAGCAGTCACTGGCACTGCTCCCTTCATTTCTAATATGGTGGCGGCCGTCAGCCAATCAGAGTTTGCGGACCAGCAGCGATGCTTTTATTAGCTCACAAGCTGGTGCCATATTTCAAATGGCCACTGGAGATTGTCACCTCTCAATGGCTTTCAGAAAGGGGGCAGGTGAGGTGCGCGCTGCGCTGTACTCCCCTTCCGTCTCCTCAGACATCAGCAGCACTGCCAGAAGATGAGGCCAGCAATGATGAGCACTGCGGGGGGGAGGGGGGGATTATATCTGGCCCTGCTGGCGGCATTATGTCTATTTGGCATTGCTGTGGGCATTATATCTGGCACTGCTGGTGGAATTATGTCGATTTGGCACTATTGGGGGCATCATGTCTATCTTGTACTGCTGTGGGCATAACGTGTATCTGGCACTGCTGGGGGCATTACGTGTAACTGGCACTATAGAGGCATTACATATAAATGGCACTATGTGGGCATTACATGTAACTTTCACTACTGGGGCATTACGTGTTACTGGCACTACTGGGGGCATTAGGTCTGGCACTACGTGTAACTGGCACTATACTGGGGGCATTACATGTATCTTGCACTATGCTGGGGGCATTACGTGTAAGGTGCACTACTGTGGGCATTATGTGTAACTAATAAATAGTTGCAAGGCCACACCCACTTTCACAGGAACGTGTATTGGGGGGAAAGGGGGGGCGCTGATTAAAATCTCGATTAGGGTGCTAATAGGCCTGGAGCGAGCCCCGGGCATTATGTGTAGCACTACTGTATGGCACTACTACTGTTTGCGTTATATACACACCTTACGCGCAGCAGGACATGCACATAGGTATTACCTGCCCTATCCAAGAGCAAGCAAGAGACAGCAGCAGAAGGAACATTTAGTTATTAGCCAGTTTTTCTTTTTCAAAAATTTGAATAGCCCTTTCAGAGGTTTAATTTTTGTCAAGTAGCTCACACCCCAATTAAGGTTTGAGACCACTGCTCTATACGGGATGTAGTTATGTGACTGGCATTCATAACTTTTCACTCCAGACACCTCCTTCGGCATTAACATATTTTTGCACAGCAAATACGTATGTCCCAAGGAAGCTTTCCCCAAACAGAGTAAGTTCTAATTATTGTGCGTAATTGTACCAAATAGTAAGTATACCACGGTTTAGTAGTACAGTTTGAGGAGAAAGAATTATGTACCCGGAAAGGTTCACTTCTTACTCTGCAGTTTGTGTGCTAATAGCAGTGAGCAGACTATTGAGAGAGTAGATCACCCAGGATGGGATGAAGTAAGGAGAGGGACACGCTTCTGTTTTTTGACCCTGAGTCTACAGTATCCACTGATAAAAATCTACATTGCAGGGGTCCCTGTGCTCACGTGCCAATGATAAAGTGTGTATAGAAATACCTTGTGGGGCAAAGATCTGAGTAAACCTTGATTGTTAGTGCGTCCAGTCAGTAGGGGAAACCTGAGAGCAGTGGTGTCGCCTATGTTGGAAATTATGTGTGTGCAGGTGTTGATATTGCAGAGTTATAAAGGCACAAACCAGTGGAAGACTCAAAACTATGAACAACCCAGTTACTTAACTAATGGTGTTGGTTTATTAAAAGATAGCAGGTACATCCGTACTCACTGTTACATGTATACTGGTGATGGAACAGAGCTTAGGGTTCCATATTGTTCACCAGCTGGTGAGTGTATATTGGCCCTCATTCCGAGTTGTTCGCTCGGTATTTTTCATCGCATCGCAGTGAGAATTCTCTTAGTGCGCATGCGTAATGTTCGCACTGCGCATGCGTCAAGTAACTTTACTAAGAAGAAAGTAATTTTACTCACGGCTTTTTCGTCGCTCCGGAGAACGCATTGTGATTGACAGGAAATGGGTGTTACTGGGCGGATGTACGGCGTTTTAGGGGCGTGTGGCTGGAAACGCTACCGTTTCCGGAAAAAACGCAGGCGTGTCTGGAGAAACGGTGGGAGTGCTTGGGCGAACGCTGGGTGTGTTTATGACGTCAGCCGGGACCGAAAAGCACTGAATTGATCGCACAGGCAGAGTAAGTCTGGAGTTACTCAGAAACTGCTAACTCGGTTTTGATCGCAATATTGCGAATACATCGGTCGCACATTTAAGATGTTTAGATTCACTCCCAGTAGGCGGCGGCTTAGCGTGTGTAACTCTGCTATAATCGCCTTGCGAGCGAACAACTCGGAATGAGGGCCATTGTAAATGAGTAGCGGTGCAAGGATGCTGGAACAGCCTTATAGATTACAGGCAATCGTAAGTCTCTCTGTAGCTAAGTAGGAGGCTTATGTTGTCCACCATTTCACTGTATAGGGCCTAATTCAGACCTGGTCGCAAGCAGGCGTTTTTCGCACTGCTGCGACCAGGTAGTCGCCTACAGGGGGAGGGGGTAATTGGTGTGCAGGGCTGCGAAAGGATGTGCAGAGAGCTGCACAAACAAAAGTTTGTGCAGTCTCTGCACAGCCCAGGACTTACTCAACCGCTGCGACGATTCGGACTGATGCTGACGTCAGAAACCCTCCTTCCGAATGGCTGGGCACGCTCCGGACACTCCCAGAAAACGGTCATTTGCCACCCTCTTCCTGTGACTCTTCTTGCGATCATTTTCTTAGTAAAATCCATCGCTGTCCGGTGATCGCCGTTGCCGGCGGCCGACTCATTGCAGTGCATATGCATGCGCAGTTCAGACCCGATTGCACTGCTGGTATCTTCAGCTGCTGGTATGTCCAGTAACACATAGTTGCTCTGCATATCAGCTTCCAATTTTTCTTCAACTTGTGCTGTCCTGTAGCATTATGCACTAACTTGTGCTGTCCTGTAGCATTATGCACTAACTTGTGCTGTCCTGTAGCATTATGCACTAACTTGTGCTATCCTGTAGCATTATGCACTAACTTGTGCTGTCCTGTAGCATTATGCACTAACTTGTGCTGTCCTGTAGCATTATGCACTAACTTGTGCTGTCCTGTAGCATTATGCACTAACTTGTGCTGTCCTGTAGCATTATGCACTAACTTGTGCTGTCCTGTAGCATTATGCACTAACTTGTGCTGTCCTGTAGCATTATGCACTAACTTGTGCTGTCCTGTAGCATTATGCACTAACTTGTGCTATCCTGTAGCATTATGCACTAACTTGTGCTGTCCTGTAGCATTATGCACTAACTTGTGCTGTCCTGTAGCATTATGCACTAACTTGTGCTGTCCTGTAGCATTATGCACTAACTTGTGCTATCCTGTAGCATTATGCACTAACTTGTGCTGTCCTGTAGCATTATGCACTAACCTGTGCTGTCCTGTAGCATTATGCACTAACTTATGCTGTCCTGTAGCTTGTGTTTCTGGGTGTCTGGGCCCATAACCTGTTGGAAATAATTTGTGTGCAGGTGTTGATATTCCAGAGTATATAGGCACACATCAGTTGATGATTCAAACTATGAAGAGCCCAGTTACTTAACCAGAGGTGGTGATTGAAAGATAGCAGGTACAGCTGTACCCACTGTTTGCATGTAAACTGGTGATGGACAAAGCTTGAGCAGAGTGAGGTTTCATACAACTCACCAGTGTATACTGTAAATGGGTAGCAGTGTAAGATGCTAGAACAGCTTTATAGTAGCAAGTAATACTAATAACCAGGTTTCTAATAGGAGCTAAATAAGAGACTTCGGTCTCCCAGCCAGAGCCGGCCATAGGCATAGGCAAACTAGGCAATTGCCTAGGGCATTTGATATGCCTAGGGTCATCAGCAGCTTCTGCTGATTAAAATGATATGCAGCATGCCTATATTCTGTATGTAGCATTTCATATGCAGATACAGCCACAGTCTCACACAGTATATAGGCATGCTGCATATCAGTTTAATCAGCAGAAGCTGCTTGTGCATACTAGCCACATAGCAATGCAAATAAGATGCATTTTCATTAAAAAAAGGTGCCCGACGTTAGCATTGAGGCAAGATTTGTGAGGACACATCTGTATCCAAGCAGAGGCAGAGGTCACAGAGTTAGTGGCAGTGTGATTGCTGTGTGCATGTGAGTCGGTTGGTTGTGCAGTAGTGTTCAGAATATGTGTAAGGAGCATTATGTGTGTCATGTAAAAATGCATTAATAATGTGCAACATATGTGCAAGGGGCACTATGTGTGTCATTATGTGTATAAGGGCATTAATAATGTGCGGCATATGTGTAACAGGGTAGTACTGTATGTGTGTCATTATTAGAGATGAGCGCCTGAAATTTTTCGGGTTTTGTGTTTTGGTTTTGGGTTCGGTTCCGCGGCCGTGTTTTGGGTTCGAACGCGTTTTGGCAAAACCTCACCGAATTTTTTTTGTCGGATTCGGGTGTGTTTTGGATTCGGGTGTTTTTTTCAAAAAACACTAAAAAACAGCTTAAATCATAGAATTTGGGGGTCATTTTGATCCCAAAGTATTATTAACCTCAAAAACCATAATTTACACTCATTTTCAGTCTATTCTGAATACCTCACACCTCACAATATTATTTTTAGTCCTAAAATTTGCACCGAGGTCGCTGTGTGAGTAAGATAAGCGACCCTAGTGGCCGACACAAACACCGGGCCCATCTAGGAGTGGCACTGCAGTGTCACGCAGGATGTCCCTTCCAAAAAACCCTCCCCAAACAGCACATGACGCAAAGAAAAAAAGAGGCGCAATGAGGTAGCTGACTGTGTGAGTAAGATTTGCGACCCTAGTGGCCGACACAAACACCGGGCCCATCTAGGAGTGGCACTGCAGTGTCACGCAGGATGTCCCTTCCAAAAAACCCTCCCCAATCAGCACATGATGCAAAGAAAAAGAAAAGAAAAAAGAGGTGCAAGATGGAATTGTCCTTGGGCCCTCCCACCCACCCTTATGTTGTATAAACAAAACAGGACATGCACACTTTAACCAACCCATCATTTCAGTGACAGGGTCTGCCACACGACTGTGACTGATATGACGGGTTGGTTTGGACCCCCCCCCAAAAAAGAAGCAATTAATCTCTCCTTGCACAAACTGGCTCTACAGAGGCAAGATGTCCACCTCATCTTCACCCTCCGATATATCACCGTGTACATCCCCCTCCTCACAGATTATCAATTCGTCCCCACTGGAATCCACCATCTCAGCTCCCTGTGTACTTTGTGGAGGCAATTGCTGCTGGTCAATGTCTCCGCGGAGGAATTGATTATAATTCATTTTAATGAACATCATCTTCTCCACATTTTCTGGATGTAACCTCGTACGCCGATTGCTGACAAGGTGAGCGGCGGCACTAAACACTCTTTCGGAGTACACACTTGTGGGAGGGCAACTTAGGTAGAATAAAGCCAGTTTGTGCAAGGGCCTCCAAATTGCCTCTTTTTCCTGCCAGTATAAGTACGGACTGTGTGACGTGCCTACTTGGATGCGGTCACTCATATAATCCTCCACCATTCTATCAATGTTGAGAGAATCATATGCAGTGACAGTAGACGACATGTCCGTAATCGTTGTCAGGTCCTTCAGTCCGGACCAGATGTCAGCATCAGCAGTCGCTCCAGACTGCCCTGCATCACCGCCAGCGGGTGGGCTCGGAATTCTGAGCCTTTTCCTCGCACCCCCAGTTGCGGGAGAATGTGAAGGAGGAGATGTTGACAGGTCGCGTTCCGCTTGACTTGACAATTTTGTCACCAGCAGGTCTTTCAACCCCAGCAGACCTGTGTCTGCCGGAAAGAGAGATCCAAGGTAGGCTTTAAATCTAGGATCGAGCACGGTGGCCAAAATGTAGTGCTCTGATTTCAACAGATTGACCACCCGTGAATCCTTGTTAAGCGAATTAAGGGCTGCATCCACAAGTCCCACATGCCTAGCGGAATCGCTCCCTTTTAGCTCCTTCTTCAATGCCTCCAGCTTCTTCTGCAAAAGCCTGATGAGGGGAATGACCTGACTCAGGCTGGCAGTGTCTGAACTGACTTCACGTGTGGCAAGTTCAAAGGGCATCAGAACCTTGCACAACGTTGAAATCATTCTCCACTGCACTTGAGACAGGTGCATTCCACCTACTATATCGTGCTCAATTGTATAGGCTTGAATGGCCTTTTGCTGCTCCTCCAACCTCTGAAGCATATAGAGGGTTGAATTCCACCTCGTTACCACTTCTTGCTTCAGATGATGGCAGGGCAGGTTCAGTAGTTTTTGGTGGTGCTCCAGTCTTCTGTACGTGGTGCCTGTACGCCGAAAGTGTCCCGCAATTTTTCTGGCCACCGACAGCATCTCTTGCACGCCCCTGTCGTTTTTTAAAAAATTCTGCACCACCAAATTCAAGGTATGTGCAAAACATGGGACGTGCTGGAATTTGCCCATATTTAATGCACACACAATATTGCTGGCGTTGTCCGATGCCACAAATCCACAGGAGAGTCCAATTGGGGTAAGCCATTCCGCGATGATCTTCCTCAGTTGCCGTAAGAGGTTTTCAGCTGTGTGCGTATTCTGGAAAGCGGTGATACAAAGCGTAGCCTGCCTAGGAAAGAGTTGGCGTTTGCGAGATGCTGCTACTGGTGCCGCCGCTGCTGTTCTTGCGGCGGGAGTCCATACATCTACCCAGTGGGCTGTCACAGTCATATAGTCCTGACCCTGCCCTGCTCCACTTGTCCACATGTCCGTGGTTAAGTGGACATTGGGTACAACTGCATTTTTTAGGACACTGGTGAGTCTTTTTCTGACGTCCGTGTACATTCTCGGTATCGCCTGCCTAGAGAAGTGGAACCTAGATGGTATTTGGTAACGGGGGCACACTGCCTCAATAAATTGTCTAGTTCCCTGTGAACTAACGGCGGATACCGGACGCACGTCTAACACCAACATAGTTGTCAAGGACTCAGTTATCCGCTTTGCAGTAGGATGACTGCTGTGTTATTTCATCTTCCTCGCAAAGGACTGTTGAACAGTCAATTGCTTACTGGAAGTAGTACAAGTGGGCTTACGACTTCCCCTCTGGGATGACCATCGACTCCCAGCGGCAACAACAGCAGCGCCAGCAGCAGTAGGCGTTACACGCAAGGATGCATCGGAGGAATCCCAGGCAGGAGAGGACTCGTCAGAATTGCCAGTGACATGGCCTGCAGGACTATTGGCATTCCTGGGGAAGGAGGAAATTGACACTGAGGGAGTTGGTGGGGTGGTTTGCGTGAGCTTGGTTACAAGAGGAAGGGATTTACTGGTCAGTGGACTGCTTCCGCTGTCACCCAAAGTTTTTGAACTTGTCACTGACTTATTATGAATGCGCTGCAGGTGACGTATAAGGGAGGATGTTCCGAGGTGGTTAACGTCCTTACCCCTACTTATTACAGCTTGACAAAGGGAACACACGGCTTGACACCTGTTGTCCGCATTTCTGGTGAAATACCTCCACACCGAAGAGCTGATTTTTTTGGTATTTTCACCTGGCATGTCAACGGCCATATTCCTCCCACGGACAACAGGTGTCTCCCCGGGTGCCTGACTTAAACAAACCACCTCACCATCAGAATCCTCCTGGTCAATTTCCTCCCCAGCGCCAGCAACACCCATATCCTCCTCATCCTGGTGTACTTCAACACTGACATCTTCAATCTGACTATCAGGAACTGGACTGCGGGTGCTCCTTCCAGCACTTGCAGGGGGCGTGCAAATGGTGGAAGGCGCATGCTCTTCACGTCCAGTGTTGGGAAGGTCAGGCATCGCAACCGACACAATTGGACTCTCCTTGTGGATTTGGGATTTCGAAGAATGCACAGTTCTTTGCTGTGCTGCTTTTGCCAGCTTGAGTCTTTTCATTTTTCTAGCGAGAGGCTGAGTGCTTCCATCCTCATGTGAAGCTGAACCACTAGCCATGAACATAGGCCAGGGCCTCAGCCGTTCCTTGCCACTCCGTGTGGTAAATGGCATATTGGCAAGTTTACGCTTCTCCTCCGACAATTTTATTTTAGGTTTTGGAGTCCTTTTTTTACTGATATTTGGTGTTTTGGATTTGACATGCTCTGTACTATGACATTGGGCATCGGCCTTGGCAGACGACGTTGCTGGCATTTCATCGTCTCGGCCATGACTAGTGGCAGCAGCTTCAGCACGAGGTGGAAGTGGATCTTGATCTTTCCCTAATTTTGGAACCTCAACATTTTTGTTCTCCATATTTTAATAGGCACAACTAAAAGGCACCTCAGGTAAACAATGGAGATGGATGGATTGGATACTAGTATACAATTATGGACGGGCTGCCGAGTGCCGACACAGAGGTAGCCACAGCCGTGAACTACCGCACTGTACTGTGTCTGCTGCTAATATATAGACTGGTTGATAAAGAGATAGTATACTCGTAACTAGTATGTATGTATAAAGAAAGAAAAAAAAACCACGGTTAGGTGGTATATACAATTATGGACGGGCTGCCGAGTGCCGACACAGAGGTAGCCACAGCCGTGAACTACCGCACTGTACTGTGTCTGCTGCTAATATATAGACTGGTTGATAAAGAGATAGTATACTCGTAACTAGTATGTATGTATAAAGAAAGAAAAAAAAACCACGGTTAGGTGGTATATACAATTATGGACGGGCTGCCGAGTGCCGACACAGAGGTAGCCACAGCCGTGAACTACCGCACTGTACTGTGTCTGCTGCTAATATAGACTGGTTGATAAAGAGATAGTATACTCGTAACTAGTATGTATGTATAAAGAAAGAAAAAAAAACCACGGTTAGGTGGTATATACAATTATGGACGGGCTGCCGAGTGCCGACACAGAGGTAGCCACAGCCGTGAACTACCGCACTGTACTGTGTCTGCTGCTAATATATAGACTGGTTGATAAAGAGATAGTATACTCGTAACTAGTATGTATGTATAAAGAAAGAAAAAAAAACCACGGTTAGGTGGTATATACAATTATGGACGGGCTGCCGAGTGCCGACACAGAGGTAGCCACAGCCGTGAACTACCGCACTGTACTGTGTCTGCTGCTAATATATAGACTGGTTGATAAAGAGATAGTATACTCGTAACTAGTATGTATGTATAAAGAAAGAAAAAAAAACCACGGTTAGGTGGTATATACAATTATGGACGGGCTGCCGAGTGCCGACACAGAGGTAGCCACAGCCGTGAACTACCGCACTGTACTGTGTCTGCTGCTAATATAGACTGGTTGATAAAGAGATAGTATACTCGTAACTAGTATGTATGTATAAAGAAAGAAAAAAAAACCACGGTTAGGTGGTATATACAATTATGGACGGGCTGCCGAGTGCCGACACAGAGGTAGCCACAGCCGTGAACTACCGCACTGTACTGTGTCTGCTGCTAATATATAGACTGGTTGATAAAGAGATAGTATACTCGTAACTAGTATGTATGTATAAAGAAAGAAAAAAAAACCACGGTTAGGTGGTATATACAATTATGGACGGGCTGCCGAGTGCCGACACAGAGGTAGCCACAGCCGTGAACTACCGCACTGTACTGTGTCTGCTGCTAATATATAGACTGGTTGATAAAGAGATAGTATACTCGTAACTAGTATGTATGTATAAAGAAAGAAAAAAAAACCACGGTTAGGTGGTATATACAATTATGGACGGGCTGCCGAGTGCCGACACAGAGGTAGCCACAGCCGTGAACTACCGCACTGTACTGTGTCTGCTGCTAATATATAGACTGGTTGATAAAGAGATAGTATACTCGTAACTAGTATGTATGTATAAAGAAAGAAAAAAAAAACCACGGTTAGGTGGTATATACAATTATGGACGGGCTGCCGAGTGCCGACACAGAGGTAGCCACAGCCGTGAACTACCGCACTGTACTGTGTCTGCTGCTAATATAGACTGGTTGATAAAGAGATAGTATACTCGTAACTAGTATGTATGTATAAAGAAAGAAAAAAAAACCACGGTTAGGTGGTATATACAATTATGGACGGGCTGCCGAGTGCCGACACAGAGGTAGCCACAGCCGTGAACTACCGCACTGTACTGTGTCTGCTGCTAATATATAGACTGGTTGATAAAGAGATAGTATACTCGTAACTAGTATGTATGTATAAAGAAAGAAAAAAAAACCACGGTTAGGTGGTATATACAATTATGGACGGGCTGCCGAGTGCCGACACAGAGGTAGCCACAGCCATGAACTACCGCACTGTACTGTGTCTGCTGCTAATATATAGACTGGTTGATAAAGAGATAGTATACTCGTAACTAGTATGTATGTATAAAGAAAGAAAAAAAAACCACGGTTAGGTGGTATATACAATTATGGACGGGCTGCCGAGTGCCGACACAGAGGTAGCCACAGCCGTGAACTACCGCACTGTACTGTGTCTGCTGCTAATATATAGACTGGTTGATAAAGAGATAGTATACTGGTAACTAGTATGTATGTATAAAGAAAGAAAAAAAAACCACGGTTAGGTGGTATATACAATTATGGACGGGCTGCCGAGTGCCGACACAGAGGTAGCCACAGCCGTGAACTACCGCACTGTACTGTGTCTGCTGCTAATATATAGACTGGTTGATAAAGAGATAGTATACTCGGAACTAGTATGTATGTATAAAGAAAGAAAAAAAAACCACGGTTAGGTGGTATATACAATTATGGACGGGCTGCCGAGTGCCGACACAGAGGTAGCCACAGCCGTGAACTACCGCACTGTACTGTGTCTGCTGCTAATATAGACTGGTTGATAAAGAGATAGTATACTCGTAACTAGTATGTATGTATAAAGAAAGAAAAAAAAACCACGGTTAGGTGGTATATACAATTATGGACGGGCTGCCGAGTGCCGACACAGAGGTAGCCACAGCCGTGAACTACCGCACTGTACTGTGTCTGCTGCTAATATATAGACTGGTTGATAAAGAGATAGTATACTCGTAACTAGTATGTATGTATAAAGAAAGAAAAAAAAACCACGGTTAGGTGGTATATACAATTATGGACGGGCTGCCGAGTGCCGACACAGAGGTAGCCACAGCCGTGAACTACCGCACTGTACTGTGTCTGCTGCTAATATATAGACTGGTTGATAAAGAGATAGTATACTCGTAACTAGTATGTATGTATAAAGAAAGAAAAAAAAACCACGGTTAGGTGGTATATACAATTATGGACGGGCTGCCGAGTGCCGACACAGAGGTAGCCACAGCCGTGAACTACCGCACTGTACTGTGTCTGCTGCTAATATATAGACTGGTTGATAAAGAGATAGTATACTCGTAACTAGTATGTATGTATAAAGAAAGAAAAAAAAACCACGGTTAGGTGGTATATACAATTATGGATGGGCTGCCGAGTGCCGACACAGAGGTAGCCACAGCCGTGAACTACCGCACTGTACTGTGTCTGCTGCTAATATATAGACTGGTTGATAAAGAGATAGTATACTCGTAACTAGTATGTATGTATAAAGAAAGAAAAAAAAACCACGGTTAGGTGGTATATACAATTATGGACGGGCTGCCGAGTGCCGACACAGAGGTAGCCACAGCCGTGAACTACCGCACTGTACTGTGTCTGCTGCTAATATAGACTGGTTGATAAAGAGATAGTATACTACTAATATTATATATACTGGTGGTCAGGTCACTGGTCACTAGTCACACTGGCAGTGGCACTCCTGCAGCAAAAGTGTGCACTGTTTAATTTTAATATAATATTATGTACTCCTGGCTCCTGCTATAACCTATAACTGGCACTGCAGTAGTGCTCCCCAGTCTCCCCCACAATTATAAGCTGTGTGAGCTGAGCAGTCAGACAGATATATAATATATATAGATGATGCAGCACACTGGCCTGAGCCTGAGCAGTGCACACAGATATGGTATGTGACTGACTGAGTCACTGTGTGTATCGCTTTTTTCAGGCAGAGAACGGATATATTAAATAAACTGCACTGTGTGTCTGGTGGTCACTCACTATATAATATATTATGTACTCCTGGCTCCTGCTATAACCTATAACTGGCACTGCAGTAGTGCTCCCCAGTCTCCCCCACAATTATAAGCTGTGTGAGCTGAGCAGTCAGACAGATATATATAATATTATATATAGATAATAGATGATGCAGCACACTGGCCTGAGCCTGAGCAGTGCACACAGATATGGTATGTGACTGAGTCACTGTGTGCTGTGTATCGCTTTTTTCAGGCAGAGAACGGATTATAAATAAAACTGGTGGTCACTGGTCACTATCAGCAAAACTCTGCACTGTACTGAGTACTCCTAATGCTCCCCAAAATTAGTAAATCAAGTGTCTCTCTAATCTATTCTAAACGGAGAGGACGCCAGCCACGTCCTCTCCCTATCAATCTCAATGCACGTGTGAAAATGGCGGCGACGCGCGGCTCCTTATATAGAATCCGAGTCTCGCGATAGAATCCGAGCCTCGCGAGAATCCGACAGCGTCATGATGACGTTCGGGCGCGCTCGGGTTAACCGAGCAAGGCGGGAAGATCCGAGTCGCTCGGACCCGTGAAAAAAAACATGAAGTTCTGGCGGGTTCGGATTCAGAGAAACCGAACCCGCTCATCTCTAGTCATTATGTGTATAGGGGCACTAATAATGTGCAGCAAATGTGTAGGGGGCACTATGTGTGTCATTATGTGTATAAGGGCATTAATAATGTGCGGCATATGTGTAACAGGGTACTACTGTATGTGCGTCATTATGTGTATAGGGGCACTAATAATGTGCAGCAAATGTGTAGGGGGCACTATGTGTGTCATTATGTGTATAAGGGCATTAATAATGTGCGGCATATGTGTAAGGGACATTATGTGTAAAAGGGCATTAATAAAGGTTGTCATAATGTGTAAGGTGCATTATGTTTATAAGGACATTAATGTGTCTAATGTGTAAGGGGCATTATTGTGTGGAATTGTGTATAAATGCATTACTAATGTGTGGCATTATGTGTATAAGGTGCTCTACTATGTGGCGTTGCATATAGAAAGGGCACTACTGTGTCGTCTAATGTGAATAAAGAGCAATAAGGTGTGGTATAATGTGAATAAGGAGCAATTCAGTGTGATGTAATGTGAATAAGAGGCTCTAATGTGAGGAGTAACGTTTATAAGGTAAAGTGATACTACTGTGGGATGTAATATGAATTATGAACACTATCGCAAGATAAAATGTGAATAAAGTTGCAGCACTGTGTGGCGTAATTGGAATTGGGGTTACTATTGTGTGGCCATGCCCCTTCCCACCAAGAAGATGCCCCTTTTTGGGCTGTGCGTCAAATGTGCAAACTTTTCCTATTTAAAATATAGGGGGTACAAGGACTGCTATGGGTGAGGGGTGATGGTGCTGGGAAAGAGGTGCAAGGTCAGAGGCAGAACCAGCGGTGGTGCTAGGGGGCACCAGCCAAAATCTTGCCTAGGGCATCATATTGGTTAGGGCCGGCTCTGCCAGCTCACATATGGTAGATGCTGCTGCTGATGATGTCACAATGCGTTACTGGTCACTATGATGTCACAGGCTGATCACATTCTCTCAGCTACTTGGCTTTGGGATCACTCCTTGTTTGGAGACCGACTAAAGAGGCATCATGGGCTGTTGCGGCAGCAAGTGTTGCGGAAATGATGAGGCAGATAACGCTGTGGAGATTGTGGCACCTTGCAGACAGCAGGATCCTGTAATCATCCCAATAGAGGCAGATCCAGAATTATTCTTCGCTCATGCTAACATTCTGATGAAAATTATCGCCACCCCGCCCATGTACAAGCGACGCAAGGTACAGGAATTTAAACGCTACAGATTCAAACCCAAGCTCTCCACCATATATGAGGAGGAGGAACCTGCTGAGTAGAGCGACAGCGGAGCAGAGGACATCACTGACTCCGGGAGCACAGAGGTAGTGTGTGGCGCTGCATGTGCAGGATGGGGGTCCAGGTCCCCAATTTATCACACCCTGGACTTTACTGCGTGTGAGGAACCTACGGAGGAGCACGTGGAGGAGAGCGGTGAGACGGAGCAGAGGACAACACTGACTCCAGCACTGAGCGTTATGACCCAGATGATGTCCTAATGCTGATCCTCATCGTAACATGGTTACTCAGACTCTACATTTACTTCTTCACTGCTGTAGCCACATAGTGTGAGGAAACTACTGACTATGAAAGTGCTGGCAGATTATATTCATTTATCTATGGACTCTCTGCAGAGAGCTAGATGGATGGGGCAAAGCCAACTGCGGCCCACATTGCCGACATGGTGAGGAGAGAAGAGTCGGCAGGAGAATGAACTCCATTTATATATATGTATATTTGTCTATCTATCTATCTATCTATCTATCTATCTATCTATCTATCTATCTATCTATCTATCTATCTATCTATCTATCTATCACCATTTTATAATAAAACAATGTATAATGGCAGAACGTGAGTGCGTCTGATGTGTTTGTGACACAATCCCGGCTCACACGCCACTGGTGTACACCTACATACATCATGTAAGTTTTGCTAGTTTGCATATACAGGAAATTGTGTTGATTTAGATAACGCATTTTACAGCTGCAGAATGTGACGCACAGGCGTTCCAACTCGGAATCAGCCCCATAGTGTTATATAGGCATTGGTACTGGTAACTATGACGCCATAAGACGTTGCTAATGCTGAACACAAATTCTATTGCTTACAAAGTGTAATGAAATCTTGTGTAACATGCACAGCCGACGGGGCACCAGCGATGAATGAGCACGGGGCCGCGCATCGTTCATCGCTGGTGACTCCACACTCAAAGATATGAACGTTATCTCGTTCAATAATAAACGAGATCGTTCATATCTTTGAAGATTGTCGGCCAGTGTGTAGGGCCTATCAGCCAAGCAAGGCCAAAGCAGGAGACAGTTTGTAAATAGCAAGCTGGTTGTTTTAAGTGCTAGATGGAATAGCACAGTGCTGACCCCAGATAAACAACACACAGATGAGAATGGTAAGTAGCACCTGGAGAGAGTTTCTTACTGCATGCAGAGGTGGAAGCTGACTGTGGAAGGAGTTGTAGCAGATCTGGATGGCTGGAGCCTGTAGTTCCACGGAGACACTGGAGCAAGGAAATCACTGGAGCCAGAAGACGCTGTACATTGGATTTTTTTTCCAGTGCTCGCCGTGATCTGTTGGTGCAAGGACAAAAACTGGGGTGTGAGGTAGTCTTTTCAGACGAGGCCACGCCCATTTTATAGAGGCCATGCACCCTTTGCAGGGAGCACGCATTTATATCTATGCTTTTTATATCTATGGGGCGGGTGCATTTTTTTGTTATGTCAATGGGGGGGGGGGGGGGTGCGCATTCTTAAATCTCGCACTGGGAGCCAAATTGGCTATAAACCGCACTGGTAACATAGTGTGGGCGTGTTATTGGGGTCACACGGGTGTGTTACAGATAGTGATTACATACAGAGACGCTGAATTGCGCATGTTGGAGGCCATACTCAGACAGATGACGTGCACCTAGCATAGGGCTGGTGAAAGTGTTATTGGTGCGAGCGATGGTGGCGTGTAAAGCATGATTGCAGCGTCTGTACACACTGACAGTAGCTGTCTGTATACTTGTATATTCAGAAGCATGGCTGTATACCAGGGAAGGGCTTTGTAGCAGCATTAGCATAGAGCAGTGGCGGATTTAGG
Organism: Pseudophryne corroboree; assembly: GCF_028390025.1. Lineage (NCBI taxonomy): Eukaryota > Metazoa > Chordata > Amphibia > Anura > Myobatrachidae > Pseudophryne > Pseudophryne corroboree. The sequence goes on from NC_086445.1 coordinate 553,426,435, forward strand.
GGGGGGGCACCAAGGCACGTGCCCCCCCTGTCATTTTTAGTGCAGACTGACATGCGGACGAGCGTTCGCATGTCAGTCTGCGGTCTCGTTTCCTCCCCTGCTGTTAGGGACACGGAGGGCACAGTGCGCGCCTCTCCTGTGTCCCTCCTGGGTCTCCGGCGGCCGCTGGTCTCATAAAGGAAGTGCCGTTCGTGAGCACTTCCTTTATTACAGTGACCCGCGGCCGCCGGAGACACAGGAGGGACACAGGGAGGCGTGCACTGTGCCCTCCGTGTCCCTCCTAACAGCAGGGGAGCGGGGGGAGCAGCGGCGGCGGCGGAGGAAGGGGGGGGGGACGCACTGGGGGGGAATATCTGGCACTGGGGGCATATTTGGCAGGGAGGGGGGGGAGAATATCTGGCACTGGGGACATATATGGCACTGGGGAGGGAATATCTGGCACTGGGGGCATATTTGGCAGGGAGGGGGGGGGGAGAATATCTGGCACTGGGGACATATATGGCACTGGGGGGAATATCTGGCACTGGGGGCATATATGGCACTGGGGGGGGGAATATCTGGCACTGGGGGCATATGTGGCACTGGGGGCATATGTGCACTGGGGGGGGAATATCTGGCACTGGGGCATATGTGGCACTGGGGGCATATATAGCACTGGGGGGGGGGCGATATCTGGCACTGGGGGCATATGTGGCACTGTCGGGGAATATCTGGCACTGGGGGTATATGTGTACCTGGCACATGGGGGGGGGCTATATTTGGCACTGGGGGCATGTGAGTACCTGGCACCGTGGGGGAATATCTGGCACTGGGGACATATGTGGCACTGGGAGCACAGCCCTAGCAACAAGGACTACCTCCTAGCAATGAGCATGACACCCAGTGCATGAAACCCCTGGCAACGAGCATGACACCCAGTGCATGAAACCCCTGGCAACGAGCATGACACCCAGTGCATGAAACCCCTGGCAACGAGCATGACACCCTGAGCATGAAAACCCCTGGCACCGTGCATGGAACCAAGAGCATGAAACCCCTGGCAACGAGCATGACACCCAGTGCATGAAACCCCTGACAACGAGCAGGTATTTGAAAAGTAATTAGAAGCCTTACTGTAGGACTTAATGTGTAATGGGCATTATGGTGTGTGGCATAATGTATCACGGACATTGCGGTGTGTGTCATAATGTGTCACAGGCATTACGGTGTATGGTATACTATATCGCTGGCATTGTGATATGTGGTATAATGTCTCAGGGTCATTGCAGTGTGTGGCATAATGTATCACGGACATTGCGGTGTGTGTCATAATGTGTCAGGCATTACGGTGTGTGGTATACTATATCACGGGCATTGTGGTATGTGGTATAATGTCTCAGGGTCATTGCAGTGTGGCATAATATATAACGGGCATTGCGGTGTGTGGCATAGGGTATAACAGGCATTGCGGTATGTGTCACAGGCATTACGGTGTATGGTATACTATATCACGGGCATTGTGGTATAATGTCTCAAGGTCATTGCAGTGTGTGGCATAATGTGTCACAGACATTGTATGTGCTATAATGTATCAGGGGCAGTGCAGTGTGTAGCATAATGTATAACGGGCATTGCGATTCCTGTCATAATGTGTCACAGGCATTACGGTGTGTGGCATAATGTGTCTGGGGCATTACAGTGTGTGCATATTGTGTCATGTGCATTATTGTGTGTGGAATAATGTCTAAGGGCCATTGCAGTATGTGGAATAATGTATACTGGGCATTACTATAAGGAGGAAAAATGACAAATAATGTAAGGGGCATGAATCAGGATTATTTTTCTTTCCTGTGGTGGCCAACGTCTGGGCGTGCAGGTTGCAAAACTGGGGTATAAGGTAGTCTTTTCCTGCAATACCACGCCCATTCCAACGAAGCCACGCCCATTCCAATGAAGCCACGCCCCTTATGGTGCCCCCCCTGTAATTTTTTTCTGGATCCGCCCCTGGCATAGAGTCACAGACGCAGCTGCAGCATAAGATGCAAGACAGGCCACAACTGCGCCCAACTCACATCCAGGCCTTATGAGAAGGGATCCCGCCACCTCCACAAACCCCAACCCCTCAATAGACCCTGCCCCATCTAGGGTTGCTTTAAGAAATTTCCCAGACTGGTTTCCCATCCCACTCCGCCCCTGGTATATAACAAGGGATGTTACTGTCAGTGTATCTCTTCTGTTATATACACACAGTGTATATCTCATCACTATCACGCTGTTATGTCTCCTGGTTCCTGAGTATATAACAAGGGATGTTACTGTCAGTATATCTTTTCTGTTATATACACACAGTGTATATCTCATCACTATCACGCTGTTATGTCTCCTGGTTCCTGAGTATATAACAAGGGGTGTTACTGTCAGTGTATCTCTCCTGTTATATACACACAGTGTATTTCTCATCACTATCACGCTGTTATGTCTCCTGGTTCCTGAGTATATAACAAGGGGTGTTACTGTCAGTGTATCTCTCCTGTTATATACACACAGTGTATTTCTCAACACTATCACGCTGTTATGTCTCCTGGTTCCTGAGTATATAACAAGGGGTGTTACTGTCAGTGTATCTCTCCTGTTATATACACACAGTGTATTTCTCATCACTATCACGCTGTTATGTCTCCTGGTTCCTGAGTATATAACAAGAGGTGTTACTGTCAGTGTATCTCTTCTGTTATATACACACAGTGTATATCTCATCACTATCACGCTGTTATGTCTCCTGGTTCCTGAGTATATAACAAGGGATGTTACTGTCAGTGTATCTCTCCTGTTATATACACACAGTGTATATCTCATCACTATCACGCTGTTATGTCTCCTGGTTCCTGAGTATATAACAAGGGGTGTTACTGTCAGTGTATCTCTCCTGTTATATACACACAGTGTATTTCTCATCACTATCACGCTGTTATGTCTCCTGGTTCCTGAGTATATAACAAGGGATGTTACTGTCAGTGTATCTCTTCTGTTATATACACACAGTGTATTTCTCATCACTATCACGCTGTTATGTCTCCTGGTTCCTGAGTATATAACAAGGGGTGTTACTGTCAGTGTATCTCTTCTGTTATATACACACAGTGTATATCTCATCACTATCACGCTGTTATGTCTCCTGGTTCCTGAGTATATAACAAGGGGTGTTACTGTCAGTATATCTCTTCTGTTATATACACACAATGTATTTCTCATCACTATCACGCTGTAATGTCTCCTGGTTCCTGAGTATATAACAAGGGGTGTTACTGTCAGTATATCTCTCCTGTTATATACACACACTGTATTTCTCAAAACTATCACGCTGTTATGTCTCCTGGTTCCTGAGTATATAACAAGGGGTGTTACTGTCAGTGTATATCTTCTGTTATATACACACAGTGTATATCTCATCACTATCACGCTGTTATGTCTCCTGGTTCCTGAGTATATAACAAGGGGTGTTACTGTCAGTGTATCTCTTCTGTTATATACACACAGTGTATTTCTCATCACTATCACGCTGTTATGTCTCCTGGTTCCTGAGTATATAACAAGGGGTGTTACTGTCAGTGTATCTCTCCTGTTATATACACACAGTGTATATCTCATCACTATCACGCTGTTATGTCTCCTGGTTCCTGAGTATATAACAAGGGGTGTTACTGTCAGTATATCTCTGCTGTTATATACACACAATGTATTTCTCATCACTATCACGCTGTAATGTCTCCTGGTTCCTGAGTATATAACAAGGGGTGTTACTGTCAGTATATCTCTCCTGTTATATACACACACTGTATTTCTCATCACTATCACGCTGTTATGTCTCCTGGTTCCTGAGTATATAACAAGGGGTGTTACTGTCAGTGTATATCTTCTGTTATATACACACAGTGTATATCTCATCACTATCCCGCTGTTATGTCTCCTGGTTCCTGAGTATATAACAAGGGGTGTTACTGTCAGTGTATCTCTTCTGTTATATACACACAGTGTATTTCTCATCACTATCACGCTGTTATGTCTCCTGGTTCCTGAGTATATAACAAGGGGTGTTACTGTCAGTGTATCTCTCCTGTTATATACACACAGTTTATATCTCATCACTATCACGCTGTTATGTCTCCTGGTTCCTGAGTATATAACAAGGGGTGTTACTGTCAGTATATCTCTCCTGTTATATACACACAGTGCATACCTCCCAACTTTATCCCCTTCCAAAGAGGGACACACACGCGGCGAAGCCACGCGCGCTCCCGAAAAAGGGGTGTGGTCTAAGTAAAAGGAGGCGTGGTTTTGCGGAGGACCCACGATCGCGAGCAACGCCCCGTTTTCGTAACTGAGGGTGCATGCCCAGCGCTCTGTGAGCCGCTGGCATGCCCCCTCTCCCTCTGACTTCAGTGAATAGACGCTGTGCGCATTGACAGAGACTCCCAACTGCCCCCCCCACCGCGGGACACTGCGGCCCGCGGGTGGGACAGCGGGATAGTCCCCAAAAAACGGGACTGTCCCGCGAAAATCGGGACAGTTGGGAGGTATGACAGTGTATATCTCATCACTATCACGCTGTTATGTCTCCTGGTTCCTGAGTATATAACAAGGGGTGTTACTGTCAGTGTATCTCTCCTGTTATATACACACAGTGTATATCTCATCACTATCACGCTGTTATGTCTCCTGGTTCCTGAGTATATAACAAGGGGTGTTACTGTCAGTGTATCTCTCCTGTTATATATACACAGTGTATTTCTCATCACTATCACGCTGTTATGTCTCCTGGTTCCTGAGTATATAACAAGGGGTGTTACTGTCAGTGTATCTCTTCTGTTATATACACACAATGTATTTCTCATCACTATCACGCTGTTATGTCTCCTGGTTCCTGAGTATATAACAAGGGGTGTTACTGTCAGTATATCTCTTCTGTTATATACACACAGTGTATTTCTCATCACTATCACGCTGTTATGTCTCCTGGTTCCTGAGTATATAACAAGGGGTGTTACTGTCAGTGTATATCTTCTGTTATATACACACAGTGTATATCTCATCACTATCACGCTGTTATGTCTCCTGGTTCCTGAGTATATAACACGTGTATATCTCATCACTATCACGCTGTTATGTCTCCTGGTTCCTGAGTATATAACAAGGGGTGTTACTGTCAGTGTATCTCTTCTGTTATATACACACAGTGTATTTCTCATCACTATCACGCTGTTATGTCTCCTGGTTCCTGAGTATATAACAAGGGGTGTTACTGTCAGTGTATCTCTTCTGTTATATACACACAGTGTATATCTCATCACTATCACGCTGTTATGTCTCCTGGTTCCTGAGTATATAACAAGGGGTGTTACTGTCAGTGTATCTCTCCTGTTATATACACACAGTGTATTTCTCATCACTATCACGCTGTTATGTCTCCTGGTTCCTGAGTATATAACAAGGGCTGTTACTGTCAGTATATCTCTTCTGTTATATACACACAGTGTATTTCTCATCACTATCACGCTGTTATGTCTCCTGGTTCCTGAGTATATAACAAGGGGTGTTACTGTCAGTGTATCTCTTCTGTTATATACACACAGTGTATTTCTCATCACTATCACGCTGTTATGTCTCCTGGTTTCTGAGTATATAACAAGGGGTGTTACTGTCAGTGTATCTCTTCTGTTATATACACACAGTGTTTATCTCATCACTATCACGCTGTTATGTCTCCTGGTTTCTGAGTATATAACAAAGGGTGTTACTGTCATTATATCTCTCCTGTTATATACACACAGTGTATTTCTCATCACTATCACGCTGTTATGTCTCCTGGTTCCTGAGTATATAACAAGGGGTGTTACTGTCAGTATATCTCTTCTGTTATATACACACAGTGTATATCTCATCACTATCACGCTGTTATGTCTCCTGGTTCCTGAGTATATAACAAGGGGTGTTACTGTCAGTGTATCTCTTCTGTTATATACACACAGTGTATTTCTCATCACTATCACGCTGTTATGTCTCCTGGTTCCTGAGTATATAACAAGGGGTGTTACTGTCAGTGTATGTCTTCTGTTATATACACACAGTGTATATCTCATCACTATCACGCTGTTATGTCTCCTGGTTCCTGAGTATATAACAAGGGATGTTACTGTCAGTGTATCTCTTCTGTTATATACACACAGTGTATATCTCATCACTATCACACTGTTATGTCTCCTGGTTCCTGAGTATATAACAAGGGATGTTACTGTCAGTGTATCTCTTCTGTTATATACACACAGTGTATTTCTCATCACTATCACGCTGTTATGTCTCCTGGTTCCTGAGTATATAACAAGGGATGTTACTGTCAGTGTATCTCTTCTGTTATATACACACAGTGTATTTCTCATCACTATCACGCTGTTATGTCTCCTGGTTCCTGAGTATATAACAAGGGATGTTACTGTCAGTGTATCTCTTCTGTTATATACACAGTGTATTTCTCATCACTATCACGCTGTTATGTCTCCTGGTTCCTGAGTATATAACAAGGGGTGTTACTGTCAGTGTATCTCTCCTGTTATATACAGTATACACACAGTGTATATCTCATCACTATCACTCTGTTATGTCTCCTGGATTTTGTGTCATTGTCAGAATTTGTGTCTGATACTTTGTTACATTTATTGTTCCAATAATACATTTATGTTATAAGAAAAGCAGCAGATTAGCGTCAGTTTGGCGGCATCTGACGGTGTATTTATTGTGCTACTTGGGAACGTTCAGCATCACTGAGGGACTCAGCTTGTTACTTATATCTCCAAGGGAGGCAGGTTGGTAAGTGACTATAGGCGGCACTGAGTAATGGTGCTGGTCCTGTCACTGGTCAGCGCTGGTAGAAACTAGTGATGTGCACCGGAAATTTTTCGGGTTTTGTGTTTTGGTTGTGGGTTCGGTTCCGCGGCCGTGTTTTGGATTCGGACGCGTTTTGGCAAAACGTCACCGAAAATTTTTTGTCGGATTCGGGTGTGTTTTGGATTCGGGTGTTTTTTTTTTTTAAAACCTAAAAAACAGCTTAAATCATAGAATTTGGGGGTCATTTTGATCCCATCGTATTATTAACCTCAATAACCATAATTTCCACTCATTTCCAGTCTATTCTGAACACCTCACACCTCACAATATTATTTTTAGTCCTAAAATTTGCACCGAGGTCGCTGGATGGCTAAGCTAAGCGTCACAAGTGGCTGACACAACACCTGGCCCATCTAGGAGTGGCACTGCAGTGTCAGGCAGGATGGCCCTTCAAAAAAATTGTCCCCAAACAGCACATGATGCAAAGAAAAAAAGAGGCGCACCAAGGTCGCTGTGTGACTAAGCTAAGCGACACAAGTGGCCGACACAAACACCTGGCCCATCTAGGAGTGGCACTGCAGTGTCAGGCAGGATGGCCCTTCAAAAAAATTGTCCCCAAACAGCACATGATGCAAAGAAAAAAAGAGGCGCACCAAGGTCGCTGTGTGACTAAGCTAAGCGACACAAGTGGCTGACACAAACACCTGGCCCATCTAGGAGTGGCACTGCAGTGTCAGGCAGGATGGCCCTTCAAAAAAATTGTCCCCAAACAGCACATGATGCAAAGAAAAAAAGAGGCGCACCAAGGTCGCTGTGTGACTAAGTTAAGCAACACAAGTGGCCGACACAAACACCTGGCCCATCTAGGAGTGGCACTGCAGTGTCAGGCAGGATGGCCCTTCAAAAAAATTGTCCCCAAACAGCACATGATGCAAAGAAAAAAAGAGGCGCACCAAGGTCGCTGTGTGACTAAGCTAAGCGACACAAGTGGCCGACACAAACACCTGGCCCATCTAGGAGTGGCACTGCAGTGTCAGGCAGGATGGCACTTCAAAAAAATAGTCCCCAAACAGCACATGATGCAAAGAAAAATGAAAGAAAAAAGAGGTGCAAGATGGAATTGTCCTTGGGCCCTCCCACCCACCCTTATGTTGTATAAACAGGACATGCACACTTTAATGAACCCATCATTTCAGTGACAGGGTCTGCCACACGACTGTGACTGAAATGACTGGTTGGTTTGGGCCCCCACCAAAAAAGAAGCAATCAATCTCTCCTTGCACAAACTGGCTCTACAGAGGCAAGATGTCCACCTCATCATCATCCTCCGATTCCTCACCCCTTTCACTGTGTACATCCCCCTCCTCACAGATTATTAATTCGTCCCCACTTGAATCCACCATCTCAGGTCCCCGTGTACTTTCTGGAGGCAATTGCTGCTGGTGAATGTCTCCACGGAGGAATTGATTATAATTCATTTTAATGAACATCATCTTCTCCACATTTTCTGGAAGTAACCTCGTACGCCGATTGCTGACAAGGTGAGCGGCTGCACTAAACACTCTTTCGGAGTACACACTGGAGGGAGGGCAACTTAGGTAGAATAAAGCCAGTTTGTGCAAGGGCCTCCAAATTGTCTCTTTTTCCTGCCAGTATACGTACGGACTGTCTGACGTGCCTACTTGGATGCAATCACTCATATAATCCTCCACCATTCTTTCAATGGTGAGAGAATCATATGAAGTGACAGTAGACGACATGTCAGTAATCGTTGGCAGGTCCTTCAGTCCGGACCAGATGTCAGCACTCGCTCCAGACTGCCCTGCATCACCGCCAGCGGGTGGGCTCGGAATTCTTAGCCTTTTCCTCGCACCCCGAGTTGCGGGAGAATGGGAAGGAGGAGATGGTGACGGGTCACGTTCCGCTTGACTTGACAATTTTCTCACCAGCAGGTCTTTGAACCTCTGCAGACTTGTGTCTGCCGGAAAGAGAGATACAACGTAGGTTTTAAATCTAGGATCGGGCACGGTGGCCAAAATGTAGTGCTCTGATTTCAACAGATTGACCACCCGTGAATCCTGGTTAAGCAAATTAAGGGCTCCATCCACAAGTCCCACATGCCTAGCGGAATCGCTCAGTTTTAGCTCCTCCTTCAATGTCTCCAGCTTCTTCTGCAAAAGCCTGATGAGGGGAATGACCTGACTCATGCTGGCAGTGTCTGACCTGACTTCACGTGTGGCAAGTTCAAAGGGTTGCAGAACCTTGCACAACGTTGAAATCATTCTCCACTGCGCTTGAGTCAGGTGCATTCCACCTCCTTTGCCTATATCATGGCCAGATGTATAGGCTTGAATGGCCTTTTGCTACTCCTCCATCCTCTGAAGCATATAGAGGGTTGAATTCCACCTCGTTACCACCTCTTGCTTCAGATGATGGCAGGGCAGGTTCAGGGATGTTTGGTGGTGCTCCAGTCTTCTGTATGCGGTGCCTGAATGCCGAAAGTGGCCCGCAATTCTTCGGGCCACCGACAGCATCTCTTGCACGCCCCTGTCGTTTTTTAAATAATTCTGCACCACCAAATTCAAGGTATGTGCAAAACATGGGACGTGATGGAATTTGCCCAGATGTAATGCACGCACAATATTGCTGGCGTTGTCCGATGTCACAAATCCCCAGGAGAGTCCAATTGGGGTAAGCCATTCTGCGATGATCTTCCTCAGTTGCCGTAAGAGGTTTTTAGCTGTGTGCCTATTCTGGAAAGCGGTGATACAAAGCGTAGCCTGCCTAGGAACGAGTTGGCGTTTGCGAGATGCTGCTACTGGTGCCGCCGCTGCTGTTCTTGCAGCGGGAGGCAATACATCTACCCAGTGGGCTGTCACAGTCATATAGTCCTGAGTCTGCCCTGCTCCACTTGTCCACATGTCCGTGGTTAAGTGGACATTGGGTACAACTGCATTTTTTAGGACACTGGTGACTCTTTTTCTGAGGTCTGTGTACATTTTCGGTATCGCCTGCCTAGAGAAATGGAACCTAGATGGTATTTGGTACCGGGGACACAGTACCTCAATGAAGTCTATAGTTGGCTCTGAATTAACGATGGATACCGGAACCACGTTTCTCACCGCCCAGGCTGCCAAGGCCTGAGTTATCTGCTTTGCAGCAGGATGACTGCTGTGATATTTCATCTTCCTCGCAAAGGACTGTTGGACAGTCAATTGCTTACTGGAAGTAGTACAAGTGGTCTTCCGACTTCCCCTCTGGGATGATGATCGACTCCCAGCAGCAACAACAGTAGCGCAAGCAGCAGTAGGCGTTACACTCAAGGATGCATCGGAGGAATCCCAGGCAGGAGAGGACTCGTCAGACTTGCCAGTGACATGGCCTGCAGGACTATTGGCTTTCCTGGGTAAGGAGGAAATTGACACTGAGGGAGTTGGTGGTGTGGTATGCAGGAGCTTGGTTACAAGAGGAAGGGATTTAGTGGTCAGTGGACTGCTTTCGCTGTCATCCAAAGTTTTTGAACTTGTCACTGACTTATGATGAATGCGCTGCAGGTGACGTATAAGGGAGGATGTTCCGAGGTGGTTAACGTCCTTATCCCTACTTATTACAGCTTGACAAAGGCAACACACGGCTTGACACCTGTTGTCCGCATTTGTGTTGAAATAATTCCACACCGAAGAGCTGATTTTTTTTGTATTTTGACCAGGCATGTCAATGGCCATATTCCTCCCACGGACAACAGGTGTCTCCCCGGGTGCCTGACTTAAACAAACCACCTCACCATCAGAATCCTCCTTGTCAATTTCCTCCCCAGCGCCAGCAACACCCATATCTTCATCCTGGTGTACTTCAACAGTGACATCTTCAATTTGACTATCAGGAACTGAACTGCGGGTGCTCCTTCCAGCACTTGCAGGGGGCGTGCAAATGGTGGAAGGCGCAAGCTCTTCCCGTCCAGTGTTGGGAAGGTCAGGCATCGCAACCGACACAATTGGACTCTCCTTGGGGATTTGTGATTTCGAAGAACGCACAGTTCTTTGCTGTGCTTTTGCCAGCTTAAGTCTTTTCTTTTTCTAGCGAGAGGATGAGTGCTTCCATCCCCATGTGAAGCTGAACCACTAGCCATGAACATAGGCCAGGGCCTCAGCCGTTCCTTGCCACTCCATGTCGTAAATGGCATATTGGCAAGTTTACGCTTCTCCTCAGACACTTTTAATTTTGATTTTTGGGTCATTTTACTGAACTTTTGTGTTTTGGATTTTACATGCTCTCTACTATGACATTGAGCATCGGCCTTGGCAGACGACGTTGATGGCATTTCATTGTCTCGGCCATGACTAGTGGCAGCAGCTTCAGCACGAGGTGGAAGTGGATCTTGATCTTTCCCTATTTTAACCTCCACATTTTTGTTCTCCATATTTTAATGTGTGGAATTATATGCCAGTATCAATAGCAATGGCCTACTACTATATATACTGCGCACAACTAAAATGCACCACAGTTATAGAATGTAGATGGATAGTATACTTAATGGATGACGAGTGACGACACAGAGGTAGGTACACAGCAGCGGCCTACCGTACTGCTATATATAGTATACTGGTGGACACTGTCAGCAAACTGCAAAACTAAAATGCACCACAGGTATAGAATGTAGATGGATAGTATACTTAATGGATGACGAGTGACGACACAGAGGTAGGTACACAGCAGTGGCCTACCGTACTGCTATATATAGTATACTGGTGGACACTGTCAGCAAACTGCAAAACTAAAATGCACCACAGGTATAGAATGTAGATGGATAGTATACTTAATGGATGACGAGTGACGACACAGAGGTAGGTACACAGCAGTGGCCTACCGTACTGCTATATATAGTATACTGGTGGACACTGTCAGCAAACTGCAAAACTAAAATGCACCGCAGGTATAGAATGTAGATGGATAGTATACTTAATGGATGACGAGTGACGACACAGAGGTAGGTACACAGCAGTGGCCTACCGTACTGCTATATATAGTATACTGGTGGACACTGTCAGCAAACTGCAAAACTAAAATGCACCACAGGTATAGAATGTAGATGGATAGTATACTTAATGGATGGCGAGTGACGACACAGAGGTAGGTACACAGCAGTGGCCTACCGTACTTCTATATATAGTATACTGGTGGACACTGTCAGCAAACTGCAAAACTAAAATGCACCACAGGTATAGAATGTAGATGGATAGTATACTTAATGGATGACGAGTGACGACACAGAGGTAGGTACACAGCAGTGGCCTACCGTACTGCTATATTTAGTATACTGGTGGACACTGTCAGCAAACTGCAAAACTAAAATGCACCACAGGTATAGAATGTAGATGGATAGTATACTTAATGGATGACGAGTGACGACACAGAGGTAGGTATACAGCAGTGGCCTACCGTACTGCTATATATAGTATACTGGTGGACACTGTCAGCAAACTGCAAATCTAAAATGCACCACAGGTATAGAATGTAGATGGATAGTATACTTAATGGATGACGACACAGAGGTAGGTACAGCAGTGCACTCTGCACTGTACTCCTCCTATATAATATTAATTATACTGGTGGTCCCCAGTCCCCACAATAAAGCTGCACACTGAGCACAGATATGGAGTGTTTTTCAGGCAGACAACGTATACTGGTGGTCACTGTCAGCAAAACTCTGCACTGTACTCCTGCTATAGCTGCTCCCCAGTCCCCACAATTAAGCAGTGTGAGCACTCAGCACAGATATATTATGCAGCACACTGAGCACAGATATGGTATGGAGCGTTTTTTTCAGGCAGAGAACGGATAAAAACTGGTGGTCACTTATCAGCAAAACTCTGCACTGTACTCCTAACAGCTGCTCCCCAATCCTCCCCACAATTAAGCAATAAACAACCAATCAACTGTCTTCTACAATAAACGTAGAGGACGCCAGCCACGTCCTCTCCCTATCATCTCCAATGCACGAGTGAAAATGGCGGTGACGCGCGGCTGCTTATATAGAATCCGAATCTCGTGAGAATCCGACAGCGGGATGATGACGTTCGGGCGCGCTCGGGTTAGCCAAGCACGGCGGGAAGGTTCTAACCTGCCTCAGACCCGTGTAAACAAGGTGAATTTCGGGGGGGGTTCGGTTTCCGAGAAACCGAACCCGCTCATCACTAGTAGAAACTTATTGTCATTACAATCCCTTGGTATCAGGCCAGCTCACATATGGTAGATGCTGCTGCTGATGATGTCACAATGCGTTACTGGTCACTATGATGTCACAGGCTGATCACATTCTCTCAGCTACTGTACTTGGCTTTGGGATCACTCCTTGTTTGGAGACCGACTAAAGAGGCATAATGGGCTGCTGCGGCAGCAAGTGTTGCGGAAATGATGAGGCGGATAATGCTGTGGAGATTGCTGCACCTTGCAGACAGCAGGATCCTGTAATCATCCCAATAAAGGCAGATCCAGAATTATTCTTCGCTCATGCTAACATTCTGATGAAAATTATCGCCACCCCACCCATGTACAAGCGACGCAAGGTACAGGAATTTAAACGCTACAGATTCAAACCCAAGCTCTCCACCATATATGAGGAGGAGGAACCTGCTGAGTAGAGCGACAGCGCAGCAGAGGACATCACTGACTCCGGGAGCACAGAGGTAGTGCGTGGCGCTGAACGTGCAGGATGGGGGTCCAGGTCCCCAATTTATCACACCCTGGACTTTACTGTGTGTGAGGAACCTGCGGAGGAGCACGTGGAGGAGAGCGGTGAGACGGAGCAGAGGACAACACTGACTCTGGCACTGAGCGTTATGACCCAGATGATGTCGTAATGCTGATCCTCATTGTAACATGGTTACTCAGACTCTACATTTACTACTTCACTGCTGTAGTCACATAGTGTGAGGAAACTACTGACTATGAAAGTGCTGGCAGATTATATTCATTTATCTATGGACTCTCTGCAGAGAGCTAGATGGATGGGGCAACGCTAACTGCGACCCACATTGCCGACATGGTGAGGAGAGGAGAGTCGGCAGGAGAATGAACTCCATTTGTATATATGTATATTTGTATATTTATCTATCTATCTATCTGTCTATCTATCTATCTATCTATCTATCTATCACCATTTTATAATAAAAAATGTATAATGGCAGAATGTGAGTGCGTCTGATGTGTGTGTGACACAATCTCGGCTCACACGCCGCTGGTGCACACCTACATACATCTTGTACGTTTTGCTAATTTGCATATACAGGAAGTTGTGTTGATTTAGATAACGCATTTTACAGCAGCAGAATGTGACGCACAGGCGTTCCAACTCGGAATCAACCCCATAGTGTTATATAGGCATTGGTACTGGTAACTATGACGCCATAAGACGTTGGTAACGCTGAACACAAATTCTATTGCTTACAAAGTGTAATGAAATCTTGTGTAACATAAGGTGTAATAGACCCCCTACATTACATTACTGTGGATATAAGAAGTCACCCCAGGGTTCTGTGTATAACACAGAGCCGGCCATAGGCATAGGTAAACTAGGCAATTGCCTATGGCATTCGATATGCCTAGGGGCATCAGCAGCTTCTGCTGATTAAAATGATATACAGCATGCCTATATTCTGTGTGCAGCATTTCATATGCAGATACAGCCACAGTCTCACACAGTATATAGGCATTCTGCATATAATTTTAATCAGCAGAAGCTACTTGTGCAACCTAGCCACATTGCAATGCAAATAAGATGCATTTTCATTAAAAAAAAAAGGCACCGGACATTTGCAATGCTGCCAGCTGACTCACGCCAGGCATCTCCTGCTGCATGGCGCATTGAGGCAAGATTTACGAGGACACATCTGTATCCAAGCAGAGGCAGAGGTCATGGTGTTAGTGGCAGTGTGAGTGCTGTGTGCATGTGAGTGGGTTGGTTGTGCAGTAGTGTTCGGAATATGTGTAAGGAGCATTATGTGTGTTATGTAAAAATGATTTAATAATGTGCATTATGTGTATAAGGGCATTAATAATGTGCGGCATATGTGTAAGGGACATTATGTGTAAAAGGGCATTAATAAAGGTTGTCATAATGTGTAAGGTGCATTATGTTTATAAGGACATTAATAATGTGTCTCATATGTGTAAGGGACATTACTGTGTGGAATTATGTGTATAAATGCATTACTAATGTGTGGCATTATGTGTATAAGGTGCTCTACTATGTGGCGTTGCATATAGAAAGGGCACTACGGTGTCATCTAATGTGAATAAAGAGCAATAGGGTATGGTGTAATGTGAATAAGGAGCAATTCAGTGTGATGTAATGTGAATAAGGGGCTCTACTGTGAGGAGTAACGTTTATAAGGTAAAGTGATACTGCTGTGAGATGTAATGTGAATTATAGACACTATCGTATGATCAAATGTGAATAAAATTGCAGTACTGTGTGGCGTAATTTTAATTTGGGTTACTATTGTGTGGCCATGCCCCTTGCCAGCAAAAACACACCCCTTTTGAGCTGTGCGCCAAATGTGCAAACTGTTCCTATTTAAAATATAGGGGGTACAAACACCAAAATAAGGACTGTTATGAGGTGAGGGGTGATGGTGCTGGGAAAGAGGTGCAAGATCAGAGGCGGAAGCAGCGGTGGTGCTAGGGGGCACCAGCCAAAATCTTGCCTAGGGCATCATATTGGTTAGGGCCGGCTCTGCTCCCAGCATGTCACACTACACAGTCTAACACAGCCTAAAGATGGCTCCAGCACAAGCTTAGTAATGATCTCTGTGGCCATCTTGGGTAAGGCATGAAGCCTACCTGGAGAACAAGAATACTGGAATCTGTGCAGTAACACACTCCTGTTTCAACTGCCCTCACCCCCATAGTGATGCCACTGTGTCAATGACAGATGGCTATTTAAAGCAACTGGCAGCAATGAAACTCAATCACCAGGATGTGACCCCAATACCCAAACTCAGAAGAAGAAAAAAACATGCCAGCACAGAAGCACCCATAACAATTGTAGTAATAGTCCACAAATATGTAGTTTCTAACACAGTTATAACATTATGGTATGTTAGATGCTGAATGGGTGGTGGCTGTTACATATAGGGGACCAATATGTACAACCCAGCCATTAACACCACATGATTATAAAGAACAAACTGATATGGTCATTTTATTAGGAATTCTGGAAGTAAGGAAAGCTCTGTCTACTACTACAATAAGGGAGGAAGGCAGACAAAAGGGGGAAATCACTGCAAAAGGTCAAGGAGGCACAGACTCAGTACTGTTGTACATAGCTTATGTCAGTAAGCTCAGGGGTACTCTCATTTGAAGGAGGGGAGACCCCTTTTTCAAATTATGTGTCCAGTTACAAATCACTATTTATTAGCAGTTTTGTTTGGCAAGCCCATAACAGGACTGCACTGAGCCCTGTGCCTGCCACCCCATCTGGTCGTTGACGCCATGGTGTCAGGCTGAGGAGGTGGGGCTACTGTTAAGTGAAGACTGCCTGGAGTGTCCTCTGGATTCTCCAGGTGGCTGCACAAATTGCAGAGTACTTTCCTATAGCATCTTAAGGACACTCCAACCAACACTGCCGCAGGCAGAGATACTGGATGCCATTCTAAGCACCTTGCTAGCCAGATTCAGAGACCATGGGGCACTGATGGTGCCGCCCACAGAGCCCTTAGTTATGGCCCTGTTGTTTGATGACCACATGTACACACAAGACAATAACAGGCTACACTACAGAAAACATTAAGCAACCCAGGCATAATGTGAGGATGTTATAATGGGTGGTCTTCAGTCTGCCGGCGGTCGGGCTCCCGGCGACCAGCATACCGGCGCCGGGAGCCCGACAGCCGGCATACCGACACTTATTCTCCCTCGTGGGGGTCCACGACCCCCCTGGAGGGAGAATAAAATAGTGTGGCGCGCGTAGCGCGCCACCGTGCCCGTAGCGTGGCGAGCACAGCGAGCCCGCAAGGGGCTCATTTGCGCTCGCCACACTGTCGGTAAGCCGGCAGTCGGGCTCCCGGCGCCGGTATGCTGGTCGCCGGGAGCCCGACCGCCGGCATACCGACACTTATTCTCCCTCGTGGGGGTCCACGACCCCCCCCTGGAGGGAGAATAAAATAGTGTAGCGCGCCACCGTGCCCGTGGCGTGGCGAGCACAGCGAGCCCGCAAGGGGCTCATTTTTGCTCGCCACACTGTCGGTAAGCCGGCAGTCGGGCTCCCGGCGCCGGTATGCTGGTCGCCGGGAGCCCGACCGCCGGCATATCGTAGTGAACCCGTTATAATGCCCAGACCTCAACATCCTGACTCCTAGAAACTATGGGGACACCTAATTTAAAAGAGGACATACCTTTTTTCAACTGATATACCCCTTAGTAATAATACTGTAACATCCTACACTACAGAAATCAAGTCCAAAAATTGGACTGGGTTTAGAATCCCCAGATCTACACCATGTTGGCTTCAGTAAACACTGTGTACACTCACCTGATGCTATAGGTCAGGGGTGTTGGAATTTTGGGAGCAAGGGGGAAGCTCACTTCCGCCATACATGAGAGAGGCGCCATCCACCCGGTCCCGGAATAATGTGTATAATGAGCTCTACCTGGCGTAATGTGTACAAGGGGCTACCTGGTATAATGGGATCTACCTGGTATAATGTGTATAAGGGGCTACATGATATAATGGGCTCTACCTGGCATAATGTGTATAAGGGCTACATGGTATAATGGGCTGTACATGGTTTAATGTGTATAAGTGGCTCTACATGGCATAATGTGTATAATGAGCTCTACCTGGCATAGGGGGTAATTCCAAGTTGATCGCAGCAGGATTTTTGATAGCAATTGGGCAAAACCATGTGCACTGCAGGGGAGGCAGATATAACATGTGTAGAGAGAGTTAGATTTGGGTGGGTTATTTTGTTTCTGTGCAGGGTAAATACTGGCTGCTTTATTTTTACACTGCAAATTAGATGTGCATATTGAACACACCCCACCCAAATCTAACTCTCTCTGCACATGTTATATCTGCCTCCCCTGCAATGCACATGGTTTTGCCCAATTGCTAACAAAAATCCTGCTGCGATCAACTTGGAATTACCCCCATAATGTGTATAAGGGGCTACCTGGCTTAATGTGTATAATGGGCTCTACCTGGCCTAATGTGCATAAGGGGCTACCTGGTATAATGGGCTCTACCTGGCGTAATGTGTTTAAGCGGCTCTACCTGGGATAATGTGTATAATGAGCTCTACCTGGCGTAATGTGTATAAGGGGCTACCTGGCATAATGTGTATAAGTGGCTCTACCTGCCGTAATGCATACAAGGGGCTACCTGGTATAATGAGCTCTACCTGACATAATGTGTATAATGGGCTTTACCTGGGGTAATGTGTATAAGTGGCTCTACCTGGCATAATGTGTATAATGGACTCTTCCTGGCGTAATGTGTATAAGTGGCTCTACCTGGCATAATGTGTATAATGGACTCTACCTGGCATAATGTGTATAAGCGGCTCTACCTGGCATAATGTGTATAAGGGGCCACTCACTCCCAGCTATGCCATAGAGTTCTGTACAGGTACAAGTGACCTGCCTAAGGTGGCCAGAAGTTAGGGGTGTCAAACTGAGATTTTATCTTGCCCCCCAACCAAAAAATGTTTTTACACCCCTGCTATAGGCATACGTACTGATAATTCTAATCTCCTCTCCGGGAGATTCCCGGAGAGAAGCAGGTGGGCGGCAACGGGGGTGGGGATGAGACAAATGCATCATTAGGCTCCACCCACTCATCGGGAGAAGTCCACGATTGAGCAATGTTTGCATAGATATAATTTGTATGGATACTGCATTAATAAATGACATATATTGCTATTGTAATGTGACTTCAAAAGTACCAATATAAGGTCAGCACAGGAGTGAAAAATGCTTCAGAGGTTTGAACTCTTTTGGTTGGGATAGCACATTGTATTAACAACTGTTACTATATGCTGTTTGAATTCATACTTTCCTTTTCTAGGAAAGGTTATTGAGAAAGTGGTTGCAACTTGGCAGATTTGGAATTTGATTTGGCCTCTGGACTGGGCCCACTCAGCAAGACTGGTAAGAATTGGAGTGAATGAAGATAGGTGTTCTAATGATGCTGCTCCTCTTTCAGTGCTACCTTCTGGATAGTTACTGAGTAGTAAGGAGGACAGATTGAATAATAGGCTGAAGGACTGGTATGCTACCCTGAAATGGTTACAGACACTAGCTAAAGCCTTGAAGACAGGTAAAAGAGGACTGCTCACTGTAGTTGATGTGTGTCAGCAACACACAGGTATGTGCACCTCTAATGAGAGGAATATTCCACACTAGAATGTATTCCCCAGGTTGGGAATAGTAGTGCTTGCTTGTATTGTATATGCACTCTGCAGGCTGTGAATGGTAACCAAGAAATTAAGAAAAGGAGCTCCTGACACTGGAGCTAGGGGGATCCGGACTGAAAGTCGACAGTAACTAGGTCGACAATGTCTAGGTCGACCACTATTGGTCGACAGTAACTAGGTCGACAGGGTGTCTAGGTCGACAGGGTCTTTAGGTCGACATGTTCTAGGTCGACAGGTCAAAAGGTCGACATGAGTTTTTCACAATTTTTTTCTTTTTTTGAACCTTTTCATACTTAACGATCCACGTGGACTACGATTGGAACGGTAATCTGTGCCGAGCTAAGCGAAGGCACCATGCCCGAAGCATGGCGAGCGAAGCGAGCCATGCGAGGGGACGAGGTGCACTAATTGGGGTTCCCAGTCACTCTACAAAGAAAACGACACCAAAATAACATGAAAAACTCGACCTTTTGACCTGTCGACCTAGAACATGTCGACCTAAGGAACAGGTAAGATATAAGTTGTACTAGCAATAAGTAGATGCAATTGAAGGGTTTAAAATAGAGATGAGCGGGATCGGTTCTCTGAGAACCGAGCCCACTTGAACTTCCAGTAGCCAAGGGAATCTGAGCCCTGGCTCTTGATTTCCTGCCAGGCTTAGACTCCAAAACAAGCCAAAATGTCATCTTCCCAGTGTCGGATCTTGCATATTTTGGATTAGATGTAAGTCCCTTCCGTGGTGATTCATGCGCCATGTCACAGCAGACGCCAATCTGAGAGCACAGTCACTAGACTGCCAGGGCAAATGTCAACAATGTTAGTCTCCTAACACAGGGGCATCATTACCCCACCTGTGTTTTTTTGGTCTGAGAGCATGGCATAGACTGCCAGAGCAGATATCAACAATATTATTCTCCTAATACAGGGCCAGCATTAACTTACTGTTTTTTTTTTTTGTCCCTGCCTGCAGTGCAGCATTAACCCTTTATTGGTGCACCCTGGTGTGTGCCACCATTACTATAA